>NW_024412401.1:39480913-39506761 GCF_014898765.1 Herpailurus yagouaroundi | reverse complement strand
GAGAAGAGGGAAAGGGTGGGGAGAGGAGTGGGGGGGAGGGGAGGGGAGGGGATGAAGAAAGGGAGAGAGGCAGGAAGGAAGGATTTAGCCTGATATTAGAGTTTGTCATGAGATAAAGCAGACCCTATTCTGTTTATGGTCTGGGTCCCAGTTATACAGATGAGTCCTTATTCTCCAAGCCCTTCCTCCCATCCTGTCCTCTTGCTTGTCTTGTCCCCTCTGCATGGGCTTTCTCTGTGTTCTGGGAATGCTGTTTGCTCCTCCACATCCACTGCCCATCCCTCTCCTCCCTGCTCTGTGCCCTTGGAGGTTGGCTTCTTTGGGGTGCCTCTATGGGTTCCTTTGCTCTGTGACTTCTAGTTTCAGTCCCTAGTGGGAAGCACTAGCAGAATACTAGAAGGCAGAAGAGAATGTCAATGGAGAAGTTACTCCCCTGGCTCCCTTCTGGCCTGGGGGCCACAGTAGGCTGGCTACCCCTCTTTATGGAGAGTCACTGCGGCTGCCCAGGAGTCTTCCACACACATCCCCTCTCTTGAATGTTCCCAAACTACTCTCTCTTCTTGCCCCTCCAGGCCAAGGATAGAAATGGCTCCCTGCTCTGTTGCTGACCCTGGCCTTGGAGATTGTCCTAAACCCTGCTTACCCTGTTATAAATAGCCTCTCCTTCAAATTACCCCCTCCTTCAACTTTCCTTAATTGTTCTGTCTGAATGTGTCACCTGTTTCCTGCCAGGACCTGCCCTACGCAGGCTGCATCTCTACCTCTGAACGTGCTGCCCGGCCCCAGATGCCCCCCAAATCATGCCTCCACTAGCCACCCCTGCCTTGTTTCCCTAGTCAGAGCAGATCTCTGCCTCGCAGAACTCCTGTCCCACTGTGTGTTGTTGTCATGGATCAGAATTTCTTATGTTTGAATATGACCCCCCAGCAAAGTGGAAGCCCCTCAATGGGGAGGAACGTGCCCCACTCACCGAAGCATCCCCAGTGAACAGCAGAGAGCCTGACAGAGGTGCACATACCTGATAAATGTCTACAACCACGTGGTTCCATAACACGATTTGGAGAAAGATATCAGCAAAAAGTCGGGCTGTGCCATACTCCACCTCAAGACCAACAAGGCTACTTTCTACAGCACTACCATAATCCTCACTGTGTGTGCCTCAGGTGACAGGGCACTCCCCTGGGAGAACCATTCTGAGGGGGGAGGACATCATCTGTTACTCAGCTCCAAGCTTCCTCCCACTCTGGTCCTGGCCAGGGCTTAGAAACCATACAGAGCAATTCTGCTCCCTTTCCCACAGGACAGGCCTCTGGGGACATGAGGTGCATGCCACATGGCCCTATAGTCATGGCCCTGTGAGAATTTTCTCATCCAGGCCAACCATCTTCAAACGGTTATGATATTACCATTTGAAGTTATATCCTGGCCACTCACTGTCCAGTCCCTCTCTCCGAGCACATCTTCACTTGACTGCTTTTATTATGGCCTCTTAATAAAGAACACTAGCTGCCAATGTAGCTCTAATAGTTCTACAGGGGCCCACGGAACCCCAAGGCCATTATCTAATTCTCTTCTAAACTCACTCATTCAAGCACTTCGTAATCCCAAGCTCTTTGGGTGATATTTGAGAAGAGAGCGAGGGTACAATGTGAGGGGGCAGGTACCTGTGGCTGCGAAGATGTCAAGGCCACGCTGGGTGGCTGTGCCATGGCAGATGACCAGGAGTCAGAAATCTAGAGCAACCTTAACCCTAGCTTGACCACTAATGGATAGGGTGAGCTCTGACTCGGTTTCCCTCCATGGGAGGATAAGGGATGTGGACCAATGATCTGTGAGGATGTTTCTAGGTCTGACATTGGGCACAATTCTGGTAACTTGTGCAGCCCTCTGCTAGGATTAGTTGCTCCCCCACAGCACGTGAATCCCTGAGAACACGGACTAAGGGGTCCAAGGACTATGACGTAAGGGCATCTAAATGTGTTAAAAGAAACGGTACTCTTTCCTAGAGTACACTGACCTGCCCAGCTGCATTACTGGGGGGAAAAAAAAATCTTATTTTACTCAAGGGAATTGTTACATTAAATTGTCAGAATGGTGGATTTTAATCAGTGCTACCCAAAGTAGGTACTGCTTACCAGTCTACGGTGCACTGGGAACAGAAATGGAGAGTACACATTTAGAAACTTTTCAAGAATTCTGACAATGACATTCCTGTGGTTTCATTTTACACTGATTCCTTTTTTTCCTGCACATATCAAAGGGATCAGCTTGCAACATATAGGAGAAGAAAGTTGGTCCTTTACCATAGATTGATAAGTATTAAATAGTTTTATTGCATTTACTCATTAAGAAAGAAAAAGAGGAGAGAGAGAGAGAGAATGAAGTTCAGCTCTTTATTAGAAATCACCTAGATAATATTAAATGTTCACTGCTTATATTGCACTGCCTTCCTTCCTTCCCTCCTTCCTTTCCTCCTGCCTGCCTTCCTTCCTTTCCTCATTCTTTCTTCCTCCCTCCTCTCCTCCCTCCCTTTTTTTTAAAGTCACAAAGCAAATATCTCTCTGCAAACCTCCACAGGTTTCTCTCTGCACACAGGAGAGCTGATACAGCCAGAATGCTGTGTACCCCCGCCTCGGCCCGTCAGAAGAGGACACATTGCCTGGTGGGCCCCACCCAGGGCACATGACCTTCCCAGCCAGCAAACAAACGGGCCGTGGCGTGAGTGGTCAGAGTTGGCACACGGCTGCTCACAGACATTCTGGGCAGGCAGTCCCGTGACTTAGAAAAGAGGAGGCCGTTGGAGGCTGCCAGCTCTGTCTGCTGATTGTGAAGTATCTGGGACCTGGGGCCCCGCGGCCCCTCCGTACCAGGACAGCTCACCCGCCACAAAGGCCAGCTGCCCTCGGTCCTGACCCAATCAACTCAGCAGTTTTTTCCCAAGGCTTTAGTGAAGCTACCCTGTCTGTCACCTCTGCCCTTCAACTCTGCCTCTTACTGTTCCTTAGGCTTAAAAATACCCTCCTTCAGTGGGAGCGTTAGAGTCATTAGATCTGGATTGGAATCTAAACTCTCCATTTATTTGCTGAGTAACCTTGGCTAAACCGCTATGTCATTCTGAATCCTGGGTTTCCTTCAGCAAAACAGGGCTAAGAGTACCCACCTTCCTGGCACCTGCTGAAGAAACAGGGTTTGAATGAATGAAAGACAGAAAGACAGAAAGAAACAAAGAAAGAAAGAGAGAAAGAAAAATTGGGTGAATAACTTCCAGCTACTCGTGGCCCTTCACCCTCCTCCATGCCCACTCTGCCTGGGCATCCAGCTCAGTAGGGCACACACTGCCTTAATCTCAGAGACTTGCATTTGTGCCTTAGCTGAATGACTCTCCTGACCCATGACCTTGGCCGAGTCATTTCACCCATTAACGTCCTCTCTCTCCCGAGCAGTCAAATGCAAATACTAACCCCTGTCTTGCCTTCTTTGTCAAATTCTGTCAAAGCTCAAATGAGAGCAGAGATGAGAACACATTGTGACCAGGAAGGAACCGGCCACACATCAAGGCTTCTTCCCACCTGGGCCGCTCATGTCTGTGGACCGAGGTGAGAGTCGAGGGCCTGCCTGGTGCCAGCAGGCTGAGCTGACGTGCTTTCTGGCCTGCTGCCAGGCACGACATTCTCCTGCCAGTATCGTCATTCCTTTGCACGTAGGTATTTTGTCTGTGCACGGGAGGCCCTGGCTCTTTTGAGAGAGACCTAAAGAGAAGAGTCAGCAGAAAGCCTGCAGAGGTCGGCAAATGTGCTCGAGCTCTCAGCAAGTCCAGGGTCCTGTGTGCTGGACAGAATGGAAAAGTTCAGCGTGGATCTGGGCAATCAGGAAAGTGGAGGGTGACAGTCTCTCTGGCTT
Organism: Herpailurus yagouaroundi; assembly: GCF_014898765.1. Taxonomy (NCBI): domain Eukaryota; kingdom Metazoa; phylum Chordata; class Mammalia; order Carnivora; family Felidae; genus Herpailurus; species Herpailurus yagouaroundi. The sequence goes on along the minus strand of NW_024412401.1, from coordinate 39,502,861 downwards.
GGAACTAGTTCCTCCGGGTCCCCTACTGAATACAGATCACCCATGGGTTCCCCTTTGGGCTTTTCTTTGGGGTTGCTGGCCAGGGGTGCTAGTGCAAGTGGACGCTGAGTGAGGCCTCAGACGCGAGCTTCCTGTTCCCACCCTCTTCTCAGCAAGAGATGAAGTCCGTCTGCCCCGTGCCCTCCTTTCCCCCCCAACCCAACCTCGGTTGTCCAAACTGTACCTAAGCTCTCCCAGAGATATTCAAGCTGAAAGTCAGGTTTTTTTTTCCTCTTTGATCTCGCTTGGCACTGCCTAAGCACAGCACGCACCATCTTCCGTTACACAAGTCACGACAAATACGCTTACCGAGAGCTAATGGGAGAGACACCGTGAGAGCCCCCTCTCAACCCTCAGAGCAGCCGGACAGAGCAGGTGCTGTTCTTATTCCCATTTCACAGAGGAAGACGTAGCGTCTAAGGGGCCACAAAGTGAGGAAACAGTATCACCAAGACCTGAACCCGGGCCGTCCAACCAAGCTGATCCCCGCTTTGCCAGCTCGGTGTGACAGGATGAATGTTCTGCTGGGAAGGGTGTTCCATACTGGTCTGTCCAGCACGGTAGCTACCAGCCCACGAGGCTGCTGAGTACTTGAAAGGTGGCTAACGGGACTCAGGACAGATTTTAACTTTATTTAGTCTCGGCTAATTTCCCCGTCAACAGTCGCGTGTGGCTGGCGACCGCACGTGGCTAACGCGCTGCACCCCACGGTGCCACGTACATGATGGCAGCTACTGGTACTCGGCCCCACATCACCCAGTTTAGACTCTGTGCCCTTTGAGAAGACCGGGTTGAGCCTTCCTTCTTAGCCCGTGGTGGGGGCTCAGCGAATACCGTCGTGACGGGCCATCCTTGCGTAGCACTCCCATGAGAACTGAGTGAGGGGCTGGCCTCGGTCATGAAACGGCTGTGTGAACTGGAAAATTCCACACCCCCTAGGGGCCTCAGGTGCCTCGCCTACACAATAGGGGACGACTCAGGTGGCAGCCGGGCATCGCCTGCCCCGCAGGCCTTACCTGTGCGGAGAGTCGGGGTCGAAGCAAGTCTTGGTGACGTCGGTGATCTCGGGGTCACAACACTCTCCGCCGTCAAAGTTGAACCGTTCATAGTTGCAGTCCATGTCACACACCCTGTTGTGCTGCTTCTTCACAAAGGCGGGGTGGCGTAGGTGGCGGCAGTCCCCGCCGTCGTGGCCGGTCAGCGTGTGGTTGCACTCGGGGTCGCAGTTCTCATCCCCGATCTTGCTGATGTCACAGTTGGCCAGCACGAGGCGGTGGCGCAGGGAGGAGTTGCTCACCTCCAGCACCTCCAGCTCCCAGGAGATGTTGTAATGCTTGAAGGCCTCGGCCAGCTGCCGGTGCTGGAAGTCAATCTGCTGGCGGCTCACCGTGGGGTTCTCGCGGCTGTCGTCGTAGAGGTTGACCACGCGGTAGCGCACCACCTTGGGCCGGCGGAATCGCGGGAGCTGGTTGTAGCTGGCGATGACCTCTGTGTGGTCACACAACGTCTGCCCGCACAACGGAGGCTCCAGACTCGTGTCCAGCAGGAAGCCGTGGGCACCGCTGTGTTCCACTTGGGGGATGCTGCCATCCTTCATGGGGGACCAGGCGCGCTTCACATTGTCCCAGTTCTCCTGGAGGAGGAGCTGAGGTAGAGGCGTGTGGAGGCCACGGGTTTCCATATCCGACAGTATCTCCCGCTGAGTCCTGGCCACCTTCCACAGACTGAAGCGCTCGATATAGCCCCGATAGTTGTGATTCAGAGCGCTGCCTCCCAGCATGAGCACTTTACACTTCTGGGTCAACGGGCTGAATATGCCGCCCACCTGCTCCCCGGAGGTTGCCACCTGGGCGCCATTCACGTAGAGCTTCATCAGCCGCCCGTTGTAGGTGGCAGCTAGGTGTACCCACTGGCCTGGGAGGTAGCTGCGGTACGCATGGATGGTGGTCCCCTGCCGGGCCCGGTCTGTCTTCAGGGAGAAAAAGTAGCGTGGGTCTCTGTTGCCTTGGTCACTGACGGTGTGAATTCCCACGACCCATCCTCGGTCACGCGAGGTATATGAACATTTGTCATATAGCCCTATGTGGCCCGAAGAGAGAAAGATGAATAAATAAAGGATGGAAGGGGGTGGTGGTGAGTTATTTCTCCCTGATAAAACTTATATCAGGATGTCCTAGACCAGCGGTTTTCAAACTGTGCTCTGCGAGAGCCAGCAGCTACTAACGGAGGCTCTGGGACCACCCTTCGGGCACACTGAGGGCCGGAGGGACGGAGAGGACAGGTGAGCTGGCTTTGGGGGTTGCTCACCACAACCTGTAGCCCAAACAGTTTCACTTGTATTGGTTTTGAGTATGGAACTTACAAGAAAGGTTTCTGTTGTAGAATGGGGAGTTGAGCTAAACAAAATACCAACAGTCATAATAATGGAAATCTGAACACCTTCGATTTTGCAAGACTGTTGTATGGGTAAGGGAACTTTGTGATTAAGATGGCATTTTCAGTGTGGGATGATACAGGAGGCGAGAGGAGGGTCAGCGGTGGTGATAATGCACAGAAGTTGCTCATTTAGAAGGATGGCCCCTACTACGGTCTCCATAACTTTGAGTGCACGTTAACGATTAGCAGTCATCAAAAGGCCAGCGGTGGTGAGCCATCAGGAAAGTTGGCACAGAGAATCAAGGGTCAAGGGCTGCAAAGCTAACGCTTTTAGCTCCTAATAGGAATCCTGGTTAGCCCTGAAACTCATCCCCAAAGGCAGGCATGCTTAATATCTGAGCAAGAAAGCTTTAAAAAACATTTTTTTTTTTTAAAGTTTATTTGTCTATTTTGACCAGGAGAGAGAGCAAATGGGAGGTGCAGAGTGAGAGGGAGGGACAGAATCCCAACCAGTCTCTGCACCGTCAGCACAGACCCTGATGCAGGGCTCAAACTCATGAACCTCGAGATCAGGACCTGAGCCGAAACCCAGAGTCGGACGCCTAACCAACTGAGCCACCCAGGCGCTCCTGAGCTAGAAAGGTTTTTAAAGATCACAATTCCAACTTCTTCACTCGACAGGTGAGGGACTTCAGACCCAGAAAATGAAAGACATTTGTCAGGTTACAGAGTCACTGACAAATTTCCTGAGACCCATTTCAGCTTGCTTTTCTCTGACACTAATGCTAATATTTATAAAAGAATGAAATGAAAAGCACTCTCTTAACATAAAAAGATGTTGGGGACTCCTTCATTAAGTAAAATCTTCCAAGCCTCTACAGCAGGTCAAGCATTGTACTAAGGTCTACACGTGTGCTAATTCATTTCATCCACGTAACACTTTTAAAGTAGTGATGTTAACAGAGGCAGATATGGAAATGGATGGGTTTAAGGTCAACTGACTGGTAAGAGGATCCCAGACCCTGGGATTCACTACCCTGTGCGCTAACTCTACAGGCACCTCTCTCTCCCCCATCAATGCCACCAGGGATCTGGGACACACCAACCTCCTGGGGGTACCACAAGCTGGGTGTTTGGGAAAGTCCCAAGGCTGACGCCTGTAGCTTTACTCTGGGAACCCCAGGAAGTCACTTAGCCGATTCTCTCTGGATCAAAAAGTATCTTTATACTCACCAACCCCTATTCCCCAGCCCTTCTGGAATATACCCAGTGTCCTTGGCACAGACAGGCTGTTGGATGAGGAAGAGGACTTTCTAATTAAGAATGCATTTGAAGTGTGGGATGATGTACGAGGCCAGGTGGGAGGAGAAAGAGAGGGAGACGAGAATGAATAAAAGATGCCCATTTAGAAGGACGGTCCCTACTTTGAGCTGGTGAGTTTCTGCGGTCACCATAACTTTGAGGGTGCATCTGCCATCAGCATGCATCAAACGATCATGGAGAGCTTCCAGTAAAATCAACAGAGGAGGCCCACACAGTCTTTACTCCTCTGTGAGCACTGGGGCCTCAGAACTCATGTCGATCTGTTAGCAGCTGATGTGGATGGCAGTTTGGGCCTGGCATCTAAGTCTCCCTATACCCCTCCACCTACTCCTGTCCAACAGTCCTTCAGGCAATGGCTGGGGGTCTCCTCACAAAGTCAACCTGCTCTCATTGGCTGGGCAACCTTGGGTGAAGCACTGAATAATACCTCCTCTGGGTCTTGGTTCTCTACCTGGTAAAGGAGGGGACTGAATGGAGTCCCCCTCACACACCTGGCCCAAGTCTGCTCTTCTGTGTTTCCAGGTTTCTGAATGGCTAAAACAGAAACCACCTCCTCCTAGAAGCTCTCCGTGATAGCCCTGTAAGGAATGCCCATTCTCTCCTCTGAACTCATTTTGCTTTTAGGCAACTAGACACTTGTCCTCTGGTTCTGGAGTCCCCCTAGACTGGATGCTTCTGGAGAGTGAGGACTCTGGCTGGACCATCTGTATATCGTGCCTAGCACCCTGTACCATGCCTTGCCTACAGCAGGCACTCAGTAAGTGTCTCATGATGGAACACAAGAAGGATTCCTGAAAGACTGGGAGAAGGAAAAAGGACAAGCAGAATCAAAGGCACTGATTTATGTCTCCATGGCTAATGGACAGGGAGAATCAGAAGAAAGTGTGTGTTCTTAGTACCATAGAAAACCCAGGATCTTTGGATTCAGAGTAAGTAATTCTGATGAAAGCAATTCCTAGCCATACATCTGGGGAAAATCACTTCCCTTCTACAGATCGTAATCCTCTTGCCGATATCCCTCTTTAAGCATGCTGTCCTACTTAACAGACACGGTGGAGGCCCCGTCCTTGGCACACGGTAGCTGTCCCAGTGTGAGTTCAGCTTGAAGACGCTGGAGGGTCTAGGACCGATGTCAATGATGACATGTGGGAAACGACTAGAAATAAAATACAGAAGGGCCAAAGAGAGAAGGCACCCCGAAGGCATCTTGGCTGATGTATCAAGAGCTGATAGAATGAAGCCTCGAAAACGTCCAAGTCCTCCTCAAACCCACTGACAAACCCGACTTAGAAATCAGACATCTCATCTCCCGAACTGCTGTCAGGCTGCTGAATGTGAAAACCTGCACTGACCTCTCCAAAACTGAAGCTCTGACTCCAGATTTGGAGTGAGTTACCCAATCTATGGGTTGCCGCTTGCTACAGGGATCAGTGACAGCCACGTTCCCCGGAGCCACCACTCTGGTGTCCCTGGTCCCACCACTGAGCTCACCTTCTCTTGCTCCCCCGGCTAACCCCTCCCCCTTCAACAGGAAATTCTTCTAATGAGAAAATTAACATCTGAAACAGGATCCCTTTTCCCTCTCTCTTTCTCTCTTTCTCTCTTTCTCTCTGCAGGTTTTTTATTATGCCAGGGGCTCTCAGTCCCTGGTTTTCCTGTTGCCTTTGGAAGGCAGCTAGCTGGGTTAGCAAGGTAAAATGTTTACACATCTGTAGGGTGCCCTCCGTTCAGAACCTTCTTGGGGCTTGGGACTCAGGCTCAAGCCACCTCTGTGTGCAGTTGAGAGAGGAGAGGGAAGCAGCGAGAAAGGCCAGACTCTGGGACATGGAGCGGGGAGACTAAGAGGAGGCTTGGCCCCAGGAGGCTGAGAGGAAAGGCAAAGAGAGGCTTTTCAGTGGAACCCAGAGGAAACACATTGAGGGAACTGAGAACCTTGAAGCAGTGGCTTCAGAAGTTCAGAAGGAAATATTTACCTGGAGTATAAGTGGCAAAAGGAAATCACCGAACTTCAACAAGGTGGGGGGTGGGGGGAGTAAAATAGTGATGGGGACTTATTTCTGTATGAAAATAATTTAATCAACAGTAGCCACATTTCAGGGGGCTGGAAGGGAGACACCGCTGTCTCACCAGCCCAGAACCAGGGATCTGGAACCAGAGATCCGGGCTCAGCTTGCCAGATGACAAGTCACACCATCCCCCCCTCTTATGCTGCCGGGCCTCATTTCCCTTCTCTGAAAAAGGAGAAGTTTGGATTAAATGATCCCCACCGACAATTTAAGAGCTCTTTTGTTCACTGCTAGAATGGTTCCTTGTAAGCAGAAGGAGCTCAAAAATAGGTGTTGATCTGAATCTGATGCCTCGTGTCAATCCCAGTCCTTGCATACTCAGGTTCCCTGTCCTCTGTGTATCTCCACAGAGGGACACAGAACAGTGTTCTACGAAGGACACGCGAGCACCTTGCCCACCTTCACCTTGTCCCTCCCCACAGCTGTCCAGGAAGATAGAGACATAGTGAAGGAGACGGGGAGAGGCGTTTCTGAAGTGGCCCCATCTGTGTGCTGCTGGAAGTTGATCCCAGGGGACACATCCCCATGTGACAAGATGAAGGCTACGGGGCAATCCTGCACACAATCTACATCTAATTAGCATAAGCCTGCCTCAAGGCTATAAACGCATAGAAGCAGACACTGAAAGCGTGTAGAGCCCATGAGGTGTCTAGGGCACTCTTACAGATGTGGAGAAGTCCAGCCCCAGACCTGGGAGAGGCTTGCCCTGAGCCTCATAGTAATCACCGGTCCCTCAAACCCTGGTCAGCTGGCCTCTCTAATGTGCTCTTATCTTCCTGCAGCTAGGCTTGCTTTGAAATGGGCTTCTAACCCCCCACCCCCACCCCCAGAAGTTTCCTGCCTACTTATTTTTACTGTCTCTTTTTCTTCTCACCTACCCACTGAGCCTCACCCTGGAGACAAAGAGCATATGTAAAAGAGGCTAGACCAAAGGCAGAAGTCTCCCAAAATCTTGGCCAGGGCTGTACCAGGAGTCCTCTGTACCTGGGGGTCACCCCCTCAGGATCACTTTAATGGCACTGTCCCAGGGCAGCTCTGTCTGACCATTCCATTCCACTCCAGGAACAGACAAATCTTCCTCCCATATATCCATCACATTCCTTCCTGTCTGAAAACTCACCACTTCTGTAATTACTCATCCAGTGTCTGTGTTTCCCATCTGTGGGTCTGTTTGGTTCATTTCAAAGTGCCCAACATTCTGTACAGACCCTGGTGTCTTACAGGTGCTCCGTAGAGTTTGTCATCGCAAACTAAAAACAAAGGAACAGGAGGGACATTTCCCTATTGCTGTGTTCTTTACAAGAGCATAGGACCCTTCCTTTATTTAGAAGTTGCTACGTCCCGTGTGTTCTAGATTAATTCTCTCACTTAACCTTCACAATGAGACTCTCAGCATGGCCCACTTGCCACAGGAAGCCGAGGCTCAGGCTCAGGGAGGGAAGAGGCTCTCCCAAAGCCTGACATCCAGGCCTATAGAATTCCCAGGCCCAGGTGCTTAATCCCGTCACTGCACTGAGCCCAGTGGGCTGTTTGAAGGCACGGACCCCTCCGAAAAGATCTAAGTCCCACAGCACCAACATAAGCAAGTTGGCTTGAACTGCAGGCCAAGAGGCTGCTTTCCAGTCATTCTTCTGCCTAAACAACTGACTGAGGACCAATGGTTCTTTACTACTACGCATCATCTGTTCTCCTTGGCTCACCACACTTCATGGGGACCCAAGATGTGCCTGGGCCTTGTTCAGATGTCCAGAATGCCTTCCAGACCTTGTCTTCAGCACCTGGATTTCTACCGCAGGCTTCCCTACCTGTTGGTTTCTGACCCAGGTCTCCTCCAGCCTCCAGGATCTATACAAAAATGTGTTGTTGTTTTTTTTCAAGGTGGTAGTCATATCCTCAGCTGCCTCCCACCTTCCTTTCTGTTATTGGCTGAATCATGTACCCCCAAAATTCATATGTTGGCATCCTAATTCCCAGTACCTCACAATGTGACCTTATTCGGAGGTTGGGTGTCTACAGAGGTGATCAAGCTAAAATAGGATCCTGGGGGTGGGCCCTGATCCAGTATGACTGGGGTCCTTGTAGGAAGAGAAAACTGGGACACAGACACACACACAGAGGGAAGACCATGAGAAGACACAGGGAAACAATGGCCACCTGTAAGCCAAGGAGAGAGGACTCGAAAGAAACCAATGCTGTAGACACTTTGTGCTCAGACACCAAGCCTCCAGAACTGTGAGAAGATAAATTTCTGGTGCTTAAGCCACCCGGTCCATGAAACTTCGTTATGAGAGCCCCGGCAGACCAGAACGTCATCATTCTACAAGTTTCTGAAGCTCTCCCGCTAAAATTTCTCTACAATCTATCCCATCTCCCACTGCGTCGTGCCCATTGCAGAATCCTCCGCTGGTTAGGATACACTGCCTCAATGTAATCCGTTCCCAGGGCGATCAGAGCAAGGTGTATCAGGAGGAAACAAAGACTGGAGGTATGGTCACGGCGCACAGGGAACATGCCTCTCGGGGAAGGGGTGCTTCCATGTGTCGGCTCGAGTGTACGTAATTGAAGGTCATCGTGCGTGTTGAGCACGTGGGGAGTTGCTTCTGTGCCAAAGTGTCTTATGCTTACAGCCACCTTGTATAACAAGTGCTGTTTACCGCTGAGAAACCTGAGACTCAGAGAGGTGAAGTCACCTGCCTAAGGTCACACAGCACTAAGTGGTAGGAGGAGCTGGAATTAAAGACTCCTAATTGCAAGTTCAGCTCCCCCCACAGATGATTGAGACCTCAGCTATGCCTCCATGCTGTGCTGTCGTTATGGGGTTTTCCCCCCCTAGGATGTTTTCCAGGCATGATTTAAATCAACACAAAATTAGCTCAGATAACGCTGGACTTTCTCACCGTCTACAGAGGACAATTAGCAAAGGATGACAATTATATCAAGTTTACATTATTTGTTTTTCTCTCAGGGGCACCTGGGTGGCTCAGTCAGTTAAGCATCTGACTTCCGCTCAGGTCATGATCTCACAGTTTGTGGGTTTGAGCCCCACGTCGGGCTCTGTGCTGACAGCTCAGAGCCTGGAGCCCGCTTCTAATTCTGTGTCTCCCTCTCTCTCTGCCCCTCCCCTGCTCAGGCTCTGTCTCTCTTTGTCTCTCTAAAATGAATAAATGTTAAAAAAAAATTTCTTAATTTGTTTTTCTCTTATTGGTAGAGTGGACATGGAAGGAGAAGGACACTCTACCTGGGTCATTTTGGCTGGTGACAGAGCAGCATTTTCAAATAATGAGAAGGATGAGGAACTTTTGCTGAAAAGCCTCTAGGTAGCAGGCCTTCTGCTAGGCAAAAAGATCCCACTCGCTGCTTGTCATGATCCCGTGTAGTGGGCTTTCCTGACAGTCCTTTAAGAGACAAGGACACTGAAGCAGAGAGAAGCAATGTGATCTCCCCTCAAGGATCCCAGCGAAAGAGTGGTGGAGTCACAACTAGACCAACTCTAAAGCCAGATGCTTTCCTTCAGTGGGAATAACTCCTGGCCCACAGTCAAGGTTCTTGTGGTCAAGGTCTGCCATTGCTCTGCTGTGGGTCACTGGGAAAGCAGTACCCCCTCTCTAGGCATCCTCACACCCTGCCCTAGGAGGTAGGAGGGTCACATCAGATGACCACAGAGGCCCCTTCTGTCTCAGACTCCCTGTGACTCTGAGATCCCAGGTCCATCAGACATCCCTGCCTTGGTTCCCACTGTGGGAGATGTATAGTCTCAGAGGAAGAAGTCGAGGGAAAGAAGGCAATTTCAGGACCATCCTCTACCAGAGGAACAGAAGCAGAGGTGAGAGGATGTGGGTATGAAAGGGGGAATTTGGGTCAAAAATCTGGGTTTTTTTCAGGAGGCTAAAAAAGTTAAAAGCTAAAGGTTGGAGCCGGTCCCTTTTTGTTTTGTTTTGTTTTGTTTTCCCTTCCATGATTTAATGGCTGGTATTAAAGCCACAGAGGAATGCTTGAGAGAGCAATCCTATGGAAAGCTTTTATCTGTCCAGAGGAGAGTGATTAAAACAGACAGATTTGGGTTAAGTATACCCATGGTCCCTGCACTTGGTTCAGTCGGGGGGGAAGACCACCAAAATGACCCCGGAGGACTCAGCAGCACCAGGCATTCAGAGGAGGGCTGGGACGTCACCGAGGTGGGGACCTGAGGGAGTGCTCCTCAGCATCGCATTCCTCAGGGCTCCCCTTGACTCAGAGGATTGATCGTAGGCTCAGCGGAAGGAGGAGGCTTGAAATAAACCACACCTGGCTGGAGGCTTATCCCAAACTACACTGAGTTCTAGACATCCAGGTCTCCTGGTGTAAGAGAGGCAAAGGTACCAAGAGGAGCCCTCTGAAGGAAATCACAGGGTCAGGACTAGCTCCGATGCCCCGATGTATCGGCCACGCAAGGGAACACGTGGGGCCAGATCTCCCTTTGCAAGACGGCATGGGACAGCGGGAAGAGTGCCCACGGTAGTATCTGTGTCTGCTCCCCACCTGCATTTGTTTTTCCTGCTGCGAACCATTACCTGAGAGCCCTCTCACTCCATGAGTCTGCTTACCTTATTTACTTGCTGTCTGACCTTGGAGGAGTTCAGTTCTCTGAGCCCCAGCTTGCCCATGTATACTCCAGGGATTAAAAAGTCTTATCCTGTATACTTCACAGACCTCTTTTGAGAAAGAAAGGAGACAAATGTATGCATATTTCCTTGTAAACGATTTAAGGCAATCGAGATGTAAGGCAAGGTTCACAAGAGTATACTTGAGGGTTCCTGAAACCCGTAAGTTTTATTAATATGCAGACTCCAGGGTATGCTTGGGATGGCAAAGTGCTCTTGAGGGCTCACGGTGCACCTGTGTCTCCCTCTGGTTCTTGACTCTCTAGTCTGCCTCCTTTGCTCATATGTAAGCAGGCTGTGTGGACATGGAAAGGTCAGGACTTTACGGAGCAATAAATATACATTTAACGCGGGCCCTACCATTCGATAACTATGTGACTTGGGAAAGTCAGGGTACGTCTTTTAGTGTCAGTCTTCTCATGTGTAAAATGGGGTGATACTATCTACCCCTGGCAGTTGTAGGGGGAAGTAATGAGATCATGAACATACCAGAACTTGGCACACGGGCACTGGCATGGTACATGGCTTAAGCACGTGTACTATGAAGTCTTATCTGTCGGAATCCCAGCTGTGCCACTTGTTAGCTACGTAGCCTTGGGCAAAATCCCTTCACCTGCCTGATAAGTTTTCTCAACTGTAAACTGATAAGAACAGTATTTAACGCACAGTGCCATTTTGAGGATTTAGTGAGAGAATGCAAACACTCATTTGCATAGCACATAACACAGGCTACACTTTTTATTGAAAGGAATAAATGTCTGTTCCTTTTCCTCAGAACTGCGACCAGTTTTTCTCCCTTCCTCTGTGCTGTTAAACGTTATCCCTTCCGACACTATTCTCCGAAATAGAAAGGCGTGCTCCTTGCTCTCTCTTTCCCACATTGTCCATGAAATTGGAGCAGACAAACTTTCAGAAAAAGAAAGTGGCGGAGGAAAGGAAGAAAGTGACAGAGAAGATAAAAGAGGCGGAGGAGAAGGAGGAATAGGGAGATAGGGGGATTCGTGCACTTTCGGTCTGCTTGCCTTTAGAGGTTGCCCTACCCAAACCAGACCCCGGCAGACTAAGTGGTCCTGATGCTGGAGCCGCCCTGGAGAAGAGAGCGCACTCTGGGTCATCTTGATGAAGATCTACAAGCTTTTCCCGCTCACTCACCAAACCTCAGAGACTAGGATGCCACATTCCAGACAATTCTCAAGGACCATTCCGTCCTGCTCTCCACATTCTTCAAGCTCTTAGCTTTCATCATTCATGGAATCGTGCATAGTCAGGGCTGGAGGCTCCTTCAAAGTTAATTATATCATCCATTTCACACCTAACTTCCTGCTTGAATCACCCGTGCAGCATCCTGACAAGTGACTGTACACAATTCAGAATTAGAGAACCCCGTGCCGTGTGAAGAAGGCTTCTGCCCCTTTGGGCATTTCTCGGTGTTCTCCTTCAGTGAACCCAAATCACCTCCCTTTTTTTTTTTTTTTTTTTTTTTTTTTTTGCCATCCAGTGGATCAGATGGCCAGGACCTGATCTCCAGGGATCTGTGCCCTCTATCCCAGGACAGCCGGGAAGATGTCTGAGTCTCTTGATTGTGTTATCCCTGGCTCTTTTATTCCCCAAGTTAACATCCCCAAGCCCTGCCTAATGTATCTACTCACCCAATCACCAATTCATCCAGCACATCTTCACGAGACATCTACTGTATCAGGTCCTACCTGGACATTCGGGGTGGAGAGCATGACCAGACACAGCCTGTACCCTCTCACAAGAGACCAGCTCTTCCCTAGTGCTAGTGCCTCTGTTGATGCCATGTGGATATACCAGAAATTACTAATATGCAGTTAGCAATACCTATTACTATCATACCTGCCTCCTTACGTTATCCCTCAGATCACTACTCTGATTTGTTCTAATGCCACTCAGAGCCGCGCAAACCTACTGAGAAATAAAGAGAGCCACCATTTATGACGTGCCATGTACCAGGACAAGAATGTTATGGGCATCATCTCGTTGAATTATTACAACTAGTCTATAAGGTCTCTTGGTCCCATTTTATGCATGAGGAAACCGAGACTCAGTTTCCTTGACTTAGCAAAGGTCTGTTGACTTGTAATAACATAAACAAGATTAGAAACCAGCTCCCTGACTCCAAAGTCAAGTGCTTAACCCATGTCTCATCCTTTCTGTGAATAAATATAAGCAACGATTATTTTAAAATTAGTTGAATATTTATTTCTTCATATTTTTTTAGCGCTTCCTTATATTGATTATACACTCTGTTGGTTATAACGATACAGGAAGCATTCTTAAATTTTCCTGAAGTTTTAAAGTGTACGAAAAGAGTCTTAATTATTTCATTTGCTTTTCCCAGAACTCTATAAGGGGAGAAAAATAGAAACGTATGATTCTGTTTGTGCAAATGGGGCAAGTGAGCCTCTGAGAGGGTAAGAGACTACGTTTGTTCACCACTCTGCATCTAGAGCCTTCTATAGAATACCTAGAATATAAGCACTCAGTAAACATTTGTTGAATGAGTGAATAAATGAGCAAATGAAAGAAATATGCCCACGGCTTGTAAGGAAACCCAATTTGAGGAGATTTTGAAGTTTCAAGCCATCTTTAGAGTACTGGAACAAGAGCCCTGATGTGGAGGCAGGAGTGGCATCTTTGCAACCTGAGTAAGCCTCTTCTACTTCTTGGCCCTCAATTTCTCCATCTGTATAATGGGGGCTTCCATCCACGGTCACTAGGTTTGGTGGTTGTGTAAAATGCAAAAAGGAACGGGAATGCAATGCAATGTGTAAAATGCAAAATGCAACAAGGAATCGGTAAAAAAAGTGTAAGTTAGCCGTGTGCTGGCATAACTAAGCTGTGTGATGCAGCCAATCACACCCCTTCTCTGGTCCACTTTTCTCATTGCTGAAAAGAGAGGACTGTAGTGGAATAACTTCTAGGGAGTCTGTGGAAACTGCAGGGATAAGATTTCTAAGTTGGGAGTCATAAGCCGTGAACTTTTGCCCTGCTTTGCCACTAATGTACTATTATTGATCTTGGGCAAATTCCTTTTCATTCAGGGTCACATCATGACTTTCCTGGGCCCTGGGCACTTTTCCCTTCCTCCATAAATATATATAATTATATTTTATGATTGCATTGGCATAAAGATATATACAGTCAAGAGGCTGGATCCATCATTACATAATACGTGTTATTATATAGATGATTTTCTTCTGATTTTAAAAGATATCAAGCCATTTTTATTGGCCCCTAAAAGTACCTTGCACTTCGGGTACCACACTGGCTGTGCCTAATAGATAAGTTGGCCTTGGCTCCATGTCTGGACCTGACATCCTCATCTACAAAATAGCACCGGGAGGGTCACTGAGCACCTCTAGCTTAACCCAAAGAGCTGAGAGGGATGGAGAAGGTTCCCACGTGGGTGAGCCAAGTGATGTAAATTTCGTAACTGACGCAGACCCACGGCAAGTTATGTAAAAACGCACCCCAGACAGTGTGGGCTGAGCTCTGGAAACAAAAGCTCCTCTTTCGGGTGAGCCTGCCATCACCTCATCCTGGCCCACACAGCCAGGGGTGAGCCTTTCAGGGAGAGTGATGGCAAAATGAGATAAGAAAGGGACGCGGCCAGACAGGCAGATTCCCACTCTGCTGTGCACGGCTGGTGCCATCCAGAATTACTCTTCTGTGCAGGGAGAGTGGTGATGCCTGATGTTCCCCGAGCCCTCACTGTCTGCCAGGCGCTGTGGGAAGCTGGGTGGATTAGTGCAGGCAGGCGACACAACAATCCAAGCAGGGAGGCAATATTATTATCTCCATTTTACAGATGAGGAAACTGAGGCTCAGAGAAGCACAGATAACTTGCCCAAGCCTGAGTAACTGGCTGGCAAGTCACACAGGTGGGATTCGAGCCTAGGTAATCAGACTCGAGAGTCCCTGTTCCTAACTTCTAAATTATGCTTCCCAGCTGGGAGAAAACAGACTGAGCGAGGACAAGGAGTTCTTAATTATCCACAAATAAAGTATAAAGTATAATAAAGCATAATATATAATCCACCTCTAGTAGAGGTGCAAGCAAAGAGAATTTAGCAGAAGGAGTGCTCGATTCGGATGAGAAAAAAAGGCTCAGGGAAGTTTTCCTAGATAAGTGACACAGAGACAGCCCCGCATAAGGAATGGGGACTGGGTGAGGGAGGCTGGGCAAAGACCTCCCAGCCGAAGGGGAAACATGAGGCAAGGCTAGGTGTTGTGCTGTCACTGGAAGAGGGCTCTGGACATGGGGAAAGACCTTGGCTTTTTTTTTTTTTTAAGTTTATTTATTTATTTTGAGAGCGAGCAAGAGCAGGGGAGGGACAGAAAGAGAGGGAGAAAGAGAAAATCCCAAGCAGGCTCTGCCCCATGCGGGACTCAAACTCATGAATGTGAGATCATAACCTGAGCCAAAATCAAGAGTCTGACGCTCAGCTGACTGGGCCACCCAGGCGCCCCAAGACCTCTGCTTTTGGTGGAATTGAGGGTGCACAGCATAGCAGAGGGAGATGAAATTGCAAGGGCTGCCTGAGACCATGGTGCCAAGGGCTGTGAATGGCACGCCAAGAGATGTGAAGTCTGTTCCACAGACAACAGGGAATCTTTGGTGGTTTTGAGGAAGAGAGTCCATGGGTGGGGATTCGGGAGGTCATTAGCTCAGGGTTTCATTGTATTCTTATCAATAGGGTCACATTGCTGAAATAGCCAGGTCTGTGTCTGAGGACTCCCTGTCCAGTGCTCATGGGGCAATCTGGAGTCGTTCCTACTGAAGACTTAAAAAGGAAAGCATGGAGTATAAACAACCTTTTGAAGAGAGAGGGCTGACAGACTTTTCTGATATTAATTTTCTACTGTCTTAATATATACCATAAAATCATGAATTATGATTCAACCCACAGGGCCTCGCTAAGGCTCTAGAATGATAAATGGTAGAGATCCCCGGGACTTCAGAATTTTAGTTTTGTTCCACTAGGAGGAGGATGATCTAGTTCAGCATTGGGTTTGGTCTCTGAATGATGTTGACCAATTATTATCTACCTTCCGGGGGTTGGTTTCCCCACCTACTCAACTGGGAGAGGGTACAGAGTTATCGTGAAGCTTCTCTTCGGCTCAGATAGCCTACTACATAAGTTCTTGAGGTGCAGGTCTTGTAACTCCCTTGACTTTGTGCTCTTGAGTGCTTAGCCTCGGACCTGATACATGGTTGACCCAATAAACATCACTAAATGCATGAAATGAATTGAGCTCTTAACTCAATGTTGCCATGGAATATTTAGGGGATTTTAAATGGAAAGTTTGGAGATGGTCACAAAACCATTTTGGCTTTTTTTTTTTTTTTTTTTTTTACACACAAAAAAGCATAAAACAAAGCAGATCAGTAACCCAGACAGGCCAGTATTTCCTCCCTGGCTGTAAAAGATGCTGAGGAACTTAAAGAGTCTGGAACAGAGCAGACTGATGGGGAGGAGGCAAAGGACACTGAAACGTCAAGGAGAAAACCAAATGTGAAAAAGTGTGGAGGTAGGGATACGTGTTCTAGGAACACGTTCTCTTTAATAAAAAAAAAAAAAAATCCATGTAAGACAATGGTTCTCAAACAGCAGATATCTTGCCCCCCACAGGGCATTTAGTAATGCTTATGCAGACATTTCTGATCATCACAACTGGGGGTGGGGGTCGCTACTGCATCTAGTGGGTCAAGGCTAAACATTCTACAATGCTAAATATCCTGCAACCAACAATTTTCCATTCCAAAACATCAACCATGCTGAGTTTGAAAAACTGAGATACAAGCAACTAGGAAAAGTTATGGTAAGCAACAGTATTCAGGGAGGAAGCTGAATGTGGGGCTAAGAAATTTAGACCTGGTCTGGAAAGCTGACTCCAAGGACTGATTCTACCATGTACTTGCTGTGTGACCTTGGGCAAGTCATTTAAACTTCCCGTACCTCAGTTCTCTCAGCTGGAGACCAGGGATTGCAATAGTACCTATTTCAGAGGGTCATTCTAAGGATTAAAGACTTAATAGATGCAAAGTGTTCAGAATAGTGCCTACCACATAGTATGTGTTCAATATGTTAGCTATTACCTTTTACTATGCATAGGTAATAGGGAACTATAGTAGTTTCAAGTTCAAGAGAGAGGCAAGAGAGCCCCTTCAGTCACTGATAATCCTGATACTCCCTGAAAAATGACCTAGAGCTGCATGACCATGTGACTATTAGATCCACCCACTTACTAAGCCTTCTGCTTCAGATGACACTACAGGTTAGATGTGTCTGAGTTCGTCTTGCTGTTTGCAAGCACTTCCTGTCTGGGCTCTGTTTTCCAGATAGCCCACAAGGCCTGGGCCAGCATCTGACTGCCTCCCAGTCCAGACTCCTCATGGTTTTAATGAATAAGTGGAAGGAGACAGAGGAAGCCAGACATGAAGACAGATGGAAAGATGGAAAGGCAGAAAGCCTTCCACGAAAGCTGCTGCCAGTGACACATACTGTTCACAGGGATTCCAAGGACAGAGTTGGGGACATATTTTAGAGGTTTGTGTAAGCTACTGATACTGTTCTCTTGGAGCCCTTGTTTGTAAACAGATATTTCTGCTGACACTGGGCTTTGTAAGGGCGGCGGACAGAGTAGGGTGGGGGTGGTGTTGGAGAAAAAGGCAGGTTGTGTCCGAGAGCCTTAGACCATGTGTTTGTTGTTGAGAATACAAAGACCTTACTGTATTAAATGAAAATGCTTGTTTTACAAGGCGAGTGGGAATATGATAGGTACATGTCGAAAATGCTTCGGAAACTGAAACAACCCCATGCCACGACGGCTTCCTGCTACATCATGCATCCAGGGGCACACACAGAGCATGAAGGCTCAGAATCACTATACAAGGGTTTCGGGGGTTCTGGGCAAAGAGAGTCCCAAGAGTTAAGTGACTGGCAGCTCCCTTCTCTGTTCCCTTTATGAAGCCTGCCCTTTCCCAAAGATCCCTGCCTCTATTTCACATTCTCTATTGGTTTTCCACCACCTGCTGACCTAAGAATGGCAGCTGTTATTGATCTAAAATATTAGTGTTGATAAAGGAACCTCCAGTAGTCTAGACTCAGATTTGGAGCACTACTGGGAATACTTATAATTATATAACTATGCAAGCAGAGCAGCTGAATTTTTTCAAAATAGTTTTCAACTTCTAAAGTGGGGTTTTCAAATTGTTGTCTAGTAGAAGCATAGGGCTCAGTGGAGGTGTCTTGGGATTTTTTTCAAGGACTGAGAGTGGCATAAGAATAAGAACTGGAGTCTTCTAACACTTGCCCCACCCCTAGCACACAGCCTGGTAAATGGCAGATGGCATGGATGAAGGGGTAGATGGATGAAGATATGAATTGATGGAAGGGTAGAGAGAAGAGAAGGATGGCTGGCTGGCTGGCTGGCTGGATGGTTGGTTGGGTGGATGGGGATGGATACATGGATGCATGACTGGGAGGGAGCAAAGGAGGGAGGAACGGAGATGGGTGGATGGATGCAAGGATGCATGGATAGAAGGGTGGATGGAAATCTGGATTCATAGATTCATGGGTAAACTCCATAGTGAATAATTATGATCAGGACCACCTCAGGCTACATTTGAAGTGAACTTGCCTATTTTAAAACTCAGAGAAACTCAGACCAGAGTTTGAATAAACAAAGTTGTAGATTATATTTCTAAGGAATAAACTAACTTCTCCTCAGAGGAAAAATAGCCCTAATTTCTATTTACTCCAACAAGGGTACAGATGAAGGAAAGTGCAATTCCTCAGTCTGATATGACAACTCAACATCAACATTCTCATTTTCAAAGATCTCCTAGAGTGTTCAGATTTTAGAGCTGGGTACAGGCTTCAGGAAATGCCCTCGTATGCCCCCTGCTTTTAGGCATTTAAGTCACCATTTGGGGGCCAGAGAACCCTTTAATAAACTGATGACAACTCCCCCCAGAAAAATGTGTACACCTTCAATTTTTACAGAAAATTTCTCAGGTTCACAAAACTATTCAAGTCGTCCTGGAGGGTACAAGAAAACCCTGCTTCTCTGTTGATCTAAAATGTTAGTGCTATTAAGGTATTTTAGTTGGTAATGGTATTCATAAGGAAATGAATGGTAATGATATTAACCAAAATACTATGTTATTAGTAAAATACTATCATCCATAATCAATGTAAACCTTGCTCATGGTACAAATGAGATTCTTGGCTTCATGCCATTCATTCTCCACATCGAAGTGAGAGTGATCACCAGATCCTGTAACTTCCTTGTTTGAAACTGCATTAACTTCCTAGTTCATCTGGATTAGAAGGTCATGGCTCCATGACCTGTACTACCTTCAGCCAAGGGCACTCGTCTCCCAGGGGCTTGCACACCTGCTCCCTCAGCATCCTCCACTTACCCTGCCTCATGCTCTGTATGCTAGCTATGTTCTCTCTTTCCTTATGGAACACTCTTCATTTGTCTTCATATAGTTTATTCCTTCTCATCTGTCATTCAAGCCTCAGCCTGACCACCTAAACCAAAGTCCCTCCACTCCAGTCTTCTCTAATGACCCACTTTTAACACTCCTTGCCATTAATATACAAGTCCTTACAACTGCTGACTCATTTATTATCTTTCTCTTCCCAGAAAAAAATATAAGTCCATGAGGGCAAGGACCTGCTCTATCTTGCTCAATGCCACCTCTCTAATAGTGCCAGGCACATATTCCATATTTGTTGACTATGTGGAGATACACGGAGGTTTTCTGGAAGTTTGGGTGTTATCACTACCAAAGGTGTGGGACCCTGGGCAAATCTCACCCCCTCTTTGGGCTTCAGACTTTTCAGGTGTAAAAGGATAGTTTGGGTCCTATCCAACTTCAGGATTCAATGATCTAAAACCTGCGTGACCAAGCTCAAGAGAGCCGAGCTCAAATCCCAACACAATATGGCAGGACAGAAGGAATGGTCAGGAAAATTGGGCTCTGATGCTCCTCTGCTCCAATTTGGGATGGAACTTGGGATCATTTTCTTGCCTCATCTGGACATCTGAGTCTTCATCTCTGAACTGAAGAGACTGGCCCAGATGTGTTGCAAATTCACATCATTTTTTTCATCCAGAAATCTCCCCATAAATATTTGTTGAACTTCTGCCATGGGCCAGGCCCTGAGAAGATGCCCTGAGCACAGCAAACATGCTTCTGCCATCATCCTGCTCCCCTATCTGCTGGGAGGTCTCTGAGGCACAGGTGAGGGTTGCTGGAGGAACATGGGCTCATCCCACACAATTACACCTGGTTCTTCAGCAGCTCTCTCCAGGGATGGGCCTGGAGAAGACGACAGAAAACCATGGGGGAAAGAATTTAAAGCTAACAGAATGGTACACTGGCTCAGCCGACAGAAAGGAGGCAGAGTGATAGGGAAGGGTGGTAAAAACACACACAGGTAACTGGTCAGCTCAGAGAATTGAAGGAATATCTAATGGCTGGTCCATTCATGTTTGCCTTCACTGCTTGGCCCTGACTAGGGCCCACGTTGTCATTTCTCAAAGTGCCTTGCCTCCACAGCACCCACTTCCAGTCACCCTGTCTTCTTTCTTATTTGGAGCCATCTCCAATTTATTTAGCAAAGTTTTTTGAACACCGATGGGCAGGGCCAGCTCTGTGCTAAAGCAAGGAACAACCAGAGATGAAGACAGACGAGGTCTCTGCCCCTAAGGAGCTTGGAGACAAGTGGGGAGAGGCAGACATGTACAAAGGCAAACACAACAGAGTGATAAATGTGATGAGGGGTGGATATAAGGGGCTGCTGGACTTGATTCGGATGGTGATGGATGGAATTGTCTAATCATTTCCTAGTGTCATGCTCCTAAAAGCTACTCTGGGCCAATGTCCTCAGCTGAGACATGAATCAAAAAGTGTTTATTGTTCTAACTTGATTTATGGCTCTACATTTAAAATGGCATGCATGATATATCCACATGCAAGGCAGAGCACACACTCCATATACATATGCATGCCATCTACTTCATGAACAAGTCCCTGACCCTTCCAGGTGGAAGGGGCCTCTTATGCCGCTGAAAGCTCAAACCACTTTCTAGCCCTGTAATAAACACGGGTGTTCAAGAACACAGTGTTTCTGCCTCTCTGCTTCCCCAGGACTATATTAATTGCTTCGTTATAGCAGTTACCATGATGTCATGTATCTGTTTACCAGTCTGCTTCCGCTGCTAGCACTGGGAGCTCCTCAAGGGATGGAACTGTGCCCTGTGCTTCTTTTCAGTCGCCACTTCCTAGTTCAATGTATAAAACACAGAGACTAAAAGTTGCTCGATAAGCATCTATTAAGTGGGTGGATGGATGGATGGATGGATGGATGAATGGATGGATAGATGGATGGATGGGTAGGTGGGTGGATGGATGAATGGAGAGATGGAAGGGAGGAAGATTTACTTCTAATAAACTTCCATTTCCTACTGAGCATCACAGAATGCCTAGGACAGAGGTTTGGCACACAAGAAGTGCTTAGGAAAAGTTACCAAACAGCTATATGGTGTTTCCTAATAAGCTCACTAATGTGAACTCACAGATATAACTGCCATATCCCTCCCCTCCTCCACGCCACCACTCTCTCAAAGGAAAACAAAGTGATCCAGTGAAATGAGCTCTGATTTGGAAGTCAAGAGATTTGAGTTCTAGTTTCGATTTTGCTGCCGATTTGCTGCTTAATATTAATCAACTCAGCTTAATTTAATAAATTAACTTGCCCGGACCTCAGTTTCTCTACCTGTATTCTGAGCATATTTAACAAAGCAGAGCCTAACATCATCGGGAAAGGGATGAACCAGATATGGTATTTTGTTTGTTTTTAGTGGATCAGATCTAATCAGCCCAATGGGGGCTGTTCCGTAAAGGAGTCATCCTGAGAGCTTAGTACTGTCTCTATAGGGGCTTAATCAGCTCCAGTGAGAACACACCATGAATCACCCTTGCCACACCAGGGTCATTCTTCTACTGGGAACCCCATAGTTCGGCTCAGAATGCATCAGGCCCCTCCTCAGAGGGTGACCTCCGTTGAGCATAGGTGGGGGAAGGATTCTAAACTATGAGTCCCAAACAAGGAGTTCAGAAAAGTTTTTGGCAGAGAGCGGCCTTGAAATAAGTGTCTATTTCCCAGTAGACTACTTATAGGTAAGAAATGCTCTCATGGATGCCAATGGTCTTTGGGTCAAAAGTCACCTGCAAATAAAATATATTGTGCATACTAAAGAGATTTCTCAGCCAATGTCTTTGAAATCTTATAATATTAATTCAGATTCTTCTTCCATCTCCCCCTCCCTCCATTCCTTCCCTTTTCATTCTATAACCAATCGCTAAATGTTTGCACCACTGGAGGCACCATCTTCCATTCATTTCTTCCTTCCTTCCTTCCTTCCTTCCTTCCTTCCTTCCTTCCTTCCTTCCTTCCTTC
>NW_024412401.1:39468420-39480903 GCF_014898765.1 Herpailurus yagouaroundi | reverse complement strand
TTCCTTCCTTCCTTCCTTCCTTCCTTCCTTCCTTCCTTCCTTCCTTCATCTCTTCATCCATTTATTCATGCATGTATTTCTCCCCACACAGAAAATTTACTGGACAATTACTGTGTTCCAAGCCATGCTCTAAGCCTATGGCTAAAGATAAAATTAAACTGGCCTACGCTTGAACCCCAGTCCCACCACCCTTTAGCTCTGGGGCCTTCGGCAAGTCATGTAACTGCCTAAACCTAATTCAGAAGGTTCAAAGTGTAGCACTGAGCACAGTGCCAGCACATAGTAAGTGCTCATTATAAGCTAGCTGCTTTTATTACTGTTATTACTGCTGAGAATGCATACTCTCTCCCAAGGGTATATAAACAGAGGATAGAGGATTCCAGATCCTGAGGTCACCACAAGGTCTCACAAGATCAAGGGAAGCAGATGGAAAGGCCCCCCTATCAGGACGGAGGGAAATGGATGAAAATCCAGGCAACAGATATGACTGCCAGGACACTCGAGGCCCAGTAAGAACCCGATTAGGGGGAGAGGGGGAAATCTGAGAGGAGAGCAAAGCTTGGGATTATGTGCTGTAGTGCACACACAAAACAAATGATTTGCAAACAGGCAAGGGGCTGAGAGGGGAAGGCCAAGGCTAAAATGTGGCTTGGATTAGAGAGGACGAAATGTGATTTGAGGAGGCATTTAAATGCACTGCCCCCTCCCCCCTGTTTTGGAAGGCCAGATTTCTTTTCCCTCCTGACTTCTTTGCTCAAGGGGAAATGGAATTAACCACTGTGTAATGTTTTTGAGTGTGACGCACGGGTTAGGTCATGTGCTTTGGTTACGTAATGCAACATGCCTGAGGTTCCTGAGCTCTGGCTCTCAGAGTCATTAGGCATATAGCTGGTTCTCTTATCCAGTCATGCATTCATTATACAAAAATGTATATAGTGTCTTTATAAGCCAAAGGCTGTGCTAGGCAGTGAGAAGTGGCGATGACCCCCAGTGTGCACACAATTAAATGTGAGAATTCCAGGCACTTTGGTATATATGTGCAGAGGGTATAGTGGAGACAGATGGACAAGAGAGGTGGGGAGCAGTTGGGGAGGGTTTCCCAGAAGAGGGGATCCTTGAGCAGAATCCTGTGGAAGCTGACGTGTTCTACAAAATGGCACACGGGGATACAGGTAGTACACCAACTAAACAAAGTGATGTGAAAAAAGCCTAGGGTATCTGGGGGAATTGCAGATCATGGCAGTGCTACTGAAGTGTCTCTAGCTAGAGGTGAAAGAGTCACATTTGCATTTTCTGGAAGACTGACTGTTGGGTGTTAGAGGAGAGACTGAAGGGGTACAGTGCAGGGGTTGAGGCCCAGAGAGGCGGGCATTACGATACTAGGAAAGAGGGCAAAGCAAGAGATGCAGAGGGCATAAGCTATGAAGAGGAAAGATTGGCTTTAAAAATGTTTAAGAGGCAGGATAGAAATGGGTGACTGACTGAATACGGTGGGTGATCTCTCTAGAATGGGTGACACCAAATAAGAACACGAGGAATTCTGAAGGAAAGGTGATTCAGCTTTGGACATACTGAGTTTGAAGTGCATGTTCACATCTCCAGTGGATCTATGAGTCTGGAGTTCAGCAAAGCCTACAGATCAATGGTGCTCGTCAGCAGAGAGATGGTGATTACCCGACGGGAAAGAACGCAAAGTTAGGAGACAAGCTGATGGAGGTCTGGCCTAAGACTCAGGGGACAGAGGACTTACCCAGCTCACTGATTTGGGCCAGGCATTTCCCTCACCAACCCTCGGTTTCTCATCGATGAAAAGAATGGCTTAGGTGAGTCCTGACTCACACACCTTGGTTCTTGGAAATTACATGGAATTGTTATTTCACAAAACAGAGTACAGTGTGTATTCACTTCTTATGTTTTCTGCCTGGGTACTTTGCATCTCTTAGGGCAAGGCCATCTTGCTCCTGATTGGCCTGTTATCATATATTTTTCTATTTTCTCATCAGCCTTTGTAGCTGCAAGATCTACAATCTCATTAGGGAAAATAGTCCCTCCTATATGAACACATTTGGTCATATTCTGCCCAGCCACATTTCATGTCTATAGAGCAAAAGGAATTAAGAAAAGATGGAATGGGACAGATTATAGGAGTAACTTCTTGATTACAAAGGGAATAGGTCCAGGTTAGACCATGGGCTTCTTGAAGGCAAAAGGCTGAACATGCTCCCCATAATTACATCTGCAGATGCCAAGCTGTGCTCTCCTGCTTTCTAGACTTTCTGCCTCTGTTTCCTCCAGGTGAACTGGAACCTGGGACCTTCTCGGGTTCTCTAAAATTGAAACAGGGTCACCTCTCCTACTCTGCCAGGTTCCATGGACCCTGGGTCTGTGGCAAATAATACTGAAAACCAATTGTTTTTGTTTTGTTTTTTTCTTGTTTTAAGAAACATCTAAGCAGCCAAAGTAAATGTGTTTGGTGTGAGGAATAGGAAAAGAGAGAGAAAGGAGGGAATAGGAGCAAGAGGTAATTCACTGATGACAGTGCTGGGGATTCCCAGAAGGAAAACAGGCTAACAGATGGCCATGGACCGCAGAATTTAGGTATTTTACTTCATGGAATAACCTGGTTAAAATGATAGACAAGCCTAAAAAGCCAGTGGTCTACTGTGATGTCCATGAACTTGCCTGAAATGGCATTTGTATAGTAAGAAATTATGAAATGTGAGTATTTTAACCATTAGCCAAGTTAAGTGACCACTGGAAAGGTCACTCTGTGAGTTCTTTGGATATTTATGTCAGTGATGCTTAGCAAAATGATTGAGATGGCTTCCAGCTATTGGCAAGTACCAATATTACCTAAATAATGTCTTCAGTCAGTCTTTGACTACAATTCTACCCATTAGCACTTTGCTTTTTGACATAAAGTTTTCTGGGGAGATATGAAAGGATATATCTCTATGGAAGAGCAATGTTCTAAGTTGTTGTCAATGATAACTTAGCAAGAAGGAATACCATGTCATTTTTTTGAGAGTGTTGCCAGGGGTGAGGAAGCAGAAAAGCGTGTGGGCACTGGGCCCTTGAGGGGGACAAGCACAGACACCACCTAGTGGAGGAAAATGCACCAGAAACAGAAAAGAACTGGAAATGTTGCCAACTTCACAAATTGTTCTTAGGTCGGTCCTGATTAGGATTATGGAATCCTGGGAGATCTCTAATCCTAGACCCTAGGAGTGTCTCTAGGGCAAAGATAAATTCATCCCTGCTCCATTGTACAGATGAGGAAAACTGGCCCCAAGAAGAAGAGTGACCTTCCCAAAGCCACACAGCAAGCTAAAGACTGAACTGGTCTAGAACTGACCTCTCCCAGCTCCTAGTCCACTCTTCCTCCTTTTCTAATATACGATGGCCTTCTCTAGATGGCCTCGGGTCTGCTCTTAGGACTCTTCCCCAATGCCACTCTCATTACTGTCTCCCCTGACCACCCCATTTAAATCTCACTCCTCCTGCAACCCGACCCCCACAGCATTCACCAGACCTTCTTCTCTATTTTTGTTCATGAACACATAAATGTGCGATACACTCACTCACTTACACTCTGTTTCCACTGCCTTCCCCCACCCCCAAACATAAATTCCCTGAATGCAAGGCTACTTTCCTCTTCTGTTGAGTGCTCTGTATTCAGGGTCCCAAACTGTACCTGCCACGTAACTCATGTGTAAGAACTCATAACTACTTGCTGATGCCTGAGCATGGGATGGACACATTTTTTTACAGTGTCCCTTGTTGTTATCTGTGTTCCTTAGATTCTCTACCATGAGCACACATTGCTTTTATAATACGAAACAATAAAGTGTTTGTATTTTTGCCTTTCACTTTACTTTTTGTTTTATGTTAAGATGACAGTAATGTATCTTTCCCGAGTGGCAAAGAAGAGAAAGGCAATCCCTGGCTTTGCCAAAGGAGATAAGCCTGTCCAGCTCACAGAGTCATTGAGAGAGTTAGAAATAATGTGTGGCAAGGTGGCAAGGGTCGGACACACATAACACCAACATGAGTTAACGTTTACTGTGCTTACCCATGGTCTAGATTCCATTACAAAGCATTTTCCACATGGAGGCCCAGTTAATCTTCAAAACAACCCCATGAAGTAGAAGCCAGTGTTATCCGCATTTTACAGATGGGAAAAGTGAAGCTTGGAGATATTAAGTAACTTGTCCAAGGTCATGCGGCTAAGCAGGTGGGAGAGTCAGGAAGTCAAACTCAGGCTGGCTGACTCTTGGGTCCTATGATCAACCAACACAAAATACTTCCTCGGTAAACACATGCTCCTTTCCCCTGTTTCCTGATAGTGTCAACTTCTCCTGAGATTAGGCAGATGCAGGTCATTACCCCAGAGCTCCAAAGGTTTCTAGAAGGTTCCCAGGGCAATTGGAGATGGAGATAAATGAGGAGCCAGAAAAGTGAGAGATGGGAGTGTGTGTGTGTGTGTGTGTGTGTGTGTGTGTGTGTGTATTGTCACAATGTGCATTGGATTGTCGCAATAACTAGCAGATCCCGGGGGGATTCTTAGGCATGATACAAGATGCTCAATGCTTCACAGTGTGTGCGATGGCTCCATAGAGCTAAGAATGTCCTCACTCAAAAGTTTCTTATTGCCCAGCAGGGCAAGTCACTGGCACCTCCAACATGCCCCTCCTAGACCTCTCCTCATGCTCTCCCAGGATGGTCAGTCACCCAGGTTTGCAGGTGTGCAGAGAGGAGGGCAGAGGGAACTCCTAGTGTCTGAAGCCTGGACTGCATCCCGACCTTCATTTGATCTGCTGTGTAACCTTGGGCGAGTCCCTGACCCTCTCCAAGCTGGCGCCTCAGTGTTTGGACACCTCTCAGCCCACGGAATACGCAGGGATCTAAGACTTCAAGCCTTCCTATGGCGCTCAAACTTTTAACGTATTTTTAACTTTCTATTATGGAAATCCTTAATCACACACAGAAGGGCAGATGAAAAATATCTTGAAGCCCATCATGGTTATCACCTGTTTTCCACAATAGTTATCAGTCTGCTGATCTTCTGTCATCTACCACACCCCCTATACCTGCATTTTACACAAATGAAACAGACACACTGGTCTTTAACCCATTAGTACTTCAGTATGCATTTCTAACAGATTAAGGGCTTTAAAAATACACAGTAACATTACCATTATCACACCTTAACAGAATTAACAATAATTCGTCAATGTCATCCCCTGTCCCTTCAGACTGTGTTGCTGAGGAGTCTGCCCATTCCTTCAAATGGAATCTTATAGAATTGCACAGCTTGTACAGAATAAGGTGAAGGGGAAAGTTGGGGGGAGGCAAAAACCTGCCCTTCAGCATCAACCCAAGGGATCTCTAAGATTGTGTGGCACAGTTTGAAAGCCCCTATTCTGTCCCTGCCTCTCTGTATGCACCCTGAGAACACTGAGGCCCAATGAGCACTCGTCAAGGTCACGCAACAAGTAAGCGACAGGATTCGGCAGATCTGTGAAGTTCCAACATCAAAGAACTCCAGTGATGTCACAGGTATGAAAAGATTTGCTAACTTGATCACTATTTATCATTTGTAATGTGAATAACAAAAACAAAGGTGCCTTCCCAGGAATGACCTTGATGGCACAAATCCCTCACATCTCTCACCTTCTGGCCCCTCCTCCTCTTGCTGACATGTGGACCGGGTTCTGACCTTGGCCAAGAGCTTCTGCCACCACTGTCTCACCAGCTTTCTGTGACACCTCGTGACACGGGGATGTTGAAGGTCACCAAACCTGAAATTCTCTCCCCTGAGGCCCCGGTGGCTGAGTTGGAGGCCCCAGGGCCCACGGCTCAGCGGAGGCCAAGCCACTATTGGACCTCCAAGCTCCTGAGTCCCAGGTCTTCAAAGGAGCCAAGTGGCCAAGATCCACAGGTCAGTCCTCAGTTAAGTATTTCCAATAAGTGCATCAAGGCATGAAGTAAGTCCTTGTGCAGCAAGAGGAAAGATGAGGGACACTGAAATAAATGAAAGGCAGTAGCCAAGGGGAGAAACAGGCACCTGCTGGGTTCCTGAGCCCTTGGCCTTAGCCTTAGGGAAACAAGGTGCAACCTGGCTGCAGAGAGGGTCCTCATACTCAGCGTGCTTGGGGATCTTCTCTCTTCCTCATCCAAGACACCTAGAGCCAGTACTGTTTTTGGAGTGATGTCAGACGGGGCTCTCTGAAACAACAGACAACTGGCCCGGTGGAGAGTGGAGAGCGCCTCGGAACCGAGCTTCCCAAGTCTCTCCTCCCAACCCCTTGGGAGAGATTCATTTAAAATAAATAAAACTGACTTAATTTATTTTATTATATTATTTAAAACATATTACATTATTATATTAGTTAAATAAAAATTTGAAATGCAGACAACTCAAGGTTACCTCCCTACAGGAATGTCAACACTTTAGAGGCGGCACCTGAAGGAGAGAGTGTACTGTTACACACAGGAAGGGTTCTGGAAATGTGGGATGTCAGGGCCATGGCACCCAGGGGTTTGGGGTCAGCAGGGAAATTGAGAATGAAGGAAGAAGGGTCCTTTCTGGTGTTTGGTGACTCGGAACTGAGACAGATAAATTTCTCTAAAGGCTTAGCTGCTAACCAGCTCAGTAAGTGGGAAAGGCTACTTCCCCTTTGCGCCTCAGTTTCCCCTCCTGCAGAGCAAAGAGATCTTACTGGATCAGTGAATCTCCCCTCTGGCGGCCCTTCCACATTACCTGACGAGGCCTTGAAACACACCAGTGCCCAAGTCAAGGCCAGACCCATGGCGTCGGAATCCTTGAGATGCGGCCCAGGCATCAGGATGTTTTGCAGGCTAATAATTCCAAGTGTTGTCAGGGCTGTGAACTACTAGACAATACGATCTCCCAGGCCCCTTTGAGAAGGCACAGTCTATGAATATGGTTTAATTCCAGCCCCTGTATAACGCTGGTTCTGAGTTTCCTGGTTGCACAATGAGAGGCTTATTCCAGTTCATGCCTGGGCTGACCGTGCACCACCCACCTTCCTGAAGTCCACCCCACTGAGCCTCAAGTTTGCTTTCCTCTATGCAGAGGGGCAAGGATGATGTAGCCTCCATCACCCCCAGCTGTCCATGTGAATGGCTGCTTGGGGGAAAGGGGAAGTTGAGGGCATCTGGGAAAGGAGCAAGAGGCATGTGACAGTAGATCTGTGGCCTGGACCCCACTATGCCCACTGTCTGCCTTCTGTTCCCAAGGGTGCATGCTCTCCTTAGTGCTAACTGGTTTCCTTATTCACTGGTCCAGTGGTTCTACACGTCCTCTGGCTCTTACCATCAAGGGGTCATCCAAGTAGGTCAAAGAAGAGGAAATGGAAACGCAAGGAAGGGATTGGGTGGGGGGTTTAATTGTCCCCCGGGACACATGGTCTACTCTCGACAGACTCCCCAGTAACAGAAGAGGGGATGTCCTAACAGTGCAAATAGGCCCGGCTTCCTGAAGGCCAAGCCAGCAAACCAGAAAAGGGAATGTGGTTACTTACTGGATCCTGTTACTGTCGACTGAGTCCCTAATATGAGCTGACACCGTGCCAGGTACTTCCTGCATGTTTATTTCACTGCACTATCCTGGTGTCATTCTGCCCATTTTACAGATGAGGAAACAAAAGGATAGG
Organism: Herpailurus yagouaroundi; assembly: GCF_014898765.1. Classification (NCBI taxonomy): domain Eukaryota; kingdom Metazoa; phylum Chordata; class Mammalia; order Carnivora; family Felidae; genus Herpailurus; species Herpailurus yagouaroundi. Next base: position 39,473,224 of record NW_024412401.1, on the reverse strand, counting down.
GAGATGAAAAGACTTGATTCAAATCACACGGCCAGTAACTGGCAAGAGACATTCCAAGCCCAGTCTGCCTAATCTGGCATGAAAGGAAAAACAGATCTGCTAGGTCAAATCCAGGGTTCCACGTGAGATTTATACTCATTCTCTATCCTCTTAAATCTGTAGGTGCACGGTCAGCACCCAGAAATGCAGAAAGGAATGGGAACGTTCTACAGCAGGATTAAAGAAGGGGATGTGAGTCCTTTCTCCTCTCCCCAGAAAGACTGCAGAGGAAACAGGCGGTTAAAACTCTAGTTGGCATCTGGGCTGTGCCTACCACAGGATGGCCTGTGGACTAAGTCATTTCAACTCTCTGAGACTCCATCTCCTCCTCATTTGCAAAAAAAAAAGAAGAAGAAGAAGAAGAAGAAGAAGAAGAAGAAGAAGAAGAAGAAGAAGAAGAAGGGGGAGGAGGAGGAGGAGGAGGAGGAGGAGGAGGAGGAGGAGGAGAAGGAGGTGATGTGCACTTCCCAGGGTGTTTGTGAGGGTGAAACTTGCAGACACAAGGCAAGTGCCTCGCACGGTGCCCAGCCCCTTGGAGGCACCCAGGAAGAGCGGGTTTCCTTCCTGCCTTTAAATGCCCTCAACCCATAAAATGAAGACTGACATCTCTGGAAAATCATGCCCAGTAGTAAGAGTGACCCTTATGGAGCACTTCCCCTGTGTGAGCTCATTTAAGGAATAGGTACGTGGGCTATCCTCACTTTGTAGGTGAGGGAGCTGAAGCCCAGAGGAGTCAACTAGCTTGCCTGAGGTCACACAGCCAGTTAGGGGCAGAGGGGAACTCTCACTTAAGTAACCTGACTGCTAAAACTGGCTTCTGACCCTTGCAACATTCCAGACCCTGGATGCGACTAGGAGAGCTGGGGGCGAGCCGTGTTAATCTATGGACCCCTTGAATCCTATCCTTGCCTGTCGCAGCAATTCTAAAGTTGGGAAAAGGCAGGCACTCTTTCTGGGGGGTTGGGTGGGTGGTAGGAAGTGGGGGCTGCAGAAGGGAGAACGTAAAAAAAGACTCTTCTGAAGAGCCAGCAAACTCAACAGTCCGACATTTAGAACAAAAGGAAAAAGTGTGGCAAGCCGAGGTGCTGGACGGGATTCAGGTAAATCCCTTTCTTCTTCAGAGCAGGAATTCTGGATCACTAAGGGATGGGGTGGGGGGAGGGCAGCACTTGTGAGGTCCACATTTCACTTATCTAACACGTCAGGAGAAACTTTAACAAGATTAACTGCTGCTTGGGGCCTCTGCTCCATGGAGCAAATTGAGTCTATTGTTTTGTTTTTCTCCTTCTTTCTTGTTCTTTCCAACTGGAAGGTTTCCGGGAGGGGGCAGCTGGGTATGAGGGGCAGGGGTCTGGATTGTGCCTGGTAGGGGACAAAAGCAAAGGAGTGTTTTTCTCCTTCTTTCTCGTTTTTTCCAACTGGAGGGTTTTGGAGAGGGGGCAGTTGGGTATGAGGGGCAGGGGTCTGGATCGTGCCTGGTATGGGACAAAAGCAAAGGAGTGTGTAAGACAGCAACCCCCCCCCCCCCAGCCCCGGACTTGAAAGGGAGCCCAAACTGTTGTGCACAAAGGCCAGCCTGAGCCTGAGTGGTGGGTCTGGGAGGGGGAAGAGGTGATGGTGTTTATTAGACACGTTCTCTCGGTGCAGGGGGTAGGGCCTGAAGACCGGATGCCTGAGATTAAAACCTAGGTCCTGCCGTCCAGGAGCTGTGTCATCCAGCAGCACCCCTCCCTCCCATCTCTGTCTCCTTATCCGGTTACACAGAGAACTGGTATGTATGGGGGTAACCCCTGCGGACCCCTTTTCACTGTGGCCTTAAAGAATTCTTCGGTTCTAAAGACCCCTCCCCATTATTGGTGGGCCCTCAGGAGAAGCCTGCACACGGGCACTTTCTAACTTTGGCTTTGTTTTTGTCTGCATAAGCCTTTCCCTTTTTATTTATTAATATATATATTTTTTTCTTCTTCCCTTTTGGAAAAATAAAAGGCATGTTTTCTGAGCTTCAGAAGCACGCTGCTCCTTCACTCCTTCCCTCTGCCTCTCCGAACGCCTGTCTGAACTGGTGTCAGTGAAGTTTGAACCGGGGCAGAAATAGCATCCCGGGCGGATCTGGGAGCACAGCCCGCCTACCAGGAGCGGCAAGGCCTGCCTCTGCCAGACGACAGACCCGGTTAACAGCACCGTAAAATTAGACCTTTACGAAACCCAATTGAATCCTGCAGCAAAGAGTGATGTAAGGCAGCCTGGCCTGACAGCAAGGCAGCAACCCTCTGCCTGAAATAGCAGCGCGGTCCCTGCTGAGAGATGCCTGCTCTCTCAAGATAGGGGACCAGGGATTCCTACGAAAGTGGCGACGCCCAGCCAGAGGGAGCCAGCAGAGGTCAGGCAGCACACTGGGCACCCGAGGTCGCGGCGAGGAGGACGTGGCTTGGCACCAGCATCCAAGCGACCCACCTAGGGCCCTGCCTCTCCCGGCCTGAACTTATACGAAGGAAGGAGCTGAGAAAGTGCTTCTGCAAAGAACCTCTGTTTGTTTGCTTTTTAATTCAAGGAGAAGCAGGTTCTTTTGAGTCCAACAGTCTGTACGGTGCGGAGGATACGCAGAATGAGTCTTTTCTGGCTCGGGGCCAGGTGTTTACACACCGCCAATTCTGGCTCAGACTCAACTAGGGGAGGAAAAAAAAATCCACCAGAATCCTCAGGAGAAAAGCTCCTGGCTTTCTGGTGCTACACGACAGCAGTGCCTTTTCTTTCTTTCTTTCTTTCTTTCTTTCTTTCTTTCTTTCTTTCTTTCTTTCTTTCTTTCTTTTTTTCATTTTGAGAGGAATGTTATTTCCACACATAAAATGGGCCAGGCATTTTATACAAGCAATAATAACCTAACGTCCCCCATCCAATTAAAGTATTTTACTGCACAATCTTTGTGTGAAAGAGTGAATGAGTGCTCAAGAGAACGCGTGTGAAGAGAGGCTCCTTGTCTGAATTACAGACATTTATAAAGCAGACTCCTGTGGAATCCCAGGTGTTATGTATATATGTGTGTATGTGTATAGATATATACACATACACGCATATATAATTTTTTAAGACGTATTTACTGCCTTTTCATTGATGATACCTATGTCACCCTGGGTCTTTCCCTCTGGAGGGGAAAGCATTCCAAATCACTAGCATGACAGGTACAGCTTAGGAAAAATCAGATCTACTCATTTTTTCTTTTAATCATCTCCAAGCAGCAGGCTCTGTGCTTTCCAAAAGACAAGTAAACATACCACGGCTCTGAACTGTCACCATCATCGTTATTATTATAAATAACATTTTATCTCTATTCTACAGTATAACCCCCTCTAGGTGCCTAGGACCTTGGGGGCTAAAAGTGAATGAGCTCAGTTTCCCTCTCCTTGGGGTGGGGGGGAACCGAGGGGAAAAAAAAACAGCATGTGATGACGTCAGATGTGGGGGAAAGTCACTTTCTTGCTCTGGGTTTGGGAGCGGGAGACTGGGAGCTTTGGGGGCAGATTCTTGGTAATAGCCTCAGAGTTTGGGTACCTTGAAATGGGCTTCAGGTAAAGAGAACAGCGTCGGCACATTTGAGAGAGTCCACGGGCAAGACAGAAAGCAGCAGAACTGCCGGAAGAACTCACAGCTTTCCCTTCGAAGAAAGTGTGTGTGGAAGGGGGTGGGATCACGAACCGCCTCCACATGTTTCCTGGCTGCAGCGAAGGGGGAACCCCTACTCTCACTTTAAGACGTCCTAGGACACGGCAAGATTGTTTGTGCAGGAAGGGAATCTCCCAGTCTCAGTCTGAAGAGGCAAAACTTTCCTTCTCTCCTCCATCGCCGCCCCCCCCCGCCCCCCAGTTGTATTAAAGGCATTGCCACAGATTCATTTAGAGGGAGAAAAATGGATGTTGGAGCATTTCTAAGGTTTGCAGCCCTCACAAAGTGTCCGGTTTCACTATGGGCTTTGCTGTGGAACAAGGAAGGGGAGGGTAAGGAGGGAGAACTCAAATTCATGACGGGCTCGTAAAAGTCCCAAATGAGGAAAGTGCCCCGTTTCGCAGCCTAGTTGGGGAAGACTGGATGGGTGTGCATTAGGAAGGTCTTGCCCCAGCCCGGAGTGACAAGCAGTGGGCTTTCAAGGCGAGGGCATGGGACGTGTGTGTGTGTGTGTGTGTGTGTGTGTGTGTGTATGCATGTGTGTGTGGCAGGGGAGAAGGGGGTGCATCTCACAGGCAGGCATCAAGCAGAGAACAACTTTGGGGCACTTTGAGGACTTCTAAGTCCTGCGTATCATAACAACCCTGTCCTTGTAGGCTTTCGGGGTAACGGGGCTAAGTGAAGAGAGAGGTCACCTCCATTAAAAAGTCAAACCAATGATCCCCCTAGCCTCTTTTCATATGCATCCCAACTGGGTCATCCTCCCCTCCATCCCAGAGACAGTACGTCTGACCATCTCCAACACGATGTACGTGCAGCAGGCTCCCCAGGGACCAGCCCTCACTGACTGCGGGTCTCGGGCCTCCTGGAGCGCTCCCTGCGCTCCTCCCAGGGGGGCGAGGCGCCAAGCCTTCCGAGTGCGCCCATTCCGCAGATGGGGCAAAGTGAGGTTCCAAGCTCACCCCGGGTGCCTTGGCGCCTCCGGCCCGGTGGTTCCCGCACGGACACACCCGCAAGCCCCCAGCCGGCCCGCCACCCGAGCCCGGGCACCCCGCCGGGGAGCCCTCGCCTACCTGTGATCACCGCCGGAGACCTCTGGCCCCCC
>NW_024412401.1:39467720-39468020 GCF_014898765.1 Herpailurus yagouaroundi | reverse complement strand
CTCGCTTCCCTCCTCAAGGTGTGTGCTCCACTCCCCCCACCTTTGAAAAATACAGCCCAACTCCTCCTGGTTGGCAATTAATTTCTCTCCCTGCTCCTTTATCTGCCTTATTTCCCCCCTCTAACAGCTGGTTGCCTTCCTCCTTGTTTTATTTCATTTTATTTTATATGATTTCTCTCTCTTCTAAAAAAAAAAAAAAAAGCTCCTCTAAGACACTGATCCGCTGAATTCCCTCCCCCCCAAAGATGCTCTAATTTATTTATTTTTTGCGTCCTTTATAACACAAGCCACAGCCCCCTT
>NW_024412401.1:39316806-39467620 GCF_014898765.1 Herpailurus yagouaroundi | reverse complement strand
GCCCCCTTCTCCCCCCCCCCAGTCCCCCCTCCCCTCCCTCCTTCTTCACAAAATGAAAGGAAAGAGGGGGGAAAAAGCCCTCAGAAGATGAGTAAACAAGCGTATGCTAATCTGCTCCCGAGCGCTCCACCTTCCCAATTGAATGAGTCCCTGTTAAAACTGCGGGGATCATGACTAATCAATCAGTTTGGAGAGGCCGAGCTACCCAGCCTTCCTCCACTTCGCCGGTTGCCTCCTCCGTTCCCGCTTCTCCACCCCCTCCTTTTTTTTTTTTTTTTTTTTTTTTTTTTTTTTTTTTTTTAAGAAGACAATCTTAAAGTAACAATTTAATGAAATTCTGTACACACCCCCTTACGGTCCTCCCAGCTCTCCTCATTCCTGCTCAAAACACACATTCCTGTTTTTGTTTTGTTTTGCTTGCTTTTTTTCCCCCTCCTTCACCACCCACCCACCACCCCCCTTATTATTATTATTTTTTTTTTTTTTTTCCCTCCTGGCAGGAGAAAAATCTCTCTCTTCTCTCAGGATCCCCTTTGCACTTTGCTGGTAAACCTCATCCTTCTGTGTAGCACAGAAAGGGTCTTGAAACTTGATTCTCTGAATTTTTTGTAATGCTGTCTCTCTCTTTCTCCCTCTCTGTCACTCTCATCTCCCTCCCTTCCTCCCTCCCTCTTCCTCTCTCTTCCCTTTTCTCCCCCTCTCCACTGGCTTTCTCTCTTTCCTCTTTCCTTCCCCCTTTCCCCTCTCTTTTGCCTTCCCTATTCCTTAAAGTTATGCAATGGTGAATGTCCCCTGTCTTCCCTGAGCCCCCAGTGCTGCTGGCTTCAGCTGGTCCAAATGTTGTCTCCAAAATCCTCACGGAATCATCAGGAACAACCAGAGGAAAGACGTTTTCCAAGGCATTTGCCTTTCCAAAGCTACACTCCGCACAACTAGGTCTCTAAATACTCCTGAATACTCTTAAAAATATTCTATTGGCTGCTAGAAATTATTGTGGTTTTATATTTAAAAATGAGAAAAAAATATTAATTTGCCTGCTTTGTTGCAACCTAAGAAATTCAGGGTTTCTGACACTGTTCAAGTCACAGGTAAGGGTCTGATCATTTGCTGCTTTGTGGATCTGTTTTGAACTGGGACATATATGTAATATATTTTTGTTCTCTTTTTCCCCCCTCTTTATGGAACTCAAAAGCTCCCCCTTATGGCAAAACAGTTCTTTTTTTTTTTTCTTCCAAGTGTTTAAGAAGTCAAAATGAGTTAGCAGTGGTGAATTACAAATTATTAATTACCAACATATTCAAATAACGTAGTGATAAAAATATGCTGTGTGAGGTTTGCATGTGGATAGCATGCTAGGAGCCTAAGGTGAAATTAGCTCCTTTAACCAGGACTTTCCTCCCCATGCACTCCTGTCCTCAGATCCTTCTGAAGAGCTGGGATCATTCTCGCACACTTCAGGGAGAGTGAACAGCAGTGGAGAATATGTGTTGGTAAAAGTATGCAGATTTGTAGAATGAGCAAATGACTCAGACATCCCCTCTATAAAAGCCGGAATGTGGTATGCAGGGATTACGGCACTATTCTGAAAACAGGAGATCCTAGATTCAGATCTTCTTGGTTTGGGAAGAACTTGCCATATGGTCTTAGGCCAAGAATGTTTGAACTCGGTTTCTCCAGTTATAAAAGGAAAATGGCATTATATTAGATGTGTTTCCAGGATGAAAGGAAAAGATCTTTGGGGGTACCATGCCATGGATATGGAATGTGCCTAAGCAAATCGTTCACTTTCTGCAATTCCAAGTCATCTATGAAAGTCATGAAGTTGGTATTCAATAAAAAAAAGAAGAAAAAAAAGAGATCTGTGTTGAACTACATGAATTACACCCTGCAAAATCCCCCTCTTTCCCCATAGAGGTTGGAACACGACTACTGATTCTCTTCAACCGTGGCACTTAGGCATTGGAAAGCTGTATTTCTTCCAGGGGCTTCTAAGTCATTGTATACAATAGTTCTGAATATTCATAGACGTTTGGGATTTTGTCAACTTTCCCACAAAGAAGAGTCATAACATGAGAGAGAGCATTCTGAGTCCCCAATCACTCCACCACAAGTCAGTGTTCTGTCCTCCGTGGGCCACTTTGGTTCACCAGCCTCCCGCTTCCCAAACTTTACACTGGGACTCTCTTCACAAATTCATCTCGAGAATAAAATATGCTCTGGGTTATAATACTTTGTAAACTGTGAAAACGCTATTTGAATACGATTTTCTCTACCGTTGTTGTCAAGTGCCAAGTGCCCTTCAGGTTCTTAAAGGCAAATGAAAGTCCGCGAGGCCAGGTTTTCATTTCTCCCGTGTGGCAGATGCAAAGATAAAGGGACAGGTCCAAGTCTCAAGAGCTCCTGAGCTTTTGATCTCAGTCCCTGAGTGCAATGGGGCAACTGGCAAAGACTTCTGCTGGTCTTACTATTGAACATACATTTATTATACTGTCCCACCTGTCTTGGAAGCCGCTTTGCCTTTCAAACGTGCATGTATACATGTGTTTGCTTTTAACTGAGTGACTAGGACTGCATGAATTGTAACCCTTGGTTTATGACCCGCCCTAACCACTGGTCTATGCATGCTCTTATTTATTTATTTATATGTAATACACTGTATCACCTGCTGCTCTCCTTCTTTTACTCCATCCCTTGGTCTTTCAAGGATCGGTCCCCTGTCTTTACGTCGTTTGTAGTCACAGAGCAATCATCTGAAGGTTAGGGGACTCGGGTTCTCATTCTGACTGGTATGGGATCTTTGACCGGTTTGCTCTTATGTAAAATGAAAGCACAGGAGAAGGTAGTTAAGATCACTTACAAATCTCAAGTGTAATGGAGGCCCCAATTATTGGAGCATGTCAGTAATTCCCATTGAATTATCCCATATTTGGTCAATTCCATCCCACCTACCACCCAAGGAGTTCCTTGTTTCTGGGAACTACCCAGAAAACTACCTTTTAGAACAAAAACACTTTTGTGCCTCCACTCTAAGGATACACGTCTTCATTATTCATTGTATTTGGTAATAACAAAAAGCAAGAGATTTTGCCAGGGAGGGTGTAAAGGTCTATGCGAAGTTAGGAGAGTAACATCTAGGTGGAGTCCTAAAGTTTGGAAAGGTTTGAATGAGTAACAGTGGTTCAAAGTACACATCTCAGAGTCATTATGACCTGGGTTCCTACGACCTTCAGCAAGTTGCTGAATTTCTCTGAGTCTCAGTGACCTTATCACAGAGCTGCCTTGAGGACAATGGACTGTGTGACATAGTAGGTGCTCAGTAAATGAGCACCCTCTCTTCCTTTCTAAAGATCTAAATTGTATGACCCTCAGGGTTTGTGTCACCTCTCATCTCCAGCTGAGCCCCACCTACTTCTTACTCCAAGCCAGGATTATACTCACCTCAGAATTCCTAGGCAAGCATGGTCTGTGGGGTGGAATCTGTAACTCCATGAGATAGGATCCTGTATTGTTCTCCCGTGTCCTGTTTATATCTTTCTTTCAAGATTAGAACCCTCCCAGGTCAAGGATCTTCAGGAGCTAGTTCTGTTACCGCACCCCTCCCCCATCAGCCCGAAGGGCTCCCTCCTCTGGACTCTCACAGAACTTCCTCCGAAGTTGAATTTTGCTGGGCACATCCCCAAACCCATCCACCACACTTAATGACATATCTGCTGGTCTCCCCTTTCCCTGTGGGACAAAGACTGTTACATTCATATTTGTGTTTCCCCAAATGATGCTTAGCCTAGCACTTTGCACATAGCTGCTGCTTCAGAACCATTCAATTGAATGATTCCATAGATATGGAGCATATTTGGAGTAAAGGAAATTGGATTCAGATCTTCTCTTCGCTTAAATAACAATTCAGTAACAGTTTACCTCTGTTGAATGCACACGACATTCCAAGCAATATTTAAATGCTTTTTCTAGGAATGATTCTATTTAATCCTCATACCAAGCCTACAGAGGAGGCCGAATAACCATCCCATTTTACAGGAGGGGGAGGGGGAGGGCAAACCAAAACCTGAATCACAGAGACTAAATAATCACAGAGACTACATGGGGAGCCCAGCCAATCTGGGTCTAGCACTCTGTGTTCTAGCTCCAGGGGTTAGGAGGAATCACTTAACCTTTTGAATCTCATTTTTCATTTTTATAGATTTCACGGGGTTATCTGGGAGATTAAATGAGATGATGGATATCATGTTGCACAGTGGCTAGTACATGTCAGTGGGTGCTAGATAAATATTAGCTTCCTTACTTCCTCCCCAACAGTACTTGGATTATATTAATTTATCATCCAGACTAGAGTTGATGACTGCAAGTATGATGCCAGTAGTAATAACAACCTGTCCGTATTGTACACCTACTATGTGTTAGATACTAAGTTTTAACTTTTCTCTTCACAGGACTAGGAGCAAGGTTTTGACTCCGCTCGTATCTAAATTGCTCGGCAGCTATCATTCTGTCTTCTTAACTCAGATTAGAAAAATAAACTAATTTTCAGCCCTGAGTTTTGTTTTTGTTTTTGTTTTTGTTTTTAGCATCTCCAAGCTCTGTCTGAAAAAAATTAAGTCTGTGGTTAATCACTGCCTGTTCTACAAAGCCACAGCAAAAAGAGAGCCAGTCATCACACTATTTCCTGAGGTGGGGGTACAGGGGAAAGGGTTACGGACCACTCTGGCTGGGCTCGAGGTGTTTTCCTCTGTATTTCTTGAAGCTTTTGTGTCCATAAGTAGGTGACACTGATGTGAACTGGAGCCCTCTCAGTCTTCCTGCAGGCTTATGACTGGAAGCTGAAACAGCAACTTCTATAATCTAACCCTGTCCTCGGACTAGTGCCAACGATCTCCACTTTGTCCAACTCAGGTGCCCAAGGCATTTCTTAAGCTTTGAATTTTAGTTGATGAGGAAGATCACTGCCTGAAACTGTGATTTTAATTTATACCAAAACATGATTTTATAAATTTTATTTTTAGTCTAGCAATTGTAATAACTAGCTATAATTTATCATGAAAGACTCTCTTGGGTGGTTACACATACCATTTAATGTACAAAACCATTATCTCTATAGTTTTTCTTATCCCCATTTTGCATTTTTTTTTAAACGTGTCTCAGCAGGTTAGATTTTATGGCACGTTTGAACCTAAGTCTATCTCACTCCAAAGTCCACATTCTTAACTGACCTGCCTCTAATCTACCTTTAAGCTTCCTATTGTTTTAAATGGGAATAAAATATCTCCATAATCTCGTGGAAGAGGAAGCTTTGTGAGAAAGCAAGAAATGGGCAATGGTGGGCGTTCTCTTCATTCTACCCTGTTTTGTTTGATGGAAAATAAAGCGTTTGATAACCCATTCCACTTAATTCCAGGGCAAATGTATTTTGTGGTTTATTGGAGAAGAGGCCTTGAGTCACATAATGAGCATTGCTTCCCTCTCTCTTCTGTCCAGAAATTGCAGAATCACTGTCCAATTGGCCACTTTTTATATCAACTAAGATTGAAGGCGTGCAACTAATTGCTCTTCGGTGAAGTTCTTTCTCATGGGAAACGAATCTGGTGATGTTTTCTGATGAATTCAACTTACCCCAATTAAGAATGACATGACTCGTTAAGCACCTTGCCTAGGCCATGCATGGACCTGTGGGTACCTAGTCTGACAATAACTTGATGAGGTTGGTCTTGCTCTGTTTTAAAATCAAAGGAGATTCAAATTCAAAAAGAGGAAGCGATTTACCCCCAAATCACCTACCTGGAAGATATATGTCCAGATCAAAACTCTAACTTATGTGCTTTTCTCCAATCTAGTGCAAATGTCACCTTCTCCATAACATTATTCTTTATTAAACATTAAAATAAATCATTCCCAGAGGATTATTTAGCTTCCTTTCCTCTCCTATATTGTTGGATTTATGTCCTTGTCTTCTCTTCTGTGCCAGATCTTAAGCATCTCGAGGAGGACATCTGAGTGTTCTGCCTTTTGAGATCCCCCATGGGGTTAACCCTCTAGGGTTCATGCTGAATAGGAGCTCAGTGAACATTTAGTGAACTCCATGAGACCTCTGTAGCTCCTAGGCATGTGTGACATCTAGAATAATGTTCTGCCTCTTTCATTTACCTTACCTTGAGTTCTTCCAGTTCTTAAAACCCAGTTGAAGAAAGTCTTGGTTCTTTCAGGAAAATTTACTCATGCCCTCCTCCAAACAGAATTAATCTCCCCCTCTGCTGAAACTCTCTTATGTCTTCTCTTGAAGCCATTCAACTAGCACTGTCAGGCAGAGCACTGTAGTGATTGCTATTTACCATGTCATGTGGGCATAACCCCACCTAGACAGCATATGGCGGATGATGTTGGTGCATGCCGTACCCAAATGCTGCCATATATATGTATATGTACATTTACATGTACGTGTATATGTATATAGAGGCTATAGAGAGTGCTTTACGGCCTGCTAAATCTAGCGCTCTCACAGAAGGGAAAGGGATTCTCCCAAAGTCACAGAACCAAACCATTCTTTCTGCCATAATGCTGACCCTTTTATTCCATGTGATGCTATTTCATTTATTCATTCAATAGTTACTTATCAATTATCACTTATGTGCCTGGTATTGTGTCAAGGTCTGTCTAGATGTCTAACATTATCTTTCACTCTTAAATTATTATCTTTTACTTGCAAATTATTACCTTTGTCAGTAATAGTTGAAATTTATTGCTGGCTTATATGTGGTGAGTGCTTACACATTATATCATTTCATCTTTATAACAACCCTAAGAGGCAAGTAATGTAATTACCTCCATTTTACAGAGGTAAAAAAGAGCTTTAGCACCCTGCATGGATTTGTAACATCTGAAATCCAGGTATGCCTGCCTCCAGAGCCCACATTCTTAGCCTTAACTACAGCAATGAGAAATCTGGAAGTTCCTTCCAGACAACTGGAAATTTACTGTGCAGTGCCCCATTCCTGTCCTTGAACTCATGGATATAGAGAACCAGCAGTGGCCAGCCCTCCACAGTGAAGACAATGGGTAACTCTAGTAAAGTGGACGTTGAGAGAGAATGCCACTCAATTCTGGGAGAAGACAGACATTGACTGACTCGGGCCACATGTGAAAGCACTAATTTTAAACAGTTAATAATAACAACAGCAGCAGCAACAACAACAACAACAACAACAACAACAACAGCCTTAGACAATGGCCCTAATATATGTGGAGAGCTTTGTGCTCCCATGGAGAAAGGGGCAAGGGTCATGCTGGGAAATGATCAGTTTCCACTCAAATGTGTTTCTGTGGTGTTCAGTAAGGACCATGAGATGGACTGGTCAGGGGAAGCGCTCTTGTAGGTACTAACATCCAGGCTCTGTTTTCACTTTTTTGCCACTCAATTCCTGTGATGCCTCAGACAAGTCCTCACCCTTTCCTTTCCAGGATCTGTCAAAAATTGGGAAGCAGAAAACCAACAGCCCCTGGTCTGACAGACAAAAGACCCCCTCCCTGGCACAGCTGTGCTCGAGGACAACTGTCCATTTTATCTTGTAGGGTCAAGGCTCTTTCTGATTGGCTGGTGTCTGTCACCTAGTAGCAGTTAACCAGTTCTGAATGCCACCCTGCTTTGCTAACTCACATGTGAGCTTAAAAGGTTGATCATCATCATCATCCCGATTCTAGTGGGAATCCTGCTAAGACCCCGGCTGATGTGCCCCCCTGGGAGTCCTTCCCAATCAGTTCTTCTCAGATCCTCGTCAATGCTATAGATGCAATCTGCATTACTGTTCACTACAAGTCAGAATGGTGGGTTTGCTCTTGAGGTCAACTGGGCTCTAAGGTTAGAAGTGGTTCTCTGGACAGCAGCCAGACCTGACTAGCCCAGGTTTCAACCCACCGAACCATCTCAGTACCTTTCTGAAACTGTCTGGACTACTCCAGCACATATGGTCGCAAAGGAAACACTAACTTATCTTCACGTCCACATCATTACAATCACCTTTCAGGTGCGCCCAGAAGGATAAGTGGGGAAACCATTGGGTGATTGTCACTGGCCCAAGTCACACAGTGCCTCAGGAGAAGCCAGTTCACAAAGCCTTTGGACAGAGAGACAAAGTTGAAGAGAAAGTAATGTCTTCAGTGAACCCACACTGGCTTGGTTAGAATCCTGACAGCACGATCACGTGAGTGCAGTAGACTTAACCTGTCTTTTGCACTTAAGTTCCCTCACCAGTAAAATGAGGGCAGAGATTGTACGATCTCCTCTGTATGTTTTCTTTGAGGATTAAATGAGGCAATACGTATTAAGCATAAAGGGCTAGTGGGGGGGGGGGGGCACAGTGAATGCCGTGCAAGCTATTCTTTCTACCAAGCTTTCCCCACGCCTTAGCAGCATCACCAGATAAAAATGAATGTCAAATTCTTTAAATGTAAGAATGTTTATCAGTCTCCCATTAAGGACCAAGCACTAGCTAAGTGCCAAGGATTCAACTATGACCCATGTATTATGAGCTTGCCCATCTAACAATAATAGCAGTGAACGCACACCGAGAATCACAGGTGGCTAGTGCTGTTTATGCATGTGCTGCATTAACCTATTCAAATCCTCACAACAAAGTCCTGAGTTAGGTACCATCATTGTCCTCCCTTAACAGAGGAAGACATTGAGACCTAGAAAGAATAAACAATTCAGCTACATTGTTAAGATATGATAACACTGCAAGTCAACCTAGGTTCTTAGGTTGAACCTAGTCTTCAACTACTCAGTTACCTATCTCGCTGGAAAGGCAAAGCATTACATAACTGGGGGGAAAAAACCCTAGTGTGATAGAAACAGGTTGGAATGGTGCACAGAGTGACCTCTGGGGGAAGAGATCAAGAGAGCCCAGGGCAAACTAACAGGAAGGAGTCAAGGAGACTTTTGCTCTGTCTACCGAGTGGCTTCTACTTTTACACTGGAGCCATATGTATGTACAAATTTTAGATATGAAAAAGAGGAAGGAGGGCACCTGGGTGTCTCAGTTGGTTAAGTGTCCAACTTAGGCTCAGGTTCGAGCTCCGCTTGTGAGTCTGCGCTAACAGCTCAGAGCCTAGAGCCTGCTTCAAATTCTGTGTCTCCCTCTCACTCTCTCTCTCTGCCTCTCCCCTGCTTGCTCTCTGTCTCCCTCTCTCAAAAATATACATTAAAAAATTTTTTTTAATTAAAAAAGAAAATGAAGAGGAAAATACTTAAAGTTGAATTAGCAACAGAGACTCTTTCTATGACCACTCTACTTCAGAGTTTGCAAAAAGGTTTTTCCATTGCATGATCTCCTTTGAGATTCGGGACCTCCGTACAAAGTGGGAGAGGGGGCAAGAATCTTGACTCGTTCCAGGTTGGAAAGGAGGAGTTTGAAGCTGGGGGGGCGGGGCAGTGGCTGCCCTAGGATTAAAACAGCTAAGAGGCAGAGAGCCTAGGGTTTCTCATGTGCACCTTGACCAGTGGGCTATTCCATCTTGGCTGGCTAATGCAGGTCCCAATCGCAGCTGGACACTAAAACACAGTGGCAATAATGAGGATATAGTAACTGAAATTTCTCGGGTGCTCACTAAGTAACTAAATTTCTAGAGTGCTTAGCGTTCTGCTAAGTTTCACCTCATCTGTTCTTCTTGCAACCTATTTGAAGTCAGCACTATTCTTGGTCCCACTTTCCAGACGGGGAGCCTGAGGCTTCCCAAGAGAGGCCAACTGACTCACTGGAGGTTGTGTGAGGGTTTCAGCCAAAGCCAACAGACCACAGAGACTTTGTTCCCAACTACTCTCTGTTAATGTTTCCACATCAGTCATCAGAAGAGGACAGACCCCACCACCCCAGCGTCAAGGCCGACTCCTGAGGAAAACGTCCTCCAACAGTGCACAAGCTGCACCACCATTATCTACCTGACCATCACAGTATAGATCTGCTCCTCAGTTTCACCGCCTGAGACATGAAAGCAACCAAGCCTCCTTCAACTTCACAGAGGGTGCTTCTAAACATGATGTGACCTACGTACCCAAAGTGCCTGTACAAAGGAGTACCCCTGCAAAAGCAGCTCCCCAGCTTTGCGGTCTTACGTAAATGCCCTCTCTGGCCAAGTAGGATGTAAGGATGTGGAAAAGGTCTTGGAAACAAGCTTGGGTGTAATTCCTGGCTCTGTCACTTACAAGATGCATGCCCCTGGGCAAATTACCTCACCTCTCTCTTGGTCTCCGTTTCCTCATCTGTAAATAGGCTTAAAATTACCTACTTCACAGTGTTATTGTGAGGCACTGAATGAGATAGTGCACTAAAACCCCTGGCAGGGAGCCTGGTCCAGAGTACGTGCTTAGAGACGTGGTTGTCTGTGTTAGGTGTCTGTGTCTCACGCCACACCCAGCCTATTGCCAGTGCTTGGAACCCATGGAATGATAGAGTTACACAACTTTTAAAGGAGCAATTCCAACCACAGATATTTGTTCCAAGGGATCCCATTCTGTCCAAATGGACTCATTCATCCTCAGTCTATATTTCATGAGGGAAAAAGAGAAATGGCATTCTCTATTTTTACTGGAACGTTTTCTTTCCTTCTCCCTTCCTCCCTCCCCCCTCCCCTCTTTCTCTCTCCCTCTTTCTTTTTTAAATTCCCCATTTTCTTTTTAAATTATGTTTTAGGGAACACAACCTGGGAAGTTAGGACCTGATGCAAATAAATGAATAAATTTTGCATTTCTAGCTGTCATTGTCTCTCTGCCATATCACATGTGTCCACTATACCAGGCAATCAGGAAACAAATTGAGATACTGCCTTGATTTGTCCACAACCATAGCTCCCAAGCTCCCTGCCCAGGCATCATGCTTGGCTACGCATACAGATCTGTCCTTTTTCTTTTCTTTCTTTCTGTTATCAGGGAGGCTAAATATTTGTTTGATAATGGCAATAGAACCTTTGCAGTTGGTGCTGAGATTCAGATCCGAAGAATGAAACGCGGCTTACTTGGGGAGGCACCTGGATGGCTCAGTCGGTTAAGCTTTTGACTTTAGCTCAGGTCATGATCTCGAGGTCTGTGGCTTCGAGCCCTGCATCAGGCTGTGTGCTGACAGCTCAGAGCCTACAGCCTGCTTTGGATTTTGTGTCTCCCTCTCTCTGCTCCTTCACCACTCACACCTCTGTCTCTCTCTCCCTTTCTCTCAAAAGTAAACAAACATTAAAAAAAATTTTTTTTAATTCCTACTTGGAACCACAGGCAAGGAATGGTACTGGATTCAATTCCTTCCCTCCCTCCCCTCCTTTCCAAAGCAGACTTGGGAAATGGCCACTTGGGGCACACCTCGAACTATTCCTCCTCTGCCTACCTCGCAGGTCTCATGGAAATGACAACAGTTAATCCCACATTCACCGAGCACTTGTTTATGCCAGACAGACACCATGTTATAAACATGACAACCATTATCCCTTGAAGTCATACAGCCACTGTCTGTCAGATGAGGACTCAGCCCTGAGAAGTTTGCTCTCTTTATCCATTAAGAAGTACCATGTACAGATTGAAAAGTTTTCGAAACATAAGGCTAAATAGCAATTATTACTATTAGTATTAACAGCCTGAGTATAATTCGTGTACTTGATTTGGTCCCTTACAGTCGTGGTAGTTGTGTAATGAATGTTTTCTATGACCTGCTTGATGTGGCCGTCAGTACCTTCTGGAACATTACACGTACTTCAGTGCACATCAAACCTAAGGTTGATTACAGTGTCTTCTTCAGAAGTGCCCGAGAACCCAGAGCTATAGATTTCTTTCTCACCAGTATAGAAATTTTGATGTTCTAATGGGATTTCTCTGAAGAATTCTATATAATATTCTACTATAGTATCATTTTTGGAAAAGTTGCAGCTGAGTTAATAAAATGCATGGAAACATACATGCCAAGAAAGACCGGACCAGAGAGAAGCTGACCTTGCCCAGCAGCTCCCACCGCCATTGTGGAGGTGGAAGAACAGAGGGGGATGTCAACTAACCCTGGGCTCTCCTGGGATAAGATTCCAGACCTCCTGAGTCCTACAGAAGTGCCCAATCTCCTCTGTCATGATTCCTATGCTTAGCACTAGTTCAGCTGAATCCTTTTGGCGGGATATGCTAATCAAACACTTTTAAAGCCTAAAACTTTATTAGGGCAATGAATAAGCCCAACAGGCTGTCAACCATAATAATGGCACCGTTAGGAATTCCATGACTCCTGAAACAATGTGATTCCACTTCAAGGCGTCATACATCCCTACTATGCAGAAGAAAGGTCACCACACAGACCAACATGCCATTTTTAAAGCACTCATTAGTATTCCTTGTCCTTGAAGGGTGACTATTATGCCCTTCCCATTTTTCTCAAGGAATGGTCACATTCTCAGAAAAGTTGTGCATGGTTACTGAAAGTCCCACCTCACCCAGATAAAATTTTGAGGTAATTATATACTTTTGTTGTTGTTATTTTTCTAGACTAATAAGCTCCAAACAACACCTTTGTTTCCTGGGGGAAAGAAGTCTGACAGCTCCAGATGGTGACCCATCGAAGACTGAATATGCTCCTTGAATCCTCCTCTTTTATGGTGATAGGGTCCCTGGCGGGACAGACCACCACTGGCTTACAGCCTCCACCGAAGATGACGGAAGCACTGGCTACTGCCCACATACCCACCATCTGAACCTTGATGGGGGAGGTGAGATTCTGTTAGAGGTCAGTGGCTCATCCTGAGTCTGCCCTTGTCCCACAGAAACATGGATGGGACTATCTCCTGCTCGAAGAAGTGTTTTGCTCATGATATGACTTCTGATAGTCATACTTTCCACGTCCCCAGGTGGCACAGGAAAATGAAAAATCTCACCTCACTTGATTATTCTTCAGATCTCCATGATGACACTAATTATTCTGTCTAATTAGCCAGCCCCTGTCCGGAGATTGTGAGCTACTTGAAGAAAGAGGGTAAATTTTGAAAGTTGCTTGATTTCATCTCTGGTTCAATACTCAGTGCCTGGAATGTCTTTAAAGAATGAAAGAGCATAAGGACGAATATATAAATTTGCTGATTTTTTTTTTTTAACACCAAGTGGTGATCTAGGCAGTTTCAATTTCTTACCATAAAAATACTGTGTGCCAAGCGACTGGGATGCAATCTTTTCCCTCAAAGACTTTGAAGTGTGGAGAAGAAGCCACTTTTGTAAAGAAGTAAGTACAATACAGCATTAAAACTCCTCTGATAGAGGTGCACATGGAGTATTGTGGGGCCTCACAGGACAAATGGTTAACCCTAACTTAGAAAAGGGGTGAAGAGGGCAAAAGTTAGGGAAAGTTTCAAAGACACACACACACATACAAAAAAAAAAAAAAAAAAAAACAAAAAAAAAAAAAAACAACAACAAGCCATAAGTGTAATCATATAAAGGCAGTGTTGGCATTTCCAGGCAGAGGAAGCAGCATGTGCAAAGGTCTTATTATCTGAGATAACCAATTTGAAAGGTGACTTTGGTTTGGCCAACGAGTGTTACTTGCAGGTTAATCACAAAGCTGGAGTAGTGCCCCTATGAGACATTCAGCAAACTTTGACTTGATCTGGACGCTAATTGGAGACAATAAATGGTTTTATACAAGAGACTGATATTATGAGATTCACATTTTTTAAAAGATCACTCTGGCTGTTGTTTGAAGAAGGGACTGTGATGGATGCTGAGGGTGAGGGGACATGTCCAGAAGCCAGAGGACTGATGTGAGGGATGGCGAGTCCTGAACAAAGCTAATGCCTGGTGAATGATTCAAATATGCCTAGGAAGTAAAATCAGTGGGACTTGATGACAGGAGAAGGATGAGACAGAGAAGGAGTTGCAAAATTGTAGAAAAAGAAAGTATAGAGCAAGGGGCACTGGAGAAGGAAGAGGAACTTGCCCCTTGTCCTTGCTGGTGGCCTAGGCTTACGGTTCTTACTCAGGAAACCAAGGCCAAGGCAGGGTCAGGAATGTCCCTCACTATCTCACTGGCAGAGGTGGCTGGATTATTATTCAGTGCCCAAAATTTGGCTCATAGCCTCCTGACTTCAACATGATCTCCACAGTCTAGTGTAAGGATTGAATTCACTAGCCTTAAATACTGTAAATAAGAATCCTCAGGCATTTCCCAGTACAGGACTCTCCCTCTAAATGTTCCTTATCCAGGAAGCCATCTGGCCTCCTTACATGCTTCCAATGGCCAAGAGCTCAATCACTTAAAAGACTGCACTGTATGAATCTGGGCACATTGAAGGGTGGACATTAACACGCATCAATCAATTTTCAGTCTACAAAATGCTGTTGCCTATGTTCAATCCTTCCTGGTTCACTACCATCATGCTGTGTAGGTTATGAGATTTCAAGACCACCTCACCAGGAGGTGGTAGAAACAGGTCTGAAATGCCAAAAATGTGCCCTCCTCCTCTGCTCCCATGGTGCCCAGATGCACCATTACACTTACACACTGTATCATCATGACTTTCTGGTTTCGTGTCATTTCCCCCTCATTTGACTGTAATCTTGTAAGAACTCTGTTTTATGACTTGTCACTACTGGCACAGAACACATAAGTGTTTATAAATGTTTGTTAAAAAACAACAACAGAGAACATAGCCTGATTTGGTCCCTTCTGTTGAAAGGACAAGGTCTGAAACCATCCTCCCTGAAACCTTTCATCAAGGCTTCACTCTCTAAAGCCAAAGAGAAGAAATGTGTGTCTTTCACCTGCGAGTCTTCTATCATGCCATGTGAATCCAGCAATCTTTGTCCACAGTTTGTACACATGGCTTACAATTCTTCCTTCCAGTCATAAACTTTCCTTTTTCCCATTGCTTGTTCTGCTTTCTAAAATGTTACTAATTAATAGTGGGTGTGACAAATAGATCCCCCCCCACAACCAGCTGGTCCCTGATTAAAAAAGCCTTGCCCGTGTATACAAGCCCATGATGATTTCAAGAGACCAGAGGAAAATTGTCACGGCATCAGGGATTCCGCACCCGACCTTCAGGCAGTGCCTAAGCAGTGCCAAACCATGTGGATGAAAAGAAAACCGAGATGAGTCAGTTGCCCAGATGCTCTGCTGTCAGGTCACCAAGGATCTGGATGATTGGAGGCCTGGATGCCAGAGTTTGTGTGGCCATGTGTAGCCACGGCTTCAAAGTGAACACACGCCTAATAAAGCAGGGACGGATTCCAGAATGGATGGGGGGTGAAACAGAAGGAGAGAGAGAAAGATCTGGGCCAACAGAGGGGGGTCACAGTGGAAGGGAATTAGGCTCTCAGGAGATCAGGAGTGGGGGATAGTGCTAAGTTTACCAGAAAGGTTATACTGGGGGGCTCACAGAATCTCTGTCACCATTCCTAAAAGGAATGGCACATCACTAAACATTTTCTGAGCCCCAGTTCTCATGCTAGACATACTGGGAGTGAGTGGTGAACAAGACAGCCATGGTATGTGCCCTTGTATTGCTTAGCGTCTAGTGGAGAAAAGGACATTAGAATACATTATGAGACATGTTCCAGTAGGGAAGTACAGGGAACTAAGGGGTCTCAGTGTGTGTGTGTGTGTGTGTGTGTGTGTGTGTGTGTGTGTGTGTGTTTATATCAGGGGAGATCCCAGAAGGCTTCCTGGAGGAAGTGAAATCTAAGGCTTTAATGATCAATGAATCCCACCCCCCTAATAGCTACATTAATGAGTATATTAAATGCTTACCAGGTGCCAGGCACTGTGCTAAGTGTTTTTTTAGATTTTACAATTTAATTCTCATTAACGCTATAAGTAGGTACCATTATGATTCCCATTTTATAACGAGAAAAGCAAAGCACAGAGCACTTAAGTAGTTTGCTGAAGAACACAAAAGTGGTAAGTAGCAGAGTTAGGAATCACAGACCAAGAGTTTGGTTCCAAAGTCCGTGCTTCCAAAAAGCTGTTGACTATAACAGCATTTTGAGTGCCATTTGGAGATTGAGATCCCCCAACACCATCCCCAACAAATGGGCTTTCAGTTTATCTAATGCATGTAATGACAGGAAGGCTGGAAATAAACTGGGAAGATGTGACCCTTCCTAATAGTCAAAGGTGGAATGTATTAAAATGCCACCCATCGGGATGGTTGAATGATAACTTTCCTCTTCTCCTGGGGACTGTGTAATTGGGGTTGCATACTCCAGGGAATGCTGTCCTGTCATCCATCAATCCATGATGCTCCTTTGGAACTCCCTTCTCAGGCTTGTGACCACCAGGCTGCCTTAGAGTCTCCCCCAACCCCCATGTTCTCACAAATCTGCACACGCTCCAATTTCGGCTCTTCTCACATTTTATGACTGCCTGAACACTTAAATTTCTTTCTCTTTAAAGAGCGACGTCTGCCAGGTGAGAACCTCTCCTGCCTTTTCCTCACAGAGTCCCCAGGGCTTCATATGGGGTCAGCAGATGGCATTTGTTCAGCAAAAATGTGTTGAGTGGATGACGTTTTGAGAAAGCGATCACATTTTCTACCATGGTGACTATTTTGCTGCTCTATTCTAAATGTGACTCTCTCTCTCTCTTTCTTCTTCCTTTCACCCTTCTTCCCAAATGGGTGAAGGGACCATCAGGGCCCTGGGAGTGTGGAAAGATCTGGCTCAGCCTCAAATCTGAGTTCCCATTCCTGTTCTGCAAGAAAGATTTGGTACAACTTTGGGTCATTCATTTTTATTTCCTAACATTTATAAAATGATCGGTTTGGACAAAGATTGAAATAACAAATTGGTAGCCCAGGGGCTGTGCCAACATGCTATGTTTGGCCTACACAGTATTTTTAAAGACACTAACAGTCAGTGCCAAGATTAATATTTTTTAACAAAATTAATTGCTAATACATCAAAATCTGGATGTATGAGAGCCTTCTTTGATCACAGAGGCCATCAATCTTGGGACCTCAGTAGAAATTTCCCTTTAGATGGAGCCTGGCCTCACTGGGTCACTTTCCTGACTGGTGTCACTCATTCATTTTCCCTTCCTGGCCTGGATGGACATTTAAACTCACCACCTCTGGGTGCGTTGGGGTGGCTCAGTTGGTTAAATGTCCGACTCTTGATATCACCTCAGGCCATGATCTCATGGTTTGTAAGATCGAGCCCCACGCTGGGCTCTGCACTGACAGTGTGGAGACTGCTTGGAATTCTCTCTCTCCCTTTATCTCTGCCCCTACCTACATTCTTTATCCCTCCCAAAATAAATAAACTTAAAAGAAAAGATAATCCCTTACAGAAATCTCCAAGGAGGAGTTGGAATCATACGGGGAAATTAAATGATCATTTTTGTCTGACTTTCAAGGCCCTGACTATTCCCCACTCTACATGATCCTCTTACCAGGTAACAGAGTAGCAAGTAGCGGGAAGAGTTGGAACACAAGCCCATTGAAGTGGATAAGGAAAGGACAAGCTCTGTACAACCTGAGAGCATCATTTGGTACCACCAAACGCTGGTCAGGATTCTAGCAGCAATTCTTCTCCCAAAGTATGGTCTGAAACTTGCAAGACAAGGCTGACTTGAAAGGAGAAGTCAGAGGAAAGTCTCAAAAGCAATTCAGGAATTGGAAGCAAAGGCTAGCATGAGATCTAAGACATGTAGCCAGTATAACACCCAACACACAGTAAGCATTTAACAAGATGGCGACATGCATGGGGAAGAATGCTTGGTGTCATCTTTTGCAGGAGAGATGCTGAGATGTATGTGGAGGAGAGACCCATATATACTGTAGAACTGGACCATCTCTTGATAGCATGTCCAAAGGAAGGGAAGTAACATCTGGAGGTGCCTACACTATATCTACACTTTGTATTTTGCCATGCTGTTTCCTATGCATTATAACTCTGTAGAGTAATGTGTTTATTTTACACATAAAGCTTCTGTGGCACAGAGAGGTGAAGAGAAATGCCCAAGGTCAAAGAGAAGGACTTGACCCTAGGTCGTGTAGCTTCAGTTCAGTGTTCTTTCTGTGGCACTTGGGCCTTCTCTAACTCTCTCTCATTCTTCATTACATTTGTTTCTGACAACACCTCCCATTTTTTCAGGGGGTTCATGTGGGCACTCAGCACTAGGTTTCTGCGGTCCTACTCTGCAGCAATCATTCTCTGTGGTTTCTAAGACTTGTCAAACTAGATCTCTGGGCTGGCTCAGCTCACAAGTGTTCCCTCCCCCCTTTTCTTTGAAAATAACTGAGCTCCTGGTCACATGCCAAATATGGGAGAAAAGTCAAGAGACAGAGAGACTTCTGGCAGACTGTCTCACTACCTGAGGCTCTAATAGTGTGATCATACACCATATGAGAGACGCAATTTCCCTGATTCAGCAGAAGAAAATGGACAAGAGTTGGCCCGAGTTTGTCTCCTGGTACAAATAAAGACGTGGGGTGTATGAAATGATCTCATAAACCCCCTTGTCATTTTGAGTTTGATGAGTGGTAGAACTGGTCTCCGCTTTGCACAGGCCAGGAGTGGATGAGTCTATCACATTTAAGGGAAGGCATGCATCTAAGAAGGAATCCAGAGAAAGATGGAATGAAGGCGGCAACTGTACCATCAACAGCTGGATGGCGTGGAATGCTACCCTCAGGCTCTGTCGGACCTGTTTTGAATTTTGCCTCTTACTTCAATTGGTTTTTAATATGGTAAAATATGCATAACACAAATTTTACCATTTTAACTGCTTTTAAGTGTACCATTCTCTGGCATCAAGTACATTCCCACTGTTGCACAACCATCAGCACCAACCGTCTTTAGAAGTTTTTTATCTTCCCCAACTACAACTCGGTATCTATTAAACAGTAGCTCTCCATTTCTCCCTCTCCCAGCCTCTAGCAACCACCTTTTCTCCTTTCTATCTCCGTGGATTTAATGACTCTAGGTACCTCATATGAATGGAATTATACCATATTTGTCCTTTTGTGAATGACCCACTTCACTTAGCATAATATCCTCAGGGTTCATGAAAGGTTGCACCATGTATCAGAATTTCCTTTTTAAAAGCTGAATAATATTCCATTGTATCTGTATATCACATTTTGTTAATCCATTCACCTGTTGATGGATACTTGGGTTGCTTCTAGTGTTTGGCTACTTCTGCTATGAATACGGATGTGCGAATATTATAAAAATATATTTTTTAAACATTTATTTTTGAGATGGAGAGAGAGATACACACACAGAGTGCAAGTGTGGGAAGGGAAGAGAGAGAGGGAGACACAGAATCCGAAGCAGGCTCCAGGCTCCGAGCCATCATCACCGAGCCCAACGTGGGGTTCGAACTCACAAACCACAAGATCATGACCCGAACCGAAGTCAGACGTTCAACCGACTGAGCCACCCAGGTACCCCTAAAAATATTTTTTAATCACCACTGACATACATTCTTTGAAAGCAAGGATTAACAGCTTACCTTATGTAGCCCAAAGAGGAACCCACGGAACATACTGTAATGAGGAGAATAATTTTTAGCACAACACAAAATTAGATATTGTTAAGGATACTATGGGAAATTGGTATTTTCCATTGTATCAGAAGCCTTTTTCTAAAAACAAAATATCACCATGTCCTCTCTCTCCTTTAAATAGACTCTCTAGGGGTACCTCGGTGGCTTAGTCAGTTACACGTCAGACTCTTCACCTCAGCTCAGGTCACGATCTCACAGTTTGTGAGTTTGAGCCCCACATGGAGCTCTGTGCCAGCAGTGCAGAGCCTTCTTGGGATTCTCTTACCCTCATCTCTTCCCCTCCTCTACTCTCTCTCTCTCTCAAAAACAAATACACTTAAAAATATAGTAAATAAACCCTCAAATACAGATGAGTTTCAGGACAAAATACTAGTTCCTTAACATGGCATGCATGGTCTCCATGAAACTTCCCAGCCTCATCTGCTGTCACCTTGTCCATCCCCAAGCTCCCTGCATAACAATCAAACTGTACTGGGAACATGCCCTATCCTTGATGCCTCAGGCTCTGAACCTTCTGTTCCCTTCACCCTCACCTTCAAGAGCCCCTCACTCCAGCACTTACAATATCGTATGGCATAGTGGGCACTTCCCGTGTCATTTCCCTATGAGCTCCCAGGGTGTGGGGACTTTATCTCATGTCTACAACACTTGTATTTAGCATGGAAGGAACTAATGTTTTTCAAATAGATGAATGAGTGAAAGTTTGAACGTCTCAGCAGGTAAAGCAGAATTTGGACATCTTGATTGAACACTTATTTTGCTGAAGAAATCTCTTTTCAAGACATAGTACAAAAGGAAATATAAGTCTCAGAAATACTGAAATCTGAAGGATTTCCATTTGAGAAGTCAGACAAAGACTGAAATTCCCAGAATGTTTTTCTTTCAGCAAAAGGGCAGCAGTAGATCCCTGTAAAGGTACCATGAGCCAGAATCTGCAGTAGAGATAAAGGGGACAAGAAAGGTATTATAATTCCTGATGAGTCTTTCCCATGGGCCTTTCCTAATTCCATAGAGCAGGAATGATTTAAACAGAATTTCAGAGTGGCAAAAGACTAAAGGGCATGTAACAAGTCTTGCTCTCTGAGCTTTGGTTTCCTCACTGATGAAATGAGAATGTCGAACTAGAGTTTCTGAAGTGCTCTGGTTTCTGCCAATTTGGCTGAGCTCCCCTAACACAACATCCTCAGGGTAAGAGCTTGCTAAGGCAGTCCTGAACACCTTTCATGGGTCGCTGGTGTTTTTTCTTTCCTGAGCACTACCCTGTCTAGAATATATACCCATCAATTTAATTTCTCTTCCCTCGCACCAGAAGATGTCTGTATCCTCACCTTCTGAGAACCCTGCACACATCTGTCTGCCCTAAGCTCCCTTCTCTCTAGCTCCACCCCCTCCCCCCCCCCCCCCCCCCCCCCCACACCCAGTTCCTTTCATTTCATCATGTTGAGACCCTTTTCCATTTGGACTTGCTTCACTCTGTCTTTACCATCTTCAAGTATGGTACCAGGAGTGGGTCCCTCTTGAAACCCCGCTCCAGGGGAAGTTAGCATGACACATCTACAGCCTGACTTTGATGTCTCTATGTGTAATGGCAGCTCAGTACCCTCAGGTAAGTCTTCTCGAAGAAGCTTAGAGCAATTTTAATCTTGGTATTTGTGTTACTTGAGAGAAGGATAAAGAATTCTAAAAGAGGAAAACCAGACATAAGAAATGGAAGAAGACTGTGGATAGCTGTTTTCATGGAGTCTTCCCAGATGGAGCTCTGTCACTTATTGTATTAGTTTTGTAATGCCACTATAAAAAATTATTACTCCCTCAGTGTCTTCAAAAAACACAATGCGTTGTCTCACATTTTGTAGGTCAGAAGTCCACTTTGGCTCAGCAAGATCTCAGAAGAAGTCCAGTGGGCTCTGCTTAAGGTCTCACAATGATGAAATCTAGGTGTTAGCAGTGCTGTGATCCATTTTGGCTATCCTGGGTGAGGGTTCGTTTCCAGTCTCATTCAAGTTGCTGGAAAAATTCAATTCCTTGTGGACTAAAGTTCCTGTTTCCTTGCTGGTAGTATGGAGGGTAGTGGGAGATGATGTAGGCACAGGCCAGGTCATGCCTTATAGATGTGTGAATTCTATTCTAAGCTTAGTGGAAAATAATTGGAACACTTATAAGGAAGGGACATGATTTAAATGTTCGTAGATTTCACTCCAGCTTCTATCTGGGGACTGAATTATAGTAACACAAGAAAGGAAAGAGGAAGACCAAATAGGAATCTACTGCAGGGGTCCAGGCAAAACAACATGGTGTCTTGGAGTCCAGTGATGGAATCCAACCAAGATCCAATCTCTCGAGCTGTATAGCTTCAAGTCATGCATCACAATTTGAGAACGTCAGGATTAATCCTTATAGTTTTTATGTTTATTTATTTTTGAGAGAGAGGGAGAGACAGAGCATGAGCAGGGGAAGGGCAGAGAAAGAGGGAGACCCAGAATCCAAAGCAGGCTCCAGGCTCTGAGCTGTCAGCACAGAGCCCAACACAGGGCTCGAACTCACAAACCGCAAGATCAGGACCTGAGCCAGAGTCAGACACTCAGCCGACTGAGCCACCCAGGCGCCCCATCAATCCTTATAGTTTTTAAAGCTAGAGTACTAAAGAGGATTTGATACAACTCTTCATTTAAGAGAAGAGACAAGAAGACTAAAATCCAGCCTGGAGTCCAAGTTCATCAAGTAAACTGGGAGCAAAGCTGTGACTACAACTTTTGTTGTATCTCTTGGCTCCTACCTAACCCACTGCTCCTTTTACTGCACTTACATGTTCAAAGCTGGTCCTTGTCAAGTATTTCACAAGCAACGTATTGCTCATGAAGTGCAGAGACCTGTTTTTTTTGGCTGGCAGAAAGAAGATATGCTGTTTTTGATGTTGAGGGTTGTAATGGGTAAAATAAAAGTACAGATCAAAGGAAAAGGGGCCTGTCTGTAGGCGTCAGGAAGATAAGAAAGAGCTTCCTAGAAATATACCAGCAAGCGCAGGACTGATTTACTCTGATGCCACCATGATGACCTAGCAAAGCTGGGCTGGTCCACTACCTGCAACCAGCAATGGGTTCCTGGAAGGTCAAAACTTTTCATGTGTCCTTGGAAAAATCATAAGGCAGGATTCAGGCACAAAACATTGTTAATCCATGTCCTGCTAATTTAATCTGCTATAATTAAGAGATTTTATGTGTGATGCTGATGTATGATAGAGGCCAAAATAGTAGTAACGGCTCCTCTTAGCCGTAACAATGAATTATCGCATAATGCAATCTTCTGACTTTACTCTTCACCATCTCTTTTGCTTACTCTTATTGATTTAATCTTGCTATGTAATTCATACAAGTCACATCTGTGTGTGTATGTGTGACATTCTAGTATATATCAATCATATTTACATATATTTCTTTTCTCTACAGTGAGATCTTGGCTTAGTCTAAAGGGAATTTAGACTTGTCTATGTATGACTAATGAAGCAATAGACTTGATAAACCCAAAGACATCTATTTGTATGTGTTAATTTATAAAAGAGCCTTGTGTTTAGCTTTGTCTCTTAGTTAAGGAGAAGGGAGCAGGTTGGCACCCTGGTAAATGCAGAAAAGGAATAGGAAGAAGGAGGAAGAGTTAAGAAGAGAAGAATCGTTGTTTAAGAGGTCATCTGCTTCTTGATAGCACCACAGATTAGGTTTGTAAGCAGAGCTCTGGGGGAGAAGGTGGTGGGGGAGGGAGGGATACAGGGAATGGAAAGTAGAGAATCATGCTTCTTTCTCAGATGGGTCCCGCCCTTTGAAAAGAAATGCTGGTGGCAAGAGCCAAATAATCTGTATTCATGAGATCATTTGTGAGACTTACAATAAATATATCAGTTACCTAAAGGTATATAACAACTCCTCCCCACAAGTAGCGGTTTTAGGCAGTGATATGCTATTTTTCATAAGTCTGTGAGTTGATGGGGCAGTTCTGCCGAACTGAACTGATCATGATCAGGCAGTTCTTCTGGTCTTCTTGGGACTTGGGTGATCACTTGAATGTCAGAAAATCTACAATAGTCTTAGCTGGGCCAACTACCTCTGCTTCACAAGTCTTATCCTCCAGTAGTCTGGTCCAGGCATGCTCTTGTGAGTATTTTTCCAAGCTTCTGCATACATTATTTGCTATTATCTCATTGGACAAAGTCAGTCACATGGCCCATGCCCAGAGTCAGTGGGCTTACTGTCAAAGGAAATGGATTCAGGGAGGAGTGAAAGCCTTTACAGGCAAGCTGGTACATATAAGCAAACTTTCCTCAAGCTCAGATGATAGAGTCATGCAGGGTTGAGGAGTGGAGCATTCTCCCCATTTCTGACTGGAACACAGCTTAGCTCTGATGCAATGTATACTGTAGGAAAAGGAGCAGGGTTTGGCAACTCAAGGAGCTCTCTACTCATTGTTGAAATGGTGGTGGAAGCATGTGATGAGTCAGTGACTCCATGAGCAGAGCCTCCTTGATGATACACTTCGGGCATTTGGTAGGAGCAGCACATAAATCTTTGGTAGTGTGTTTTCAAGGACCCTGGGATGAATCATTCTCAGCAGGAGCACATTATTCTCTTCAGGGTCCCGAGTACCATGTTAGTGGTGAACAACTGTCCCAGGTGATTTTTTTTGCAGAAGACACCAACAAAGAGACCAGGATAGAAGGACAAGAGTTAAGTTACTACTGGGAGTATGTTGATACCAAAAATAATTGGAAAGAGACTTCAGCTGGATGGTGCTGAGGCCCTACAATCATGCAGATGGGCGTTTGGAACAAAATTTGAACATTCGTGCTATGGAGACCTCAGGCTGGTACAACATGGGATATGCCAGCTTTATTTACCTATTTATTTATATTGGTTCATGCATTGCAAAATATGTTACAACATAGATTTTCTACCAATTAGATAGGATTTCTTTCTTAAATTACAAAGGTTTCGGGGCTCCTGGGTGGCGCAGTCGGTTAAGCGTCTGACTTCAGCCAGGTCACCATCTCGCGGTCTGTGAGTTCGAGCCCCGCGTCGGGCTCTGGGTTGATGGCTCGGAGCCTGGAGCCTGTTTCCGATTCTGTGTCTCCCTCTCTCTCTGCCCCTCCCCCGTTCATGCTCTGTCTCTCTCTGTCCCAAAAATAAATAAACGTTGAAAAAAAAATTACAAAGGTTTTAATCTCATCAGCTTGAAATACCTATGGTGTTACAGTCATCTATTTTTGCAAAAAAGTAGCATGGAAGAATAAATATTCTGCATTAACATTGGGCAGACGTATATAGACAATTTTACCTCTAAGTGGTGTTTAACATTGGCAAATTGTCTAATTCTATTTCTGTTTCTCACCTGTAAAATGGGAATGACCATAACTTTGTTGTGAGGTTGGAGAAAGGATTAATAGCAAAACACGCAAAATATCTGACACATTACAGGTATTCTAATAAATGTAGTTGCTTTCATCATTGAATATTTATTGCAGTCAGAGGCCAGGCCTGGTCCCACATGCTACAGATTCAAAAATAGTCAATAGTTCCAGCACTTCACATAGGGATTCAATGAACAGACATATGAGTAATGATATGTCTGTCTCTCTCTACATAGCAGTGCATTACTTGAGGTCACAGGCAGTGCTGTGTTCCTCTTTGTAGAGCCAGTATGTCCAGCATCTTGCACAAAGCTCGATGAGTCAATGTCTCTTCAATTGAACTGCATCCTATCTTAGAAGTCTGGTTTTTCTTATCATAATTAACATAGAGGCTCACACAGTAGAGTTCTTTAGTACATTTTGGAAGAATGAATGGCTGGGTGATCAAGAAAGAGAATGAAAAAAGCAAGGAGGGAGGAAGAAGGGAAGAAGCCAGGAAGAGAGGAAGGGAGGGAAGAGGAAGGGAAAGAAGGAAAGAGGGAGAGAGGCTGGGAGAAGGGGTGGAAGGGAAGGAAAGAAGAAAAACAAGAGATTAAAAGAAAGAAACAAAGATGGAAATGAAAAGTCTCCTCTTTCCATTCCCACAAGAATTTTGAATATTTGTACTAGAGAAATACCACTGCCCACCTAAGATGGAGACACAGCTGCAGGAGTAAATACGAAGGCAACAGAGCCTAATGATGGCCCCAGGCAACCCAGAACTGGAGGTATAGGAGGCCTTCTAATCCCCCAGTTCCCTCTCTTCTTGGAAGGAAATTGCCTTTTTCTTCTATTTTTTTCAAGCTTTCTGATTGACGGCCAATCCTCCTGCCCCCTGTGCTCATCTCAGATCCCAAGCTCTCCCCCAGTCCTTTTCTCTCAACACCAAGCACAGGGGTAATTTATCTTCCCCTGGCTAACCCCCTCCAGGGAGCTCAATCTCCCACTCACCTCACCCCCTGCTATACCCTAACCTCTCACTACCTAACCATTGCTTCCCTCAGCCTTTGCTCCTACCCTTCAGTTGTCAGAATGTGAGGAAATTAATTGATTTGGGAAAGTAGAATTCAGGGGGGCTGTAGTAAATCAAAACATTCCATTCATAGTGCCCCAGCTTTCAAGGAGAAGAGGGAGTCTTCAAAAAATGAGGAGGAGGGATTAGCACTGAGTTGGGGAGGGAGGGAAATCAGAGGAAGAGGAGGAGATCTGAAACAATGGATTTAGGGTTCATGCATTTATAAATTTGGCCTGTGTGCTTCTTGAGGCAATGTCACTGCATGAAATAAATACTGTTTTGAGCTTTTAGTGAAACTATTGCCATATGTTGTGTGGCTGGAAAGTTGCCCACCCCTTCTTTGTACCCCTAACTCTCCTCCTACCCTTGCCCTTTTTGATCCACTTAAGGCTCTGATTAAGTTTGGCAAAGTCCATATCTTTGCCATCACTTTCCTATATGTTACAGATGGGCTGGAGAGGGAAAGCTTGCTGCCAGCCAGTGGAGAAGAAGGGGGACCCTGTCTTTACTGGGTGCTAAAGATACAGGAATTCCGATGCTTGCAAGGGTTCTTTCTGCTTGTGTGAGAGTACTGGGTAACTCCAACAAGATCTAGAGGCTCATCTCTCTTAGATGGAAGAGTAGAAATTGTAGGGAGGCAGATTTCAGCCCAATAAGGGAAAACCATGAATCTTCATGGCAATCAGAAATGTCCTGAAATAGAGCAGACTTTCTCAGGAGGTAGAAGCTTTCTTTAACTCATCATGCTTAAGCACACATGTCAAGATGCTGTGGAGGGAAATTATGAGTTTGATGAGGGCTTGACCTAGATCTATGGTTTATAAAGTTTCAGGACTATGCAAATCTAAATGTTTGTTGGTTTATGTTTAATGTTTAATCAAACTGTACTGGAACCCAGTACAGTATGTATGTATGTGTGTGTGTGTGTGTGTATATATGTATATATATATATATGTATATATATATGTATATGTATGTATATATGTATATGTATATGTATATGTATATACATATATACATATGTATATGTATATGTATATATATGTATATATATATACACACACATATATGTATATATATGTATATATGTATATATATACACACACATATATGTATATATATGTGCATGTGTGTATATATATATGTGTATGTGTGTGTATTTTTTTCCTAGAAATGATTTAATATGTTCATTGATTTGATGAACATAAAAAAATTTTTAAATCTGCAGTCATGATCTGATGCCATTGATAAAGTCCTGATTGATAAGGCTATGTGGATGTCTATAACAACACTGAAAAAAAAACTTGCCTTGGAGAGTTGTTGAGAGAAAGAAAGATTGAGAGAATCTCAAGCAGGCTCCATGTTCAGTGCAAAGTCCGACATGAGCCTTGATCTCACAACAGAGAGATCATGGCTTAAGCCCAAATCAAGAGTCAAACGTTCAACTGACCAAGACTACCCAGGGGCCCCGAGTCTGCAAACTGTTTAATTAACAGAGATAAGTGGAGAAATTGTGACCAGAGTTCTGTACCAACCCAAGTTAGCCCACTGGAAAAGTCTTGGTGTAGAACCAATTTATCATATTACACAAAGTGGTTACATGCAGAGTCCCCAGTGCTCTGGAACACTGGACCCATGGAACACAGTTCTAAAACAACTGTGTGTAGACCTTTGGTCCCCACTTGCCTCTGAAGCTGTAAGTTTTAGGAGTTTTGAGTATATTAAAGACAGAAGGATTTCTACGGGATAGGTTGAATGAATCCTGTGTTTCTTTAGGAGTGTGAGCTCTGCTCACAGAGCTAATTAGTCTTTAGGATATTTCTATCCCCATAATGCTTGTTTGGACAGGTAATATTTTGTAAAACTAAGATTGAGAAGAGGCCTGGTCTAACATAACTGAGCAAGGTAGGTGTTGTCAATAAATACTGTACAGGACAAGTAATAATTTCAAGCATGTGTCTTGGTTCAAGATCGCTCAGAAGCAGATCCTGAGGTAAGAGTTTGAGTGTAAGTGGTTTATTTGGAAGGCAAGCCAAGGAAACAATAGAGAAGAGGGAAAGTATGATAAGAAAGGGAAGGAAACCAATTAATCAAATTACCACTGTGAAACTCGGCACCCAGTGTTGAACATGCACTAAAAATTCCCTACAAACTAACTGGTTTGTAGGGAAACCATCTTACACTCATTAGGATGGCTACTATTAAAAAAAAAAAAAACAAAAACAAAAAACAGGAAATAACAAGTGTTGAGGAAGTGGAGAAATTAGACCCCTTGGGCACTGTTTGTGGAAATATAAAAATGGTGCAGTCATTATGGAAAACAGTATGGTGATTCCTTAAAATATTAACAATAGAATTACCATATGATTCAGTAATTGTACTGTGCGTATGTAACCCAAATAATTGCAAGCAGGGACCCAAATAGGTATCTGCACACTCACATTCACTACAGCATTGTTTACAATAGCCAAAATGTGGAAGCAATCCAAGTGTCCATGAGAGATAAATAAAGATGTGGTATATACATAAAATGGAGTATTACTCAGCCTTAAAAGAGAAGGAGATCTTGCCATTTGTGACAACATGGATGAACTTGGAGGACATTATGCTTTGCAAAACAAGCCAAACACAGAAAGATATATCTGTATGCTCTCACTAATACGTGGAATCTAAAAGAGCCACATTCATAGGAGAGGAGAGGAGAATGGTGTTTGCCAGAGGCTGGGAGGAGGGGGGAAAGGGAAAGTGATGGTCAAAGGGTACAAAAATTCACTTATGCAAGAAATAAGTTCTGGAGATGTACTAGTCAGCAAAGTGCCTCTAGCTAACAATACTGTATTGAATACTTAAAATTTCTAAGAAGGTAGGCTTTATGTTAAATGTTCTTACCAGGAATCCTCCTCCCCCTCCTCCTCCTCCTCCTCCTCCTCCTCCTCCTCCTCCTCCTCCTCCTCATCATAGGAGCAGGAGGAATCTTTGGGAGGTGATGCTTATGGTTTATGGGTTTGATGGTGGTGATGGTTTCATGGATGAATACTTAATTCCCAAACTCATTGAGTTGCATATGTTAAATATGTACAATTTTTTACATATCATACCGCAATAAAGTGGTTTAAAAAAACTAGTTATGCAATATTAGGATAATTTTCATACTTCTCTGAGCCTTGATACTTTCATTCATCAAACTAGCATGATAATACCTGCAATATATAATTGCCATTCAGTCTGCCATGGATATGGATTTGTTCCCAACTTGTATACTTCACTGTTAGCCTTGAAGGGAAGTAGTACAGCCAATGCGGGGGTGGGGATATGTATCCTATTAGGTATCCTGGTTTGGAAGGCCTAACCTGGTAATGGTTGATCAGATGCTCCTGACTTGGAGTTTGGAGGTTGAGTGAGTGGTTCGGATATGAAAATATGAGGGAAGGGATTCTCAGGTGAGGCAGAGATGTCTAGGAGTAGAATCTGCATCTCCACCATAGGTGGAGACACAGAGGCCCCTGTGTCTGCCACCCAACAATGGTCTGTTGCTTAAAACAAGTGGAGGTCACTTCTGTTGTTGCTCACGCAATTCCTACCTCCTAGGGTTTTTGTGGGGAGTAAATGAAACTAGATATGTAAGGAATTTTGTACAGCCTCTAGCAGGGAATCATATGGTTGCTTCCCCTCCTTGACAAAGCAAAAACTTTTAAACAGAACTGCAGACACTTACTGCTGAACACAGGTTCTTGGCTTTTTCTCTATCCTGCAGCCATCCATCATACCCTCTCTCTCACATATACGTCATGCATTCTTCCAGGAAAAAGTTTGGTTGTAGTGCATTGACATCATAGTGGGTTTGGGCCCCCTTTTATTTTGTTCCTGTTCTTTATCAGTGGACACATTTTTTTTTCCTAGTGAAATTTTACGAAGAATCCCAACATATGAATTGAAAGTTGCTTTGTTAAGTTTGTCCCTGCTTTGCAATATATTCTTCTCCTGGCCCAAAGTGACTTTCTGCATTGTATTATGGTAATCTGTGCTCTATCTTATCCTACTTTCTTGGTTCTTTGTCTGGATAACCCTCCTGTCTACTTTCACTCTCCTCTGTACACATACTGTGGCATTAGGCACAGACATTCAGTGGAGATTTGCCAAAGGAGAGGATCCACTGTTGGTTTAAAGCACTGCTCTTGCTCTTAGGTTAACTACTAGTGAATTTTCATCCAAAGTAGCGTGTTTTCATTGTTGTCATAAAACTTCTCTATGACAGTTGGGCAAAGAGTCAGAAGACGACTGAGATATTCAGAAGACAGTAGTAGCTTATGGTCCCACGGGCATGGGCAAGTAAGAAAAATCAACTGGAGTTACAATGACAATGAGTAGGATATTCAATTTCTTTTAATTCTCATATTTTCAGAGTTCCAAAAATAGTGCAGAGAGTTCCAATATACCATCCATGCAGCTTCTCTCAATGATAACGTGTTACATAACTATAGTACGTGAAAATAACCAGGGAATTGACATTGGCACAGAACTCCCAAACTACTGGCCTTATTCACATTGCATCAGGTTTTATATGTATTTTGGAGTGGGGGGGTATATAGTTCTATGAAATTTTATCATATGTATAAATTTGTAGTAACACTATCACAATCAAGATACAAAACTGCTCTGTCACCCCCAAAACTCCCTGATTCTACCTCTTAGTCTCACATGCTCCCCCCACACTGACCCAGCAACCACTGACCTGTTGTCTGTTAGTATAACTGTGTCACTTGGAGAATGGTCTACAAGTGGAATCACATAGTATATAGTATTTAAAGGTTTTGTTTTGTTTTGTTTTGTTTTTTAATTCAGCCTAATACCTTGAAGAGCCATCCAAGTTGCTGGCTGTATCAATAGTCTGTGCCTTCTCATTGCTCAATAATGTTTCATTGTGTAGATGTAGGACTGCTTGTTTATCCATGCTGTTGAAGGGCATCTGGCTTGTTTCTGGTGTGAAATTGCAAAGGTGCCATGAACATTCATATGCAGGCTTTGGGGTCATTTGGAGACATCTCTCTAGGGCCATTCCTGGGTCATAAGGTAAGTTTATATTTAACTTTATAAGAAACTGCTAAGCTGTTTTCCAGCAGGACTTAACATTCTAGATTCTTACCAATGATGCGGGAGATGTCATCTTGCTTCACATCCTCACCAGCATTTGGTACTACCAGACTTTGGAGCCATTTTAATAAGTGTGCAGAGGCATCTTACTGTGTTTTTAATTTGAATTTCCCTAATGGCAAACTGTGCTGAGCATCTTCTCATGTGCTTTATTTGGCTTCTATGTGTCCTTTTTGGTGAAATGACTGTGTAAGTCTTTAGTCCTTTTCTAAGAGGACTGCTTGATTTCTTACTGTTCCATCTAGACTATTCTTTATATATTCTGGGTATTCTTTGCCTGATAGGTGATTTACAAATCTTTTCTACTAGTCTATGGTTTGCCTCTTACTTTTCTTTTTTTTTTTTTTTTAATTTTTTTTTTCAACGTTTATTTATTTTTGGGACAGAGAGAGACAGAGCATGAACGGGGGAGGGGCCGAGAGAGAGAGAGAGACACAGAATCGGAAACAGGCTCCAGGCTCCGAGCCATCAGCCCAGAGCCTGACGCGGGGCTCGAACTCACGGACCGCGAGATCGTGACCTGGCTGAAGTCGGACGCTTAACCGACTGCGCCACCCAGGCGCCCCGTGCCTCTTACTTTTCTTAACAGTGTCTTTAACAAAGCACACCTTTTAAGTTATTATGAAGTCTCATTTAATATATTTTTTTTCCTCTTATGGATTGTGCTTTTAGAACCACACTTAAGAATTGTTCACCTGACAAACATGATGTAAGCATTACAAAGATCTTCTCCTATGTGTTCTTTTTTTTTTTAAATATTTTTTTAATGTTTATTCATTTTTGAGAGACAGAGAGAGACAGAGCATGAGCGGAGAAGGAGCAGAGAGAGAGGGAGACCCAGAATCCGAAGCAGGCTTCAGGCTCTGAGCTGTCAACACAGAGCCCCACGTGGGGCTCGAACTCACGAACCGCAAGATCATGACCTGAGCCGAAGTCAGGCGCTCAACCGACTGAGCCACCCAGGCACCCCTCCTATGTGTTCTTTTAAGAGTTTTGTGGTTGCAGCACACCTGGGTGGCTCAGTCAGTTGGGTGTCCAACTTCAGCTCTGGTCATGATCTCGTAGTTGATGGGTTTGAGCCCCTCATGGACCTCTGTGCTGACAGCTCAGACCCTGAAGCCTGCTTCATATTCTGTGTGTATCTCTCTCTCTCTCTGCCCCTCCCCTGCTTGCACCCTCTCCTCTCCTCTCCTCCCCTCTCGTCCCTTCCCCTCCCTTCCCCTTGTCTCTCTCTCAAAAATAAACAACGAAAAAAGAGTTTTGTGGTTGCATGCACTACATTTAGTGCTCTGATCCATTTTGACCTGATTCTTGTGTAAGACAGGAGGTTTACTTCAAAGTTCACTTATTTATTTATTTTGTCTATGGATGCCCAAATTGTCCCCAAACCGCTCATTGAAAAAGGTATCTTTTCCCTGTTGAACTGCTCTTGCATGTTTGTCCAAAATAAGTCGAGCATCTTTGTGTAGATCTGTTTCTACTTTCTTTATTCTGTTCCATTGATCTGAGTGCCTGTCCCTCCCCCAGTGCTACACTGCATAGATTACTGTAACTATAAAGTAAGTTTTAAAATCTGGTAGTATTATTTCTCCAATTTTATTCATTTTATTCAAGATAATTTTAGCTATTCTAGATCTTTGTTCTTTTCATATAAATTTTAGGATCAGCTTGTTTATATCTATAAAAAACCTCCTGGGATATGATAGGAATTACATTAACCCTATAGATCAATTAGGGAAGAATGGACATTTTTACTTTGGTGAGTTTTCCAATCCACGAACATAGCCTGTTTCTCTGTTGAAGGTATTTCTACAAGTTTTTATTCCACAAGCGTTTTGTAGTTTTCAGCTACTTCTAGAGATCCCATACATGTTTTGTTAGATTTACATGGAAAACATCAAGTTTTCCAGGACTATTATAAATAGTATCATTTTTAATTTTTTTTTAATGTTTATTTATTTTTGAGAGACAGAGCTCGAGCAGGGGAGGGACACAGAGAGAGGGAGACACAGAATCTGAAGCAGGTTCCAGGCTCTGAGCTGTCAGTGCAGAGCCTGACATGGGGCTCAAACCCACGAACTATGAGATCATGACCTGAGCTGCAGTCGAATGCTTAACTGACTGAGCCACCCTGGCCCCCCAAATAGTATTGTGTTTTTAAGTTTGGGTTTCTAATTATTCATTGTTAGAACATAGAAATACGACTGATTTTTCTGTTGACTTTTTATCTTGCAACTTTGCTAAATTCACCTAAAAGTTTAAGAAGCTTCTTTGTAGAGTCACTGGGATTTTGTTTTTGTTTTGTCCTCAGCTCATGGATTTCTTAGGGAAGTGAGGGTGGAATAGGGTCTGATGCCATCACTAAATGTATCCTCTTTAAGGAATAGAAAGACAAAATTTAGGGTCTTGGGGTTCATCTGTCAGGAAAAGGGAGCTATCAAGATTGGGAGAAACACCCAGTTATAAGAATACTTTCCTACTCAGAGTGAATTTGCGAAAAGGACTACTAAGATCAGTAAGACCCCAATTCATATAAAAATAAATGCAGTAAGATGAATTTTCTAGCTTTTTTGATTGGCCTATTATATTCAGCGTGCTGGTTTCCAGACTGGCTCACATGAGGCACACAGCTACTCGGCTGTATCTAAATGCCACAACCTAAAGCCATCGAAGCTTCTTGTTCTCAGAGAAAACGCATTATGTAGTACTGTGTTGTTGCTAACTCTTGCTTGCAACC
The DNA here is from genome assembly GCF_014898765.1 of Herpailurus yagouaroundi. Lineage (NCBI taxonomy): Eukaryota > Metazoa > Chordata > Mammalia > Carnivora > Felidae > Herpailurus > Herpailurus yagouaroundi. The sequence continues at coordinate 39,433,760 of NW_024412401.1, read as the reverse complement.
TTACATTTAAAAAGATGTCTTCTTAGCATACTACAGAGATTTATCACATGTAGTGTAATAATGTGGATTCATGAAGACTTCAATTGAAGACATGGGTTTAGTCCTAACTGAATGACTTTGAGTAAGTTACTTGACCTTGGCATTTCAGTTTCCTCATTTGAAAAATGGGAATGGTCCAAAAATATTTCTTTTATATGCATATTTCATAGATGCTTGTAATGCAATGAGGTAAATGCTATTGCCTCAACTTTACAGATGAAGAACCCCTGGCCTAGGAAGTTGGTTGATGGCTTTGCTCTAGATTATGCTATGAGCCACAGCCCAAGTGGAGACTAATATTTAAGGGCTACTGGACTCCAAAGACTGCATGTGTTAACTATTTACCTATAGAAAGTCCCAAGTGGAAGAAGAAGGAAGCTGATAAAGTGTAGTGGGACCACAGGGGAGAGATGAGAGAGACCGTGCACTTGTAGGCCATATTCTAGGCCTGAAGGAGAAAGAACTCCCTGCTAGGAGAAGCTTATTGATTTGTTGCAATTATATCACAAATGTGACCATTAACAGTGGGGCCATATGGAGACACCTTAGTGTATTTAAACAGGTATCATCAATGTATTTTAATTTTAAGGGACATAGATAGGACAGGATTTTTAATTACATAAATAGTTTTCTCCAAACTATTTATAGTAATTTCCACTGAAGTAGGAATGGTTATAGGTACAACTATCAAGGAGAGATAGGAAAATAAAAATGTCATTGTCTTTGAGAAATAGGTGTGGGGCTAAATTGAGAGACATGTTAGCCACCTTTAATTTTTTTTTTTACCATATTATAAAAAATAAGGAGAAACCAAAAGGAAACATCAGTTGAGTGACTAACATAGGCAGCCAACAACCCTATGAAGTAGATGCATGTCCCATCTTGAAGACAAAGCAGAAGGAGGTAAATGGAATTGTTTACAGTTGAACAGCCAGTAAATCATAGACTTGGTACCCAATTCCAGGCTCCCCTGATTCCAAAGACTCACTCTATCCAATGCGGCATGCTGCCTCTCAAAGAATAAACAACACGTCTGATTTTGATTCTGAGGAGTGACTTACCAACATTTCAAAGGAATTATATAATGGATACACTGTGTGGCGTTATTACTACGGACAGAGCCAATGAATCATTAACATCTCCAACTGGGTAGGTTGTAACTGTTCCTGCCATGGTTGTCTTGTCCGCTTTCCATCCAGAGTTTTGGATTAAATATTCATTCACCATTAAAATATTAATGCAGCCTCACTGCTTCTGTAACAAATATTAATTTCTTATGGCATTTCCAGGCAATGCATAAGTTGTACGTTTCATATCCCTCAGGAAACTGCTCATCTTCTGGCCCCTTTTGAGCATGACTGTGCTCACTCCTGTTAGATGCACGGGTGTAGACGGAGTAGGAGGGGAGAGGTGACTGATGTGTAAACCAAGCACCTGTCCACTCACTGCTTTTCTTCCTTCTAGCTGCTGTGTTTTTTGTGGTCCAGGGAATGCTCCAACTCTGGAAGCCAGTGGACAAAGCAAAAGACCACTGTGCTTACAACTCATGGTGTAAGTTAAACTTCTAGAAGTCATTGAGTGTCAGGATTTCAGGATGGATCATTTCATCCTCTTTCATTATCCCAACCTCACTCACCTTTCCTGTCTTCAGACATGGATCCATTCCCACCCCCACGCCCCAGCTTTTTAGCTGTTTTCTGATTAGAAGGACACTGTATTCATGTTTTGGGGTGAGGTGGATTCATACCAAGGGGGGCTCTATTATAGTCTCAAAACCTTGCCTTGCAAATATGGTGCTCAGAATTATCTGGTTGTGCTTGTCAGAATGTAGATTGCATGGCCCACTGTGGACCCACTAAATCAGAATCTGGGATGTATGTTTAAGACCTAGGAAATTACAACACATTCCAAAGTCTGAGAAGCTTCGGTTTAAATATTGGGTTAACTAGGCTTTGGTTTCAGACAGACCTGTATTTGAATTTTGGCTCCACTCCGTATTCACTCTGGGATTCTGGGCAAGCTGCCTTTGTAGTTTCCCTATCGATACAAACAGCGATGATGATAATAATACTTCAGTCAAGGTACTAAATAAATCCCACACCTCCAAAAGTTTTCTCCTGCCCCTTTGTTTTCTAAATTGTTATAGCTGTTTAAAATAACAAAAATAATACTTCAAAATATGATTTTTGATCATTGGAAGAGATGCTGTATATAGGGCAGTTAGCACTGTGCATACAATAATTGTTCAATAGGCTTGTATCTATTAATAGTGTTGATAGTATCGAAATCATTGGTGAAAAAGTTGGCCAAGCCCAACCTGTACACAGTAAAAGGATACCAGCTAGCCCTGTTCAGTTCCTTCTCCATCAAAGCATAGGTATCCCCAGGATCAGAGGAAATTACAAGAAGCCATAAAAGAATTTCAAAGGCAGAAATGAAGTTCAAGGCAGCCCAACAGGAGGTCTGCAACATGTTCTCTATAAGGCTTTTGGTTTTCATAATTAATTCATACTGGGGAACTGAGAGAGTTCCTTTCTGGCAGGTCTCAAAGGGGGCCAATTTACTGGGCAATTAGTCATGACTATTCCAGGTCACTGTACGCTGCTCTTCACCCAGCCCTCCCCACTGGCACATCTCAGAAACGGGCTCATCGGGCTTTGCTGCTCTATCCCAGCACCACTGGGATTCATGTAGGGCTTCTGAGGGCAAAGTCTTGGAGAGAGAAACTTCTAGAACTTTAGGTTTGACTATACCTGGGCAGAAATCTTGACTCCATAATCTCCCAGCTGACTAGAACTGGACAAGTCTTGAATCTCTCAAATCCTTAGTTTCTGCACTTTAAAAATAGAGGTAATATTCTCCTCCATGTATGAAGCTTAAAAGTGAAGACATATCATAAAATAAAACCAAAACCAAATCAAACAACAATAAAGAGAAGATATGTATTTAAAGCACTATCATAATAGTTATACTTCATTCTTACTGTTATTTTTAATTCTACTCTTCTGATCTATAAAGCTTATCTTCTCTTCAAAATTTGCCAAAATAATTGCTATAATTCATCCTTTACCTTTCATATTGTTTCCTGCTTCACTCTCCCTCGACCCCTTAACTTATTTGCTTCTCTGAGTAGAGACCTAGCTCTTCAACCTGAGAGAGCACAAAGCTCCCTTGGGGTCAGAGCTTGTCCTGAACAAAACGCCACAATCACTTATATGTTTGCTTTCTTCAAAAGTTGCAATTATCCCCAACCTTGTCCCCTTCCAAATTAGTAGCAATGTAGAAGGTTGAATTGTTATTAAGTGCAGGTAGAGGGCTGGTATGCTGTGGCTGCAAAATAAAATTGTTCCAACCTCGGTGGTATTGATAGAAATGGAATGTTTGGAGCAAGGGAAAGACTGGTCCTGTCCTAATTCATGCTGTTCAGCCCACAGCTGGGATGGAGGGTCCAGTTCTAAGTATCGGACTTTGATGCCAATACAGACCAATAGTAGCATATCAAAGAGAGAACCACTTTTTGAGAGCAAGGATATGATAAGGTAAGAGCAGGTGAAAGGAAAACTTGGACCATGAAATGTAGGGATAAGATGATGACACATGGACTAAGGTGTAATTACTGACTCCAAAAATTTGAAGGAAAAAGTGGGATTTTGTATAGTCCGTGAAACTGTAAATGGGTGAAATTAGAGTCAGTGAATAATTTTCACAGGGTTGAATATTTAAGAAACAATTTTTCTAACAACAGGCTATCCTAAAATGGAATTGGCTGGCCCACTAGGCAGTAAGCTCCCATTTTTGCAGATCTTCTAGCAAAGGATGGAAAGAGGGACGTTATCTATATCAATCTTTTAGTGTAGGTGATACCGAAACCTCTTTAAAAATGCTTGAGGCTCTATGAATGAGCCACAGAGATACTGTACAATGAGGACAGCATTTCTCAAAGTGTCTTCCTCAGAATAGACATGTTTTAAGATAAGAGTTCTGCAATCAAAGAAGTTTGAGAAATGTTTTTTGGCTTGATTAAATATCTTCCCAGAGGACTGATTTCATGAATACTGTGAATCTCCAAAATGTATAGACTATAAAATGTTTCCCAAAGTCAGTTGGTCATAGAACCCTTTCATTTACTGTGCAGTTTTTCCTAGTGGAGTACCTCATAATACTAGTTATGGCAAACCCTGCATATGGTGAAGTAGTCGAGTGGGCTTTGGAATATGAAAGAAAAAGGCTAAAATCCTGGCTCTGCACTTTGCTAACCATGTGTCTTTGGACAAGTTACTTTCATTTCTTTTATTTCTTTTTTTTTTCCTTTATTTTAAGAGAGAACGCACATATGAGGAGGGGAGGGGAAAGGAGGAAGAGAGGACAGAGGAGAGAGGACAGAGGACAGAGGAGAGAGGGAGAGAGGGAGGAGGGAGGGAGAGAGACAGAGAGAGAAAGAGAGAATCCCAAGCACGTTCCAAGCTCAGTGCAGAGCCCCCCACACTGGGATTGATCTTATGACCATGAGATGATGACCTAAGCCAAAATCAGGAATTGGGTGCTCAACTGACTGAGCCACCCAAGCACCCCTACTTTTATTCCTGAGTCCCCTTTATTTAATCTGCAAACATCCAAAAGGTATGAAAGATACAGAGCCTAACAGTAGGCACATTTAAGAATATGAAACATGTTAACGATCATTACCATCATCATCATCATTATTATAAGCAAAGTTGACAGGGGGGTGCCTGGATGGTACAGTCCATTAAGCATCCGACTCTTGATCTTGGCTTAGGTCATGATCTCATGGGTTCATAAGTTTGACCCCCACACCAGGCTGTGTGCTGATGGCACAGAGCCTGCTTGGGATTCTGTCTCTCCTTCTCTCTGTCCCTCTCTGTCTCTCTGTCTCTTTCTCTCTCAAATTAAATAAATAAACTTTAAAAAAAATAATAAAGTTGGGGTGCCTGGGTGGCTCAGTGGGTTAAACAACCGACATCGGCTCAGGTCATGATCTTGCAGTTTGTGAGTTTGAGCCCCACGTGGGGCTCTGTGCTGACAGCTCAGAGCCTGGAGCCTGCTTCAGATTCTCTGTCTCCCCCTCTCTCTACCCCTCCCCTGCTCATGCTCTATGTCTCTCTGCCTCTCAATAATAAATAAACATTAAAAAATTTTTTTTAATAATAAAGTTGACAGGATCTGATGGGGTTCTGCTTCTACAATGGTCTTGAGTTATATGAGATTTAATAAAGTTTTCATACATTGGCTTTTCAGGGATGAATTTTGCAGTATATTTAATTTGAAAATATGCATGTGCCTTGACTCTTCCAATCCTCTTCAAGGAAGCTACCTTCAAAACTATTTGCACATATGCACAAATATACCAGTACACGAGAGCAGTGCAAAAATAGTCAAAAGACTAAAAATAACCTGAATGTCTATCACTAGAGGACTTGTTGTCAAAACAAAACAGAATGAAACAAAACAAAACTTTCCACTATGGAATTCAACTGGTCATTAAAAAGAATGATATAGATCAGTTGACATGGAAAGATTTTTCACGGCTGTATTCTAGTGCCTGTAGCATAGTGACTGGCTCATTGCACGCAATCACTAAATATTGTTGAAATACAATGAATCAATGTCGTGGTATATTACTAAGTAAAAAAAAGCAAGCTGCAAAACAATAACATATATAATTTTGAGGATGTGTATAAATATTATATGCACATATGCATGTACAGACATGTTTATGCATATATATACACACATATACAATAAAGTATGCATATGCATGTATATACATTTATATGTCTATCAGTAGCTGAGGATCCTTGACAATGGAAACCTAGTTATCCTTGGCCTAAACCTAGTCTTAATACTGAAAAGGCTTCCTGTGAAATCTGCAAGTTTCAAGACTTTTCACCTTATGTTTCTTTCCATATACATGTTTCTACATGTACTCATGCTGCTTCCATTATACCTCATTTGAAGTTGGATGCCAAACTCAGTCCTTTCACCCACACCTCCAAGAATTAACTCACATCCAAGTCTTTTCTTATTTTTGTTGACATTGCTGAAGACGTGTAGAGTTATTGTTGGGCATATAGGGTGGTATAGAACCAAATATGGCCTCCTGCCATCTTGCTGGCTTTCATATCACTTCTTTCCCCTTCCTCCTGCCCTTTCCTCTCCGCTTCTCTGCTCCAGAGTAACAACCTAACTTTTGTGTTTGTTTACTCTGAAACCCTTCTTACCATAACTAGAGCTCCTGTTTTCTTACCTAGGAACCCATTTGCTAGCTCAAACATATTCCCAAACATATGCCCTTTATTTTTTTTTTAAGTTCATTTATTTATTTTGAGAGAAAGAGAGACGGGGGTGGGCAGAGAGAGAGGAAGCAAGAGAGAATCCCAAGCAGGCTCCGCACTATCAGCACAGAGCCTGATGTGGGGCTCAAACTCATGACCTGAGCCAAATTCAAGATTCAGACACACAACTGACTGAGCCACCTGGGTGCCGCAACAAATGCCCCTTATACAATGAATTCCCTTGAATGCATTTTTCCCGTAAATTATAATTATAAATTTACAGACAAAAGTGTCTATACCATTAACAGTCACAATCTTCAGAGTGTGAGCTTGTAGATGCTGGGGTGTACAGTTGGGTAAGGAATTTCACATTTTCATGTGTCTATCTCTCTATTACTTGAATTTTCTTATAGAGTATGTTTTATGTTTGTCACCAAATGCATAAAGGAGATACACCATCTAGGTTCACTACCTCCAGTGTCTGAATAGAAGGACATGAGACAAGTGAAAAACTGAATCTGTGTGGTGATAAAGTACTGTAGAATAAGAAGAGAGACCAACCAAGAGGGGACCTGACTCTGTTCCCACTTGGTCTCCAGCCCTGTGTGTTAGAGAAGGGAAGCCTGCATCTTCTTGGGTGATCCAGCACAGACATCTGAGCAGCCCAAAGCCAGTGTGTCTACATTAAGCAGTTGTTGTTCCCTGAAAGTAACAGCCCTTCAACTCAGTCATGAGAAGAGTATGTTGTTCAAATAGGGTCCTGGCTAATACTGTGGTTATACACCTGCAAGTGGGAGCTCTGCGGAGAGGCTTGTCAGCAACTATCCATTATGGTAAATAGCTGTGGAAGCACTGGATACCTGGCTGCTGAGGTAATAACACGGATGGCGTTGGAACATTTCAGGGCTGTGACTAATCTTTGTTTCCTTCTCTTTTCTCATGCTTGAAATTGAATACTTCTCTTTCTTTGGGGGAGTTGATTTCCATGGCAAATGTTACTAATTGATAGCCCTGAGGATGTGAAGTATTCATTTTTCTTAGAGGCCCAATATGTCCATAGGGATCCAATTTCACTTTACATCTTGCTTTGGCCTCAGAGGCTCATGAGCCAGCAAAAAAGGGAATAAAAATCAGAACAAAGACAATACTAATAATGATAATGATGGCAGCTAAAATTTGAGTGCTAGGTGCTAAGCTCAGCAACAAAGAATTTTACACGCAAGAACTGATTCAACCTTTTCAACAGTCTATAAGATTATCCATCTTTTGTGTTCATTTTATAGATGAAGAAACTGAGGCTCGAGTAGATTAATCTGCCCAAGGTGTGTGACACAACCAGACTGTCTCACCCAAATGAGTCCTGATGAGAGCCCTTCACTTTATTAAGTGACTGACAACCATGAAAAATTTCATACCTCAAAGGATGCTCAGGATAAGAGTCCAACATCCCTGTTTTATAGATGGTAAGCTGACATCCAGAATGGTAACTGGGATCACAGTATCACACATGTGAGCTAGCTGTGACGAGGCCAGGAACCTCTACCGAGTACATCTCTGCTGCTCTAGTATATAACAATTGTCCAAAAAGAGGGAATCCTCAAGAATCCTACTAACTCACCAATATCTTACTAGCCCCACCAATATCCATGCAAATCAACCTCCAGCATTTACAATGAGCTTCTCAAAAGACAACCTTTCTCCTAAGAGGAGTGGCCTCCACTTTCTAGGAAGAACCATCATTTGTCCCCCAATGAGACTGCTCAAATGGATGAGACAGACAGGAAGAGTGCTGGCTCGGTGGCATCTGAATTGAGAATGGGAACAGATTGCTGGCATGTTCTGAAAAGCCCATTAAACTACACTGAATTATTCAGTCCCTTCCTTGCTTCCTCACAGAGCGATCTGTCTTCTATGGTCCCATTCAGTTCTTTCCAATTCTCCAGTCCTCAAGAAGAAAGTCATACTTTACAAGTGCTCCTGCATAGCTGAGCTTGGAAGGAAATGCCTTCATTAGACTAGCTTTGGTCCCTTCTTTTCATATTCTAGCACAGCCATTGGGGTAGACAGGTGGCTGGGTTGGGGTGGAAGAGTACTGGTGTCAGGGAACACTGCATTAGATATCCCTGTTGTTGTTGTTGTTGTTGAACCGCTTCATTGAGGTATGATTGACAGTTTTCCCATCATTAACTTCACAAAATTGGGCATGCTACTTTACCCCTGAGTCCAATTTCTTCACCTGAGTTTTACAAACGAGCTATAACTTTAACTCACACAGGCGTTGAGATAGCTAGGGAGAAAGAAAGAAATGCAAACCTGCTTGTAAACAAAGAAGCACAAAACCAATCTAACAAAGATGTGGATTCACTTATTATTACAACATTGCAGGGGATGAAACACTAGAGGGAAAGTGTTATGATTTGCCTAGATTTGTCTTTAACTTTTGCGGGTTTTAATATGTCTCAGAATATAAGAAAGCTGTAATACATGTAAAATTGACTTCAAAGAATTTCAGATCATAAGGGTTTAAACCAACTGTTCTTAACAGCACAGTCCAGGCTGCTATGTTTACTATTCAGAAATCGGGTCCCATGGGAGTCCCGAGATTAAGAACTCACTGTTTGATCTCCCTAGATTTTTTTGATTATCACTATTTTCTGAGGCTACCATTCCTTCCAGCTCATATATACTTTTGCATAAAGAAAAACGAAGACACTTGAGGGACCCAGATATGTCAAATGTTTCAAATTACCATGAGCTAGAAGGGTCATCCTGGAATTAGTTACATAAAACAAAAAAGGTTTATATCTCTGGTTGACAAACATGGAATGAATAATACAGATATAAATGTGACGAAGACGTAACAGGGGAGGGTTGAGCAATTGTAACTAACATGACTCATTCTTACCTTATTCACATTTATTAACAACAACAACAATAACAGTAGCCCTGTGGAGTGGCTCCTATATGTCAGAGCTTTATTTCCATCATCTCATTTAATTGCCCTAATCAGCCTGTGGTGTGAAGGTTAATAGCCACTTCTACACGATGAAGAAACTGAAAGTAAAATGTATATGAAATTTACTCAAGATCTCAAAACAAGCAAGGGAGAGCAACTTAACTGGAAACCAGGGCTGCTTAAATACAAAGCACTCTCATACACAACACAGCAGTGCTTTCCCTTAGGTGGACAGAATTTGCATTCCTTCCATTTTGTAATTGTGCCTGGTACACAGTCAACGTCCATTGAATGATGTTTCTAGATCATTTTAAGTTAGCAGTGCTGGACAACAGTCCAAAAAGCTACAGAAATATACGAAACTTCAGAATAGATAAGGCTGAATAAGAGGATGGAACTATTGCTGGCCTATGAATCATAAATCCTGAGTTTTCTTCCCATCTTGCACATCATTGCATTCTGTGACTCTGAGCGAGCTGCCCCCCTTCTCCATGCCTCGGTGGTGATGCCTGTAAATGGCAACGACTGTGCCCGTATCATGTATCTATCAAGGGGGTTCCAGAAATTAAATGAGGTGTCGGGACAGGTACTTGGCACTACAAAGACATTGCTAGTTATTATTGTTCTTCATGACTAAGCATAAAGGTTTATGGTATCTCTCTCTGAAAAATAACTGTGATAAACTCACATAAGCAAAGGGCTGGGAGGACTGTGGGCAAAGACATGAACAGAGGGGAGTAGGAGGTGTGTGGGTGAGCAAGATGAGTAATACGGGCATTGCGGGACATGAGAAGTATTACAAGAGTTCATGGGAGGCTGAATTCAACCCAGGATAACAAGTCTGTGGGGTGAATTGGAGGTGAGACAGGTGAGCCACAGAAGTGGGTATTGGGAGAAGTCAGAGATGGGAATGATTGACTCACTGTCTCACTTCTGGATCCATCTCCGAGAACCACAAAGCAGGTGTTAACCCTACAGAATAACCTGGAGAAGAAAAAAAGTAAGTTCATGTAATAGATTTTTACTGGGCGCCTACTAAGTGCATGAGAATGGGAAGACCGTCGAGAGTTACAAGGATAAAGAGAACAGTTTCAAGGACAGAATGGTGTACTGAAAAATGATTAAAACAGAGCTTGGAATAAATTCACCATTTCACAAATGGTGGCCATAATAGCAGTGTTCACTCGACGCTCAGGAAATGTGGAATGTACACATGTATGACACGTGGGCCTCGCCTCTAAGAAGTTCACAACTTGTGGGATCAGAACTAAAGCAAGACAGAAAAGACTTGAGAGAAGAAGAAAAAACAGAAACTGTGGCAGGCTGCTTGCAAAAATGGCTCTGAGGTCCCACCAGTTCCTGTACCAACAGCTTTTGTAATGCTACTTGACAGCTTCCGCCATCAAGAGGTGGAGTCTATCTCACCAACCCTTAAATGTGGTCAAGCCTGGGGACTCTGCCAATAGAATGTGGCAGAAATAACCTTGCACCAGTTTTGAACTTAGGCCCAAGATACCTTGCACACTTGTAACTTCTCCCTTGGATCTTTGTCAGCTTCCATGAAGGCAAGTGCAGCCATGCTAGGTGTCGAAAGGTACATGCTCAAGTCACCTTTGTTGCCCAAGTCCAGGGTTAGCTCACTGCCAAACAACTAGTGAGGCTGTCCTAGACTAGCCAGCCCCACTTGACCCACCAGTAGACTATAAACACATGTGTGAGCATACCTGAGATTACCTAAGCCTGGCCAGATCAGAACTTTGCAGCGGATCTAAAGGCTTGGGAACAACAACAAGTTGTTTATGTTTCAAATCATTAAGTTTTGGGTGATAAGATAGGAAACTGATATAGGAAACAATACTCATGCATTACCTACCATCTTCTCCTATGATTGTCACCACTGGTCTTTGAGGTTTTGTGTCACTGACTCCATTTTACAGATGGGAAAATAAAGATTGAGTGAGGTAAGAAGTAACTCACTGAAGGCCACATGGCTAGAATTGGTAGAACCAGGATTTTATGCAGTCTGTATGACTTCACATGCTGCATATGTTATACTTTGTCATATTACCTTAAGTAAGGTGAAAAAAATTGGTTTATGGATTGATCAGGGTGGTTGGCTTTGAGAGAAGGGTTGAGAGTAGTGGAGACAGGAGGAAAAGCCATTCACCACCAAGGGGTGGGGCTCCTTGAAGGCAAGCACCAAAGTCTGAGCAAGAGAACACCAGGAGTGAAACCACAAAGGTCAAATGGGATGATTCTTGTCTAACCTCCTTAAGCCATGAAAGAAAGGAAAAGTTGATCACCAACCAGAAACATGTCAGGAAACAGGAAGGATTTCAGGAAGAAAAGTGACACAGGTGAGGACTCCAGACATGGTGAATCAACAATCCATCCAAACAAAATGTGACTTAGGTTGGAATGAGGGGAAATGGTGAAAAATTAGAATATCATAGCCAAACCTAGGCCAGCACAGAATTTCCAGTAACTCTTGTCCCATCTTCCAAAGAGAAAGAAATTGGAAAGAGAAGTCTGGAAAGAATATTTCAATGATCAGAGCACAGGAAAAATCTGTGTCTTAAACTTTACTCTGAAATCCTTCATTCACCTCTTTTATGATCTCTTTGTTCAAGACTCTTTCTCTTGTTCCATAAGCAGAGAAATTCCTTAAGGTCGGATCCTTAGAATGAATGTAACTTATGCTCACTAAATGATTTTATCACATGGTAGGATCAGCCTTCTGCACACATAGTAAAATCACACTTCCAATCTCTCTTGTGATCCAGTGGAACATGAATAATCTTGGCCAGTGAGTTATAAATATAAGTAATACGTATCTCTACCATGCCAGGAAATTTAGTGGATGCACTTGCAACCCACCAGAGGCCTCTTTTCTGACTCTTTCTCTCCCTCTGGTGAAGAGATGAACAACATTAAAGATGGTGGCTGCACCACCAATCTGGCTCCCTGAGCAACAACGATTAGTCCCTGCCAAGTGATGATGGATAAGCAATAAATAAACAGTTGTTATTTTAGCAGGTTGAGAGTAGCAGGTTGGTTATTACTGGAACAAAATCTAGTTTGCTTTGATTAATGGAGACTTCTTCTCTTTGCTAGAATAATTTCTCAGAGTGGGTTCTTTTGCACACTAGTTCTGAGAGTTTCTCTGTTCAAAGGATTCTATGGTGAACAAACTCTGGGAAAGACTACCTAATCTATTCTTATCTTTGAAAATTCCAAAAAACACTCTGGAGCAAATTGAAATATACTTCTCTAGACCCTACCCTTGCCAAACCCATCTTTTTTTTTTTTTTTTTTCTTAATTTACATCCAAGTTAGTTTGCATATAGTACAACAATGATTTCAGGAGTAGATTCCTTAATGCCCCTTACCCATTTAGCCCATCCACCCTTCCACAACCCCTCCAGTAACCCTCTGTTTGTTTTCCATATTTAAGAGTCTCTTATGTTTTGTCTCCCTACCTGTTTTTATATTATTTTTGCTTCCCTTCCCTTATGTTCATCTGTCTTATATCTTAAAGTCCTCATGTGAGTGAAGTTGTATGATATTTGTCTTTCTCTGACTAATTTTGCTTAGCATAATACCCTCTAGTTCCATCCACATAGTTGCAAATGGCAAGATTTCCTTCTTTTTGATTGCCAAGTAATACTCCATTGTGTATGTGTATGTGTGTGTGTGTGTGTGTATATATATACATACACACACACACACACACACACACACACACACACACACACACACCACATTTTCTTTATCCATTCATCTATCAATGGACATCTGGGTGCTTCCATACTTTGGCTATTGTTGATAGCACTGCTATAAACATTGGGGTGCATGTGCCCCTTCAAAACAGAAAACCCATCTATTTTTAAGGTCTCAAATACCACAGATGTGCATCTTATTTCTAAATGTATAACTCCTAAATCCTAGATATCCCCACATAGAATGGCGTTTCAAATTTAATTTGGTAGATCCCCAATTCATGCTCTTCCTATAACTCAATCTGCACCTTTTATTTATCATAATTCTTCTTTTATATTAAGTCACCTTCTATTTTCTATATATGTACATAATTAAAAGCTCTCTGAAGTCATGGAATTTACCTAGTTCATCACTATCTACACCTACACCAAGCACAAAGACTGGCACATAGCAGATGCTAATAATATTTGTTAAATGACTGGCACCTTAGAAACTTGAAGATGTTTATTATGTCTTTTAAAACATGATACTAATAAAAAATATATAGGCTTTGGAGGCCAAGAAATTAGTATGAATTTCAGTTCCCCCATTCATATCTTACAAATTTGTATGTTAATTCACCTGAGTGTCAAACTTATCTGTAAAATGGAGCCTATTTTACCACATATTGTTACAGTAAGTATTACATAAAGTGCACTTATAGCCTCAGTAGGCATGAAAAAGATGCTAAAAATGTTGAGCTTTCTTACCTTTCTTCTTCAACAAGTAACTATTATTGCCAAAATTTAAATCCTATTGATAAAATTTGAGTTGTTAATTCTTGGAAAGACATTGCAAGCTCTATGGAGGTGATCCTCAAACTATCTTGATTGTGATTCTATTTTCTAAATGCTTTTTGGCTCTTTCCACATCTTTCTCTTTCCCTAGTGTATTTACCTTGTTTCTCGTCACCATCACTCATCACTTGTCTAAATTACTATCGTCATTCCCTAACTGATCTCTAGCCTTTAGTCTTTTTAGTAACTCCACATTGCTCCCAGAATGATCTTCCAAAATAAAAGCTACCATTCTCCTCCTCAAAACCTTTAACTGGCACTCCTTTCATCTTAGAATAAAGACCAAGTTCCCTCCTTGGTTGGACTTACTAGAAAGGCCCCTCAGATTTGTGCCCATTCTTACCACTTAAGCTTCATCTCCTACCAGTGTCTCCTTTAAATCCAATGCTTTAACTGCACTGAACTACTCTGGGTTATGCAAATAGTCTCTGCTCACTTTCATAACCATACCTTTCCCAGTGTGAGTCTTTGCCTGGGACACTTTATCTTAGCCCTTCACCTGGCTAGGTCCAATTCATCATTTGAGGATTAGTTGATGTATACCTTATCCAGCAAACCTTCCCTGGCCTCACTCTCATGACTATAACCATTTACTCTTCCCAATGGCATGTAAGGTGGGTTTCATTTTAATCAAATTTTACAGATAGGAGCAAAGGCTCAGGGAGGTTTACTCATTTTCTGAAGGTTCCACAGTAAAGAAGTGGGGAAGCCAGAACAAAAAGATCAGCAATATGACTCCAGAGCTCTACTCTAGACTTGTAACTTCATTATACTGTCTCCTCAAAAAATGAACTTGTGCAAAATCTCTATTTCATGTCTATCACTGAGCTAGAACCTTTATAGCATTTTTACATTTAACCCTCTCCCCTCAAAAAAACCTCCCCCTAGGATGTGGGTGTGTTTATTCATGGTAAAACTCATTTTCAGAGGGAAGAACCAACTTGTTAAGGTTCCCAGGTGGTAGAGACTTCTCTTGTTTCTTTCACTGGGCTACTTCTTCCAAAGACTTCTAATCTTCCTCTTCCTCCTACTGATCTGGAAGGAAGTTGTCCTAACCTCTCTCTTATGACCACTCCAAATGATTTTAAAAACTCACAGAATTATGTGTCTTTGGAAGCTCATGTTATTATTCACCCACTCAACAAGTGCTTATGGAGATTCTACAACACACTAGGCCCTGTTTAGATGATGAGGTACAGTAATGAGCAAAACAAAATCTCTGTCCTCATGCAGTTCACATTCTAAGGGGGAAGAGACCATAAACCAATGCACTAAAAAGTAAAAAAGTAAAAAAGTAAAAAGTAAAGTAAGGTGAGGGCTAGAGAGAAAAATAAAGCAGGATGGAGTAATGGAGAATAATGATAGATGATATTTGAATAAAATGGTTCAGGGAGTCTCCTGGAGGACCTGACAGTAAAGTGAACCTGTGAATCACTCCTCAAAAGAAATCCTTGAGACAAAGGATTCTCTCTTCTCTCCTCTACCCAGTGTTTTCTAGCACCACACTCACACACACACACTCATGCATACACCACCCGCATACTTATACACACATATAAACACAGATATATATGTGCATGGCGCGCACACACACGTGCATATCCTACCCTCCTCCTCTAGCCCCCTCAATCTTGGTTACTTCTGCATACACAGCAAGAGACTACCAGTTCTCCAGTCACTGTTCCTCTCACAAAGTAATTTTACAAGATCAGTGTTAATAAGCATTATCCAAAAAGCTCATTAAAATGAAAATCTCTGGGACACAACCCAGGATACTCCAAATGAGTAGATCTGTGGTGGGCCCCAGGAAGTGCAGTGTTAATGTAAACCCCAAATGACTTTGATGCACTGTCAAGAAGCCAGGTTCTCATAATTCACAATGGTTCTACCTCTGACACCTCAGAAAGTATCCTCTTCCAGAGTAGTGGGGTGGGTCAACTAACTTTGGAGTCAGTAAGACTTGGATTTAATATCCTCTTATTCAGTTTCCATAAGCCTTGCTTATGTAATCTATAAAATGGGGGAAATGACACCTTCTTCGTTGGGCTAATGAAAAAATTAAATGAGATATATGTGAAGCATGTGGTATTAAGCTTTGGGGGGAACCTCACCAAGTACTATTTTAGTCCCTCCTCATCCCTCTGATTCCATTCCCACCCCTCCAGGGACCCTACAGCTCAGGAGCCCACTTTGCACTTTGAAAATTACTGATAAGACTGAGAGTCAAGACAGAATGGCTTGCCCCAGTTATGCAGAAATCTAGTTTCTGAAGCAGAATAAGAGCTGAGGTCACTAACTCTCAGGTATTCTTTCCGTTACTTAGTCATCTCTATTCTCTGTTTTGGAGTTATGCTTCCCTGATTTCACAAGGAAAACGGGGTCCAGAGGGTGTTCTATTTAGAGCATCACAGTGGAGTGAATATAGGTTAGGGCTCTTCAATCAGACTGCCTGGGTCAAAACTCTGTCTCCATCATCTAGTTATCTAGTTGCTGGGTGGCCTTGGGCCAATATATATTGTGTTATATTTTAATGTAGTTTTATTTTATATATAATTTTTATTATATATATATGTATGTATTTATGGAGATGTTAAGCATACAGCTTAGAAATTGTATAGCAGTATAGCTTAGAAAAATATTATATATTTCTGGAGATGTTAAGTTAATGAGCAATATAGTCTAGAAATATTCACCACAAACACCTAATTTCAACCTCCGGGTTCATGAGTTTTATGACTTTGGACAAGTAGTCCAAACTTCTTGAGCCTCAGTTTCCTCCATATCTAAAATGAGGACCATAATATCTGCTTCTTAGGATATGTATGTGTGTATGTGTGTGTGTGTGTGTGTGTGTGTGTTAGAATAGTTAACGCATGTTTAACATATAGCACAATACCTGGCATAGAGATTTTGAATGTGAGTTGACATCTCCATGTCATACATCTACATCAAAGTTTGAAATCATGTTAGACCATCTAAGTTAACTGTTTACCAGTGCAAGAGTTACCTTAACAGCCCTAGTAAGAACTTGATTTTTTATTTAATAAGTTCCAGGAGCAACAAACTCAATACCTTGCTAGGTAGTATCTGGTAGCACTTTTTCTTTTCCAAATAGAAATGAAAACCCCTAATTCAAAAAAAAAATTAGTTTTATTCTCTAGGGTCTGTATCATTTTTACTGGTCAATGCTTTCTCATACAATGTCTGTTTTCTATTTGATGGTAACTACTTCAGGATCTTGTTAGCTACAGGAAAATTACTAATAGTGTACAATTCTTCTTTTTACCTTTCTCCCCTTCCTCCTTTTTCTTCTTCTTGAGTTTGGAAGGTTGGGAATTTACTTAAGGTTTAATCTAACACAGATTCAAAATAACAGAAGAAGTGGGCCGGTTCTCCTATGGGACATGGAATTAACCAACTTTTCCTGGGTTTTTTTGGTGCAAATTGGGTGAGATGATGAAGAAGCTGATGGGATGCTTGAGTTGTCAAGTAGACATTGATATGCCATGCAGGCGCTATTTAGAATCAAATCTCTATGAAACCAAGGTTAGACAATGTGGTTCATACTAAAATTTAGAGAGTTAAATATGTATGTTTCTCCTTTTCTTAACAGCCTTATCAGTATTTATGTTCCTGGTTTACTCAGTGAAGGAAGTTGAATATAATGGTGTCCTGGGAGGTATAAGGGATTTCAAGGCAAAGAGAACTCATTCAATTCCCACACTCTATTATTTATTTCATGGCTGGGTAATTTTGGGGAAATTCCTTAAACTCTTTGAGTTTTATGTTTTTTAATTGTTAAATAAGAACATGCCAGTCTATTTCATAGGGTCATCATGAGCAGTCAATACGGTAAGATCTGTAAAATGCATGGCATAGTGCCAGGCACAGAGTAAGTGCTCCAAAGGTGTTAGTTTCCTGCTTTCTTGCCTTATGACTTTCAGCAAATCTGAGTAATGCTTTTATTTTTTTCTCATGTCAACTACGAAAAACTAGTTCTAATGCAATTGGAAGAAATAAGGTGAGCTTCTACAACAATATCACAGGTAAAAGGCTATTAGAAAAACAAACACACAAAATAAAAGCTCTTTAAGAAAAGGGATTGGATGTGGGAACATGGAAGGATTTTTTTAGTGGGGTATGAAGGGGAGGGAAGCAGATGGGGGGAACACAAAGATACAAAGATGAGTTAGTATAAGCCATCTACAGAGAATAGTTGGCAGCCTGATGAGCTGGATTTGAAGGTGGGTATAGGATAATTGAGGCTAAAAAGCTAGACTTGGGGATGGGTGGAGGTACTAATGTGACCCCAAAAAAGGATGACTAAGCTCTCAGTGGGTAATGACATGTCTGTATCTAAACATAAAACATTAAAAAAAAAATCAAAATAGGTATTTGATGACTCAAACCTAGGAAGAGATTCCTCAAACACTGGTGAGAATAAAAACACCAAGGAAGGAAGAATATTTTGGGGAAGATTAATTATGTTTGAATAACTAAAAAAACTTTTTTATTGCTATAAGACAACCTCACAATTCACCGTTCTTCTGGCAAACAGCATCTCCACCAGGAAACACCCATGGATTTCTGTGCCTCACACCGAGTTCCATCTGTTGCCATGTTACTCAATGGCAAATGGCACCCATGTTTTCCCTTGTGAAAAATACATTTATTTGGGGGGATGTAAAAAGCGTGTTTTTTTTTTCAGTTCATTTGATTTCATAAAGGGACAGTCACAGTTACTCTAAATATTTGAAATCCAATTGATTCACTCAACTACCGCTAAAGTGTTTTCACTGGGAAGAGATGCACTTGGAAAAGATGCCTATCTTTTGACTAGATGGGAAACCACTTACAACAGACCAGATCATGTATCTGCAGAGGAAGGCAATGTGGGCTGGGTGACAACACTTTTCTGGTCTTCTATGCGTTCAGTGGAAGTCTGGTTGTGTGACCTTTGAGAAGCTAGACTGTCCGTGTGTTCAGAAGGGCACAGATTATGCAGACATGCTGGCTCAAGTTAAATTTCCCTTTTTCACTTACCAGCTATGCAAACCAGTGTCCTCATCTGAAATGTTTTAATAGTATGGACTACCTTGCATTACCAGGTATGAAGCACTTTGAATGAAGCACTTACTTGGCTATCAAGCCCACAGACAATGCTCATAAAAGACTAGTTTTACTTTACTCCTAATTTTTCTGAATTTCTTTAACTGAAAAAAGAAGGTAGTAATTCCCTGCCAGTTCTTCAGAGTTGTAAATCACAAATAAACACATATGTTTGCACACAGAGGAGAAGCTTTATAAATAGTGATGGTATTGCTATTTGAAAATGTCCTTGTTTTGGCAACTTGTGGTGTTCAATACATGAGAAGGAAGATAAGGACATAAGCCATTATGGGGTGCTTATTATGTAACAGGTGCATTTATTAGTTGTATAAGTCAGGGTGAGTGATACTAGTTGCTGTAATAAGAAGCCCCCAAATAATCACTGTGTATACTGTTCTTACTACAGTCCAATGTGGCTGGAGTAGCATACTACTCACAGAGTGGCACTTTTCATTTCAAGCCTCCTATAGGACCTCAGAGCCTACCACTAGGTTATTTTATATCCAGATGGTAACTAGGGAAGAACTAGTAGAAGTTTCTGAGGTCCTGAGCTGGAAATGGCCTTTATCACAAATGTCTTATTCTGTCTGCTGGATTTAAGCATCCATGCCCTTACATTACAAGGGGGCTGAAACACTATGTTTGCAGAAGAAAAATGAAGCATCTTGCTAAACATCATTTTCCTGTGCTATATTACCTCTTTTTTGAATTTCACAAAATAGTTACGAGAGGGCCTATTATGCATACTTTACAAATGAGATAACTGAGTCTGAGTGCTTTCAAGTCACTTGCCCCAAATCACCCAGTTAGCAATAGACAAGCTTGTGTCCCTTAAATTAACCTAAATTACCCACACTTTGAATTAGAAGCACACACAGATGAACTTGGAGTGGGGTCCATTTCAATACTCAGATTGGATTGAAGGGCTGAGGATCACCCAAAGAAATAAAATATTTATGGATATAAACTCTATGCTTTCAATGTCTAGGTTCCAACAACCCCAAATAAATACTATAAGAAGTCATTTTCTCCAGAAATAAATTCCCAGCAAAACAACAGCGTGTGAGAAATACTGAGAGCTTTTATGGACCCAGAACCGACTTAGGGATAGAGTATGAACAGCACACAAATATAGTTCGTGGCCCTCAAAGTTCTGGCTAAGTGGAGAAAATAAGACAAATGCCTATTTAACATTTAACTAAAATGGCATCATTAGAATAAAGGAACATACTTACAAGGCAGTTTCAGCTAATTTTCAAAGAGATTGGACTTTGAGGTGAGAATATCCAGATTTAAACCTATGTTTACCTACTTATTTGGTGTGTGACTTTGGGTGAGTTGTTCCTACTCTCTGAGTCCCAGTTGCCTCATTTATAAAAGGGGAATTTTAAGAACTAATCACATCATAGGGTCATGATAGGATAAGAAGTTTACATATATATGGACACATATACAGAAATACATATCATCTATCTACACAGTTTGGGTTAAGGCAGATTTTCAGGAAATATTGTCTCCTTCCCTTCATATGATAATACTATAAAAATAATGAAAAGAGTATTTCCATTTATTCCATAGAAGTCTACTATGTCCCACTTGATATGCTAGGTACTATATGGATTATTCTATTAATTCTCACAAGCCTCTTCTTGAAGAGGTAAAGTCATGTGCCTGACATCACATCAAAATGTTAGAGATGCAATTAGAACTCCAGCTCTCTGGTTCCAAATCCACAAATACCACCCAGCATTGTACTTTGGCGATATAGGTCATCTGGTCCATTATTAGTTGTGCTTTGATTCTTTTTTCTACATCCATATTTAGACATGGAGAGTCTTTCCTTGAATACTTCTGGTGTTAGAGAACTCACAACTTTTCCCAAGCCTGATGGCATTTATCAGGCAGCTCCCTGGATAGAAATTTCTATTGGGCAGAAATTTCCTTTCATATAACTTTGATCCACCAAACATACTTTATCCTCTGGGGTTCACAGAGAACAAGTCCACTTCTTGTACCTCGAAGTTGCAACCTGAACATTTTAAGTACATTTATGATGAGCCCTTAAGTTTTTTTTTTTTTCCCCCTTTGGCAAACCCAGTTTCTTCAACTTCTCTATGACATCTAGGCCCTTAACCCACCATATAGTGACCTCCAGGTAGTTTCCAATTTGTTAATATCTTTCTAAAAGTGCTGTAGTCAGAAGCAGAGGTGGTTTCCAGTTAGAGGCCAGAACATTGTACAATGGACTCTCTCTTGGACTTGGCATTCTCATTCATAAGAGCCTGAGATCCCATTAGTTTTCTTGGAAACCTTTTTATGCCATTGGCCCATGCTTTACTTACAGTCATCTTAAATCCCTAAGCTGGTGAATTATAGGATGTTGGGGCTAAAAGGAACACCAAAGATAATTTTTGATAAAGAGGGAATTGAGGTCTAGTCACCTAATCCAGTGTGAAGAAGAACCATCTACACATTCTTCCCATCCAGCCAGCCAGCCATCCAACAAATATTTCTCGAGTGCCCATTCGGTGTATATCTCTGTGCTGAATGCTGTGTGTACAGTGGTAAACAGAATGGAAATGTTCCCTACACTCATGAAGCTAACAGTGTAGAACAGGGACCAGGCTTTAGGCAAGCAGTCTCAAGTAAAGCGTATTGTAGTCTGTGATGAGGGCAGGATCAGAAAAGATATGGATTTTGTGAGAGAGGATAAGTTAACTGATTTAACTCAGAGATAAGCACCACTAATTCAAAACCATTTTGTTTTTTTTTTTTAGACTTCCCAATACCACTCTTGCCATTTAGGGAAATAAAGATGGCCACACATTCTCTGACATTCCTTCCACTGATACAGTGTGTTTCCCCTCCCCCGGAACCTGGACTGGTCTGTGACTGCCCTGACCAATGGAATAAGATGGAAGTAAAGCTCTACCAGTTCCAAGCCTAGGCTTGAAGATGACTGTCAGATTCTACCATGTTCTCTTGGATCTCTGAGCTTCCATGTAAGAAGTTTAACTACCCTGCAGGAGAAATCAGATAGAAAAAACTTGAGACTTCACAAAGAGAGGGAGAGGAACCTAGCAGAGCCCAATCTTCCAGAATTCCCACCAGTTTGTCCTGCAGACCAGCCTTCACCTGAATACCATTAAGTGACCCCAGGTGATGCCACATGCAGAAGGACTTCCCAGCTGAGCCCTGCAAAATTTCTGCTCAACAAAATCATGAGAAATAATAGAAGAGTTGTTTTTTAAGGCTTGGGGGTAGTTTCACATGCAGCAATACATAACCAAAACATTGTATTTCCCCTGTGTTCTTTCCTCTTTGGAAAGTTTTGTTATTTCAGCACCCAAGAATTCACATGGATTTACTCACTAAATGTGCATTTTATACCTACTCTAGAAGTACTGGGGGTATAGATACGGAATAAAGAATATAGGATATTATTAAGAATACAAGTCTGAAAGACAGATCTTCATCTGGATCCTATCTCTTCCACTTACCAGCTGACTCATATTAAGAAGATTACTTGACCTTTCTTAGCTAGTCATCTTTGATGTGGAGATGATAATGCCTAACTTCATATGTTTGTTGTGAATAATAAAAAATAAAATATATGGGAAAATCTTACTTTAGATTTCTGGTATATAGTGAGCACTCAATACTGTGGCTCTGTTTAATCATTTAAAAATATAAGCCTTAAGAAATTTACTTAGAAGTGAAATTACTAAATAATAGCAATGTTAGAAAGGATCAGTGAGTGTAATGAACATGACAATGGAGGAAAGCATGGGATCCCACTGTACTAGGGTGTAATGAAAGACATTCATTCATTCCAGTCTTGGAGAGAGTGATAAGGGAAGATGGCCCGATGCAAATGGCATTGAAACTCAGACCTGAAAGGTCAGCAGGAGCTAACCAGTGGAAGGTGAAGGGCTGACCAGGGAAATGTGTTCTAAATTCCACAGGGAGAAAAACAATTGATGACTTTCTAAACTGCAGACAGATTTTCAAAGCTAGAGTGAAGTATTCTTTTTGACTCATATCTTGTTGAACTTGATCCAGTGGATCTTCTGGGACCCAACTCTAGTCCAATCTATTAACTAAGCTTCCTATCTAGTCTCCACCTTGGAAACCTAATAAGCATTATGAATTGCCCTCCTTTAAGCTATTGTTGGAAATTTAGAGCAAAACTGGGTTTGACCCAAGTGCCTTGAGGACAACATTAGAATTCTCCCCTTGGACACACACAAAAAAAAATTCATAGAGGATGAGGTATTAAAAATCATGTGCTCACTATAAAGGACAGCAAATAGAGGAGGTACAACCCCAAGTACATGAGATAATAAAACAGTCTGAATACAAGTATATAAAGGCATAATCATGTATCCCATAGA
Source organism: Herpailurus yagouaroundi (assembly GCF_014898765.1). Lineage (NCBI taxonomy): Eukaryota > Metazoa > Chordata > Mammalia > Carnivora > Felidae > Herpailurus > Herpailurus yagouaroundi. The sequence goes on along the minus strand of NW_024412401.1, from coordinate 39,410,413 downwards.
CTACATGGGAATATATGTTCATATACGCACATAGGTATATATGTACAGACATATATACGTAATTATGCACCATATCATTTGATCATAGAATTTTATATTTGACAATTATAAAGGCAAAATAATTTTTCAAAAGACAACTTAAGAGTCTGAGAAATAAACACAATCTAAATGTATAAAGTCAGTAGAGAGTTTTAAATATAAGTTTAGATACAATTAAAGAAAGAAATGGCAAAACAGAAAATGCATTTTAGAAAATCACTCAGAATGTAGCACAACAATTCAAAGACTGAGAATATATGTAAGCAAAGTCATGAGGCAGGGAGTCTGTATGGTTTGGTCATATGGAGGGCATGTCTCCATGATGCTCTCGTGACAGGCTTAACTCTGCAGGAGAGTTGTTTGCTTGGTCCCACCAGCTTCATTATACTGCAGTGTTCTTTACTCACCTAATATCCCCCCACTCTCTGCCATTATTATTATCTCATACTGCCTTTACGGCTCTGCCAATCCATCCTTCCTGCCAAAATGCAGCAGGCCCATTGGAGACTTGAAGAAATATTACAACAGCTCAAGGAATAATACATGTTCTAAGAAACAAACCAGCACATTTCTGGAATATTCTGAACTGCATAGAGCTATAAATCTTTAATTTCAAAGTGTTCCCTGTTCTGTTTATACTTAAAAAAATATTACATTTTTTAGCATTGTTAGCATTGTCCAAATTAAAGATGATCCAAGTAAATAGTTCTGTCTATTTCAACCTGCCAGGATCCACAGACAACCAGCAAATTTAACATTTGGTCATCCCACAGTGAAAGTTATTTCTGGAGTTGTTATAATTTAAATCATTTTTACAAGAATTTATGAGCACTTAAACCTAGGTACTGTCTGTAACCATACTTTATGGGCAACATAAATGGTTGTGGGCCTTTCTCTTCTTTCCCTGTCTGTTCACATCACACACAGACACACACCATTTATCATAACCAAAGATATCTAGTACATAGTAAATTGTCTTTGCCTGCTCCTGTGGGTAAGGAATGGATACAAGAGAGGGTGCTATTGCAGTACAGGGATGGATGGCAGCAGGAGAAGATTTTGCTCTCTTGCAGGAGTAAGTACCGCTAAGTTGCATGAAAGTTCACATAGCTATTTCTTTTTTTCATGGACACTGTGATGTGTCCATGATGTGAGATGGTAGAAACATCTCAGAGAAATCAAACCAGTTGTTAGCTGTGGTGCTTGGAGAGCTGTTATGGGCTGAAATGTGCTCCCCGCCCAATTCACAGGCTGAAGTCCTCACCTCCAGTATCTCAGAATGTGACAGTATTTGGCGATAGGATGATACAGGTAAGGCCCAGATCCAATACGACTGGTGTTCTTGTAAGAAAAAGTTAGGACACAGATAACACACAGATGGACGTGCCACCACGTGAAGACATAGCAAGCAGGCAACCATCTCCAAGCCAAGGAGAGAGGCTGCAGGAGAAACTAAACCTGCAGAAATCATGATCTTGGACTTCCAGTCTCCAGAACTGTGAGAAAATACATTTTCTATTGCTCGATCTACACAGTCTGTGGTATTTGGTTATGGTAGTCCTTGCTGACTGACGGTGGGGCCAACGGCAGACCTTAGACTCAGGCTGGGAGTCAGGAGTTCAAGGCAAGTGAAGACGTGCTCCATCACCACAAGGGCACCATGGGAGCTTGCATGTCCCCATGAAAGGGTGGTTTCTTAAGTTTCTACTGCAGGCCCCTTCATTGTCTAGTCTCTAACAACTATCAAGAGACTGCCTAGCAGCAAATTCCCCTTCAGACCTGACAATGAGGGTATTTGCACTGATGCTGAAGTCCTTGGAAACTCCCAGGGGCTTCTCAAGAAAGGGATCTGTGTTTAGCCTGATGGGTCTTTTCCCATTCATTCATTTACAAAATTACATTGAATGTCTCTCATGTTCTGAGCCCTGTGTTAGCTTCTAAAAGAGCATAGCAATCAAAAGACCTTATTAAGCACCCACAATAACCAGCACTATGCCAGGCCCTTCAAGGAAGACACTTCAATAGGTATTTGTTAAGTGCCTTCCCTGGACAAGGTTGTGAGCTTGTCTAAGTGGGAGGGATGTAGAGTGGAATAAAACATGGGTTCTGCTCACCATGGGCTCACAATCTTTCTGTGGGAACAGATAAATCAATGGTACCTCTAGCACAAAGCTGAGGTTATAATAAAGAGGCAGAAATACTTCTAAGGAGCTCAGGGAAGAGAAACATAATTGTAACAGACAGAATTTAAGAATCCTTGTAGATGATGTGGATTTTCAGTAAAATCTTGAACACTGAAGCAGGACTTCACAGAAGGGAAAGAACGTGTGTTACAAGTACTGACAGAGCACCTACTGTGTGATAACACTAAGCAAGGAGGAGAGGACTCCTGCCTTTACGGAGGTAACAGTTTTGCTGGCAGGGACAGGAAGTAGATAGTCTTGAGGTTCAAAAACATCTCAAACAGGAGGTGAGCACCCCTGACCTTGATGTTGGGGCTCATATAGTTAACGTCCATGGGATCTTTGCTTTTTTTTTTTTTTTTTCTCATAAAACACGAGGGTTGTGCTAAACCGAAGTTTCCAGACTTCAGGATATCCTGGACTAGCACAATTTAAGAAAATCAAGAGTGGAGTGCAACATGTTCTCAATTTTGCCAAGTCAAGACATTAAAATGCCCACAACAGCCATTCTCCTTTCGCTAGTCAGTGGACTACACCTAGGAGCCACTCTCATGATCCAAGGCTCTGAGATTCTACCCTCTGGGAAGGGCAATGCAAACATGTTTAAAGATTCTAAAATTTAAATCATAGCTTGTAAATTGGTGGTCCATGGGCTGAATTTGACCCATGTCTGTGTTTTATTTGGACTACGATGTGTTTTAAAAGAATTTGAGCCAAATGCCAACACTGAAAAGTGGTGAGATTTGTAGAAAATTCTAGATTCCTTTTGTTTTGTTTTTTTTTAATGGAGCATCTGGCAGCATTGCCCTTCTAGCAATTAATGGGAACTGCTCTTCCTCTAGTGTGGGTCCCCCAGTCCCCTCCCACACACTGTACTGCATTAAGTTACCTGCCTGGCCTCCAAGGGTATTTCATTTGAGATCCCTGATTTAAATCATTTGCAGTGGGATTTGATATGGGCACTCCATTTCCATTGATGAATCTCAGTTCAATCATAATGGGTATGAGGATTGGGTGAAAGGGTGAATAGGAGTATTTTGGAAAGTGTAAGTGCTAGCCCAGGGCAGGGTTATAATAGTTTCTAACTGATGGTGGGTTTGGGTAACTCAGACTCCATCTCACAACGTTCTTGAGCCAGTCACTTGGGAGAATTGGAACAAAGAGGGTCATTTCTGCATTTAGGGATCTCAGGGTCTACTTGGTAGAGTAAGGTTGGACAGTGATAGATGGGGCAACACAGTAAAAATGGTGGAAGTTCAGGTAGTATTTGCCTCTGAGAAGGTGATGAAGGAAGAAAAGCTGGGAAGCGCCAGGGAACACAGGAGCCATTTTCATAAGCTTAAATTGGGGTTAAGCTTAGTTACTATTGACAGTGATTTTCATTATGCAAAAATATTCTGTACCAATGACATCAAACAATGTATAAGTTCCATTTATCAAAGGCCTGTTCTGTGCCAGGTGTGTGTTAGAGGCTTTATTCTATTTCATTCCAAACTTATTTACTGAGGCCCAGCCATGTACCTGAACCTGGGAGCAAAGCAATAACCAAGGCAGACATGGTCCCTGGTCCCCATGGTGCCCAACATAAGGTTGACTACCACATACATTAAACATTTCTCTACTGTATTTTATTATTAGTGAAGTAAATGGGTGAAAAAGCAAGTTCATGGTGCTTTTGGGGTTAGAGGTGTCCAGCCTAGTCTGGGAAGGTCAAAGCAAACTTTCCCAAGGATAAGCATTTAAAATTAAACCTTATAGGTGTAAAGGAATTAATTAAGAAGCAGAGATGTAGAGAGCTGTGCAGACAGAGAGAGTAGGCTTGCCTGTACCATTTACTTTCATCTTTGTGAGGATTATTCCCATTTAACAGATCAGAAACCTAAGGCTCAGAGAGATTGAGTTAAACCGTAAGTGACAATGTTGGGCTTGGGCCCCAGTCCAGCATCAAAGCCTGAAGCTCCTTCTAACTCACATTCATTCTCCTTAGTTTGCCAACCTTTTATTCTCTCTGCTGCATAGCATTTCTTACAATGAGGGCCAAGTGTAGATGATTTTCCTGTGACTGAGACATTTTCCTCTCTGTTACTGTGTAAGACCTACTTATCTTTCTCATCCCCAGCTCTGGTCACATCTTCATATAAGCACTAGATTCATGTTAATCTTACCCTCTTCCCCACACCCAGACTATAAAGTTCAAGAAGGCAGAGGTCATGTATGCTTTTGCTCAGTGACATTCCCCATGGCTAGCCCCATGCCTGGTACATAATAGGTGCTCAGTAAATACTTGCTGGGAAACAAAATCAGCAGATACGAAGCAGGAAACCTTTGCCAGAATCTGTGAACAAGATTTGGACTTGAAGTTTCCCCAGAACAGACAAGAGAGAACTGTGTATAATTTCCCACAAACAGATGATCAATTTTTGCTGTGACAGCACAAGTCCATCCTGGTGGGGAGAGCAAAGTCACATGTTTGCCCCTGGAGTAAAGTTGTAGATTTTTGGATTTTTGGCAGATGTATTCTACCACTTTGGCTGTCAAGCATTTGTGTGTGTGTGTGTGTGTGTGTGTGTGTGTGTGTGTGTGTGTATTTCTTCTCTGACTGTCTCCTTCTGTTTCCATGGCAAAAAGCCAAACGGGTGTGGGGGAGGGGAAAATCAAAGAAAGAGTGAGCCATTCAATTTCCATTAGAAGTAATCGGGGAATTTCTTTATTACAGGCAAAAGGCTTCAGAAGCAGCAACAACAATAGTAGCCGTGGAAATAGTGATAACAGTAGTTGTGACAGTATAATCATCACTTATTCCTGTCAATGACAATTTAAAATCATCAGGCATTTACTGAGTAGCTGATGTAAGGCCCTGTACCAGGCTTTTTTTTTTTTTTTAACAAAATTATCTCATTTAATTCTAGTGTCAGGAAACACTACCTGCATTCATAGATGAAATCATTGAGCTGAGAGAGAAAAAAATAGATATAACACAATCAGGATCGTCCAGCTTGAAAATGGGAAGTGATATAATTTAAACTCAGGCCAGTATGACACTCCCCCACCCTCACCCCAAATCATACCTCCTCTTCCAGAAGATGAAATTAATGATTTCTAGGATGCTTTTCATTGTTTGGGAATAAAGAGTCTTTGGGAAGAATGATTTTTTTCCCCTCTTGATGTGATTCCTCAATGACATTTCAATTTTATTTGGTTGAACTATCTAGTAAGGACTAAAGTCCTGGTTTCACAAGTAAAATAGTATTAAAGGATGGACATCCAACTCATCAAATTATCTACAGCTGATTAGCCAACCTCAAAAATACAGATTCCCTGCTTCTGTAGTATGTTCAAGAATAAGATGTTGGGAGTCTAATGGACCTGAGTGCTAAACTCACCTGTACCATTTAATAGCTGCATTATTTGGGGCACTAATAAGTTAATGCCTCTGATTGTCTATTTGCCCCCATAAAAGGTGTTAATATTCAACTCATAAGAATACTACAAGGGCTAAGAGAATCAATGTACATAGAGTCCTTCCTCTGCAGACAGAGAAGACCTGTTTGTTTCTCACTTTTTTCTTTGAATTCTGTCTCCAATCATCTGTACTTCCTTGCCCAAAATCTCCCAAGAGTGGCACACTTTCATGCTGTTCTCCTTAAGACTTTGTCCATCTAGGCACTAAGTTCCTTTAACCTTTATTTTTCTTGTAAATCAATCACAGTGATTTGCTTTATTTCTTCCCTATTAGAGACAAAGCAGGATGTGAAACTGCCATAGTCATAGGAGTGTAGGAGAAGACAGACATGGGCTTGGCTCATAGGCAGATGGAGGGAGCTTAACTCTCCCATTAGGGGTGGGAAAGGACTTTTGGGAGAGACTTCCCATGACTCCCAAGGATATTTCCTTATATCCCTAGCACTAGGAAGAATTCCAGCAGGCCAGTTTCTGGATCAGCACAGGATATCGCAGAACAGACCAAGGCACCTAATCTTTCACCTCCCTTCTGACACGCTGCCTTCAAATAAAGGGGTATTTTCCTCCTTACACTCTGTCAAATATGGTTTTAATCAGCTGCAACCACAAAGAAACCAAACTAGAGGATACTTTTTTCAGTTTCCATGCCTGAATAACTTTGCAGGGACCTATAGGAGACTAGTCGGACTCTCTAAGGTGCAAATGAGCAGAAGGAAAACAGGTGGGTTGTGACCCAAACACTGGCCACATGCATCAATTCTCATACAGGCTGTATGCCCAGGGATGCCCATAGAGATGGTGTCCATGCTGCTGCCCAGCTCCTAACGGAAGTACCAGCCCGTTGCTCACCACTGTCACCCCATGGCCCAAGGTGTTCCCAGCGTAAGCTTCCAAATGTGCAGCTTTGAGCTCTCCCCAAGTAAGCTCCTCCAATGGCTTCCCATTGCTTAATGTAAATTCATGTTTTACTGAACTACTTAGAAGTTCCCGAATTCTTGATTCCTTATTCCTTGATCACTCCATTTATATTTTCTGTGAACTTCTCTCCTTCACCCTTCAAAACCCCACTCAGAATCACTACCCCCCACCCCCAGAAAACTTCTCTGATTCCCTAGACTGGGTTAATTGCCCTGCCCTAATATTTTCACAGTCTCTCCAGCCTGGCCTTAGGACATTATTCATATGCTACTATACCATTATGATTTACTTATTAATCTATCCTATTAGTCTGTGAGCAATTTGAGGATGGAAATATGATTTATCTCTGAGTCCTCATAATTAATGCTGGGCCAGACTCAGATGTAAGAACTACATATTACATAGCAATTAAAACACACAGGCTTAGAATCTTGGAATTGGATCGACTTGGACTTGAGTCCACTCACTGTCGTTTACCCTGTAAGTCATTGGGGGAAAGTTATTTAACTCTGCTAAGTCTCAGTTTGCTCATCTATAAAACAGGGATAATAACAGGAGTACCCTCAACAGCATTGCTTTGAGGACTAAATAAGTCTCCAAAGTGCTTAGCAAAGTTCTTGGCATATGGTGAACACTATGATACTATTAATTTTAGTGCTCTGGAAATGTTTCATGGGTGAGTGGTTGCCATGAACCATGACAGTAAATGGCTGTACCAAAATGGACAGATCCCAGAATTTTGCCTTAAACTCCATTGACCTAGGAATAACTCTGAGGCTTTGAGCTGTTCATTAGGACTTTATTAAAATTATTTTAACCTTTGGTGGTTGCCAGAGCCAGACATGCCGGGCAGCTGAGGTTTGCCACAATGAGCTGTGTCCTCCCACTCAATCCCACCTCTGGCACAGCCATAGAGGGGCCTGGGCTGAGGGCCAAGGGAACATACTCCTCACTTAGACCCATACACTGACGTGTGCCTTCTGAAAACTGGAAGAAAAGTTCAGGTGTTTGGCTCTTTTGGTGACAGTGAGTCTTGTAGCTTAAAAATATCTACGCATGCCCACCAGACTCCAAAAACCTGGTCTGAACGCCAGTGTGACTTTGTGTTGCCCTCCAGAGAAGGCCTCCCTGACTTTCATTATTTGCTGTACAGGTGGGGGTACCATCAGAGCCAGGAATGATCCTGCTCTCTGGTCAGAAAAAAATTTCCCAGGTGTTCCTTCTATAATTGCGAATCTGGTCAGCATCACTGAATGTTCCATCTTGAAGGTACAGTAGAGGTCTCCTGGCCAGGAATGCCTTCAGGACCTTATTGAGGGGTGCAGAGTCCTTTACTTTTTGAGTAAGGGGATCTGGTGGTTCTACTTTTGCAGTGGTTTCCTCCTCTCTTCCCTTGTCCCTGCCTGCCACCAAACAATGCCCACTCCCACCCCCAATTCTTCATCCACAGTTCTGTTGTCTTCTCTTAACTAACCATGGGCCACAGAGTCAGCTTTCCATGCTTGTTGGAACTCTGTTTGAGTAAGGTTTCTGGGACTTGGCAATAGGCTGTGTGAAGACCCAAGGTACTAAAACATGCATGGACTTCTGACATTGATGTGTGTACCCCAAAGTTATTGTTCTCCTAGCATTCCAGATTAGTAAGTAGGGTCAAGACTGCTCTCAAGGTCTGTGTTCAAGATTGTATCCAGGGTTTGCAGCTCTACATTGTCAGAAGGGAGGAGAGAGAAGCTGGATGTGGGCGGGAGTCAGCACAGTGTGGCGACACAAATAAGGATGTTTTCCCAGCTCACTACAATCATCCCAGAGTCTGTGTCTATATTGGCCTCCTTTGTGTGGCCACCCAACATTCCTCCTTTCTCCCAGCACCACCTTCCCACCCCACAATAGTACACGCTCTAGAGGAAACACCACTCAACATGATGACATGGCTTATGCCGAGCCAATCAGCATTCTTGGCTGTATTTTTCTCCCCCACCTGAAACCAGGAGGGAAAAAAACCTCCCTTTCTTGTCTTGAGAAGATTTGATCCTGAAAGCTGCTAGTGGCTTCATGGAGAAACCATTCTTCTAGTTTTTCCAGTTCAACTACTGTCCTTCTCAGTTACATCACTCAAAAACAAACAAGCACCTCTCTCCTTTTGCATAAGTTAATTCAAGTTGGTTTTCTGTCCCTGGGAACAAAGAGCGTCCTCATTAACGGTGTAGGAGGACGAATTGGGGATTGGGTAAGGAGACTATGTGGTTGTACAGTGAGTTCTATGTGAACAAAAACAGGAGAATGGGGGGAACTAACAAGGACAATATATTCAGAAGATGCCTCATAGAAATCCAAGAACCGGGTCAGATAGTGGACGTTGTCAGAAAGTCTCCAATGGCCAATGAAATCCTAAGAAGTCCATCCCCTTCCTCTGTCTCCTGACTTCCTACTTGTGACTGTGTCTTCGTGTAAAAGGCACCTGTTTGAATGCTACTATAAACCACCATGCAGCTTCTAGCTTCAGGGATCCCCTCTACTGGGAAGCTTTCTTGGATTTCTCCTGCCTCTTCTATATTGCTTCCCGGTGCCATGTGTATGCCTTTTGGTTGCAATCTTTTCTTCCCTGCTTGTCTTCCCCACTAGACTCTGAGCTCCTTCAAGCCAGTGATGGCACTCTATTCCTCCCCATGGCTTGGCAATCCAGCAGAGGACTATCAGTGAGAAGGAACTGAGATAGCTCCCAAGGGCCATTGTAAAACTGAAACTCAGATTTCACCAGAGCTTGCTCACATGCAGCCTTCTGCCTTTCGTCTTGTTACATTCTGGTGCTTGGTTTAATGAAGTTCTGGGCAGAGTTGAAAGAGTGGATGGAAGGAAAGAGAGAGAAAAGCAAGAGGCCTCAGGTATTGTTTTATTTTCTTAGTAAGAATTTAGATTTTAACTTATTTTGGCCTTTTAGGTATGCTCTTTCTTGGGGCAAAAAAAAAAATCCAATTTTATTTTATTTTATTTTAATTTATTTTATTTTATTTTATTTTATTTTATTTTATTTTATTTTGTGCTATTATTTGAATTTAAAGCATCCTTAAAGACTATAGAGTCCATGCATCTCATTTTATTGAAAAGGAAATTGAGTCCCTCAAACGTGCAAGTGACAGATTCCAAGTGACTCTCCCATCAAGATCTGGGCCCTACTTATTTTGTGAGGGCCCACTTGTCACCACTGAGCCACAGTGTGCTCTGTCACTCTAGACTACTTATAGTTCTCTACCAAGATTCTTGCCTCTAAGACTGTTCAGTGCTATTCCCCATCTAGAATACTTACTGTATTCATTTCTCAGGGCTGCTGTAACAAGTTATCATAAAATTGTGTTACTGAAAACAATGGAAATTTATTTTTCTCGTTGTTTAGGAAGGCAAGAGTCTATACTCAAGCTACTGGTAGGGTTGGTTCATTCTGGAGACTCTTAGGGAGAACCCTTTCCTGACTCTCTTATAGCTTCTGGTGAGTGACAGCAATTCTTGGTGTTTCTTAACTTTTAGACATATCACTCCACTCTCCCTGCACTGACTTCACCTGACCTTTCCTTCTGTTGTCTCTATAGTCTCCTTTTCTGTCTCTTACAAGGACACTGGTCATTGGTTTTAAGGCTCACCCTAATCCAGGATAATCTCATCTTGAGATGCTTATATCTGTAAAGACTCTTGTTCTAAGTAAGGCCAAATTTTGAGGTTCCAATGAACATGTCCTTTGGGGGGGTTCACTATTCAGTCCACTGTACTTACCCCTATTCCTTGCCTGCTTACCTGCTACTTACGTTTCAAATCTCTTTAGGAATCACTCCCTTTTGAAATGCTTATCTCACCATAAGTCCATGTTAGCTGCCCTTCTATGCTCCAATAGAGGATCAAGTTTCTTTTTGTTATGGCAGAGATGACCCTGCATCATCCTTCTCTGTGGACTTGCCTGCTTTCCCTACTAGACTGGATACTCCCTGAAAGTAGTACTCTGCCTGCCCTATTCATTCTCTTGTACCCTTAATCAGGACAATGCTTGGCATAAAGTAGGTGATCAGTAAGCATTTCCAAAAGAAGGAAAGAGCTGGCTTCATTTTCAAAAGGTGATCTTCCTCGGATACTTCAGATGATAGGTACAAGAACCGTGGGTGATAGTTCTTTCAGAAAATCTTTCAAATTGATTAGGCATTAGCATGTAAGGCGTTTTAGTGACACAGACCAGGACTAGACTGAAGTATTTCAAATCACCACCTGCTATGGACTGAAATGTGCCCCACCTCCCAATTTCGTATATGAAAGCTTTAACTCCTAGTGTGTCAGAATATGAATGCATTTGGAGACATGGTCTTTAAAGAGGTAAGAAAGGTAAAGTGAAGTCATTAGGATGGGCTCTAATCCATTATGACTGGTGTCCTTATAACACGAAGAAATTTGGACACAGAGAGTTACAGAGAGAAGACCTTGTGAAGACACAGGGAGAAGATGACCATGTACAAACCAGAGAGAGGTCTACAGAAAAAGTCAACCTGTTGACACACTGATCTTGGACTTGTGACCTCCAGAATGTTGAGAAAATAATTTTTTTGCTTTTAAAGAGGCTTAGTCTGTGGTTCATGTTATGGCAGCCCTAGGAGATTAATATACCACCAGAGAGGAGACCTACTTGTGACACGTAGAAAGGGAAGAGATAGAATTTGGAGTTAGGGTAGTTTTATAACTCAGCAAGTTGCTCAACTTCTTTGAGTCTTCTCTGGAAAACAGAAATGAGAGTTTCTTTCTTCAGATTTTCTTGGAGCCCTGAAAACTCAAGTCCATTTATTCCTGCACCTGATAATGGATTCCATAATCACAAATGAGGTGCCTACTCTGTGACCATGACTCTTTCAGGAACTGAGGATGTATCATTGAATATGGTCCACAGGGCCTCCGCTCATGCAGTGGCCACATTATAATACAGGGAAACAGATGTAGCAGAAGAGTACATAAGAAACATCACATAGTGAAAAGTTTGGAGAATAGAAACAAAGGAGTGGAGTGATAGGACATGACTGGGGAGTGGTAGGGGGCCTCTTGAGCTTGGTAACTGATTTGTTATCAAAAAATTGTCATGAATGTAATGTTAACAAGTAATAGCAATTACCACAATCCTTGAGCCAAGCTATCTTGATTTTCAACAAAGCCAACAGTTTAGTTTCAGTATGGTGTTGTGGTAACCTCTCACAGTTTAGAGAACAGTATTACAGACAGCAGCTCATTAAATCCTATATGACCTTGAGAAGTGTGGGTCAATTAGCAACACCCAATTGCACACCTACCGTAAGTGACCTTTCAAGGACAGAACTGATATCAAATCACTCAGTTAACATTTATCAACTAACAGCATGAATATCCTAGAAGAAAACATGGGGGAAAAGCTTCTGATTCAGGCAGTGATTTCTTGCAGACGGTACCAAAAGCACAAGCAAAAAAAGTAAAAACAGACAAGTGGGCTTATATCAAACTAAAAAGCTTCTGCATATAAGGAAACAATCAACATAATAAAATATTTGGAAATCACATATCTGATAAGGGGTTAATATCCAAAATATGTAACATATTCTAACAACTCAGGAGCAAAAGAAACAAATAACCCAACTTTAAAAATGAGCAAAGGGCTTGAATAGACCTTTCTGCAGAGAAGACATACAGATGGCCAACAGGTATATGAAAAGACACTCAACATCATTCATCATCGGGGAACTGCAAATCAAAACCAAAATGAAATACCACCTCACACATGTTAGCACAGCTATAATCGAAACCAAAACAAAAGATAACAAAAGTGTTGGTGAGGATATGGAGAAACTGGAAGCCTTGTGTGCTGTTGGTGGGAATGCAAACTGGGGCAGTTCCTATGGAAAACACTACAACAATTCTTCAAAATTAAAAAAAAAAAAAAAGAATGACCATGTGATCCAGCAATCCTACTTCTGGGTATTTATCAAAAAGAACTGAAATCAGGACCTTGAAGAGAGATCTGCTCTCTCATATTTGTTGCAGCACTATTCACAATAGACAAGACATTGAACAACTTATGTGTTTATCAACAGATGGATGAATAAAAAAATGTGAAACAAAATATTGTTCAGTGCTAAAAAAGAAAGAAACCCTGCTGTATGCAACATCATACATTAATCTGGAGGTCATTATGCTGGGTGAAAGAAGTTAGTCACAGAGGACAAACGCTACAATGACTCCACTTACATGAACGATCTGAAATAGTCAAACTCAAAACACACCAAGAGTAGAATGTGGGTAGAGGAAGTGGAAGAGTATACTGGAAGCAAGGATGAGGATACATTTGTCCCTGTATGTCCCACAATCCCCAGCATTCAATGTGGAATTGACTTTTTTGTATCATTGACAATAAAGGTCATATTTGATTTCTGCCACCCAAAACAAAATTTGTACTTAATTTTTTTCTGTATCTTCTGATGATGAAAACACAGATTTAAGAAACTTTTTATAATATATAATTTCTTTCTGCCCAAGAATGTCTAATTCTCTTTCTTTTTCTTTTTTCTTTTCTTTTTTTTTTTTAGAAACAACGTGGATTTGAAGGGGCGCCTGGGTGGCGCAGTCGGTTAAGCGTCCGACTTCAGCCAGGTCACATCTCGCGGTCCGTGAGTTCGAGCCCCGCGTCGGGCTCTGGGCAGATGGCTCAGAGCCTGGAGCCTGTTTCTGATTCTGTGTCTCCCTCTCTCTCTGCCCCTCCCCCGTTCATGCTCTGTCTCTCTCTGTCCCAAAAATAAATAAACGTTGAAAAAAAAAAATTAAAAAAAAAAAAAAGAAAAAAAAGAAACAACGTGGATTTTATGCCAACACTATCCTAAAGAATGGGGGTGGTTTGAGGTAGGGAGAGAGAAAGAATTTCAGATTTATTTTCTTTTTCCTCTTCCTTCCTGCCTGCCTTCCTTCCTTCCTTTCTTTCTGACAAGGCAATCTAAGGATATAAGGTTATTTTCCAAGACATTTCTCACGTGTTCAGAGTTTTCCAAGGAGAACTATGCTAAATATACCCAATAAAAATGAATATTAATAGCAAAATATTAAGAAGTTTTTGGGGTGATATTGCCCAAGTAAGGTAGTCTAACAAGGTACATGTCAATAAAATGTTATGGGGGAAATTGATGTGACACAGTGCCAAGTGCAAAACTACATTTGTAACAAATTTAAAAAACAGAGCGTTCTCCTGATGAAAAGACCTTCTTAAATGAATACCATGTAAAAAGATTTTTTAAATATAAATTTTATACACAGAATAATCAAAGGAAAATAAATAAAACTATGTACATCCCACCATCTCAAAATAAAAACTGGGCTGTATCATTCTCTAAACACCATCCCTCGATTAAAATTGTATTTTCGGCATTAGCTTATATCAGTGAATCTACATGTGTCATCATATTCAAAGACTGAAAACTATTGTATAGATTCACTACAAACTTCTGTTTCGGGCATTCCAATCTTTATTTAACTTTTTAAATATTTTTGTTTTCGACAAGATGCTGTGACAAAAGTCTCATACACATATGTGTCTGGACATTTGTCCTTTCTTCTGTCCCATCTGAAACATTCTTTTTTATAAAGTTTTTTTTTTTTTAAGTTTATTTATTTACTTTGAGAGAGACAGACAGCACGAGCAGGGGAGGGGCAAAGGGAGAGGGAGAAAGAGAATCCCAAGCAGGCTCCACTCTCTCAGCACGGAGCCTGACGCTGGGCTCAAACTCACGAAACCGTGAGAACATGATCTGAGCCGAAACCAATAGTCAGATGCTCACTGACTGAGTCACCCAGGTGCCCCTAAAGCATTCTTACAGTGAAGGCCCCTTTATTAAGTAGTCACTTAGTATGAGAATAACAGCCAGTTTCACAAGAATTATTTTTTAAAAAATTCTCAAGCAACAACTCTAGACAAAGCAATGTTCAGGTAGGTTGTTGGCAACAGAACACTGAGGAAGATACATATGATTCTCATCTTTACAAGGCTAACCTTCTAGCAAGGGTTAAGATTTGCAAAAGACAATAAAAATACTTCACTATTCTTATTTTCTCTTATCTCTGTGAATGAGTCCAGAGGCTAAGAAGAAATAGGTTTTATGAAAAAATTTTTTAAAAGTCAAATATAAAAACAAAAAATACTTCCTGAGTTGCTGAATGCAAAATTTGGCAGGGTATTTTAACATTCATTCTTTCAAGAGGGAAAAAGGTGAAGGCTTTCTTCTCTCTCCCTAAAGAGTAAGGTTAAATGAACCATTTAAAAGTTTGCAAAACCTCATTTTATTTACCCCAGAGCTTCCTATGTAACCCATCATCTGAGTACCGCTGTAAAACATCCTGGCAGCTGAATAATCATAGCAATAACATTTGCTGTATTTTATTTCACATGCCAAAATCACTCGATTATGCATCTCTAGGGAGGTGTTAGTTAGATTTAATAAGCAGGATGGCAAATTTTATAGCTACTAGCCACATATGAAAGCAGAAATGCCACACGAGGATGAAGTCCTAACAGGTATTTTATGAAGGAGAGAGCATCACACAGTGCAAGAAACTACTGTTTATTGAACACCTACTATGTGTCAGTTGCAGTGCTGGGAAGTCTCATGTGCTAGATCTCCCCACTTTTCAGAAAGTGGCCCTATAACCCAGGGTTCATTTCTAATATATAGGTGAAGAACAAACAGAGAGGTAAGTTGAAGTGGCTGCATTCTGTTGGTCAGTGCATAATTGAAGCAGGGTATGAACACATACATTTAGTTCTAAACCCAGAATTTTGTTTCTTCAAAGTTAGAGCTGGATTCTCGCAATAGGAGATATTCAAGCAGAGATTGAGAGACCACATGTAGAGAATTTTATTGAGGAGATTAAAAGACTTGTTGGGGGATGAGATAGATGAAATTCAAGTTTCTGGTCTAATCGCAAGATCCCCTGTTTTTGTAACTGTCAAAAAAACCCCTTAACAACAGCCCTCGCTATGAATGTGTACACTGTGGTCATGGATCAATGTTCCCAACTGTTACTACAGCAAGGATGCATTTGTCTTGGGTGGAAGGGCAACCTGTGTTTGAACCTGTAAAACCTTTGACACCCAGTCTCTGGTCCCTGTGCCTCTTGGCTTTGTTCATTAGAAAGCCAAATTTCCTTATCCACCATAACTATTTCCTTTATGCCTTCTTCTTCTTTCCATCTTACTGTCCATTAAAATTATTTATGCTCCCCTTTGATTTCTCTTCTACACTGTGACCCTTGAAGGAAAAAGATGGTGTCTGATCTGTTATCTCAAGCGCCTAGCATAGTACCTGGCATGGAGGAGGGACTCACTGATCCTTTAATGAATGAATCTGACACATAGGTATTAAGGGGATGACAGGGTTGTTGCCCCTGGAGAGTGTCCCAAGGCAAAAGAAGCAGTGGATAGAAAGGCATCGATACCTTTGAGTGAAAAAGTATGCTTGGTACAAAGAATTAAAAAAGGTTTAGTATATTTGTAGTAGCGAGTGATTATGGAAAGCACCGAGATCAAAGAGATAATAAAAAGAATCACTTGAAATTCTCTTGAGGACAACGAGCGACTTCTCAGAGGAGGGTTTTAAGCTCGAGAGTGGCAGAGTCAAACGGGTGCTTGAGAAGTATCACTCTGACTACTATGTGCAGTGGAAGGGATGGAACTACGAGTACAGGGACAAGTTAGGAGGTCATTGTAATAAAAGTGCATGGTAGGAAAAGCACAGCTTCCACAAGATGCAGTGGAGGTACCAGATATAAGAAAGCTTGAAGAGGTAGCCTTACTAGCATTCTGGGAATGGTAGGGCACTAGGGGTAAGGGATAATGGTATGTTAAGAATCACTTCCTGGTTTCTGGTTAAGTGGTTTGTGGATCGTCCTTGAGATAGGAAATCCATGGGATAGGGAACAGAGGGAGGAGGAGGATGAGCTCAGTCTCAGACATCCTGAGTTAGAAATTCCTGTGGGAATCCAACTTAGAGCTGTCCAGTAAACAGAAGACTATGCAGTTTTGGAACTCATACAAAACAGCAGAGTGAGAAACTTAGACTTGAAAAAGAAGTGTTCATTGAACTTAATTTGGATTGAGATATTTAAAACTCTCTTATGATATAACTGAATACACACATGTTGCAAGAGATTGTCTGTGGACATACGGGAAAGCCGGATGTCATTAAGGATTATTTTGGACGTACCAACTACTTTCATGATTCTAAGCCTATGGAATAAGGCAGTCATTCTTCTTCATGTCACCAAGACTAACTAAAATGTCACATTTGAGTACTCTAGACTAGAATCCTATTGATTTATTGTATAGATATGGGTTATCACCAGGGGGATCTAATTTATATTTATTAAGTATAGTGGTCTTGAGAGATAAAATTGTTCAGGGCAGAAGGGCCATCAGGAGGAGAAAATAATAACTAAACTCCTAACAAGAGCCCAATAAATAAATGAATGAATAAATAAAACTTTACATATAATTAAGTTATAGTAAAAGCAAGGATAAATTTTTCTAGATGAACTTGAACATAAGAGAGAAAAGGTAAAGGATGGAATTTGTAGATCAGGACAGCATGACTTCTTTTTTCAAAGAGATCAACTATACTATCCCCACCTAAATTGCTCTTAAACATCTAGGCATAAAATCATGCAATCTGTTTGAAAAAAGAAATAGGTTCTATAGAGTTGAACCCAGAAAACCAAAAATCTCATAAATCCAATATGGCACATAAGGGGTAAGTACAAAAGGTAAAAAATACTAGGATGTTCATCAAAGAAGGGGGAAAAGAGGAAATTGGGAACTTATGTAATAATCTCCCCCATCCAAAAAGATAGAGATAAAACTGGAAGCGACCAAGAAAGGTTTTTGTAGAACTCCAAAGGAGCACAAAAGAATCCAAGCCCTTATGACCAGTGCAGACTGTAAGTTCTGAGTCAATTAGGAAACCTTCCTTGTTGTATGGCCCCTTTCCTCTCCAGCATTAGCAGAAAGCCACTAGTTAGAAAATCTTGACTTCTAAAACTGTGAGCCAAGCATACAACAAAGATAAAGGACATTTGGTGAGCAAGGGGTACAGGAAGCTACTTTTGACAAGTGTTGTTGAACTAGGCCCCACAGGAGTGAGATTGGAAATGGTAGTTTTTGTTGGCAAAGTTATATCTTAAGCTCTTTGTATCTTGGATGCTAGGGGAAGGCAGAGAGATTTCCCAATATGATAAAGTAATGTAAAAGAAACCATATACCTTGGCAGGCCCCAAGTATTTTGTATTCCCCTCGAGGCCAACAAGCTTCTGCAAACATGCAAACACACACCACACACACACACACACACACACACACACACACACACACACACGCACATCATGCCTGAACTATTTACATATCACTCTGAACTATTTTGGTCCCTCCTCTCTCCTCCTCCTCCTCCGGTGTCAAGTCCATAAAAGAACACTTAAGTATGTGATTCTTTGGAATTTGGATTGTGTGGTCAATGGAAACCACTGTTTTAAATTCCCTGGAAACATGGGTCATGGATACTATATTTAAATAAATTTCAGAGTGGGGTGGCTACATTTTTCCACCAATATTTTCACCTTGTGCTGAGTGATTCACATACATGTCCCTCCCAAACTTCTGTAAGCAAATGCATCACAGTTCCTACACTATGACCCCCACGCTGATCCCTAATGATGTCAGAAGCCCATGATGTTTCCCTTTTTGAGAGAGAATTTTCCAAATGGGTTGAAAATAAAGGAAAAGGAAAAGGAGCAGGCAAGACATAGTCAGTGTCTCTGCATGGATGGTATAGGTTGAGATGTGATTCTTTTTTATTTTTTAAAGTTTTATTTATTTATGCAATCCCTACACCACATGTGGGGCTTGAACTCATGACCCCAAGATCAAGAGTTGAATGCTCTTCCGACTGAGCCAGCCAGGCACCCTGAGATGTGACCTTTTTGGGTACACATCTTAATGACTATTAATCTTAATCTTAATCTTAATCTTAAATGACCATTGGGGTACAAGTCCAGCCTGACCAGCAATGTTGCCAGCTGGAAGTGAGGGCTAGAACAGAGGCCAGATATCTGGGCTGAATCCCCCCAAAGACTTAGGGGGCTACACCCAGGATGTGACCATTCCTGATGGTAAGCATGCTGGATTTCCCCCCCAGGGAGCTGAAAAATGGTTATCTTTCTATTTCAAAGCATCAGTAAAATATATTTTGTACCTAAGGCAGCGGGACGGGGGGGGGGGGGGGAGGAAACCCCTGCATGAGGATTTAGCTGTTCTTTCTGCCCCTTCCAGGGTTCAGCTTACTCAGAAACTGCAGCTGTGTGTGTGCTTCACAAGGTCCCAAGGGACAAGAGTTATACGAGCCAAACCCCAGGTCACTCCCTTGTCACCGCAGAAGAAAGTGTGCACTCTGGTCTCCAATTCAGGAGTTTTTAAGGTTCTGTTTGTGTTTCAGCTGCTGAATCATCACCACCTTGGACCTCATTACCTCACCTTCCTGAGATCAAATCTATAATCCTTAGTAAAAGGAACTGCATGGGACCTCGTTCTTACCTTTTAACTGTGGGCAATAAGGCAGAATGTTTTTCAAAAGTTCTGTCTACCCACTTGCATACATAAAGTAGCTTAAAGCATGGTGCTTTTAGATTCATGTGTTCTCTTTCTTAGGAGACATTGTAAGAAAATAATACTTTGAAAATAATTTGTGTAGGTAATAAAGCACATGTAAGAAAACTTCCTTCAGAAATAATACAGAGCGAGTCTTCTTTTACTTAAATTTCAACCATGAGAGAAGAGGTAAAAAAAAAAAAAAAAAAAAACTATTGCCCATGAGACTTTACATAGATCCAGACTTTAAGCCAGAGGGAAGTATGGTTTATTACAGAAAACTATTTCCATTACTTCTTTTTTGCTGTCACTTGCTAGCCATGTGATACGTCGCACATTACTGGCAACATTTGGCACACAAGTGGCTCATCCGTAAAATGGGGTTATACCCATCTCATGATTTCTTGATTATTTTCAAATGTAAACATTAGGTCATACTGTTTTATCCTCTATGTCAGCATCACAGAGTAGCACCCAGAACTCGGCATCACTTAAGTTGTAATTCATTCATAAAATCACAGAGTGGGAAATAACCTATCCAATGCTATAGATGTGTCTTTAGCTTCCATGATGTATGCCACATGACAGGGAGCTTACCAGCTTCCTAAGAAGTCTGGTTTATCTATCTTTCCTTCCAGTCAGTCACTTACATATTAAATATTTATTGAATACATATTATATGCCAGGGGCTATTCTTGGTGTTGGGGATATAGTAGTGAACAACAAAGATTGTTACCCACCTGGCATTTATATTCTAGGGGAAGGCTCAAGTAAAACACACGCTAAGTAAAACACATTTTGACATGCTAACGTCAGAAAAGATTAAAGAAAACAAAATAAAACAGGAAAGGAGGACAGGAATTGTGAGGTGTGGGAGGGTCAAACTGAGAAGATGCCATTGTGTTAATACCTGAGGGAAGTGAGCCATGAAACTATGTGGAGGAAAAGCATTCGAAGTAGATGGGACAACAAACACACAGATTCAAAGGTGAGAGGGTGCTTGATGTGCTGAGGAGGATAATATGGCTAAAACAGAGAGAAAAAAAGAAGAAGAGAGAAAAATAGATGGCCCAAGGGACAATGGGACATCTATTAAATAAAAATAGATGGGCCCCAAGGGGCAATGGGTAGACCATGTAGGGTCCTATTGGCCATGGTTTGGACATTGGCTTTTACTCTCTGAGTGAGAGTGGTCATGTTTATTATATATATATGTATATATATGTATATATATGTATATATATGTATATATATGTATACGTATATATATATATATATATACGTATATATATAAATTATATATAAAATATAATTTATTGTCAAATTGGTTTTGATACAACACCCAGTGCTCATCCTAGCAGGCGACCTCCTCAATGCCCATCACCCACTTTCCCCTCTCCCCCACCCCCCATCAACCCTCAGTTTGTTCTCAGTATGTAAGAGTCTATTATGGTTTGCCTCTCTCCCTCTCTGTAACTTTTTTTCCCCCATCCCCTCCCCCATGGTCTTCTGTTAAGTTTATCAGGATCCACACATGACTGAAATCATATGGTATCTGTCTTTCTATGCCTGACTTATTTCACTTAGGATAATACCCTCCAGTTCCATCCACATTGCTACACATGGCCAGATTTGATTCTTTCTCATTGCCAAGTAGTATTCCATTGTATATATAAACCACATCTTCTTTATCCATTTGTCAGTTGATAGACATTTAGGCTCTTTCCATAATTTGGCTATTGTTGAAAGTGCTGCTATAAACATTGGGGTACAAGTGCCCCTATGCATCAACACTCCTGTATCCCTTGGGTAAATTCCTAGCAGTGCTATTGCTGGGTCATAGGGTAGATCTATTTTTAATTTTTTGAGGAACCTCCACACTGTTTTCCAGAGTGGCTGCATTTAAATGATTCTGAGTAGAGGCGCACCTGGGTGGCCTAGTCGGTTGAGTGCCCAACTTTGGTGAGCCATGATCTCATGGCTTGGGGGATCAAGCCCCCATTGGGCTTTGCACTGAAAGCTCAAAGCTTGCTTTGGATTCTCTGTCTCCCTCTCTTTCTGCCCCTCCACAGCTCGTGCTCTCTCTCTCAAAAATAAATAAACATTAAAAAATTAAATTATTCTTTGTAGAAAGGGTCTTGATCGGTCAAGTGTAAAAAGATTACTTTAGTTGCTATATGGAGAACATTTTGAAGGGGGTAAAAGTGAGGCAGGTTAAACAGATCATGGATATTGAAATAATTCAGGTAAAAGGATATGGAAGCTTGGACCAAGGATAACAGTGGATGTGGTAAGAAGTGATCTAATTGCAGTTATATATTTTTTTTTAATTTTTTTTTTCAACGTTTATTTATTTTTGGGACAGAGAGAGACAGAGCATGAACGGGGGAGGGGCAGAGAGAGAGGGAGACACAGAATCGGAAACAGGCTCCAGGCTCTGAGCCGTCAGCCCAGAGCCCGACGCGGGGCTCGAACTCACGGACCGCGAGATCGTGACCTGGCTGAAGTCGGACGCTTAACCGACTGCGCCACCCAGGCGCCCCGAATTGCAGTTATATTTTAAAGGTAGACAAGAAGGATTGATAGATTTGAGAGAGAGGGAGACAGGGAGAGAGAGAGATCACAAGGTGAAAAGTATTTGGGGCCTTAGAAAAGAAAAAGATGTCATTTCCATGATTTATAGTGCAGAAAATTATGAGTAAGGCAGGTTTGGTGTAGTTCTGGACAGTTCACTTTAGATCTCAAATGAGACATCTCTGTGGAGATGCTGGGTTGACCACTGGTTACAGAAATCTGGTGTTTAGGAGTTATGTCACCAGGCTGCAGGTAAAGTCCTGAAGGCATCACAAAGATGCATTTTAAAGGCCTGTTCCCTGAAATTGGACATGGGACAAGCCTAACTCCTGAGTATTCCTAAAGAAAAAGCATTCCAGATTGGATTCCTAGGCATTCAATGATTAGAAATGGAAGAGATTAGGAAGAATCTTCAAAGGAGACTAAAGAGTAGCCAGAGTGGAAGGAAGGAAACCAGGTGCATGGAGTGGTCCTAGTGGACAATAAAAGGTTTCAAAGATCAGCATCAGGGTATTCAAAGAGATCAAATGCTGCTGATAAGTCACACAAGATGAGATGGACAATTGATCACTGGAGTTAGCAACACAACAATCATAGGTCACTTTGATAAGAGTGTTTTCAGGGGAATCGTGTGGGTAAAAGTTTGACTGAAATGGTTCAAGAGAGAATAGGAAGTGAGAATTTGCAAACTATTTCAGATTTTTCCCTAAAGGGAAAGAGATAAGTGTGGTAGTTGATGGAAGGAAAAATAGAATCAAACTTTTTTTTTGATGAAAGTATAGGGAGAATAATGATTTTGTATGCTCAAAGAAAAAGTCCTAGAGAGATGGGAAATTTATGACGCAGAAGGAAGCAGGGGAGAATTGCCTAAGAATGTCTTTGATTGGATGGGAGACAATAAGGTCCTCTGAGGAGGAAGAAATTTTGGTCTTAGCTAAGAAATCTGAGAATATGGAGTCTAAAAGTAGGTCAGAATGTAGATTATTGGTAGAGATATAGGGAGGTTGGTGGATGTGAGGGTGGAAGCTCGAGAAAATTTTCCCTGGGTTGGCTCCGAGTTCTTGGTGAAATATCAAGCAAGGCCACCTGCTGAGAGTGAGGGTGGAGGAAGAAGTTTTGGATATTTCAGAAGAGAGAAGATAAACAAGAATTCCTTGTGTTGACTTTAAACTTGTCACTCAAAGCCTCACTCACTGGTTCTCATAGTTACCTATCCAGGTATTTTCCAAATATTTGAAGAGGGTCAGTATCTTCATGTCCCATTAATCATCTGTTCACTGTGGTGAACAACTTCTCTAGCAAATACCCTATGTAACCCAGTTTTCAGAACTTTTATGATCTTCAGTCTTCTTTGGTGCTCTAGGTTATCAACATCCCTCCTGAAATGAGATGTTCAGAATTAAAGTCAACCTCTAAATGTGTTTGGATTCCATAAATGATAGGACACCCTATTAGACTAACTGGGCGGCATTAACTTTGGAAATGTAACTTTGACTTCCCCATTCCACAAATTCACACCTAATCCACGATCCATGCCCACCTTGGGCCACTGATATGTTTTAGATCGAATTCAGAGTCCCACACTCTTTAAAAATCCTTCCTGGTTGGTTCAGATTAACATCCCCGTCTGTTAAGGTCTTCAGACACATTCACGGATCACCTGAGAGGGACCTGGTGCCCATTTGATAGAAGAAGAATTCAAGGTCCTGAGAGCTGAAGTTATTTGTTGAGTGTCACACAGTTAACAGGGTACAGAACTGGGATTCAACCTCAAGAATATAGACGCCAATGTCTAAACTCTGTTTTAGGCTCCACAGCCAAGAGACGTGTCTAGAAATCTAGCACAAGAGTTCAGAGAAGAAATCATGCCTCTGGATTCTGAGAGTCCCTGCCTTTCCTAGATCCCCTTCTCACAGCCGGCTAGACCCCAAACTCCTATACATCACTTCGCGTGTCTAATCCCTAAATGCTCATGCTCTCCCTCTCATTTCTGAGATGTAAGTCACTTCCAGGTTTTGTGCTATCTTCAGATTTAAAAAGCATTTTAAACCAAATGGACCAGCATTAGAGAGGATTGGGACACCTGTTGAAAGCTTAAAAGCTATCCCATATGAATCAATTTTATCCATAATAAGCATGCTTTATTATCTTTTCTTTTTATATTTGACGATGTTCTTTTTCCCCCCCCCCCCGACAAGGACCATTCATATTTAATTACAATGGAAATCTTCCTCCCATCCTTGTCCTCAGCATACACGTGCATTTTTAATAGAGTTTCTAGAATAAACAACGTGTTTCAATCCCTGGTTCCAAAGACTAGGACACCCTTAACAAGTTCTTCCAACTTTTAAGCCTCACTATGGGATTCCCAACTGTCCAGTGATTTAACTTGTCAGATTGCTGGAATCAAGTCACTCGTACACGTTACCCCTTGACCTCCAACTGGCAGTCACAGCCTTCCCTTTTGCAAAGAATGACACTTCCCCTGCTTGACAATCCAAACTGTCTGCTCACCGTTTGCGCACAGCTGTGGCAGCTGAAAGCAGCTGGCATGCAACATATGGAATTTAATTTCCTAATATTTACATAGATTGAAACTGTTTTTGCTCCAGACTTCAGACGATCTTTTGCACTAGGCCTGCAGGCAAAAGTTTTCAGACAATTTCATGCCTGCTTCCGACACTCGCCTGCTGCAGCTCAGTCCCGGCTGCAGTCTCCTTCAGGAGAAGCAGGATGTAGTCTGATAGTGCTTCAGCATGTTGGAGAGTCCTTTACTTATTGACATTGCTGTGATGGCAGTTTATACTGGTTCTTTTTGCAATTGGGGAACTCATGGTTTTAAAATATACATGTTTCTTTGTAATTTTTTATTAGTTTTTCATTTGAGAACAGTTTGGGGTTTGCAGAATATGAAGATACTACAGAGTGGCTATATACCCCACATCCAGTTTCCCCTTTTATTAATGTCCTACATTGGTGTGGCACATTTGTTATGATAAATGAACCAATATTCATTTTTGTAATTTATTTTCTTTTTTGTTACTGAAGTATAATGAACATATAGTGTTATTTTCAAGTGTGCACTATAATGATTCAGCAACTCTGTACATTTCTCAGTGCTCATTACAATAAATATACTCTTAAACCCCATCACCTATTTCACCCATTCCCCCCCCCCCACCTCCCCTTTGGTATCCACCAGTCCTTTATATTTGACTGTGTTTTGTCTCCTTTTTCTTTGTTTTGTTTCTTAAATTTCACATGAGTGAGATCATATGGCGTTTGTGTTTCTCTGACTTATTTTGCTTAGCATTAATACCCTCTAGATCCACCCAAGTCGCAAATGGCAAGCTTTCATTCTTTTTCATGGCTGAGTAATATTCCATTGTATAATATATACATCATCTTCTTTATGCATTCGTCTATGTATGGATAGACACTTGCGTTGCTTCCATATCTTGACTGTTATAGATAATGCAGTCAAAAGATAGGAGTACTTGTATCTTTTTGGACAAGTATTTTAATTTTCTTTGGGAAAACACTCAGATGTGGGATTGCTGGGTCATCGAGTAGTTGAATTTTTCATTTTCTGAGGAAACTCCATACTATTTTCTGCAGTGGCTCTACCAACTTGCATCCCCACCACCAGTGTACGAGGGTTCCTTTTTCTCCATATCCTTGCCAACACTTGTTATTTTAAATCCATCTTTTACTTAAATTTCCTTAGATTTTACATAATGTACTTTTTCTGTTCCAGGATCTCATCCAGGATACTGCATTATCTTTAGTCATTGTGTCTCCTTAGACTCTTCTCCGCTTTGACAGTTTCTTATACTCTCTTTATTTTGGATGACCTTGAGAGCTTCAAGGAGTCCTTGTCAGGAATTTGGAGAACGTCCCTCAATTGGCATTTGTCAGATTTTTTTCTTATGATAAGACTGGATTGTGTATTTGGGGCAGAAAAATCAAAAAGTGGCACTTCCATCCCATCATATTAAGGGTACATGCTATCAACATGATATCACTATTGATATTGACCTTGATCATCAAGCCGAGATACCGTTTGTCAGGTTTCTCCACTTTAAAGTTACTTTGCTTACTGTCTTTCCATACTGTACTCGCTGGCAAAAAGTCACTCGGTACAGTGCACATTTAAGAACTGGGAATTAGGTTCCACCTCCTTGAGAGCCAAGTAATCCACATAAACTATTTGAAATTCCTCTTCATGGATGATTTGTCTCTTCTCCCTAATTTATTGATTTAGGAATAATTTACTTGCATCAGTATGGACCATGGATATTTATTTGATACCTAGGGCTATAATCCAATACCACTCATTTTTTGTTGCTCAAATCGTTCCCGTTTTACCATTGGGAGCTCTTTCATTTGGCTTCTGTGACCCTTGAATCGTGTCATCATTCTGGCATTTGTTGGTTTGCTTATTTGTTGAACACTTCCTTACTTTCTGGCACTAACAATGTTTCAGCTCATCTTGTAGATTTCCTGCTCCCGACCTATATAATCAGCCATTTTTTCCCCTTGGGATTTTGAAATGACGAGAATGGTCCTAGTTTTAGTGGGGATTCTGTCACTGGTATATCATAGTCATGGGTAGTGGAACTTGGGGTCCAGGAAAAGCAGTTAGTGAGACAGAGGTATATTGTTAGGATTTCAATTGCTGAATATTGAAAATCTTGTGCATTTATTCAGCAAATATTTTTTGAACACTATGATGTTCCAAGAAATGAGATAGAGGTTAAAGATACAGAAGTTTTTAAGACTTGGTCCTTAGTCTCTGAAAGCTCACAGTCTAATCAGGAAGCAAACAAATAGCAGGGAACCACACTGCATTGAATAGGTGCTGTGTTGGGTATAGGTGATCCCAGGATTGGAGGGGAAGATGGAAGAGGCATCTACTATAGGCTGGGAAGAATTTCCAGGAGGTAAATTTGCAAATGAATTGAGGAATTCACATGCAAAGTAACTTCTTTAGGCCTCTTGATCTAATAAAGTTTGAGGGTTTTTTTCCTTCCTTTTATTTTAGAGAGAGAGCCCCTGTGAGCAAGCAAGGGATTGGGGAGAAGGCAGGAGAAGGGGGGGAGGAGGAGAAAGGGAGGGAGGGGGAGAGAAAGGGAGGGGAGAGAGAGAGAGGGAGGGGGAGACAGAGAGGGAGGGGGAGACAGAGAGGGAGGGGGAGAGAGAGGGGAGAGAGAGAATGAAGGAATGCATGAATGAGTCTTAAACAGGCTCCACGCTCAGCATGGAGCCTGACATGGGGCTTGATCCCAGGACCAGGGAATCATGACCTGAGCCAAAATTAAGAATTCAACATTAAACTGCCTAAGCCACCCAGGTCCCCTAAGTTGAGGGTTTTTCAAAGTGTACGAACATCCTCATGGATCCTCACTCTTTTAATTTAATTTTAATTTAAATGGTTGCTTTCTCTGGGAGATATGGTCAGTTAGAAGAATCTATAACTTTCTTTCATTGCATCATTAATAAAGTAGCAGACCTCTTTGATCCTTCATCTCAGGAAGGGGCTCTACTGATAAGTGGATACAGAAAAACAAAGCCTTACTTTACAGTTAAGTAAAGTAGAAAATGTATGTATTTCTTTACATCAAATTGTGAATAAATAATATTCTGACATGATTTCCTTATCTGAGAATTTTCAGGTTGTTTCGTCTATCCATTTCCATGTAATGATTCATCCTAAAACTTAGTGGTTTAAAACAACAAATATTTGATCATGATTCTGAGTTTGGTTTGGCTGAGTGATTCTTTTGCTTCACTTGGGATTGGCTGGGGTTGGTCCAAAATGGCCCCACTCACATGGCTGGCAGTTGATGTTGGCTGCTGGCTATCCGCCAAGGGCCGTGGTTCTCCTCCACGTGGGTTGCTATATGTGGCCAATTAGGCTTCTTCACAGCGATTACACAGCACCAATTTTGCCACACTTTATTGGTCAAATCAAAGGGCCAGTTCAGATATAAATGGAATGAAATGAATACTAACTCTTAGTGAGGAAATGGCACGGTTATATTACAAGATAGAATTTGGGGTGGGAGATATTGTTGTGATCAGAGGTGATCTGATTGATTATACATTAATTAAATTGCTTGCAACCTGCCTATATGGATTTCTGCTTCAATTCCCAGAGAAATGTCTATTCTCCAGTTATGCACAAAAACAACATACATCCTACCAACTCCTTTGTGCACGGTGTTAAACTCCAAGTCAGAAAAAAGCAGTTTGAGTTCCAAATCTATCACATAACTGCTATCTCTCTTGGGCTTATTATTTAACCTCCTGAAGCAAGTGATCTATGTTATAAAATAATAATATATTATCAGTTATCCCAAGTGTCTTGCAAATAAGAGAAGTAAATTATCACAAAAATGCTTTGAATTCTGATACACCGTACAATAAAAAGATACTAATTGTTCTATGCCTAAAATATGCTTGGCATGGTGACATATGCAATGCCTAGATTAACTCTTAATCCTCACAATTTGAAGCTTCATGATTAGTGGTCCCACCGTAGAGAGGCAAATTTATGTAACCAGCTCAAGTCCAGACAGCTAGCAATTGGTGATTTTAGGCACTCAAACTCAGACCTGACTCCAAAACTCATGATTCAAAGGAAGAACAACCCCTTTTCTTTCAGCAATTCATGATCTTAGATAATATGGATATTTGCAAATAATACATCTGATAAGAGACTTCTATCTAGACTATAAAGAGCTCTCTTAAAACTCAAGAATAAAGAGGCAACTGATTTAAAATATGGGCAAGGGGGGGCACCTGCGTGGCTCAATCGGTTAAGCGTGCAACTCGTGATTTTGGCTCAGGTCAGGATCTTGCAGTTTGTGAGTTCGAGCCCCACGTCGGGCTCTATGCTGTCAGCATGGACCTGCTTAGGATCCTCTCTCTCTCTCTCTCTCTCTCTGCCTCTCCCCTGCTCTCTCTGTCTCCAAAATAAAGATAAAAAAATTAAAAATGTGCAAGGAATCTGAACAGATATTTCTACAAAGGAGATGTACACACAGCAACTAAGCACATGAAAAAGCCCTCAAAATCATTAGCATTAGGAAAATGCAAATTACAATTAGTTACCACTTCATGGCTACTAGAATTGCTAAAATAAAAGAGATAGACAGTAACAAGTATTGACAAGGAAGCAGGTAACTTGAAGCCTGCATACATTGCTGGTGTTAAGTACAAAATGGTTGGGGCACCTGGGTGGTTCAGTTGGTTAAGCTTCCAACTCTTGATCTCGGCTCAGGTCAGGATCTTGTGGTTCATGGGATCAAGCCCCACATCAGACTCTGAACTGACACTCTGGAGCCTGCTTGGGATTCTCTCTCTCCCTCTCTCTCTGCCCTTCCCCCACTCATGCTTTCTCTCTCTCTCTCTCATTCTCTCTCTCTCTCTCGCTCTCAAAAATAAATAAACAAACTTAAAAAAAAGAAGTAAAAAAGGTACAACTTCTTCGCAAAACAATGTAACAACATCTCAAGAAATATAACGCAGAGGTACCATAGGGCACAGAAATTTCCCTCCTAGCTATATGTGCAAGAGAAACGAACACATTTGACCATAAAAAACCTCGTACACAAATGTTCATAGCAGCATTTTTCATAGTAGCCAGAAGGTAGAAGCAACTCAAATATCCATCAACTGACAAATGGATAAATACAATATATCTAAACAATGGAACATTATTCAGCCATAAAAAATGGAATGAAGCACTGATCCAGGCTACAACATGAACCATTAAACCACTAAGGTAAATGGAAGAAACTGGTCACAAAAGACCATGCATTGTATGGTTCTCTTTTAATGAAATCTCCAGAATAGGCCAATCTGCAGAGACAGAAATTAATGATTGTGGGGAAAGAGACGCTAACTGCTAATGGGCACAGGGTTTCTTTTTAGGATGATGAGAATGTTCTAAAACAGATTGTGATGATGGATTCCACAGCTCTGTGAACATGCTAAAAGCCAGTGAATTTTCATCTTCAACAGGTGGATTGTAAGGTATATGAATTACATATCA
Organism: Herpailurus yagouaroundi; assembly: GCF_014898765.1. NCBI lineage: Eukaryota > Metazoa > Chordata > Mammalia > Carnivora > Felidae > Herpailurus > Herpailurus yagouaroundi. The sequence continues at coordinate 39,380,511 of NW_024412401.1, read as the reverse complement.
ACAAGCCTGTTAAAAATAATATGAGCAGAATGTATGTCATTAACTAAATGTCACGTGCTCTTCTAAGCTCTATCTTATCTAAAAAGACAGTAATTTATTGAATCTTCGTTACATCCCAGTTAGGTAGCCATATTATTATTTTCTCTTAAAAGATAAAAAGAAAGGTTGACAGGTGAGGTAATCTGCCCAAGATTATACAAGAAGTGGTAGGGCTGAGGTTCTAAACTTCATAGATTGCTGCCAAATCCCCAAACTTCACTATTGTGCTAGATCACCTATTATCAACTATAAAATACACATAACACGTCTGTTTTCTCCTTTCCTCCTTCCCCCTTCCATTCTGCTTTGGTTGTGCACTTCCTCCTGCTGAATGATTTGGGGTGGGAGTTGTTATTTATGTGAATGTCCCTGTCATTCTGAAAACCTGTCTTAAGTACCCATGTATGTCGCCTCCTAAAAAAAAAAAAAAAATGTTGGGCAGCTATAAACTAATATCTGCTTTGAGGCAGGTTAGACAGGGACCCACACCACATTCTAGGATGGGGAGTGTGTGGAGGTGACACAGTCCCATGGTTTAAAAGGAGAAGTGTTCATGTCTTCCAATCCAGAATCTGACACATGGCTCCATCTTTGCTAACTGCATGACCTTGGACTAGTTCTTTTCTCTGAACCTCAGTTCTCTCATCTTTAAATTGGGAATGCAGACAGTACCTAGTTTGCTGAGACACTCTGGCAGCACTGTTATGGGAGGTAAGAGATGCAAAGGGTGTGGGGCACTGCCCTTGCTCCGTAGACAGGAGCCACCTTCCCTCATTCATCCTTACGGCCCACCAGCATGTCAACTTTCTCAGCACGGTTAGCAGAGCAGACAAAAGTCCTCCCCAAGGCCACAAAGCTCTCTTTTCTTCCAGCCCGAGGAAGTTCTCTCCTCTCCAAATGACCAACTTAAACCAGATTGAAAACCTGGGGCAAAAACACCCAATGAGTTGGGGGGGAGAGTGCATGACGGCAGTTGGCTGGGCTTCCCGGCTTCTCTAGAGAAATCAGAGCGGCTAAGACGTTTAAATCCCCAGCCAGAACCCCTGATTTAATTTGATTTTATAGTTCCAGGGATTGCCTTGTTGTGGTTTCCCTATATCACATACAGAGCTAGCCTCTCCCCCCCCTGTGGAGAGGGGAGCCAGTCAGTGGAAACGTGTGCTGGCACAGCACTCAGCCGCAAAGACTCTTCTCTTTATGCAGCTACTTCTGCATGGAGGCCTCGTGGGACAGGACATGGGCTGGAGAGCGAGGCTTCAGGATGTCCCAGGAGGAGCCTGAACTTTGGTTTGCATGCTGACTCCGTGGCCTCATATTGCCTGGCACGTGTCATGTGTAAGCCCCCGTACATGGATGTGGAATCTGGAAGTAGAAATCTGCACTCTCAGGATTGGTGTAAGGACATGAGAACTGAGGATCAACATTTAGTGAGCCCCCAGTCAGTGCTATGAGAGGTCCACCAGGAAATAGAGGCAGATAATTAGACTAGCTCTCCTGACATCTAGACTGGCTCTCCTGCTAGACTAGCTCTTCTGACATCTTTACCGCTCTGGGAAAATAGAACTGAGTGAGCAAAAGAGAGATGTTTCTTCTTTTTCGGTCTGAGAAGACATCCTGCCATGTTTCTTGAGAGGTCCTGTTCATTCTACACTTCACTTTGGACTCCTAGAGTATCAGTGATGGAAGAAAAAGTAGAAATCATATAGCCCCACCCACTCAGTTGGCAGCTAAAGAGATAGAGACTCAGAGGGGGAAAGTGGCCCACTGAAGAACACACAGCAAGGGAGTTGGAGAGCCTGGATTTGATATTCGTGTTCTTTTCACTATGTCAGATTGTTTCTGGGAAATCATTTGGGACAAATTCAAAGAGAGGCATGATTGCAGTGGCTGTAAAGGACAAGAAGTATCCAGGGAAAGAATGCCTTCGTTTGGCCAGACGAAGTGTGAAGGTGGAGAAAGGCAGCCCGCCAAGGGCCTCTTGGGCCTTACCAGTGTTTCAGCTTCAGCCTGCAGGCAGTGGGAAGCCATGCTTACTGGAATTGAAATGACCTGAGGGCAGAATTCTAGTTCATATTATTTTTGTGAAGCACTTCCTGGCATGTAACAGTTGGCACATAGTAGGGATTGAGAAGCGATTTCTTGATGATCCCAGATTTCCAAATCTTGGAGCCAGCATGGCTAGAGAAACTTCCAAAAGCCTTTGGAGTTTGCTCAAATAGAAGAAATCCTGAAATCTATCAGCAATCATTCACTTTTCTAAACATTCTTGAACATGGGAAAGTAAGTGGAGGAAAAGCCTTAGATGGTTTCCGTCGGAAATGACATGCCCCTGTTCACCCACTGAGCTGGTAATAAGTAACCTTTCCCAATAGCTAGCATAAATGCATGACCCTGCATAATGCTGGTTCCAGTGACTGAAGTAAGTAGAGGGTACATAAACAAAATTAATAGCCAAAGAGATTCTCCATCTGGCATCTGACACGGCTTCCGCTTGAACCCTGAACATACCTGCATTCCACTGCTTTAGGCCATCAACACAGGGCTATCTACTGACACACTGACCTTTGGTCATCCTCACCATCCTTCTAACTTTGCAGTGGCTTCTTTAAAGGAAGGAATCGGGGTGATCGTGACTGGGATTTGGAGTCAATTAGTAGCCCTTGGAATCTTAAGGGGTACTGGAAATTCCAAAGTGTGGATGTAACATTTCTTCAAATGGGGCACCTGTTTAACTGAGCTGAACTAAGATAGCACTAGCTAGAAACAGAAGAAGGCCTGGAGCTGGCCGCATGGATGATGCTTTCATTACTAAAGGGAGAAGTGTCTCAATACATAGGTGTGAGACACTGAGCTAGATGTTTAATCATTATAACATCTACAACATGAGAATTACTATCACCACCATTTGGGGTCAGGAACCCAAGGTTCAGAGAGATAAGGCTCCATGGAGATAAGAACCATGTCTGTTTTCTTCACCACTATATGCCTGGCATAGCGTAAGGATGTTGAATGACTTTCCCATGGTAAAGCTGGCAAGTTAGAATGCCGAAAACTGAATGATGGTCTGTGGGGAGGTACATGACTCTGTGTGTGTGTGTGGACAAAGCCCCAGCTTGGGTGACATCACTCCTTTATTAATGAACTTTCAATAACTTTCTATCCTACAAGGCCTTATTCTACCTGGTCCTTGTTGATGTCACCAACTTCACCCCCGTCTTCTCTCTCCTTTCATTTCCTGGCCTCCAGTTTCATTGGTTTTTGCTTCTCTCTCTCTCCCCAACATGCTGAGTTTGTTCATCTCGCTTCTGCTGTTCTCCAGGCCGGAAATAATCTTCTAGTATCTTAGCACTGCTAACTCTTCTCATTTTTCTGGCTCCATCTCAAATGACATTTCTTCAAAGAGGCCTGCTTTGACAACCCAGTTCATCCTTGCCATCCAGCCACTCGCCGTTACGTCACTCTATTTTTGCACTCTTTGTTCCTACCTGAAACGAACTCCTTTGCTTTCATATTTGCTCATTGTTTGTCAGACTCCTGTTGGCATGCTAGTTCCACGAGAGCAAGAACTTTGCCTCCTGATCCACTGTGGTATTTCCAGTATCTAGAACAATTGCTGGCATAGAGCAGATGTTTGATAATGATCTATTTCATGAACAGCTTGGAGAATAAGTGAACAAATGGCTGACTGTTGCCTTTTAAGTAAAGTCCCCAAACTCCAGGCCCCAGCTTCTTGACTGTTCTCTTCATTAAGTCTTACTAGGACCTTCTGTGTCTGTTCCTCTTCCCAGTCTGGGCCTTTTCTGTAACGGACAGCAATCTGCTGAGCAAACATTCCCCTCTCTGTCTCTGACTAGGATCCTGGCATCACCATGCAACCCTTATCCCCTGTCCCAGCCATTCTTGCGTCCTTAGAGTTTCACAAATGCACCATACTGCGCCTTTATTGTTGCTGCCCTCAATCTGCACCATCCTGTCTTCCTGGTAGCCACTCCATCCTTTCCACTACGCAAATCCTATAGAACCCACTGTGCTCTGCACCAATCTGCATGTCTCTGGGAAGACCCTCCTCACCTTCGAAATAGCATGGCTCCCAGTGCTTCTTGAGGGTCTGCTCCACATCTCTAACGCAGCATTCATCCCATAATGGAATGGCGCTTTCTTGTCATTTTCCTCTTGGAAACAGTTAACCAAGGGCAGAATGGAAGTGAATTTAGCCTCTACCTCAATCCCAGCTGGAGTATAAGGGTGATCATGAGAAGGCTGTTCCATGACCAGGTATGAATGAGGGGAAAGAAAGTAAATGTGAAAGAAGGAATTCTTTTTTCTTTTTTTTTGAATAAACCCATTTGTGAGTTTCAAGTCTATTTTTTTTTTAATATTTAGTTATTTATTTTTGAGAGAGAGAGGGAGAGAGAGAGGGAGAGACACACATACACACACACACACACACACAGAGAGAGAGAGAGAGAGAGAGAGAGAGAGAGAGACTGCATGGGGCAGGGACAGAGAGAGAGGGAGAGAGAGAATCCCAGGCTCCGCACTGTCAACACAGAGCCCACCCTGGAGCTCAAACTCAAGAATGCTGAGATCATGACCTGAGCTAAAACCAAGAGTCAGATGCTTAACCAACTGAGCTACGCAGATGCCCCAAGAATGAATTAACTGATTCTTAAGAGAACATATCTGTGAATTTTATTTTTATGCCATGTGCCTCCTTTTGTTAACAGAACAGTAATTGTCCTTATAAAGTTTTGTTTTGTTTTTAAATAGTCAGTGCCATTCAAAAAAAAAAAAAAAAGACTTGATGGTGACAATATGGAGAGACCTAGGCAGAGAGATTTTTAGGTTAGGTTGAGTCAGGGGTGAAGGTTAGCAGACAAAACCACAACATAGAAAGAGAACCAAAACCGAAGTCTAGATGCAGGAACAGGGGACCCAAGATCACAGTGACATTTCCTCTGATGAGTCCTGATATAAAATTGTTGACCTTTTTGGGGTACTATGTGATATATGGAAGGTGCAAAGTGAAGACAGGCAGGTCTGATGCCCTTGCTGACAGCCTCTCGCTATTTCTCGGACATTGGGTGACTCATATGACCTTTCAGTTTCCTCTCTGTGAAGTCTATTTCCCATCGCCCAACACAGGGTCATTACAGGACCTAACCCATTGCTGACATGCAGTAGTTGCTCAATAAAGCACTATTGCCTTTACCACACTATGAACCAGATCGTCTCTGGGTTTGGAGTAGGGCGGTCTCCATGTGTAGGTTAAGAAGCTACTACATCTTCCAACCATGGATTCGCAAGAATTCTGGTCTGGTCAGATGACCACTGGTTTTATACATAATAAATATTGGCTTATGTGTAATGTGTGTGTCCTAACTCTAGTTTTGTGACTTTTAATGGTTCCCTTGTCACAGCAGTATGCCTGATGTGGTGAGGTTAGAGAGATCCACAATTTCTCAAAAATCAAACAAAAAAATCCCACCAATATCCACATAAAACGCGTCATACCCTTTTGACTGTGCATTTGTTTCTAGGCATTTATCCAAAGGAAATAACCAGAGAATGCATGTACAATGATGTTCATCTCAGCATTGTTTATTACAGTGAAAAATTAGAAACATCTGAAATGCTTCACAATGGAGATTTGGCTAAGTTAATTATGTTTCAGACATTCAATGGAATACCACGCACACATCAAAAAATTGTGTTCCCTAAAAGTATTTAATAACTTGGAAACAAGTTCAAGGCATACTGTCAAAGGCAGAAAGCAGATAACAAACCAGTATGGTCGGTATGTTTCTAGTTTAATGAAATAGAAATTATGAAGGAAGCAATAATAATATTAAATAATACCAGAAGGAGTATTAGCAGTTCAGAACACAGGCTGTGGATTCAGACCCCCTGAGTTTGAATCCCGGCTCTACCAGTTTCCTGCAATGTGATTTTGGCAATTATTTTATCTCTCTTTGTCTTCATTTCCTCATCAGTAAAATGGGGACAACATTTGTACCTACCACACAGGGTTTTTGTGAGGATTAAAATGAGTTTAAGTATGAGGTTTTAGAGCAGTACTTGATCCAGAGTAAGTATTACAGAAAGGTTGGCTATTAGTGTTACCTTTTTTTTTTAAGTGATGTAATTCATGCTGTTTTTTTTAAAGTTAAAATAAAAAGTTGAATCACATCTATGAAAATCCATTCAGCTAATAATAATTGCTTACACTGGGATTGAATATAAGCCTGTCTGGCTCCAGAATCTGAGCACCTAACCATTATGCAATTCAGGAAAGGAACTGTTAGCCACAGTTTTCACATATTTGCCAAAATATGAAGAGGTCATCATTGATCCCGGTACACAGTAGGTACTTAATTACTGGATGGATGATAAGGACAGTTATTGAATTTTCGACTGTCTCTTGAAGCCCCTGAATAGCCCTACACTGACATGAGATGGGCGAGTCCTAATTCCTAAATGCTAACCTTAAATAATGGCATTAAATGCAAAACCACTAACTTGTAGTTGGGGGGACTAGCATTAAACAGCCCAGTGTGACTTAGTTCCAGGTTAGAGGAAAATGTTGCCATGCCTGTTGAGTGTGCATCCCCTCCCCCCCCCCCCCGACCCTTTAAAGAATAAAGTAGAAAATGAAGCTTTTTATAAGATGTTAAAAATACATCAAGAACGGAATCCTGCCTGCCTGTTGCTGATTTGAAAATGGGTTTGAAAGCATTCCTCACATCCAGATTGGATTACTCTCACTTTTACTCTGCATTACTGCCAGTATTTTTTTTTTTATATGATTATTATTACTAGGACTTGTTCTGGATCCAGAACATGGCAATAGGAATTCTCTCTGGCAATTCTGCAGCTCAGGACTCTCACCAGCCCCTAAATCCAACAAGCATTCTGAATTTCAGCCAGAATTGATTGGAAAATTGGCCTTATAATTCACAAGGGTTCAGATTTGAGATCAGTTAACACCAGACTTCTGGAAACATCGGCTGCCCCCTTGGGCCAATGAGTGGTGAGGTTTTTTCTCCTTGAAAACAGAGCTCAAAGTCATGCTTCTCTTCCTCCCTCCTAGTTATGCAGATGCATCCCGAGAAGTACTCTGAGAGTGAGGGTCTCCTGCTGTCTTGGTGCAGAGCTACACAGAAAAGCCTTGTCCCCACAGAAGGGGATCTCAGGACCTGCATTCTCAATTTACATATGATAAAGTTGAGTCCCAGATAGGAGGCGGGCTCTGCTGGGGTTACACCAGGAGTTAGGGGAGACTACAATTTGTATCTCCTAAATCTGAAGCTACAGTTGTTTTTTCTCTACACGGGCATACCTCATTAATGAAAGTCTTTGACAACGCTGCAAGTCGTGGGTCATCTATGGATGGACGGACCAAACCATCTCTTAAATGTGGCCCAGATCTCAGCAGCATATAACCCATCCATTTCATCAATGGGACAACAATGTACCTTCACCTGCTTTCAAACTGTGGCTTCCTCGTGAACTCTTTCGGTCCCTCGCTGAGCCATTTTGCCATGTAGAGCAAAAATACAAACGCCTTTTAGAAGTTGCAAGCCTGCTTTGGAATGTGTGTTCCTTGTTCCAGTTGGACTGACTTCTGAACGTGGAACTATTAAAAATCAGAATACTGCTTTCCTGGAAGCGGGAGAAACATCTGAGAAGATGCATGCCGGCAGTTTCCTGTAATGCAGTATCTGACCCATCCTCTCGTTAGCCTTTCAAACCCTGCATCCATTTTAGACATGATGGCTGACGGTCTGAGAAGGGCATCTATTTGGAATTGGGGATTGAAACTCTAAGAACTAGGTAGCAAGGGCCTCATCCAAACTGGGCTTCTGACACATGTTGAGAGACCATTTAATCGCGTGATCAGTAAGATCACAAAGAAAGCTTAGAAGGTCACCAACATCACTGTGGGATGTAGTAAAACATGATGAAGGAAAACCTGAGTGCTGTGTCAACAGTCCAATCGATAGCCACTAAGTTTTATCTGTGTCAAATTTAAGAACGTTTGACATCTGTGCCAGAAGAGTGCAAAGGCAGTTATGCAAACCACCCAGCTGCTTCCCAGAACCCAAAAGTTCAGTGAAGATCATCTGTAAAGAATACACAGAAGACAGCCAGTGAAGGCACTCAACAACGCTACTCGTAAAGGTTCGCAAACAGATTTCCACGTTGGCAAGCCAAGCCCCAAATGTTGCATACAGCTGGGTAAATTCTACCTTCCAAGTGTTTGCTGTTTGTTGTCACCCATTTTGAAAACAAGAGACCCCACCCAGGATTACATGGAGGAAATGTTAGCGTGCCAGGTTGGTTAAGGGGTCGGGAGCAGAGTTATAATGCCTTGGTAGAAATTCCATTCCTGCTACTTACTAACTGCTTAGCTCCTCTAAGCCTTTATAACCCCATCTGTAAAATGGGGGAAATGCCTTTGGCTACCTCCTAAGGTGTCAGGGGCATTAAATGTGCTAATCTATCTAAAGTACCCAGCACAGTTCCTGGCCCATAGTAACGGCTCCAAAAATATAAGGTTATTATGAAAATAATTTCTTCCTTCTCACTAATAAAATATTCTGCAAATACAGCACCACATTCAGCATCTAGCAGTGAAGAAAGTATCCAGGAGGGGAGTAGGAGAGAAGCAAAGATTGCTCAGCATAATTATTGGAATTGCAACCTCTTAATGAGAGCTTATTAGGTGTCTGGCATTGTGTCGAATACTTATTGAGTATTTTCCCGTTTAATCGCCATGGAATATTATAAAGTACGATCCCCATTTTTCATACAAGCAATCAAAGCACAGCAGGGTGAAGTAATTTACCCAGAATAAGACATCTAAAAAACAGACTCAAATGTGGGACATTCTGACTCTACAACTTTGCTCTTCTGAAGTCTATGATCCTCTTTGAGTCCCCTGAGACGATTTGGTGCAATTTTGGCAGGGCACATAATGAACCACCCCCAGATGTGGGGAGAAATCGGTCACATGGCCGCAGCACAGTTGTGTACTGCTCCGTGGCGTTCTACCACACACATCCCATGCACTTTCATGGGAATGGGGGGCGGATGGAAGTTTCTACGTGTCCATCCACTTCCAGAAAGGCGGAAGAGAACAAACACATGGGCAAAGCTAAGATAAATGGTCTCCTGTTCCCTGAAGTTCCCTTTCCCCCCGATGAGGCAAATTTACAGTGCTAGGATTCAAAATATATTCAGTTCAAGTGAGCAGAGCAAGCATTTATAAAAAGTGGCCCATTGTAGGTATGGCATGGGGGGGGGGGGTCAGCACAGAAAAATGAATCATATTGAGGCCACGCACAAAGAAAAATCATGAAAAAATAAGCAACTATAAAATTGTATATTAAGGCACAGCGATAGAGAGGTAGGCTTTGGAAAAAGAGAGACCTGAATTTGAATCCTGGTTCTAAGCTTACTCAGTGTATGGATCCAGACAGATCACTTTACTTTTGTATCTGTAGAATGCTGCATCTACCTCATGGGTCATCCCTACTGCATCTGAGTACTAGGAGGGTGAAATGGGATCCAGCAGATAAACAGTTCGGTATTTGCGCATAACTAGCAATGCCTGGGGCTATTCCTCATTCTACCACCTACTGGTTTTGTGACCCTGAGCAAGTTACTGAACCACTCTGTGCCTCCCTTTACCCATATGTAAATTGAGATCCTGGTAATACCGGCCTCATTGGGGGATAACAAGGATTAAGTAAATTGATATTTATAAAACACTTAGAAAATTGTCTGGCACGTAGTATAGCTACTACCATTACTGTTGCAATTAGTTTCGATCGAGGTAAACACAAGATGCTCTAGGAAAACAAAGAGGCACTTAACTAACGCCAAGGTGGGTGGGCAGGAAAACACGGTGTAAATTAGCATATTCCAGGTAGAGGGGCAGGGGGTGGGGTGCAGCAAGGGCAGGGGCAGGATTTAGAAACAGCATTCTTGGATTTACTTTACAGTCAGTCTTCAGTGGAGACCATGCCTCTCCTATCTCTTGCTTTTGCCCATTATAGTTCATGGGTCCTGCAATTGGTTTAAAGGCAAATTCCAAGCTAGCAATGGAGTGGGAGGGAGTAGGAGGAGAATGCAGAACCCCTTTTTGCAAAAGGGCTGTAACCATTTAGCGGATTATTTAACATTGTGGAATGCAGTAAGGTCAGAGACTGGCTCACCTTTCAATGTAGCTACAGCTCCAAGGAGCAGTCTCTGAAATTGCTTGAAGTCATTTACACCAGTGAATGCATATGCATCAGGCCTTGGTTAAAGATTTAGAGGATAAGCTGGTTAATAGAATTAATTTGATATATCCGGTATAATTCAGTGGAACACATGAGTGCCCTTCAGAACCCAAAGCTTATGGGACAGGAACAAATCCTTGTACCAGCCATTAAAGAAGGATTAGTTGGCCTCCGGAAGGAGCAAGCCCATGACTTTCATTCTTCTCTAGCTGAATGCAAAATGGATGTCTTGATAAATGGTTATACGCTATGAACAACTTATCAGAAACTTGGGACCGTTGAGTTTATTTTATTTTTTTGGCCACTTCAGATTCATTCTACAGTCACATCTGATCCTTTACCTCATTCCTGAAGCCAAGAAGGAGGTGCACGGGAGACCAGGGTGCCACATACTCACCCAGGGCATTATCCTTCATGAGATGGAGATGGGGTGATTACAAGGAGACCACATCCACTCTTCCCTGGGTAGGCTCAGCATGTACCCCAGAAGGAACAGTGGCGAGCTGCCTTGGATGAAAATATGGGCTGGCCCGGTACTGAGGCTGCTGGTGGGAGTTAAGAAGCAAGCCAACCGAAAGAAGCTAATATTTACTGCAGTACACCAAGACGTCAACATCCCCATATTTTGCAGATGAAACATGACTTTGTAGGACCCGATGTCTATTTTTTGAAGGTGATTCAAAACAGGAGTAGATCATATTTTGCTAGGAGAAATAAAAGCTTCCTTCTCCATTCCTGTTCATCCTGTGATGCCAAATTAGGGACAACTTCTGGCCCAAAAATCAGGGAAAAAAAAATTGGAGCTGTTTTAAGATGAAGAGAGAGGTTCTTTTCATGCCACTCTCAGGATAGATGATTTTTTAAGGTGTCAAATTGGAATGGCCATAAGCTTTTGCAATCTGGGAAAAGGAACTTGGGAGTAAATGCTGATTGCTCCTTTAGGATATGTGGGTCCATGGCCAGCACGGCCATTAAAATATTCTCTCACTGAGAAAGACATTGGAAGAGAATTTTAACAAAAGGAAGAAAGAAGAAAGGGAGAAAGTATACATTTTCTATTTATATACAAGGATTACATAGCAAGGTGGTTTTGACTTTCAGGGATCCTACAAAGTGCCCAGTATAGTACCTGCACATAGGAACCATGTAAAAAAATAAATGGAAAATAAGAGGGCAGCTGAGAAGTCTATCTTGACCAAAATGACATAGGTATTGTAACTTAACATTAACTCATATTCTTAAATAAACTGCCTTTCTTTTAAAAATTGTTTTAATGTTGGGGCGCCTGGGTGGCGCAGTCGGTTGAGCGTCCGACTTCAGCCAGGTCACAATCTCGCGGTCCGTGAGTTCGAGCCCCGCGTCAGGCTCTGGGCTGATGGCTCGGAGCCTGGAGCCTGTTTCCGATGCTGTGTCTCCCCCCCCCCCTCCCCCCCCCCCCCCCCGTTCATGCTCTGTTTCTCTCTGTCCCAAAAATAAATAAAAAACATTGAAAAAAAAATTTTTTTTTAATTGTTTTAATGTTTATTTTCGAGGGAGAGAGGAAGACAGAGCATGAGCAGGGGAGGAGCAGAGAAAGAGGGAGATACAGAACCTGAAACAGGCTCCAGGCTCTGAGCTGTCAGCACAGAGCCTGACGTGGGGCTTGAACCCACGAACCGTGAGATCATGACCTGAGCTAAAGTCAGATGCTTAACCAACTGAGCCACCCGGACGCCCCGATAAACTTCCTTTCTTAAATAAATTTCCCTTCCTCCCAAAAGACAGTGATTATTTTCCCATTTCTCTCTTTGCACTCATTGAGTAAGCCTAAGTACAAACCCTGGGCCATAGAGAAAGAAAGCGCTCACAGATCTGTTCTGATTGGTCTTGGGCAAGTGCTCTCACCTCATTGTGCCTCAGTATCCTGAACTGTAAAATGGGGGTAACCTTGCAGAACGGTAGTAAAGGTTCAGTGAGAATGTTCTGACTGCACGGGCAAGGAAAACCTGCAGCTCATATTTTCATTATTTGCCAACCCCTCTTCCCTTTGTTCTTCAACAGAGATCCCATCCTCCCATACAGTAGGTGGATCAGTGAACACAAGCTTTGCATTGGGCAAAGGTCTATGATGCTGACTTGGTGGACAGACGTTTCTACATCAGTTGCAGCTGCTCTGGTTTGCAAAGTAAATGGCCACCAAGAAAGCTGAGGGGCAGCCTTGCAGCAAAGCGAGACCACTCTGCCCTGGTCACAACAGCCCTTTTCCAGGGCCATGACAGATAAAATCCATGTTGCGTCCAAGTAGGTCAAGGAGGAAAGAAGGACAGAAAGAGAAAAGCAAGGGAAGGGTACAGGGGGCAACAGAGGGATAAAGAGAGAGGGAAATAAATGTGTTTTTGAAATGTTCTTCTAATTCTTTGGGAAGAAAAGACAGCAGTGTTGAGCTAATGCCCCCAAAATAGATCTGAGCAAACATTTGCCAACGATCTGGAAAAGAAAAATCTTTCCTGACACTTCTTTTTAAGTAACAGTGGGACTTTGGGACTCTGGGAAGGGAGGGGTAGCGCTGAGGCCGGGCAAGGTCTTGCCCACGCTGCGTAAGGTTCTCTGGAGCTGGTGCCACTGCTAGAGTTCAGACCTGGCTCGTGACAAGCGAACCTCTGGAAGCTGCGGTTTCGATTTCGCTCGTGGCTTAGTTTCATATGTGAGGCCTTCTCAGACCTAAGAAACCAGGCCTTGCTTAATCGAAATCAGACAGAAAGGCCACACACATTCCCAGGGATGTGTGCCATCTTGCTCTTTACAATTTTCACAGAACTCTCACAAGAGGAAGGGGAGTGAAAGGTGGCAGGGGGCTGGGCAAGTCTCCTTTCTTTTTACCTAGACCATCGTTCACAAATGGGAGTATCCTGGGCATGGTAAGGGATATTAAAGACCAAGGAATGTGGGAAATGGGTGCAGTAAAGGCGAGGAGGTCTTTTCTCCCACAGGGCACGTCCATATGCTAAGTATTTACTATACAGACTCTCAGGCCTGAGGTTAGCTGTTCCAGGAACATTATTTGACACAGTTACCCACTCTCTCTCTCTGTCTCTCTGAAATACTTTCTCCAGGTGGTGTCCAGGTCTCCACCCACCCTCAGTTTTCTCTTCTTTCATGGGACTCTTTCTTGGCATCCTTCACACACTCCCTGCTCTTCCTGCTGCACACCTGGGGAGCCTGGACTTCAGTGGCAGGTCTCCCGCTACCCCTTGGATGGTTGCATGAACTTTACAGGCCTTCGATACCATGCATTGTCTTTCCTCTGACCGTGACCTCCACCAGTTATCTGCAGATTCATACTTTCAATTACATAAATGACATCTCCACTTGAATACCTAGTAGACACTATCCATGCAATACGTCCAAAGCCAGACTTCTGAGTCCCGCTGCCTGCCTCTGCCCCTCCTCCCCATGGCTTCCATAGAGTCGTGCACATTCGGTGAAGGGTAGCACTGTTTCTCCACTGCTCAGGCTCCAAGTGTAGGAGTCATTCTTGATTCCTCTCATTCCCTAACAGTCTAGGTCCAGGTCAACCCCACGTCTTACCTACGTTACTCTGAAAAGCATGCCCTGAATCTCACTATTGTTGTCACTGCCGCGCTAGTCCAAGCCACTGTCATCTTTCACATAGACTACCGCAAACACCTTCTAACCAGTCTCCCTGGGACACTCCCACTCTCCACAGTCAATTGTCAACACTGCATGATTTGAAAACAGAAAGCAGGTTGTGTTACTCCTCCCTTCAAAAACTTCTGCTGATTTCTCGTTTTACTAAAAATAAACTATGAACTTTTCCCCATATCGTAAAAAGCCCCATATAATCTGATCCCTACTTACCTCTCTGGTCTCATCTCTTACCACTCTCCCCCTTACTCGCTTCCTTACATACACAACAGTTTTGTGCTACCCTGAGCAGGCCAAGAAGTAGCCTCGGGGCCTTTGTGTTGGCTGCACCATTGGCCAGTACTGCCCTGCCTCAGATCCTCAGCTGGCTTTTGGACACTAGTTCACTGAGCCAGTATGTGCCTTTCCCTCTCTGAACTTTTCATTTTCCCCTCTGTGCGATGATTTTGAAGACAATTTGCTGTATTATTATTATATATGGGAAGTGCTACATGAACATGGGTGAAGAGAAGAATTTGTAGACCACCGTGTGTCAGGACATGGAACAACATTTGGTCCCATATGACTGTTTCAAATTATCAGTAAGCAAATAAAACTTAAAGGCACATTAGAAATTTAGCACTATAATTCACCATGCCCTTTATCATTATAGTATAGAATATCTTAGTCATTTCATAGTGAAGACATAATTTATTCTAATTCTGGCGGTATTTCCGCGTTCACTGTGAAAATGATCCATTCCTTCATTAGAGGTTGAAATGAAATTGAACAAGTAAATCGTTTGTTTGAACAATGACAATATTTCAGAGTTTCTTCTAAGTAGTTTGTGTGTTAATAGAGCTTTTCCTCATGACAACCCTCTGAGGGGAGTATCGCTATCCCCATTCCCATTTTACAGATGAAGAAACTGAAGCTGGGTGTGTGAAGCTGACTTCCCCATGCACACAGAGCTAACAAATGACATAGTCTAATTTTGAAGCCAGCTTTTTCTACCATTCACCGTGTTTGCTCATGAAACATTATGTTCAGCTTAGCTATGAACATTTAAGTATATTGGCAAAGAGGATTCCATAAATAGTAAGGGCTTTTGAGTTTGTGCAGTATGATTGAAGGTCCTGGGGCTTAATATAAAGAAGGAAACTTTTACTTTGAATTGTTTTTTGGTCTCTAAGTCTCTGAGTTTTTATAAGAAAGAATATATGCTATTATGGAAAGATTCAAAAGTTAAACCAGAAGTAATGAGAGAATTTCTCAAGGAATCAAATTTTCATTGATAGCAATCCTATATTAGGATGGTTTGCCTCAGGAGACAGTGGTTTCCCCACCCCTGGCAGTGCATGATCACAGACTGGACACCCCGTAGTAAGAGCTATTGTGGTTGAGAGCACGTTCCTAAATCACAAGATCTGGACTAGACATCTCTACCCAAGCTGGAATGGATGTTTGTTTAGAGTTCTTTCAACTTTGAGACATGGTTATTGAGTCGACATCCAATGTTGAAACTTAGCTTGGTTTCCTCCAAAGACTGGGCATTAGATCTGGGTATTAGGCAGTTTATTTAGGAGATGTTCCACGAAGTAGGAAAGACAGTGGAGAAAGAAAGACAGGGACTAAGGAAAAGCTAACCAATGGTGGGTTCTTGATCTGATGATTACTGTGGTCTTCTGGAGACCCTTCAAGGAACCATGCAATATAAGCCTCCATCCATATCTTCTCAGAGGGCTGGGCACTTATTCATCAGCATCCACCCAACTGGTGAAGGCTGTGCCTCTGCAGGAGCTGAGCAGACTTCTATAGTTTCAGAAAAGACCATAAGGAAGGAATGTGGAGAAACCGGTGGTACATCGTGGAGGCAGGTTAAGAGAAAAATGCATACAACTACTCATCACAGCTACACTCAGGTAAGACAAAGGCTGAAGGTATATAATGTAGACCACCAACAATACTTGTTATACCCAATCTTTGGTTTGTTTTGACTTATAGGATGGGGTCTGAAAGAATCAGCAGGAACCCCATGACAAATGCTTCTTTCACTCTAACTCTTCCCAGGAGGTCATCATTAGCCCTGGCTCTTGTGTTAAGCAGAATGATGCCCTGCAAAAATGTTCACCTCCTAATTCCTGGAACTTGTGTATAAATTAGGTTCTACGACAAATAGCAATCGATGCTGTAGATGGAATTAAGGTTGCTAATCAGCTGGCCTTGAGAGAAGAAGATTATCCTGAATTATCTGGATGAGCCTATTGTGATTATATTAATCATAAGGGTTCCTCTAACTTGAAGATGGAGGCAGGAAAAGAGAGAAAATCCTAGAGATGGCAGTATGACAAGGACATTGCTGTCCTTGAAGACAGAAGAAGGGGGCCATGAGCCAAGCATGTGGGCAGCTTCCAGAAGCTGGAAAAGACAAGGAAATGGATTTTTCCTTAGAGCCTCCTGAAGGAATGCAGTCCTACAACACATTGATTTTAGCTTAATGAGACTTATTTCAAACTTCTGACCTCCAGAATTATGAGATAATAACTGTGTGTTTTTTAAGCTCTTAAATTTGTGGTAATTTGTAATAGCAACAATAGGAAACTAATACAGTACCCTATTCTACAGCACTTCAGGGTGATTTATGGAATCTAATCCAAAGAGGATCAGCACACTAAATCATCTTTTTAAAAAATTCTTTTTTCATGTTTATTTTTGAGAAAGAGAGAGCGAGCGAGCAAGCACAAGTGGGGGAGGAGCAAAGAGAGAGGGAGACACAGAATCTGAAGCAGGCTCCAGGCTCTGAGCTGTCAGCACAGAGCCCGATGCAGGGCTTGAACCCATGAACTGTGAGATCATGACCTGAGCCAAAGTCAGGCGCTTCACCAACTGAGCCCCCAGGCACCCCATTAAATCAGCTTTTGGCCAAAATAATGGTGCTCCATGACAAACAACTCCCAGGTCTCTGTGGCTTAAAACAATGAAAATATATTCCAGGCTTGTAGGTAGATAGGTTGATGCAATTCAGTTGCAATGTATACATTAATCTCTACATCATCATTTGGCTGGGCTTAATTACATTTGACCAGGCTATGCTAGACTTACCTGGTCTCTGGGCTTAAGGATAGGCTCAGGTCAGCTCTAAGATTTTTATTTTGAAACATAGGCTGAAGAGGCATTGGCTTTCTGGGGTATGCTGATCTCCTGGCAAAGGGAAGAAGATTTTAAAAACTGGCATAAATTTTCCATGCCTATTTTTTTTAAGTTTATTTATTTATTTTGAGAGGGAGAGAGAAAAAGCAAGCAGGGGAGGGGTAGAGAGAGAGAGAATTCCAAGCAGGCTCCACACTGTCAGCATGGAGACCCACGTGGGGCTCAAACTCATGAACTATGAGATCATGACCTGAGCCAAAATCAAGAGTCAGATGCTTAACTGACTGAGCCATCCAAGTGCCCCAATTTGCCATTCCTCTTAAGGTCTCAGGTTGAAGTTGACACACCATTACTTCTGCCTACATTCCATTTCCTAAGTAAGTCATAAAACTTGCCCCATGTCATTGGATCCAGGAAGAACACTGTGCCAAAAAAGCATTGCAAAGGCAGAGAGGGAAGGAAGGACTGTAGACAAATAATGCAATCTTGCAATCTACCTCAGTCATTGAGGGGTATTAGTATCTGTGAAATGGGCTCACTGATTTCTTCCACAGACAGGTCCCACCACGTACTGGCGAAAATAGTTGGGTTTCCAAATCTACAGATATTTGGAATGGTCCAAATCTACAGAGATCCATTAGACTGCAAACATGTCTAAACAGACTCTTAGATCCTAAGTTTAAGAATGACACAAGGAAGTGTCATCTGATTATCATTTTGAATAGGGAAAAGTGGGTCCAAGAGAAAGGAATGTCATTTTCCCAAGACCAGACAGTGAGTATAGAGCTGCTAATAAAACAAAGGCCTCTAAGATCTCAATCCAGGTCTCAATCCACAGCTTTCTTAATTCTGGAAATCCTGCTCCTGGGTACCCCAAACTATGTTATTGTTTCAAGTCCTTTGGGGTCCATCTACCAATAGCACTACTGAATTCAGAAAGGGGACGCTGATTATTCCAGACACACAAAGTTTTCATTTTTCTCTTCTAGAGCTTGGGTTTGAACAAGGTTCTATTTTGGCTGGAGCTGGAGAAACCCACTCTGCCTCTGCCCAAGGTTGTGCTTGGGTGTTGTGGAGTAGTGATTAAGAGGGAAAGGACCTTTCAAACCCACATGGGTTTCTTCCTATTTTTTCCCCTACAACAGTAATGTCTGAATGCATGAGGTGCCTAAATCAAGAGGGCTGGAGACATAGAGGTTCTCTCTTATCCATGGGTCAGGGAGGGCATCCTCACAAGCTTTCTCAGACTTTCTTTTCAGGAAGCTTCAATCCTCCAGAGAAAGGAAGTTAGGTCTGTTTCCTATGCCTAAAAAATCCTGTTGTTACCCTTTTATTCTTCCTAACCATGTGAGAAACCTCAGGTCAGCTGCCATTTGGTCTAGGAATACTTCTCTACTTTCCCTGAGCAGAGTTAATAGCTCACTTGTCCCTGCTCACATACCACTTTATTCTGCCCTTATTCTATCATTTACCACATTGTATGATGCTGTTTCTTAACACAACTGCCTCTCTCACCAGATTATATCTTCTTCCACTGCTGGGACTCTAATCTCATTTAGTGCTATGCCCTATATGTGCTAAATGTGTCTACCATACAGAATATATTCAGTAAATACTTGTAATGATAGAAATGATTCTATGGCTTATTTTAGCCAACAGTTCATGACAACATTACTTAGTGAAATACTCTTAATAGTAATTTATTAAATTCTTGAATAAACATATACATGAAAAAGAAACGATAATCACTAAGTGTCTTCACATAGAAACAGACACACAGATTCACACACACCCATACTTACATGATGAACTAAATAATAAAACAGAGCTTGGGGGACTCTGTAATCAACCTCTTTTTTTTTTTTTTTCTTTTTTAGCTAATGTAGACAGAAACAAATTAACATTTATTTGGAAGACATCTTTTCAGAGATGTAGTTTCCAAATGATTTGGGTATGCCCAGCAGTCAACCAATGAGCTTCATTTTATTAATCCAAAAATAAACAGGGAGTACTACACTGCCAGAAGTGATCTCAGCTCACCTCTTGGAGGTAAAGTCTCCAGTGGAGGTACTTTTGTTGCTCAGCTGCAGAATGGAGGTAGGCCCTACACAGCAATTTCCAATTAGCAAAAGGAGTTGGGGGATGATTTTGGCAAACTTGACCTAGGTTTGGAATGAGTTTGTCCCATGCCTTACTGTGCACATCTTGTCATTTCTGAAGCTGTGAGTCAGGCTGATGTCAGCCAAGCAAGTAGCTGAACCAGCATGTCCAAGGAGATTGGAGGTGTCCTTGGCAAGGGTCTTAGATGCTACCTACTAGGGGCAGC
The DNA here is from genome assembly GCF_014898765.1 of Herpailurus yagouaroundi. Classification (NCBI taxonomy): domain Eukaryota; kingdom Metazoa; phylum Chordata; class Mammalia; order Carnivora; family Felidae; genus Herpailurus; species Herpailurus yagouaroundi. The sequence goes on along the minus strand of NW_024412401.1, from coordinate 39,361,086 downwards.
TGTCCTAGAAGTGATGTCACTTTCTTCCTATTCAGATCATAACTCTATAACGAGCTTTGTACAAAGACGTCCAAATGAAATTATGAGTGCCCTAAGAGTGCTTTCTTAAGGAATGGCTATATACATATCTACGTATCTATATATAGTTAGTTACTAGACACCAAAGAGATATGAATTCTGGTTCTTGATGTAACATGATTCATTGTGCAACCTTGGGAAAATCACTCCTCTTTGCTGGACCTCTGTTCTTCTATGTGCATAATGACTATGTTGGAAAGGTAATCTCTAAGATCCCTTCCAGCAATCCTGTTCTCTTAATTAGTGGAGACCAATGGCAACATTTATTTTACTGCATTTAAGGAACTGATGTAGCCTTCTGAGGACATTTTGCTAGCAACTCAACGGTCTTGTTTTGTCTTCTATTACCACTGCCTCAAATAGGTCTGGAATTCATCAAAGTTCAATACTTTTGCCAATCTGTCATGGGATTTAGAAAAGAAGCTGTGTTGCCTTCTGCTGGGCGACTATGTTCAGGTGTAAGCAGCATGGAATTGGGAACCAGAATTCAATGGGTGTACTGGAGTTTTAAAGATAGTGAAGTTCTGTAATTGAATTCCAGATCCTAGATTGGATCAAGTTTTGGGACACTTTAGACCTTGAATTTTTTGATAATTAAAAAAAATCATAGCACCACTAATCTCCTTGAAGTAAGCTTTCCTTAGCTTGGCCACTTAAAAAATGATGACCTTAGGAAATACTTCTAATTTCTAATCCTGCAAAGTGTGACTTTTGGATCCTCTTTAAATTATAACTAACATCCGTGTAAATGCTGCAGGTCACAAAGATATTTATGTTAATTTATTTTCTCTTTGGAGCCATTACAAGATCTTCAGCCTCATCTTCTGCTACTGATGTCATGTATCACTATTGGTATGAACATTAAAATAAACAGAAAAGAACAGAACAAAGGCAGAGGAACTAACTTTAATTGAACAGAACACTTTCTGTCAACCAGACCTAGTGTTCTATGCCTCAAATATTTTATCTCCTCCAGCCTCACACCAGCAGTGTGGTTTAAGGAATTTTATTGAGGAGGAAACCTCGAACTTAAACCACATTTAGGAACACTATGTCAAATAGGTTTATCATTTGGGAAAATAATTACTCCAAACTCCTGATTAAAGTAATATTTTAGTCCCTCAGATTTGTTTTAAAATTCTATTTGTGTGTGTGTGTGTGTGTGTGTGTGTGTGTGTGTGAGAGAGAGAGAGAGAGAGAGAGAGAGAGAGAGAGAGAGAGAGAGTTTGGTTTCCAAATAAAAACCTTAAATAGTTTGTCTAACTTTGATTTTAGGAACCAATGGCATTCAGCACTTAGATCTTAACCTTTTTTTAAGAATCTTTCCTAACTTCTAAGAATATTAAATCAACTCCAATGTACAAAATCAGAAAAGTATTATTCATTTCAGCAAGTGACACAGACATCACTGGGGAAGGAAACTGAACTTGGGAAAGGAAGGGTCATGGGAATTTTTACTTCTCCTCTTCTTACCTTCCCCCTGCAACACCTTCCTAGTTGGTCTCTACTGATGAGAACTTGTTGCTGTCAATGGTAGGCAGGTTGGTTTTTGCAGCATGGAGACTTGTATGTGGACTGTGCTCAAGCTCCTACTAGCTATATGGCCCAGGCCTTGCAGGTCACAGCACTGAACTTCATTAGGGTTAGAATGCAATAAACCAGGCCAACAGAGTTGCCATTAGGATTCAATGAGAAAATGCACTCTATGTTTCTCAATACAAGGGAAGGTTTTTCCTCTCTAAATTGTGCCTCATCGAGTAGAATCACTTTTCATTTTGAGAGCTTATGATCTTCTCTCAATTACTATATTTTGAATGACAAATTTTATTTGGGAAACACATATTATCCTGTAACTCTCTTGATCAGTTCTAGAATTAGATGCTACAGAAATCATCTAACAGAATCAGTTACCAAAAGAAGGCAATGCAGCATAACAATTATTTAGTAAGTGCCCCACCTTGGAGTTAAGTGGGGGTGGTGGGGCTAGGAGAGTGGGGACAATGAGGTGGGAGGAAAGGTGTCCTTACAATGGCAAGATGTGCAAATAAATAAGTCCTGTAAACAGCTCCCTAAAAAAGTAATCCACTAAGTAGTTCCATTTTGAAAATCTTGAGTAATCACCTATAGGAAGAAATAAATAACCTCTCATAATCATATGTGAATAAGGGCTTTTGGCTTAGAGGGGAAAAAAGTGAACAGAATTATATATGGTTTAAAAAAATTATACCTAAATGGGTAAAAGGGAATGGGAGATACAGGTTCCAGTTATGGAATGAGTAAGTCACGGGGATAAAAGGTACAGCATAGGAAATGTAGTCAATGGTATTGTAAAACTGGTTATAGCGACAGATGGTAGCTACACTTGTGATAAGCAAAACATAATGTAGAGACTTGTTGAATCACTATGTTGTACACCTGAAACTAATGTAACATTGTGAGTCAAATACACTTCAATTTAAAAAAATAATTAATTGGGGGTTCCCCGGGTGGTTCAGTCAGTTGAGTGTCTGACTCTTGATTTTGGTTCAGGTCATGATCTCAGGGTTGTGAGATCGAGCCCCAAATCAGGCGCTGCACTGAGCATGGAGCCTACTTGAGATTCTCTCTCTGCCCCATTTCTGCTCCCACATGCGCGTGCTCGCTCTCTTTCTCCCTCTCAAAATAAATAAATAAACTTAAAAAAAAACCCAATATTAGTTAATTGGGGTGCCTGGCTGACTCAGTCAGAAAAGTCATGTGACTCTTGATCTCAAGGTCATGAGTTCGAGCCCCACATTGGGTATAGAGATTACTTAAATAAATAAAACTCAAAATAAAATGAAAAATCATTTAAAAACCATTATATCTGAAATTTAGATGGAAGAAATTTCCAAACAGGATCTAATGACCAAACGATATTGAAAAATGCATGTAAAAAGTCTGAATAAAATTGTTTCATAAAATAAAGGAGTGTAGAAAAGGCATCTTTCTAAATTAATATATTATTCATATAATATATGGTTTTAAGTGTATTTAACGAAATGAAAAAACTAAACAGGTATTTAACTATTTAGTGTACATCAGTAAAATTAATATTTTCAAGCTGGTCAAATTTGTTTTAATACTCTCATTGGAAAGATGGACAATTGCTGTCTATCTGGACTTTATTTCTGGACTCATATGACAGAAGGTGCCTGGCAAACAGTGGTCTCCCAACAAAAGGCAATTATTATGGCCCAAGTAGTAGTGGTGGGGGTGAGGGTGGAATAGTAGCAGTCTGAAAATTAACCCTACATGAAAAAAAAACTCTTGACTTGCAACTCTAGTCTTTTGATAACAAATAAAATACTGCTTAGTGGTCCTTCTGTCTCATGCCTCAGTCTTAGCCATTGACTCATTCATTTGTACAATGACCAAACATGTCATAAGTGGTCAAATGTGCAACACTCTTGGCTGGGTGCTGAAGATTCACAGATGAAGACCTTAAGAACCCTCCCCTTAAGGATCACATAGTTTAGTGAATTGTTATCAACATGTGTATAGTGGTTTCCAAATCTGGGCCCTATTCATACTTTTAGTTGATAACTCCTTGCTGTAGGGGACATACACCCTGGCAATTACAGGATGTTGAGTGCCATCCCTGGCCTCTAAGTGCTAGACAGCAGTATAAACCTCCCCAAGTTGTGACAAAAAAAAAAGAAAAGAAAAGAAAAGAAAAGAAAAGAAAAGAAAAGAAAAGACATCTCCTGATATTGCCAAATGTTCCAAAGGTGGGGTGGCAAAATCATCACTGATCTCTGTCAATATACATATAAAGCTCTCACCTACCTGACAAGAGTAAGTTTTTAAAGATTTAAAGACACACTTTATATCTCTCCAGTACCTACACAGTGGTACATGCATAACAGACATTTTACCACTATGCTGTGCTAAAAAACTTTTTTAAAGTGCTGGTCAGTTTTTTAGAACACAAAATATTGAACTCTAAGATCCAATATGCAACTTCATTTTTTTGGTTGATGTTGTTTTTTGCTCGGAACACCTTCTTTTCTGAATCCAATCATTCAGTCACAGTAAGCAGTCATGCATTAGAAACTGGAGCGTATGAAAAGACACAGGGAAAAAGAAAAGAACCTTGAGATTCTGTGGCCCTTAAATAGACTTCCAAATCAAAGGCATTATGAAACATTCTGAAACTTTCCTAATTGTAACACATACCTATTGCTATGAATCTATAATGCTTTGAATTAGTCAAAGTTTTAAAATAGATGTAGATACATGAACTTAACCTAAAGTTGCCAACAGGTATCTCAAGGGACATGTCTCAGTAAACAAAGAGAAGTGATTTGTAATAAGTTTATCAGCAGTTGGTATGTAAAGTGCTTAAGAATAACTTGTTCTCTGAGGGTGTTTATTTGCCAAAGATGTTTATTTGCCAATCAAATCCTTTCTCTAAAGAGTACAGTAGTAAACTTCATTCAGTCATGCATATTTACGATTTACACAATTAATGTACAATTTTTCAAACATTAAAAAAATTAAGAAATGAATGAAATTCTTTTTAGGATGCTTCAGAAGAATAAAAACAGACTAAAAAGGAAGACTGTCATTTGTTTTTTTTAAATACTCAATTTCTCACCAGTCGTAACCATTTTCATAGGAAGAACTTCCCTAAAGCTGAGGGGGGGGGGGGGCGCAGGGGAAGGCTGCAGATGTGGAGAGAGAGTCAGCAGATGTTTGATGGCAGCTAAACTATTCTCCACCAACCATTTGGCAAGATCCTCAAAAGACAGATATCTCGCTTTCCCTTACAACTTACACCTTATGTTCTAATATTTCTAAGTGTTAATATGCCATCATAACTCAGTTTTTACTGTCAAGAAAACATCAGTGAGCTCCATTTTTACACCTCAGCCAGGGAGGGAAAAGCTTCTCTGAACTTCCAAGCAGTGTCCCCTTTCTTCCACGAAATGCTCCTCCTTCATGACTTTCTCTACTTTGTGCACAGGATCACATGCTTGCCCTACATCCATATAGCATTTCTTCTACATGGCTGATTTATTCCCAGGCCACAGGGAAATGACTTCTAAATAGTCAGAAGTGGAGTTCGGGGTGGGCAGGGTAGTGAACTGGAAAAGAAACAGATTATGGAGTTGGGCAGGGCAATCTTCAAACCCAAGCTCTGGAATGTTCCAGCTATATGACCTGAAGCAAGACACGTAACTTCTCTGAGCCTCAGCTGTCTCAGTACTTTAGGGGAAGTTAAATGAGATATGTATAGAAAACTCTTAGCTCTGTGCCTGATGCCTACAAGAGGCTCAATAAATGGTAGATGGTGATGATGATGATGATGATCATCATCATCATCATCATCATCATCTTTGTTACTGGGGTGTCATCTGCGATGTCCCAAAGTTCCTCAGAATTCAACTCATGTCTTTGACTTTCCAGGGTCACAAAACCTATTACTCAGTAAACATGTTACTGATAATGTGTTGCTTCCTAATCTTGGGAGTAAGCAATGTACATAAAGTGAACACTGCCCCTCCACACCTTACAATCAATTAAACAATTAGTCATATAAATGAATACACAGTTATAAATGGGGAATGTTCTGTTAAAAGGGAGGGGGATGCCAAGTTATTACGAGAAAAGCTATTATGCATATTTGTGTCTGTGTGCAAGCACCGATTTTGACTGAGGGCATGGGTAAAGAGAAGGCTTTAGTGATGCAGTAACTTACGTTGAAACCTAACACATAAATTAGAATTAACCAGATATGGTGAGGAGACAGACATTCCAGATGGAAGGAACGGGAAATATGAAGGCTCAGAGATGGAAGGGATCTCGCATGTTCAAGAAAATTAAAAAGGCAGTGTGGCTGATGAAAGTGAACAAGAAAGTCATGGATCTTTAAGGAGAGATGAGGGGGGGTGGGTGAACATGAGACCACACAGGGCTTTGCAGGCCATTTGTGGAAAAATCTTGGTCCTTATCCAAGAAGCAACGGGCAATCAATCACATAGTGTTTAGGTAAGAAAGTAACAAAAACCAATATTTTTAAACACCAAACAGGTTATGGAAAATATATTGGAGGGGAGGAAGTATGGCTATAGGGAAACCATCACAAGGTTACTGTAGTAGGCCAGGAGAGAAGTGGCTGCAGTTTGGACGACGACAACAGAGAGAAGTGGACTTTGTCAGTAGACCTTTGTAAGTACTCAGCTGAGATGATTTAATTGTCAACATGTGCACCCACTGTCTGCCAATCTATCTTTTGGACTGGGAAAGCATCAGAGTTATCATGAAAAGGTGGTGATATGTGCTTCAAAATTAATTAAATCATCCTACTCATTATTGTAACCCCATTCATTCATTCACTCATCCATTCATTCACTCATCCATTCATTTCCTTATCAAACATTTATAGCTATGAGGATCTGTAAGAATCCTTAGACTATATATAAGACTTTGGAACTAGTTTTGTCACTTTACCTGAGCTCTATCCCATTCAAACACTATAGATGAAATGGAGAACATTTTAAAACAAGGCACCCTCGAGTAATTCGGAGCACATGTGAAATAGCCAAGATCAACATGAACATGGTAAGGGATGGCAAACTCTAGACCAAATCGAGAAAGAGGTCACTATTGTCAGATCCTGGGAGGAACAAGAGAGAGAGGTCCTATATGGTAAAAAAAAAAAAAAAAAAAAAAAAAAAAACACCTTCTCTGGGACCATATCTTATGGGACAGGTCGAGTAGGTGGCTGACTCCTAGAAAAAAAACAAGTCAAGTGTCCTCCTTTTTTCCCGTTTCAAGCTCAAAGGGTATGCTTAGCAGACACATAACAGAAAAGACTCACTAGCCACTCAGCCTGTTCTGATGTGCTGGGGACATCCAGGCTCCCAGAGCCAGAACTTACTGTGGTTTCTGCTCTGCTCTCTGAATAATCTAATTACCCACAGAATCAAAAACCGTATGCCAGCCAGACTTTTAAAAATTTCTTCCTTTAGATTCTGCTGCCACCAGCTCCTTTGACTTATACTGAAATTGTGTCCCATCTCTTTCAGCCACGTTGCTGCAAATTTATTATCTAGAAGGATGATGACATCATCTGGAGAGGGACCAGGGCTGTGGTCATCTTTCCACATTACATAGGCAGCTTCTTCTCTCCCCTTTCAGGCCATTAATTTTTTAAAAGAGGCCTTGCTTTAAATATCCACAGTGGTGCTTTCAGCTGTGACACAGAGAAGGTTTCCCCTTTCAGAGCCTGCAACACGTGCCTGCTTCTGATTGAAGGCTGCTTGCCCGAGTGGGCATTTGAGATCCCTCAGAGTGTCTCCTGAGAAGTCCTTGGTCAAAGTCATGCTAAAGGCACTTGTTAACTTTGTTTCCAGTTTGGAAAGAGCAGGAGGGCTGCGTTGTAGATAATAAGCTACAAATCAGAAGATTAGAACAGCTTCTTCACAGGACACCCTTCACTGCAGGGTGTTAATAATTTCTTTGTGGCTCAGCTTCCTTCTGTGTAAAACAGGAATGTTTCTATCTCCCATTTCCTACTTCCGGGATTGTAGGAAGACTCAGAAGAAGAAGCAAGTTTTGTAAAAGCGCTCTGAACCTCATACATTCCACAAGTATGTTGAGCATTAACTGTATGTCAAATACTATGCTCAGCACCAAATTAAAAAAAAAAAAAGTAATGAATAAAATAGGCCTATGTGTTATTGTGGGGCTCATAATATAGTTTGGGGGAGTAAATAATAAACACTCATACAAATAAGTGTATCATTACTAACTGAGAAATGGACTGAAGGGGAGAGTGGGGTGTCCTGCAATAGTGTGCTGAGGGAAAGGAAGTCAATATGGGATGGTCCAGGAAGGCCACTCTGAAAAGCTGACATTTAGATTAAGGCTTGAAGGTTGATGAAGACCCAGCCGCACAGAAGGGGTGTGTGTGTGTGTGTGTGTGTGTATGGTGCATGTGCATAGGTACGGAGGAGAAACTGGTATTTCAGGCAGAAGAACCAATCTTTGTGAAGGACATGAAGTGGAAAAGAGTTTGGTGCGCTCAAGGAGCCAAATGGAGACTGATATGGCTGGAGGCCAATGAAGAAGGGACTGGAAAGTGTTACCCACATATAACAAATAATAGTTGTACACTTTGCAAGCTATTGAGTGAAAATGGTTAAGCTAAAATGCATCCAAATAATAGATTAAATTTTTTAATCAAATTATAGAACAAGAAGAGCGTGTTGGCAGGTGCTTCATAAATGAAAGAGTCCTCATAACTTGTCCTCAGCTCACAATATGCTAAAGGTTGTAAGGACACAAAAAAGAACCAAAAAATCATTATAAATACAAGAAAGAAATGCTGAAAAAATGCTATAAAGTGTTGTGGACGACAAAAAAGGAGAGATCACACCTTTTGGAGTTTGCATGTGAAGGAAAGCTTCCTGGAGAAGGTAGCATTTAAGCTTGTACTTCAAGAAGTGTTGTATTTCTGCACATGATTCTGACATTTGTAACCATGTCACTGTCTGCTTTTTAACTTTCTATCAAGGCATCTAGTATAATTGGCTGAAATGTAAGAATAATTATATGGTGTGAGTTCAGGGCCACTTTCCAACTCTTGTTTTTACCCTTTTCTCCTGTGATAAACCAGAGATTAAGGGGAAAGGAGGAAGAATCTCCGGATCTGTCTCTAATGCTATTTGCTCATGTGACTCCTTTTACCTGAAAGGTTATGTCTCACCTCATTCTAGTTTCCACCTATTCTTCAAATTGATAAAGGTATATCATTCATTCATTCATTCGTTCATTCATTATCTACTCATCAAAAACAAACCAACACTTTCAACATTCGCAAAACAATTGACATGATACATCACATCAATAAAGAAAGGATAAGAACCATTGACAGATGCAGAAAAGCATTTGACAAAGTACAACATCCAGTCATGATAAAAACTTTCTGAGAAGTAGGTTGAGAAGGAACATACCTCAAAATAATAAAGGCCTTGTATGAAAAACTCGCAGTCAATATCATACTCAATGGGGAAAAACTGAGAGCTTTTCCCCTAAGGTCAGGAACTAGACAAGTATATACACACCTAACCACTTTTATTCAACACAGTCCTGGAAGTCCTAGCCACAGCCATCAGACAAGAGAAAGGAATAAAAGGCATCCATATTAGTAAGGAAGAAGTAAAATTCTATTTGCAGATGAAATGATACTATATATAGAAAACCCTAAAGACCACCAAAAAAATGACTAGTACTGACAAATTAATTCTATAAAGTCTCAGGGTACAAAATCAATGTATAAAAATCCATTGCATTCCTATACACTAACAATGAAGCAGCAGACAGTGAAATTAAGAAAACAAACCCATTTTCAGTTGCATCAAAAACAAAATATATAGGAATAAACTTAACTAAAGCAGTGAAAGACCTGTGCTCTACAAACTATAAAATACTAATAAAAGAAATTCAAGATGACACAAAGAAAGATATTCTATGTTCATGGGTTGGAAGAACAAATACTGTTAAAATGTCTATACTACCCAAAGCAATCTATACATTGAATGCAATCCCTGTCAAAATACCACAGCATTTTTCACAAAACTAGAACAAATAATCCTAAAATTTGTATGGAACCTCAAAAGACCTTGAAAAGCAAAAGCAACCTTGAAAAAGAAAATAAGAACTGGAGGTATCACTATTCCAGACCTCAAGTTATATTACAAAGCTGTAAAAATCAAAACAGTATGGTACTGGCACAAAAATGGACACATAGAACAATAGAACAGGATATAAAACCCAGAAATGAACCCACAATTACATGGTCAATTAACCTTTGAAAAAGGAGGAAAGAATATAAAATGAGAAAAAATCTCTTCAACAAATAGTGTTGGGAAAACTGGACAGCTACATGCAAAAGAACAAAACTGAACCACTTTCTTATGGCATACACAAAAGTAAACTCAAAATGGATGAAAGACTTAAATGTGAGACCTGAAATCCCAAAAATCCTTGAAGAGAGCACAGGCAGTAATCTCTCTGACATTGGCCATAGCAACATTTTTCTAGATATGTCTCCTGAGGCAAGGGAAATAAAAGCAAAAATAAACTATTGGGATTATATAAAAATGAAAAGTTTCTGCACAGCAAAGGAAATAATCAACAAAACTAAAAGGCAACTTACAGAATGGGAGAAGATATTTGCAAATGATGTATCTGATAAAGAGTTTAGTGTTCAAAATATATAAAGAACTGCAACAACTCAACACCTAAAAACAAATAATCCAACTAAAAATGGGCAGGGGCACCTGGGTAGCTCAGTTGGTTAAGCATCTGGTTCTTGATTTTGGCTCAGGTCATGATCTCACACTTCATGAGTTAAAGCCCCACATCAGGCTCTGTGCTGACAGTGTGGAGCCTGCTTGGCATTCTCTCTCTCCCTCTGCTCCTCCTTCACTTGTGCACACTCTCTCTCTCTCAAAAATAAATTTTTAAAAAATGGGCAGAAGACATGAACAGACATTTCTCCAAAGAAGACATATAGATGGCTAACAGATACGTGAAAAGATGCTCAAAATCCCTCATCATCAGGAAAAGGTGAATCAAAATGACAATGAAATTATCACCTCACACCGGTCAGAATAGCTAAAATTAAAAACACAAGAAGACACAAGTGTTGGTAAGGACGTGGAATAAAGGGAACCTTTTTGCACTGTTGGTAGAAATGCAAATAGATATAGCCACTGTGAAAAACAGTATGCAGGTTCCTCAAAAAATTAAAAGTAGAACTACTTTATGATGCAGGAATTGCACTACTGGGTATTTACCTCCAAAATACAAAAACACTAATTCAAAGAGATACATGCACCCCAGTGTTTATTTGCAGCAGTATCTGCAATAGCCAAACTATGGAAGCAGTCCAAGTGTCCATCAATAGATGAATGGATAAGGAAGATGTGGTGTGTGTGTGTGTGTGTGTGTGCGCGCACACACACACACACACACAGTGGAATATTATTTAGCCATAAAAAAGAATTAAATCTTGCCATTTGCAACAACATGGATAGAGCTGGAGAGTATAATGTTAAGCAGTATGTCAGAGAAAGACAAATACCATATGACCCCACCCATATATGAAACATAAGAAACAAAAGAAATCAGCAAAGGAAAATAAAAAGAGAGACAAACCAAGAAACATACTCTTAACTACAGAGAATAAGCTGATGGTTACCAAAGGGCAAGAGAGTGGAGGCATGAGAGAAATAGGGGATGGCAATTAAGGAGTATACTTACTAAAATTAAAAAACTAAATGATTAAAAAATATAATAGGGGTTAAAAAAAAAAAAAAAAAACAAACAAAACCACTCCAAGCACAGAGTCTGAAATATCATAGACACTCAGTAAATATTTCCTAGATGAATAAAAGACTTGAGCTAAAGGAAGTGTGAGGAAGAGCTGAAATCACAGAGGCATGAAACATGCTACGAGAAGGGAAATTATCATCCTTGGCTGGAAGAAAGAACATAAAGGAGAGGCCCAAAGAAGAGAAGCCCAGAGTAATGGATGGGGACCAGATCACAATGGGTCTCGAGTTTCAAGCTGAGTCCTCAAGACTACGGAGCATCCACTGAAGACTTTAAACAGCTTAAAATAGCTCCATCACCACCCAGGGAAACAATAAACAACAAAACACTAGAAGGAGCCAATGATCTGTGTTTCAGCCCTCCTCCGCAGCACACTTGTGCATGTGAGGGAAATCTCCCTTCCCTTCTCAACATATTTTTCACATATGTAGAATGCACATAAAAGACAGTCTGATTTTGACATTGCATACAAATATTTTATAGTTCCTGAATTCGTACTACTTTTAATTCTATTCAAGGCTGATCAAGTAAGAATATTTTCAAGCAGGATTTTAGGTCAAATATCATTTGTTTGTACATGGCTGCCAGAAAGGAAACATCTCCAAGAAAGGTGATCATAGATTTCAATCTGTCTGGGAGAAATTGTCCTGTTTTCCTGTGGTTCAATTTTGCTGTTTGTTCCACTTTTACATGTTGTGGTCTGGATTTTACTGTGGTCTCATTAAAGATAGTGTGAGACATACTGCAGCCTTGGTACATTTTAACTCAGAGTTAATGACCATCATCCGTAGCCCTTTTTCATTTCACATGAACGTGAACACTTTCCTTTTAGACTCAGCACATGGACAGGGCTGGCTAGCAAAAGCTGCATCCTTCCTGTGTCCAGACGTTTTGGAAAGAGTCCAGCAGTACTGTCCGGTTGGCCACATGGTATACCTGCCCTAACGCCGTGGCCCCTGCCACAAGCTGGGATATGCAGGAAATGGTCAGGCAGATCCATGAGAAATAAAGAGGTGAGGTATGCAGGAAATACATGTGGGAAATAATGACTAAGTCGTCCTTTCATTGAGAGCAGTCCAAAGTGCACTTGCTACAGAGGTTGAGGTTATCTATCATATGGTGCCAATTGACAGCTACATATTGCTTTAGTTGTCTGATGATGCTTTCTATTTTTTTTAGGTTTATTTATTTTGAGAGAGAGAGAGAGAGAGAGAGAGAGAGAGAGAGAGAGAATCCCAAGCAGGCTCCGCAATGTCAGCATAGAGTCTGATGCGGGGCTCAAACTCACAAACCATGAGATCATGACCTGAGCCAAAATCAAGAGTCAGCCACTTAACAGACTGAGCCACCCAGGTGCCCTTGGTAATTATTTTAAAGTTTGTAACAAATTGTTTTCATTATCAATCAAATCAAAAAATGAAAGTGTGTGTGTATATATATATATATATATATATATATATATATATATATACATATATATGTATGTGTATATATGTATATATATGTGTGTGTCTATATATATATATATATTTTATAAGTAGGCTTCATGCCCAATGTGGAACCCAACATGGAGCCCGATTTGGGGCGTGAACACACAACTCAGAGATCAAGACCTGAGCTGCCCTGGAGAGTGGAACACTCAACCAACCACACAGGTGCCCCAAAAGTGCATATTTAATAAAACCAAATGAGGTACTGAGTTTCTGAATCTACTTCAAAAGATTTTTAAAGGTTGTCTTGAGACAACTGCTACATGATGACTGAAGGTGGCAGTAGCATAAGATATGGTTAAATGCCATTTTGGAGGGTTTAGATTTGTGGCGACAATCTCCTGAACAACTTCCGTTGTTCCCTGGATACATTTATATTATTTATGCACGTTATTCTGGAATGAAATTGAGAAGACGCACAATTCTACAGCATGGACATTTAGCATCATAAGTAGATAAACTTATTTCATGTTTTTTTCTAGTAAAAATATTTGTAGAAAAGCCATTTAGCTCAATTGAGGGGAAAAGAAAGTATCTGTAAAAGGTATTTGGGCTCAAGTATTCATACATTATTTTTAAGATTTTTTTTTTAAGTAACCTCTACACCAACACGGGGCTTGAACCCACAACCCCGAGATCAAGAGTTACACACTCCACTGATGGAGCCAGCCAGGCATCCCTCAAGTGTTTACACATTTTAGCATGCAAAAATAGAGTTGATAATTTCCTCTACTTAGCAGAAATTTCTCTGCTCTTCCCAGGTACCTCAGTACCTGCAGAGAGTATTTTCTCATTATTTTGTCTACAGATAAAAGTCAGTTGAAGGTGCCAACAATTTTAAATTTCTTAACCATAATACTGAGAAAGATTGCAAGCAATTTAGTGAAAATATCACAAAAAGATGGTATGAGAGAAAAAAAAGCATCCTTCAGAAAATATCAGTGATACCAAATAGATATGACAAAGAACATCATTATTCTCCAAATATTTACTGATAATTTAGATAATCAATTAAAAAAATTCCTGGAAGTGTATGTGAACTTACATTATTTCTTAAAAGAATTTAATTTTTAAAAATAGCTTTTGTATAGTACCATTTTATAGATCCACCAGTAGGATAAAACCCATTGTCAGGTTATAAAATATATTTTGAAAAAAATCTGTAATTATAAATTAAGTTACCTATTAACATACAAATATATATCATATATTAATATCAGTTACATAATTATATAATTGTTTTAATACTTTTAGTACTCCTTTAGTGTCTTAGCACTGTGAATTATGTAGTTTCTTTAAGGTGTCTTCTTCCTCTCTTCTACTGTTACAGGTGAGAGAATCTGCATTGGGTGAATGGATGGCTCGATCCTTGGATTACCCACAAGAAGATTTACATGGGGTTCCACACAGGAATAAAGACTGCCAGAAATAAGGCAGCCAGCATAAAGCAGCTTATTAAAGCAAAAGTATACTCTTACGGTGGGAGAGCAGGAAGGTTCTGGGAGGTGGAACTGGCCCCTAGGTTGTTTTGGGATTGGCTATTATTGGGTCTCTCTGGGCTGGGAAGAGGTGGGACACACAGTGGATTGGTCTCTAATGGAAGCTGCTTCTGATCAATTGGGAAACTCTTCCCACAGGCTGGGAGCGGGAGTTTTCAACCCCACCAGGTTTGTACACAGTCATGGCAAACTTTCTCCATGGGGTGGGGCGCTGTACCCATAATTACCCTGGCACAGAGGTGGAAAAGGAGAGTACATGCTCTGGACCTGTGACTCTTGATCTTTCAGGGCCAAGGTTGTGGAAGCCACAAGATCAGGATGTCCCCAAACCCCAGGCTTCTCATGCGTAGCTTATGTATCACCAACCTTGCCCCTCAGCTCCATTCTCTGTCCTTCAAGGACATGGGACTGTGCCTTGGGGCATTCCTTCCACTGTTCAAGTCTAGCTTCTACTGACCACTGTGACCAGATGTAGATTATGTCTTAAAGCCAGACTTATTTGCATCCTCTCTGCTTTAACAAAAATGGATATAATGAAACAATTTGTTCCCCAGATGGATTCTAGATACTGTCTCTCACCCCATCCCAACGGTTACTTATATTTGAAGACTTGCTGCACAATCATGGTCTCTGGAAGAAAGTCTCAGCGGATGCTGGCTACAATGGTCCTACATAAATAGCTTGCTATGGGGCTTTCCTAATAGCAGACATGGGGACACCCTTCCAGATGAATCCACCTTCTTCCTCTGGCCATGAACACAGAGGAATAATATTCCCAGATTATTTAGTTTCATTAGAAAATTATAAGCCCTTCCTATTTGTACTACAAGGGAATTACTTAGTTTTGTTCTCCTTCCACTCACATTGATGGCATAAGGAATCTAAGATGTATCTCTACCTTAATTGTTTAATGTTTCTCTAATATCCTCTGCATCAGCTATCACTCACTATAAAACAAATATTAAATTTAGGAGCTTAGGGCACTATTTCATTTGCTCACAATTATATGCATCAGAAATTTGGGCTGGGTTTTTGTTGGGTGTTTCTTCTGCCGGTCTCTCTTAGGGTCACTTAAAGTGGCTGACTTAAAATGACTGGCAGTTTGCTGGCAATTTGATGAGAGGTAGAGGGTCTCATATGGCATCACTGAGGTATGACAGTCAGCAGGCTGTTAATCGGAATGCATCTCCAGCAGGTGAGCTTGAGTTCTTACATATTGTGGTCTTGGGATTCCAACAGAGACAAAAGAGTGTGAGCTCTGATACATAAGCCCTTTTTAAGCCTCTGCCTTTGTCACATTTGCTAATGTTTTGTTGTCCAAAGCAACTCACATGGTCAAGGTTAGATTCAAAGGACCGAGAAATAAACTCCACTTCTTCATGGCAGAGTGGCAAAGACACATTGACACAGGTGGACAATAGAAGGAAGGTGGAGTTGTTGTAACCATCTTTGCAAACAACTTGCCACATCATCTAACTTTGGCTCACATTTAAAACACCTTAGAATTCCAGTAATTACAAAATGCTGATGTAAAGCACAAGTAAGACTGCAGTGAGGCACATCTCTGGGTAAACCCTTTCACAAGTTGGTTGTCCTTATTACAGTGAGGGTTATAAATAACCCTTGCCCACTTTATAGTTTGTTCCATGCTACATTGATATGGTGGATATAGGAATGTCTTCTGAATCAACAAACATATGAGAAGAATGATCATTAAACAAAAATGGGCACAAAACTTACCCCACCACTCTTGATATTCCATCCCTCACTAATTTCTTGAGTCTGCATTTAATTGACACTTGGAGTCTAAACCACATATTTTTGGGCCTTAATTCTCTGCTGCTCTGTGTGCTTTTGTAATTCATATAATTCAACAATTTAGGATCCATGTCCTGAGCATCATCTAAGAGTCAAGTCTAACCAGTCACTGGAAAGCTAGGAATGAATCAGGTATAATCCTGGATTTGGGGGAGGTTGTATTCTAGTGCTTCACCTTGGCCAGCCAAGTAATCTCGAGCCCACTTTCAGGAAGTTTAAAATTAAGCATCCAGTCTAGGCATCTGAGAAGCCAGTCACAATCCTTGGACATCTCTCTTGGCCTGAATCACAGTCCCCTCCCTCCACACAACTTCTCAGTCATTATAGACACTATCGACATATGAGTCAAACTTCCTTAGTCATGTTGGCTATGAATACCCTCAGAATCACATTTTTCAAACCACCTTCCCAGATGGTCAGAGGCCATGTTACTCAACTCTGCATCCCTGGTATCCTAAGGTAGGCCACTGGTAGATATGTAATTTATGTTGAATAGATGAAAAGACAAATTGATCATATATAATACTGCCACAAAATCTTCTCTTGAATTAATTTGTGGGGTTTTTTCCTGGGCTTTTATTACTTTGGTTCTAGCCTCATATTAGAGACTGCTTTCCACCAAATGTTGGTTCTATTAGTCGCATAAGTATAAAAACTAGAAGCTTCAAGTGGGTATTAAGTTTTGTCATTGGACATACACAAGCAATGATTAGGTGATCAATATACATCATATGGCAGGTTCAAGTCCAGACTGCTATGATGTAGCTGTGTGAATTTATACAAATCACTTGCCCTTCAGGACCCCAGTTTTCTCATCTATTAATCTGAGGACAATGGAGTCATCTCAAGGAAGACAGTGTCCCCTTCGATTCCAGCAGGCTACATTAACCTTCCAGTGGATGGATGAAGGCAACAAGCTTCCCATGGCTTAGATGATCTCATGCCTTCCAAATCACCATTGATGAAATTGAACAGGAGAAGGCTATGTCAACTCTCCTCTTGATATCACTTCCAGTAATAAATTTGGAGATATCTCCAGTAATGGGTGTGAGCTCAGCTTACTGGACCTGTTTTTCTCAGAATAGCTTTATGGAGAACTGCTCCTCATAGGCAGATGCCTGCTTTTATCACGCCATATATCAGTGAGTGAATGACCGTGAAATCCCTGCCTTGCTGTGCCAGCCAAATGGATAAACAGGAAAATACAATCATCTCACAGCCAAATAACCACTGGCATTTATATTGCTTTAAGGGGGAGAGGGACCACATGCTCGCATATTGTTTCAGGATCCATTCATTCATCCATCAAGCATCTTCTTACAAGCTCCTTCCCCCAGGTACCTGGGAAATGGTACAGGGGTAGGGGGTAGAGGTGGGGCTATAAGGGTAAAAGGATGAATTAGCTTTGGACCAAGTCCCCAAAGAGTTTATAGACAGGTAAGAAGGATAAGATGTGTGCATGAGAGAGGGAGGGAGAGAGAGAGGGTGTGTGTTTGTTTTATCCTTTGGCAAGGTCACTTTCACATTATTTGATATTTATTTGTTAGTTTATCTGTTTACTCCCCCGGAAAGCTGTAACTCTTCAGGGAAAGGACAGTGTTTATTTTACTGCTTATTTTCCTTGGCTGTCCTAGTCTGAGTTGGCTGCCTCTACTTCCCTAACAGAATACTACTCAGATTGGGTGTTAAGTCAACTATTTCCTTCCAGTGGCCTGGGAGAAACAGAGGGTAAAGACTGAGTATGTCTTGCTTAGCTTTGCATTCATTCATTTATTCGACAAATAGTAATATGACTCCTATTATAGGCATGAAGTGTTCAGCAATGGATAGAACAGATAATATTACAGTAGCCGAATCAGACAATATATGAATATATAAAATAGATAGTGAGTCAAAGGATGATAGACAATTAGGAAGGAAAGGAGATCAGGCAAAGGTTAGGAGGAGTCAGCATGGGAGGTGATTGCAATCTTACATTATGTAGTCAGAGAAGGCCTGATAGAGGGAAGATAATTTAAGCAAAAGCCTGAAGTAGGTAAATGAAGAGGCAGGTTGGTTTTAGCAAAAGATCATTCTGGGCAGAAGTAGGAGCAAGTACAAAACTCAGAGGTGGGAACATGTTCAGGGAACAGAAAGGAGGTCAGTGGCTGGATAGGAGTGAGGGAGGATCAGACCAGGGATCAGCACTCAGATCATGCGGGGCTTTAAGGGGTATTAGGAGTCATGAACTTTTACTCTGAGTCAGATCTCCTGGTCATAGTACAGCTTTTGGTGCTCAGAAACGCTGTGTTAAATGAATGTTGAGTCATACTCCTGATGCAGGAATAGGGGTCAAAATATCTGGGTCCTCTCTCCAGGTCACCCAACGTTGAGTATCAGTTGTTCTGTGCTGGGTGGGCAAGGGAGCTACAGCTAGATGAAGTGTTAAGGTGTTTATAGGCCCAAACTTCCCATTCTAGAAGGAACCAGTCAAGCAGACTGGGACTCAGAGGATGGAGAGATGGAATCAATGCAAGGGGCCATCCAAGAGTTAACACTGGTCTTGGTCTTGGGGGAAAAGTGAGAATTGGGAATGTAGGATGAAGGGAGGGGACATTCCAGGGAAAGGGAAAAGCCCATGCAGAAGCATAAAGAATGGAGAACATGTTCAATGAATATGCAACAGTCACGTATCGCTGGAGTAAAGGACAGGTGAAGGAAAAAAATAGGTGGACATGACTTACAGACCATGGCCTGGGCCCACGTAACAAAGGCCTTGAGTAGCAAGCTCAAGCATCACTAGAGAAGGAAGAACCAGGGACAACTCAGGAACAAAAAAGTGGCAAAGCCAAGGAATCAAGAGTGACCAACTTTGGTTTAGCAGAGGTAGAGAGCAGTCAGGGGTTGTTGCGATGAAGTCCGATCTAGGCCTGTGGCTGAAACAGCAGTGAAACTGAGTGAAGGGTACACAGGGAAATATGGAGGAAGGCAAATCCCCATGACTGACAAACACTGTGTGGGGACAAAGGAATTCTCCTAGCCCACATTCTCTGCAGGTTTTTCTAATAATTGTTTATTCTCAAATATTAATCAGCATGACTTGTTCATTTCCTCTGTCTTCTTTCCTTAGGGAAGTGATTTAGAATATTTTGAAAACTCCCACACTTCCAGAAATGCACATCAAATGTGTGCCGTGGCTCCAGCCGATTCTTCCTAAATGCAAACTCCA
This sequence comes from Herpailurus yagouaroundi, assembly GCF_014898765.1. Taxonomy (NCBI): domain Eukaryota; kingdom Metazoa; phylum Chordata; class Mammalia; order Carnivora; family Felidae; genus Herpailurus; species Herpailurus yagouaroundi. Next base: position 39,341,626 of record NW_024412401.1, on the reverse strand, counting down.
AGCAAGGACTATTCAAAAGTGGCTTGAGTGTGAATATTGATCAGAAAGAGCTGGAGTAGTGCAAATGTCAACACAACTGAAAAATGTTTTCTGACGTTACATTACCTTTGATTTGTGATACACACGAAAAAAGAATGAGGGGCTCCTAAGACATTTCACTCAGGACAGGCTGTGTAATATGGGGGTTAAGCGTTAGAGATCTAGAAATGCACAAGCTGGGTTCACATCTCAGCCCCTATACTTACTAGATTTTTGACTTTGGACAAGCACATTATCCTTTATGTGTCTCTATTAACTGATGAGAATGACCTCTAAACGGCTATGCATACTCCATCACGTCCACATACCATGTTCACAACCAGCCACAGTCTGAGTAGTCCATATATACAAACACAAATAATTATTACTGCCATCAGAAAAGCACTGTGATGGGTAGGATACAATCTCATTCATGGCGGCATGAAGGGCACTGCCATGAACACCTACACGTGGAGTGAACGAGGCTACATGCTCAGTGCACCTTGCTAGGCAGGAGGACTAACTCTAGGACACAGGGGTACATCTGGGAGATGAAGCCCAATCTAGCTGTTAATGCTACAGTAAGAGACGCCCCTGGCTCAAATTCCTCACAGAAGAAACTGAAGTTCGAGGAGATTAAGCCATTTGCCCATAACCCCAGAGCTAATTAATGGCGGACCTGGAACTGGTACCAGGTGTTTCTGACTTTCGGGTGAGGACTCTTTCCATCCAATGCCTTCTCCTGTGTCAGGTTCTCTCCAAAAAGAAACCACACTGGAACTTACTCTCCATGGTCTCTTCCCATTCACTAAAAGCCATGGCATCACTGAAGAATCCACTTCTTTCTCCACACAGTCATTTTTCCCAAAACAGCCCCTGGATTCTCATCCATGACTTCAGAGTGAACTTCATGTACCACTGGTGACAAAATCAAGACAGGGAGGTGCCTCAGCTGTCCCTTAGGCTCCATCGGATGTGATTCACCAAAAAAAAACATCCTTCCTGCCAGGCTAATGCCACCTCTCACTTTCCACCTGAGGCCTGATTTTCCTGGGTAGGGTTTCCTGGTTAGACAAACTTGTGTGCAATGTGTGGGATGGATGAAGGAGGGTTAAAATAGCCAAGCCACAAAAGGTTACTTCTAAGCTTAGTCTCTTGAAGTTCCAATCTCCTCATTCTTTGCGTTGAAAACCAAGCTTTGTCCAGAAAAATCTCCAGAGAGTGGGTTGCTAGGTTGTGGGAGTAATTAACCTTTCCAGAATTAACATGAGGCCAGAAAACAACTTGTTGGGGGGCTGGCATATGATATATCCCTCTTAAATTAGAAGTCCAGCCTTCCAAACTCAGCAAGTGATAGCCATCTACAATGTGCTCTGGTTAGACCACATCGAAAGTGTTGCATTTCATTTCAAACTCTGCATTTATTTTTCAAAATGAAAGTATATGTATCGATTGCTTCTTAATATAAGAAGTAATTTGTGCTTATTTTAAAACCTTAAAGGAGTACTGAACTCCTAAAGTAGAAACTAAAAGTCCATCACTCATAATTCTACTCCAGAAATAACCACAATTAATGGATCGAACTTCCAGACTTTTTTCTGTGTTTAAGTTTGACTGTATTTTTTCCTTAAGAAAATAAGATTATATTAGTATACATAATGTCTTGTAAACTACTTTTGGCTTTCAAAGAGGTTGTGCTTTTCCTTCTGCATCAATATTTATAAATTTACTTTTTTCTTCTTTTAAAAGATTCATTGATCACTTTTTGATTCATTCACTATTTATTCACTTTTGAACAATATTTATGAGCACCTATTATGTGCCAAGCAGCATAGTAGTGTTGCTGATTGAGGGGTGTTTTTTTTTTCTTTTTGGTAGTAAAACATACATAACATAAAATTAACTACTGTAATCCTTTTTAAGAGTACATTTCAGTGGCATGAAGTATGTTTTCACTGTTGTGTAATCATCACCACCATCCATCTCCAGAACTTTTTCACCTTTCCCAACTGAAACTATGTACCCATTAAATAATAACTCCCCATTTCCACTCTCCCTGGCCCCTGGCAACTGTCACTCTACTTTTTGTCTCCATAACTTTGACCATTCTAGTAAGTGAAATTGTATAATAATTGTCTTTTTGAGTATGGCTGATTTCACTTAGCATGTCTTCAAGGTTCATTCATGCTGTAGAATGTGTCAGAAATTCCTTCCTTTTTAAGGTTGAGTAGTATGTATATACCATAATTTATCTATCCATTCACCTGTTAACGGACATTCGGGTTGCTTTACCTTTTGGCTATGGTGAATAATGTTGCTATGTACATGAATGTACATGTATCTATTTGAGTCTGTTTTCAATTCTTTAGGGTATAGACCCAGAGTGGAATTGCTGAGTCATGAGGTAACTGTAGATCTGATTATTGGAGGAACTGTCCAACTGTTTTCCAGAGCAGCTGTGCCATTTTACATTTCTACCAAGAGTACACAAGCATTTGAATTCTCCACACCCTCACTAACTCTTGTTATTTTCTGGAGATTTTTTTGTTTTTAATGTTTATTTATTTTAGAGAGACAGAGAGCAGAAGCGGGAGGGGCAGAAAGAGAGGCAAGAAGATAATCCTAAACAGCCTCCACGCTGTCAGCACAGAGCCCGATGTGGGGCTCCAAACTCACGAACTGTGAGATCATAACCTGAGCTGAAGTCAAGAGTAGGACACTTAACTGACTGAGCCACCTGGGTGCCCCTGTTTTTTACTTTTTTAAAAAATAACATCTACTTAAAGGGTATGAAGTAGTGTCTCATTATGGGTTTGATTCGCATTTCCTTTATGATTCGTGATTTTAAGCATCTTTTCATGTACATATTTTTGCTATTTGTATACCTTCTTTGGACAAATGTCTATTCAAGTCCTTTGCTCATTTTAAAACTGGGTTGCTTATTCTTTAGTTCAGTTGTAGGAGTTATTTTTATATTTTGGATACTAATCCCTTACCAGATATAAGACTTGCAAATATTTACCCCTAATCTGTGGATGGTCCTTCAATCTGATGACAGTGTCCTTTTAGATACAAAAATCTTAATTTCAGTGAAGTCTAATTTATTCTTTCTGACAGTTCTAAATAAGATATAATCCTATGGCGGTGAGTGAGGGAATGGGCTAAGTGAGTGATTACTAAGTACTAAGTACTAAGGAGGGCACTTTTTGGGATGAGCACTGGGTGTTATATGTAAGTGACGAATCACTAAATTCTACTCCTGAAACCATTATTACACTATATGTTAACTAACTTGGAATTAAACAAATTAAAAAAAATAATCCTAGGCCTTTATGGAATTTTCATGGAAGAAGACATAAATTAAATAATTAATTACACATATTCTTACTTACTAGGTAGTAATTAAAGCTGGTTCTGTGAGTGCATAGACATAGTTTATCTAGCCTATTTGGTGAGAGACTTCCTGAAGATCTGAAGGTGGGATGAACAGGAGGTAGGCAGGCAGGAAAGTGTGGAGTGTTAGGGGAGAGCCTTCTGGGATAAACACACAGATGTGCAAAGGCCCTGAGGTACATAAAGGAAATTGGAAAGGCTACCAAACTTGAGTAAAGCAGAATAGAATAGGCTGGGAACAGACAAGACAGGATGTTGAAGGCCACACACTTCTATCAAAGACAATTTGCTGCAATTTGCAAGTGAATGCAAAAATATCCTAAATCTCATGGGTAAGAGAGTGTACATGGGACAGGGATGAGGGGTAGGAAGTGGGGATGGATATCAAGGATGTATTTAATCATATTAAAAGAGAAAACAGGAGTAACATTAGCTTTGGTGATTATTAGATCCGGGGACTAAAATCATGCTGCACAGACTCTCCTTAATTCTTACATCTATTTTCCTCTTAATTTCAGCCACATTATCTCATCCCACAGAGACTCTCCCCAGGTGTTAGGGGCTGAGAGTTTTTGATCACTGGTGGTTCCTAACAACTTCCAGCAATATTACAAAGGAGATACAGAACTTTTCTGTCTTCTATTGAGTACATACAACCTTCTGTGGCTTGCCTGTGGTCTATACTTGACCTTCAGCATCCATGTCAGCAGCAGCATCACCTTGGAACTCTTATAAATACAAATTTTCAGGCCTCATCCTAGGCCAGTGGAATCAGAAATCTGAGGCCCAACAATCTGTTTTCACAAGGCTGCCAGGTGATTCTGGGCCCTCAGTTTTGAGATCTGCTATATAAAATAGGTCACTGTTGACTAAGGAGATGTGGTATAATGAAGGTCAGGGCTTGGTCATATGCTTACCCCTGCAACCTAGAGAGCAAAGTCCTGTAATTGACAGAGCCCCCAAAGTCTCCTGAAGTATTTGGTAGAGAGGGGCTTCCCAAAGACAAAGGCAGGGAGTAAGGATTGCCATTACTAGACCTGAGGAAAGGACACCAGAAAGACTGACATCTCAGGTGTCCATAGTGCCAAGGCAAATATTTGGGAATCCATCTGAAAGTAAGGGGAACCTACTGGAGAGCTTTCAGCAGGGAGCCTGATAAAATTTGCATTTCAATAATAACCACTGCAACTGTGTGGCATTCTGTCAGGGGCGTCTGGAGTGGATGTGCAGAGAGAGCAGTTAGGGGACAATTAGAGTTGTCTACAAGTGACAGAGGACAAGTAGAGAGGTGGGGAAATGGATTCAACCGCACTCAGTGACCACCTGTACCTGGGGCGTGGGGGGGGGGGGGGTGTCTGGTCCGATTCCATCGTGGGCCACATATCTGTTGCTCCCGCACCCAGAAATCCCCTTCTCTGCCCTCTTCACCTGGTGGAATGTTACTCCCTGGTCACATCTTAGCCTCAGTGTTTCTTCTCTGGAGAAACCTGAGCCTCCAGCCTTTCACCTTTCAGCTGTTTCATGTTCATTCAGATCACTCATCACAGTTTATATCTTATTCCTGTCACTCACATAATTCTTTCTTTAATGTTTCAGCTCCTCTAAAATTCGGTGTCATCCCTGAAGGCAGGAGCTGTTTCCTCCACAGACAAACACACACAGACAAAAACTCAGTAATTACGTGCACAGACTCTGCAGCCAGGCTGCTTGGGTCCAAATCTTGGTCCAACTACTGGCCACCTGTGTGATTTCACAAAGGTCCCTCCCGTTTTCTGTGCCTATTCCCTTGCCTGTTCAATGGGTCGGCTACTAGTCATACCTCATGGGATTGCTGTGGGGAATAAATGAGGCAATACATGCAAAGCCCTCAGAAAAGAACCATGCTTACAGCAAGTGACAGCCTGCTTTAATGTTCTCTTCTTTGTCCCTGCCACCTCTCCCAGTATCTGGTGACTAGTAGGCACCCAATAAATACCTAAAGAAAAACAAAACACAAATAGTCTTTCAGGTACAAGTAACTGTGAATATGGGCACTGAGTGCTGAGCAGAGGAGGCACTGGAAGGTAAGCATGGCCCAGAGGGCAGGCAAGGTTGTAAAGTCAGTGTTTGACATGTCAAATGGTATGTGCCTAGGAGACCCTCACAGAAAGATATTGAGGAGCAGTTGGTGAGGGGAGTCTGAAGCATAGCACCGAGTCCTGACTGAAGGGCTGTATGAGTTTCCTAGTGCTGCCATAATAAAATACTACAAATTGGGTGGATTAGAACAACAGACATTTACTGTGTCACTGTTCTGAAGGCTTGATTCTGAAAGCAAGGTATTGGCGGGGTTGTCCTCAGAAGGCTCTCAGGAATGATTCTTCTAGAGGCTTCCAGCCCTGGGTAGCCCTGGGTAGCCACAGGGGTTCTGCAGCTGATGGCTGTATAACTCCAATCTCTGCCTCCTTTCCCTCATGGCCATGTTCTATCCATCCATGTCCAAATTTCCCTCTTCTTACAAGGACAGTCATATTGGATTAAGTCTGCTCTACTCCAGCATGACCTCATCTTAACTGATTACATCTGCAACAATCCCATTTCCAAATGGGAAATCTCACATTCTGAGAATGTGAAGCCTGGGTCAAGGCTTCAACATATCTTTTTGGGGGACACAATTCAACCACAATGGAGGTGATATCCACTTGGTGGATGACTGGCACTGGATGCTATTTAAAGCCATGGTAAACAGAGATAAGTATAGCCTTGTGGTTAAGGGTACAAGTCCTGGCATCATACAGATATGGGATTGACTCTTCTCTGTGTCACCTGCTAGCTAAGACCTTGGGCAAGTTGCTTAAGTTTGCCAAGAGTTAGTTTCCTCATCTATAAAAACCTCTAGGTTTTTTGTAACTATTAAATGATAGAATGATTATAAAGTGCTTGGCATAGTGCCTGTCACGGGGTAAGTGTTCAGTAATGGTATCTACTAGCTAAGATTTTCTATGGAGAGAATCTGGCATGAGAAAGAAAGAGAAGCATGAAAGAAATCCTTAATCAAGAGGAAGCACCCCATTTTAGGTTCGAAAATATATGGAAGAGCAACTGGGATAATGAGAATACTAGGAATTGTCTCCTGGTATTTAGGGTACATATATATCCCAAGAATTTAGCCCACTGCCTGGCCTAGGGCAAGTGACTTAGTATGGATTTGCTGACTAAATTGAAAGATTATGAAGGAGACTTTTTATGAAGGAAGATTACAAAGAATATCAAGGGTAGATAGGTAAGAGAGTTACCTATCAATCTCCAAAAGGTTCTCCTTCAGAAGGGAAATTATACCTATCCTGTGAATGTAAAACAGAACTGGGGGATGGGTATTATAGGGAGAACCATTTTTACTCCATACAAAAAAACATTTGCTGACATCCTTACTCCTTGATGCCTGTAAGCAGATATGGATAGCACCAGCCAAATCATTTATAGCAGGTGTCTTTGTACTAGGGAGATTGTTGGATTGGAGGCTTAATGAGTTCTTTCTACCTATGATTCCAAAGTGATAAAGAGGCCATAAATAAGAGCTATTTATTGGATGAGAGGAACATGATCGAAACTATTTAACAAGAGACATTAAGCAATATGAAAATTCCTTCCTTTCTAATTTAGTTTTAAGCCTAAACCTATTTCCAAAGGCCAAAGGTACCAGCCATTGATTTCACGTTACACTCAATCTCTTTTATGTTTGATTTTTATAGAGGAGGAAAAGCAGTCTTTGGGAAGCATTTCTGGATCCAAACAATAATCCTTAATTCTTTCAGTAAAAGCTAATGGTCATGTTAATATCCTTTAATAGAAGGAGAGCAAAGCCAGGCAAGTAAAATAGATTTTTACTTCCCATCCTTTTTAGATAAGGCATAAGAGAGAGTCCAGCTGGTGTCCTGTCGTAAGGTAAAGTTCATGATTCTTGGAACTGTGAAGGAGAGTGGGGGAGAGGCACTGAATAATAGATTGCAACCCAAAGCAAAAAGTCCCATACTTTAAAGCCCCTTCTGAAGTGAATTCTAGAATGTGCCATTCAGACCCTTCTTTGGGGATGAAAGCCTTATTCTTCTAGCGACTAGGAATGCTACTGACCAACAGCTCTCAGTGTCATACCTCCTTGGTGAGGCAGGAACACTTTGACCAAGAGTGTCTCCCCTTCCTGCTTCCATCCAATGAGTAATCAGTGAAGATGGAAATAGGCCAGATGTCTCCCTTCACCAAGGGACAGCTCTAAAGGATGACCTCAGGTTCAAAGCTCTCCTGGAGTTGGTTGAAGCTTTGGTTGGACTTCATTTGGGCCAGCTTTTCTCCCTCTGTTCAGCCTTGCCCTCCCCTCTAAAGACGTTGATGCTGAAAGCATGATCTGGTAAATCTTCTGCATGCCAGTCTCTAGCCATTGGTTTGCTGCTTCGTGGAAAACCAATCTGCCCGCCTTCTTTGAATCCCTGCTTTCTTTCAGTCATCACCCCATTTTTCTGCTTGAAATTACAGCAAAGCTCAAAACATTATTTATATTCTTTATTAATTAATCCATCAGTGGACATTTAGACTGTTTCCATTTCTTGCCTATTGTGAACAATGCTGCAATAGACATGAGGTGCAGATATGTCTCTGAGATCCTGATGTCACTTATTCTGGATAAATACCCAGAAGTGGGATTCCAGGATCATATAGTATTTCTATTTTTGAGGAACCTCCAAACAGTTTTCTGTAGTGGCTTCACTATTTTAGACCAGCTTTGTGCCTACAGTTAACATTTGTACTGTACCCTTAAAAGCTTGTCAAGAGAGTAGATTTCATTGTAAGTGAATATATCCTTCCTCTTAAGACACTGTCTTTGCTTGGTTTCTGGGACATCACACTTACCTGGTTTTCCTCTTTTCACTGACTGCTTCTTCTTACTGTCTTTTGCTAAATCACCTTCATCTTCCTAGTCTTTAAATGTTGGGAAACTTCAGAGATAATCCTTGATTTGTTCTTTTCTTTTTTAACTATACTTATTCCCTAGGTCAGGAGTTGCCAAACTTCAGAACCAGACAGTGAGTTTTTCAGGCTTGGGGTGATATGAAATCTCTTGCAACTGCTTAACTCCACCACGTAGCATGAAAGTAGTCACAGACGTTACATTAAAAATGAGCATAGCTGTGTTCCAATAAAACTTTATTTACAAAAATTGGGCCTACAGGCTATAGTTTGCTAACCCCTATACTGTATAATCTCATCTGGCCCCATAACTTTAAATATCATGTTTTCTAAATTCCAGATCCAGATATCCAAGTTGCCACTTAGCATCTCCACTAAAAAGTAAAAGTGAACTTTTACTGAAAGAAATCTCCTGGATTTGTATCCATTTATTGCCCTCTCAATCTATTCCTCTTCCAGTGTTCTTTCTATCAGCAAGTGGCATCACTGTTTATACCATACCAATACCATCAGACCACCTCCTTCTCCTTTACAAACTGAGTTCAAGACACAAACATCTTCCACCTGGATTATTTCAATCCTGTTTAACAGGCCTTTCTGCTTTAATCTCCCTGGAGTCTAGTCTTTATATGATGGCAAAAGAATACTTTAAACAATCAAAATTACACTTGATATTTTGCTACTCAATACTGTCCAATGGCTTTCTATTTCATTCAGAATACATTTCAAAGATCTAACGAAAGCCCAGAAGGTCTTAAATTATCTGGCGTCTCCTCAGCTTTCCGGCCCTACAGTCTATTATATTCCTCCTTATAACCTGTACTTCTGTACTTTCTGTATGAAAATTACCAATAAATATATTGGACATGAAGACATTTTTAGACATACATAGTGCTAAAGATTTCACCTCTTATTCATTTTTTCACCCAAGAATCTGTTAAAGGACAGGCTCTAAAAATTGAGGAAATAAGCCAAAAAAAGAAGATAAAAACTCAAGAAAACTTGAACTCAATGCAGAAGAGAAGAAGAAAAGGGAGTCACCAGGATGCTGGAGATGAAAAATCTCAAGATGAAGGATAAAATGTCATGGGACACAAATATGCCCCATGGGCTCCAGAAACAGAGAACTCCGAAAGGGTCATATTCAAGTTTAAGAAACTAGAACTGATAGACAAAGTACTGCTTTTGTTCACTCAGAAAGAAACTTTGCAGTTCCATTGAAAATGCAGGCTACGGGTGCCTGGTTGGCTCAATGAGTGAGCAGGTGACTCTTGATCTCAGGGCCGTGAATTCAAGCCCCACGTTGGGTGTAGAGATTACATAAAAAATAAAGTCTTAAAAAAAAAAAAAAAGAAAATACAAGCTAACTTAATGACAGGCACTTTAAAATCTGGGAATAAAGGGAATAAAGGGAAACATTTCTTAACCCCAATAAAAGCAAGCAAAAAATGATACAAAAACAGAAAGGTAATCACAGTATAACCAACTGGCAGCTCAGCTGGGTACAATAATTACATAACTATATGGAAATGAATGCAATTTGAGACAAAAGAATAAAGAAAATTTCATGCACAGGTAAGATTTTCAACAGAAGTATACCAGGGACCCGTTAAGAGTGTTTACGTTTTATTGTGATATAATTATACTCGGAGGGTCATGATTTGAAGATGTGTGTGACCGGACATGTGTGAAAAGATATAATTTTTTTTTTTAAGTTTATTTACTTGAGAGAGGGAGAGAGCATGTGCGTGAGCGTTTGCAGGCAGCGGCCAAGAGAAAGGGGGAGAGAGAGAATCTCAAGCGGGCTCTGCACTGTCAGCACAGAGCCTGATATGGGACTGGAACTCAGGAACCATGAGATCATGACCTGGGCCAAAACCAAGAGACAGATGCTTAACTGACTGAGACACCCAGACGCCCCAAAAGATATAAATTCTTATCTATGGTTAGGAAGAAGTCACAAGAAAATGCTTACAACCAAAAAATAAGTCAACTTAAAAAAAAAATAAAATAAAAAGATGAGTGTTAAAACCTGGCAGCGTTCCTAAGAATGATAATTTATGCTGTAAAAGGCACTACTGTTTCCCATATCTCCTTTTAAAATGTCAGTCTTTATAAAATACATAATATGTTGGCTGCTTTAATAATTTTTAAAAATTAAAGAATACAATAAAATCATCAATTGAGTGAAATAATTCTGACTTTTCCTAGATGAAGCTAAATTTGCCCCATCCACACACTCCAACCTTTTCTTTTAAAATCAGAGTTAAATGATACGATATGCAAAGTCACTAGTGCATATGAAGCCTTCACAAAAACAAGCAACTCTTTTGTTATAACAAACAAGGGGTAAAGTTCCAAGTTGAAATTTTATCTGGGTCAATACATTTGGTTTGGTTATGAAAATGAATTAGTGAGGTGCCTGGGTGGCTAGGTTGTTTGAGCATCTGACTCTCGATTTTGGCTCGGGTCATGATGCCAGGGTCATGGGATTGAGCCGCTCATCAGGCTAAAGCTCACAGTGGGCATGAAGCCTGCTTAAGATTCTCTCTCTCTCTCTCTCTCTCTCTCTCTCTCTCTCTCTCCCTCCCTCCCTCCCTCCCTCCCTTCCTCCCTCTCCCTCTCTCCCTCTGCCTCTCTCCCCGACTTGCACTCTTGCTCTCTCTAAAATAAAAAATAAAAGCAAATTAGTTTACAAAAATGCTGCTCTCATCTAAGAGTCACTAGGCTTCAGGAATGGCAATAGGTCTATCTGCAAGCTTCAGTAAAATGGTGACGCTCCCCTCCCCATCCCCGGTCATCAACTTTCGAGCCATCCATCACTTAACGTGCTGCTGTGAGCCCTGCAGGAGTTTGGAAAACAGCCGCCAACTGTCTTGCTAAGATGAGCTATGGCACCACGAGAGAGAAAGGAAGGGAAATTGATTTGTGGGAGGCCAGCTTTTACAAAGCACAATTCCATGGGGTTAGTTACAACTATTCAATTTCCCAAATAAAAATAAAGAGCTTACTAAAGTAACAAATTACACTTTTAAAGGAATGGGGTGGGGGGGCATTCTAGCTGCTGGATGATAATGCAATTTTGCTTTATTTCACACATTTAGAGAGAGAGGCTGGCTGTGTTACCCGAAGATGCTGTATGCTGCTTCAGAAATATGTATCTTCTCTGATGGCATGTATTCTTTCATGAATTAAAGCCATTTTCTCCTTTTCTTCTGCAACTGGTTGATGCCGAAGCCATGTATGACTCACAAAAACAGGAGAGCTTGTGACTCTTGCTCATAGAAGGCCATATGTCAGAGAAACGTGCTTTTCCAAATATGGCATATTTGGGTTGTTTCTGTTACTGATGAACCTCTCCGTTCAACCCAAGGATCAAAGGCTGTGGGTGGCCTTGCTTTAATCCTTATGTGTCCAAGAAAGGGGGTCGGGAGGGCTATTGGCAACCACAGCCATGAAAGGAATGACCTACTACTAGGAATTGATTCTTTATTCATTGAAAATGTATTGAAGATACGTTATATTCAGGTACTGGTAAATATGTGGGTAGAATGTCATGATCTCTGGTCTAATGGGGCACAAGCACATAAGTAAATGATTATAAAGCTCTCTGTAAGGGGCTATGATAAAGAAAAGCAAAACCTATAATGGGAAGACTAAGATGAGAGTCTAACCAAGTCTGAGATCCTCTTTCCAGAAAGAAGAGAGAAACAGTAAGTGAGAGCACCCTTAGGGAGCGCTTAGACCAAATCGGGACCGTAAAAGGCACATTGACCATTACTCATGAACCCCCCACACCTCAGAAAACCCATCAAGTTATTGTCAGTAGTAGTGGTGGTATTTTATTACTATTATTCCCATTTTTAAAATGTGGAAACGATTAAGAATGAAATCACTTATCACATTGTTTACTTCCAATTAATTATAGCTTTTAGAAAACAGCTATAAAAGTTTACAGAAACCCCCCAGAAAAAAAAAATCTAACACAAATCAACCCCCGCTGCTGTGACCTGAGAAGTTTCTAAGGAGAAACTCCTGTTTATGAACAGTTTTCTAAGGAAAAATATGTAATTCAGGACAATATTTTAATTAATTAAAATATACACTCTTGTCTGGTTGCAATAAACATGCATTGTTATTCTTTTTTAATCTTTTTGAAATATTTATTTATCTTTGAGAGAGAGGGAGAGACAGAGCACAAACAGGGGAAGGGCAGAGAGAGAGGGAGACACAGAATCCGAAGCAGGCTCCAGAGCTGAAGCTCAGAGCCTGACACTGGGCTCAAACTCCTGAACCATGAGATCATGAAGTCAGATGCTGAAGTCAGATGCTTAACCAACTGAGCCACCCAGGCGGTGAATTGTTATTTACTTGCTGCCAAGTTTAGGTCCTTGTGATTGTGCAGATGGACAAACGTATGTCCAGCCTTTGAGAAGATCGTAGGCAACAGAGAGCACAGACTAGATCATCAGGTCTTCTCAATCTAACTCCCATTTCTTTGTGCCATCGCCAATGCTGTGAGCCTTCATACTTTATATGCATTTTTCTTCAAGTTTATTTATTTTGAGGAGGGGGCAGAGAGAGAGGGAGAGAAAGAATCCCAAGCAGTCTCTGCTCTATCAGTGTGGAGCTTGACACAGCGCTGAAACCCATGAACCGTGAGATCATGACCTAAGCCAAAACCAAGAGTTGGTGCTTACCTGACTGAGCCACACAGGTGCCCCATGTGCACTTTTAGAACAGTCTCCTTACAGCTCCTGAGCTCATCACTTTCCTCCCTGCAACCTGTTCAGTGTAGCTAGAATCATCTTTGAAGACACACAGCTGCATTCTGATTTTTAAAAAGGAAAATTAAGTGTATCTCTGATCCCATTCTTGTCTCTAGAACCAACACAATTCAGCAAAAACAAGAAAGAGAAACAGAAACTGTATCTCTCTCATTTTTTCACCCCTTCCAGATGCGCGCGCACACACACACACACACACACACGCAAAACTGCACGTTACAAGGGGCTCCTAGAGGCACTTCTCTCCCTCCACCACACTTTTCCACAAAAGCCAATAAAGGAAAAACCAAAGTTATTCCGTGATGATGGTAACATAAGGAAAGTCCACACAGAATTCACAATAATAATATCTGCAAGAAGAAAGGGGCAAGAAATTTTACAAAGGAAAAGCAATAGAATAGCCTCCCAAATCTTCCCACAGATGAAATGCCTTTGTTATCAAATATTTTGCTGCTTTTATAAAATGTAAATACAAATGTTTATGAATTAAGAGCTCAAAAAATATTTATGGACTCGAGGAACAATAACAACAACAATAAGATCAATGAACCAAACAACAAGGTCAGGAATGAAAGGAAAGTGAGGGAGGTGACCATCACTGAAAGTCCCATTAAAAGCCCCATCTCTGCAGCTCTTGGGTGGCTTGTCTCCTTTGTCTTCTGTAAACCCTTTTTTTTTTTTTTTTACTTTTTAAGACTGCTTTTGGGGCACCTGGGTGGCTCAGTCGATTAAGCGTCTGACTCTTGATTTTGGCTCAGGTCATGATCTCATCATTTGTGAAATCAAGCCCTGTGTTGGGTTCTGAGATGATAGTGCAGAACCTGCTTGGGATTCTCTCTCTCTCTCTCTCTCTCTCTCTCTCTCTCTCTCTCTCTTTCTCTCTCTCTCTCTCAAGAAATAAACTTAAAAAAAAATGGTTCATCTCTATTGGTGAAAATAACATTACAGCTATGGAAGTCAAGGAAAGAAGGCTTGAGAAAAGTGACGTAAAGAAGTTAAAAGCAGTTTTTAAGATTTTTTCTAATTAAAAAAATTTTAACATTTTTAAATTTATTTTTGAGAGACAGAGACAGAGCATGAGTGGGGGAGGAGCAGAGAGAGAGGGAGACATAGAACCAGAAGCAGGCTTCAGGCTCTGAGCCGTCAGCACAGAGCCAGGTGCAGGGCTTGAACCCACAGACCACGAGATTATGACCGGAGCTGAAGTTGGATGCTTAACCGACTGAGCCATACAAGCACCGCAAAAGCAGTTTTTTAAAAATTTTTAAAAAGGTGTTTATCGAAGATACAGGAGATGAAACATAGATTTAACTGGTATCACCGAGAGTAGGATCAGGACAAAAGAAAGAAAAATGAAGTCAATCAAATATCTAAACATGTCAGACTCTTGTTCAAAACTTCAAAACACTTCCCATTGACAGAAGAATCCAAAAGCTTACCATGCTGACCAATGTCTTCATGGCATACACACACCATAGTAGGTCTGGCTGGAGAGGTTAAGGGCCCAAAGACACCAGCCCTCATAACTTCAGTAGGGTTTCATTCATGGGATGTGATGAGAAGCTGTTGGGGGTTCTGGGAAGGGGACGACATGACCATCTTTGTATTTTGAATGGTAAGTCTGGTTGCTGGGGTGCAGGGGGAGAAGGGAGGGTAGATCACAGGAGTCTTATTGAATCTGTCCATCCTACACGGAGACCCACGGTAGACATCTGAGGCAGGACTGGTGCTCTGAAGGCATCCCTCCTGCTCTGAAGTGTTTTTACAAAGCTTTTGCATCAGTTAAAAAGAAGGAAGTTTCCTCACACCCAGTGTGGAGCTTCTGGACCCAAGAAAACAGCTTTCATTTGTTTCCGAACTCCATGGATTCATTTGTTCATTTTTCCTGGACTCTGAATTACAAACGTCTCCTCAGAATGTTAATTACAGAACATGCATAACTCACAGTCCGTTTCTTTACCTTGAATCCAGGTTCTAATTTTAGGAACCCAAAGTCACTTGGTTAGAGCTTGCTTCTTCTCAGACATTCAAAGAACTGTTCCTTTGAGTACTGCCATAGAACATTCGTCCATGCAGCCAGGCCCTAGGCCTCATCTGATGCATGTCAGTCTTGTGTGTTACTGCTTTAAATGAAGGGTGGGAGGCCACCTAATGCTTTGCTTAGCCAGAGGAAAAGCATCCACAATGATCTCATATGGGAGAAGCACCACCATTTTCCCAGCAGCAATAGAAATGAGACCAGGTATGTCTAAACCCCTTCACTTCTATGATGAGAAAGTAGTTGTAAAAGTATCCAGTCTAGAGTGTCTGATCCATATGTAAGACCTCAATAAACAACATCACTATTTACAAGGTGAGTATTGTTATTACTGCCTCCTGTCAATGTACAGCTCCAGCATTAGCATGTAATTCATTAGAAGACATTATACAAAGGTCTTCGGAATTACATTTTAATTCCTAATAATATATATACATAAATATATACTAAATAATATATAATATACAAAATATATATACTTAATATACATAATATATATACTAAATAATATATATTTAGTTCCTAATATATATACAAAAGATATATATATATATATATATATATATACACACACAAAACAGATGAGAAATATTTATAATAATAAATGACTATTTAGTTAACATGAAGTTGTGATAATAGCCACATTATTTATTTGTTTTATAAAGAAGATACTGGGTAAATACATTAGGGTGTGTAAAATCACAATCTTTAGATTAGGTACTAGAGCTTCCCTAAAGGTTTCTTTCAGAATATTAATTTAGTTGTTCTTAAAAAAAGAAGTTCTATTGTTTAGTGAATGGGGATGTATCTGATCATTCTCTTCAGAAGGACTCACCCAAGTCTTAAATATCCTGAAGTGCAATGCAATTCTCTAAGAGAGGGCCATGCTATGTATCACGTCCCACAATTTTTGGCTTTGGAACTATTTTTTACTCAGCATCTATTAACATCTCTTAGAAGAGATGTTCAGTGGAAGTCACTTTGGGAATTACTACACTAGAAAATAGACGGGTTATGCCTAGTATTTTTATGAGGGACTATTGTTAACATCTAAAGTAAGGGGCCATGAGAGGGGCCTAAAAGGAAGGAAGGTGTTGCCGATTCTGCTCTTCTCCCTGATGTGAAACTCACATCATGAAAAGAAGCAAGTGAGAGAGAACTCGGGTCATGGTGAACATTTGAGCTGGGAAGTCAATTGTCAGCACTCTGTTTGATGATTATAAATTCCTCCCTGAAGTCTTTAGTTCTGAAACCATCTGCATGTGAACATGGCATGTTCTGCCACAATCCCTCTAGTTAACACAGATGAAGATCAGGCCAGGAAGCAGCCTGGAGGTTACCTGGTACCTTCAGAGTCTGTCTAGGCTCCGTAAAGTACAGGATGCTGCCCAGAGTGGAAGAGAGTTGTCCTGTTCCAACTACAAATAAGCTTCCCTCCAGCCAGATTCTCCCTGTGACCACCCCCCTGGTTCCTACCCTTGCCAAAATATGTTCTATGCTCAACTCAGTTTCTTCTCGGAAAAACACAGACGGACACCTGCCCCCTTCTCAGTAGAATCTTGTGACACTCTCGATACACCTAGGGTCTTCTCTACCAACATTCCTATGCCCTAGGCCCTTAGTTGTGTATCATGAACACAAAAGAATCCAATCAGGTTAATTCATGTGTTCATGTGTATTCCTTTGAGCAATTATACAGATAGGACTCTAGACCTAACACATGATGGCCACACCTGTTCTTGTCATCCTTCATATCAATTTTTAAAATATTACCAAAACTCAGTGTTTATAAAAAAAAAATTAACAAAACCTCAGTGTTTACTACCAGGAGTCCTTATGATCTGCTTGTAAATTATTGGTGAAAAGCTGCACCAATCCCCTGATTCTGCTAGTTTTCAAGAGAAGTATTTAAGTATTTAATCCCCAGGAAATGATGGAGATCATTAAAGGTTTAACAGGATGCCCTCTGGGGTCTCATTTATTAATTTAACAAACATTTATTGAATGCCTAAAATATGCATGACACTCAACCAGGAATATAATGATAAACAAAAACACAAACCTCATTTTTAGTTTCACAGAGCTTATGGTGATGGGGGCGGGGAGGGGGGAGGGTAAATCAAACGGCAATTATAATAGAGAATGTTCAGTGTTAAAATAGATGTCAAAACAGGTCACTCTGGAAGGAAATAGTTGGGTCCTCCAGGTTTGCCGATGAGTGGGGGAGGGATATTTAGGGGAGGCTTTCCAGAGAAGGCAACTTCTAAATCTGAAAGCTGACAAATGAGCAGAATTTAGCCAAGCAGGTCCAGGAAGGGCTTGGGATGGAGGAGAACGTAGGAGAGCACTCAGAGAAAGGCAGAAGCCTCAAAGACTATGGCAGCTGGAGGGAAGGTTAGGGATGAAAATTTGGAGGGCATAACGCAGTGTGCCAGCTTATAGGGGTGAGCTTGTAAGAACAGGAACCAAAGCCTGAGAGCTATCTGAAGACCATGAAATACAAAAAGCTCGATGCAGTGGCAAGGACTTTAACCTGCGTGGACCAGGGACCCATCAGGGTGTTTCAAAGCAGAAACTCAAGATGTGATTGGATCTAGAGTTTAGAAAGTTCCCTTAGATTCTTTGGAAACCAGAGGTGACTGACTGTCCAGTTTTCAAAGAAGTGTATAATACATCAGGTGAGACTTGCAGGAGATGCCTCTGGGGTTCTCTTTCGCGTCGCTGTTTTTTTGGATGCTGTTTGGTTTCCATCGGCTAGGCAGCTCTTGGCCAACCCCTCCTGGGTGACTAGGCCCACCCAGAAACCCAGCTGCACTGCCCTGGCTTTCCAGAGCGTGGAAGAGACGTTGTCAGCAGCCAACAATTTATCTCTGCACCGTTCTCCAGTGCAGAAGTCAAAAGCCTTAAATCACTGGACACACCCCAGGAGGGAAGGTTGGGACCACATTATTTCATGAATAGGAGGAACATGAACTTTTCACTTGGGGAGTGGCACAAGCAGTCTTACTAGGCCCCTAAGGGATTCCACGGAGCAAGAAAGGTGGACACCTGTCTGGATTGAGCGACTGATCCACACAGGGGCCCTGTGGTTGAAAAACAAATGCCCTGGATATTAGCTGGCTCCGATCCAAGAACTCCAAAGCCCTTTCCTATCTGAGGGAGGCCACATCTCTCCCCGGGTGCAGCAATTTCCAATTACTTTAGGAGGAAGAAGAAATAGGGGAAATTTCACAAACGACAGCCAAGCCCCTCTGGGAGGCCTGTCCTGAACGCTCCTCACCTCTGAGTGCCTTGCACACTGCCCACCCACAGGCTCCTTTATGAAGTTCAGCCAACAGAGCCCCCAGCCCCCAGAGGGAAACGACCTAATTAAAATCACACTTTGCACTGCCAAATTGGATATGCTAGTCTCAGCTCTAAGAATGCCTTGGAAAAGTATCTGGAGTTGAGTGAGTCTTTCCCAGAAGGGAATTTCTTGCAAAAAAAAAAAAAAAAAAAAAGGCAAATTCAGCAGATGGAGGGAGGGGGAATGTCCGTTTTAAATATTCTGCTGGTCCACAGCTCACTCCTCTTGCTTTCCCTCTGTGCCCATTTCTTGTTCCATGCTCTGGGACTCCCATCTTCTCCCTTCACATGAATCTTGTAGGAATGACAAGAGAGGACATTCATCATCAAGCACTACAAGTTGAGCAATGTGGTGACAGAAGGTAAGAACATCAGGAACAACAAGACTTGGGTTTGATTTCTACCTTTTAGTGACTGGGCAAGGTACGTCATCACTTGGAACCATGCTTTCCCTATGTATGAAATAGGGATGGTAAATACCTCAGGCAGGTGAAAAGTGCTTGATACATTCTAAGTACTAGAAAAGTGATAGTTCTTGTTATTAGAATTCTCAGATTCTTTTGCATTACAGAAGTCTGATCAATAATAGAGAGTCATTGGAGTAAGGCACGAAGCAATTATACATAATCCTTGAACGCCTGCCCATGAACTGTTAGACCTCAGGAAAGCAGCTTCCCTCTGTGAGCTTCCACATTGTTTGGTATAAAAGAGGAATTTGCAATAAGCAATCTCTAAGATCCTTTCCAGCTCTAATATCCTAGAATTCAAGACTTACCAAAGATGTACTCTCATTGTTCATTTATCCATTCACTCAACAAATATCTCAAAGTCTAGTGCTTATTTAGCCCTCACTTGCATACCATGTACTGTACATGTGCATACAGTATATAGAAACAGATTATGTCATGTAGTTCCCGTACCAATACAATTTTTAATCAAAAGATATTTTTCTATTTTGAAGTTTGGTTAGAGTCTCATCGCCCCTATTCAATCTATCTTCTCTGGCACAGAGCTGATTATTTTATTTTATCTTTAAATGTGTATGTATTTATCTTGTTTATTTTATTTTATTTTTTTAATATGAAATTTATTGTCAAATTGGTTTCAGTCGAATTGTGGAAAGAGCCTACATGTCCATCAACTGACGAATGGATAAAGAAATTGTGGTTTATATACACAATGGAATACTACGTGGCAAAGAGAAAGAATGAAATATGGCCCTTTGTAGCAACGTGGATGGAACTGGAGAGTGTTATGTTAAGTTAAATAAGTCATACAGAGAAAGACAGATACCAAATGTGTGTATATTTAATTTTGAGAGTGTGCATGCTTGCATGCATGTGCATGGGAGGGGCAGAGAGAGTGCAGAGCAGGACGCGGGACTCAATCTCATGAACCATGACCTGAGCTTAAATGAAGAGTTGGACACCTAACTGACTGAGCCACCCAGGCGCCCCAAGATGATAATTTTGAATAAGGTTCTTAACCATGTAACAGAAGGGAAAACGAGAACATATTTAGTAAATGTTTATTATGTGCCTGCCAATTCTTTGCAGGCTGTCTCGAATGCATCTTCGGCACCATACTGGATTCTCTTAGCACTCACTACTTTCTTCTGGCCCTCAAATGCTGGTACCACTTCAACTGTCACAGCTCCTCCCCAAGGGATGGCTCATAAGCTTGCCTCTGTGACCAACCATCTCTGCTTGGGTCTGCATGGTTCCTCCCTCTTGGAGTAGACCAGCACCTTCCCAAGGAGGGTCAGGCTTTGGTTGCCTGTGCAGGGTCAGCAGCATTTCCTGAATTTCAAATTTTCCTTGCCAGTTTCAGACTTGGATTTAATACGCAGCACAGGAGTGGGTATCAGGATTTCTGAACAGCTATCAAAAGCGCCAGATGCAGCAGTCCAGAAGTATAGAGTATTAGCTTTGAAAATCAGAATCAGGAGTATGAATCCCATTTCCTTCCTCTGTCCATTCTGAATGGACCATTCTGAGGTATGGATTCTCTAAACTGACTTCTCTAAACAGAAGGCCCATATAAACAGGTGGCTCTACCTCTTATGGGACAACGATGTCTCTTCATGATTGGTCATAAAAAAGTGGCTAGCATAGCAATGCATCACCTTGCATTTATGTCCATCCTTCTATAAGTCACTTTCCCTTTCTTACATCCTTGCTATCCTGGGATTGCATCTTCCACAATTAAGTGTTAGCACTTCATCTCTGCATCAAGCTCTGTTTGCCGGGGAACCTGTGCTAAGACCATACAGTATCATACTTACTTCTCACAGCAATCTATAGCATAAGAATTATTTTTTATTCCCAATTTACAAAGGAGAAGAAGAGTTTAAAGATGTAAAACGAATTGACCAATATCACAAAGTGAAAGTGAAGGGCAAGTTAACACTGAAACCATGGACTATCTTATTTTCAAACCAATATTCTTAACAATAAACCATATGTATGATAAAAGTAATTTGCAAGGCAACATGCAATCTGTAAATTCTTACTGAGTACCTCTTATACATCAGATGTTATTTATTTTTTTTAAGTTTTTTATTTTGAGAGAGAGAGAGACTGACTGAGACCATACATGGGTGAAGGAGGGGTAGACAAAAAGGGGAAGAAAGAATCCCAAACAGGCTCTGTGCTATCAGCACAGAGACCGAGGCAGGGCTCAATCCCATGAACCATGAGATCATGACCTGAGCTGAGATCAAGAGCCACATGTGCGACCAACTGAGCCACCAAGGTGCCCCATCAGATGCTCTTTCAGACATTAGAAAGTTGAGGGTGAATTAAGACAAACATAATCCTGATCCATGCAATTCATGATATTTTGTGAACACATTTATTAGTTAAGATATGTAACATTAGTTGCTATAACAAACATCATAATCTCAGTGGTTTAATACAACAAAACGTATTTTTTATTCATACCACAGTACAATGAGAATAGTCCAATCAATAACCTTATAAGAGTAATAATGAAATCAAGGACAAGTTCAGGGTAGTAGAAACCTTCCACAGAGAAGGGTTCTAGACCATTAGAAGAACAAAGAGAAATGCTATACTTAAACTGGAAGTCTGAAGGAGTAGGAATTGGCCAGGTATATGAAGTCTAGGTAGAAGTGGTTGGTTTTTCTTGTCTGGTTGGTTTTTTTCTTTTGTTTTGTTTTAGATTTTCTTAAAATTAGTTTTGTTTTGTTTTTAATTTTCTTTTAACGTTTATTTTTGAGACAGAGAGAGACAAAGCATGAATGGGGGAGGGTCAGAGAGAGGGAGACACAGAATCTGAAACAGGCTCCAGGCTCTGAGCGGTCAGCACAGAGCTGGACGCGGGGCTCGAACTCACGGACCGCGAGATCATGACCTGAGCCGAAGTCAGCCGCTTAACCGACTGAGCCACCCAGGCGCCCCTTAAAATTAGTTTTTAAAAGCAATTTTAAGTTTATGTAAAAATTGAGCAGAAAGTTCATATTCCTCCTTCTCCTTCTCTCCTTCCTCCCATAATTCCCTCTGTTATTAACATCTTGCATTCCTGTGGCACATTTGTTGTAATGATGAACTAATGTTTGTAAATTATTATTAATTAAAGCCCATGGCTTACATGAGGGTTCCCTCTTTACGTTAAAGTGTTCTATTTTAACAACATCATGACGGGAAACCAGCACATCATGCAGAAGTAGGAAGCAGTTTAGTTTGTTAGTCTGGTCTAGCACTTCCTGTCCCAGTGTGTGCCCTATGCATTGCCAATTACTTTCCCACCTCTGAAATGCTGTAATTGTGAATTTCTGCTCTTCAGAATCCATTCACAGCTACCCACCATTTTGAAGATCAAATACCAAATCCTTATTTTCCTAGATTTAAAGGTCCTCTACATGTTGCCCACTTCTCCAGGCTCATCTCCTACATCTTCCCTATTTTACCTGGGACTATAGCAAAATTTCTTTCTTAGAAAATCACATAGTACAATTTATGTGAAAATATTTTTTCCTCCTTACCTGTACTTAAGCCATTCCCTCTGTCTGGAATACTTCTCTCCCATTGGCATAAGCTCCTATTCTGCCATCCTTTAAGGGTCAGCTCCAAAGTCAGCTTTCAGGTTTCCATGATTCCTCCAGCCGATGCCTTCTCTCTTCTGGGTTATACTATACTTAATCTTCCTGCTTTTTATGAGACACTATCTTCTTAGGAGATATCATCCCATGTATTTTATTAAGTCCTTCTCACTTGCTATCTTTCCAAAGGTAGAAGCCACACTTAACATACCTTTTTTGTCTCCATAATACTAAACACTTAGTAGGGGCATAATGTACGCTCTGTTTTGTGATTAGAACCTTCTGTGTCCTTTCCGGTCTCCCCGTTGTTGGATCCTAAGGTAGTATTCTTGCCCTGACTATACTAGGATGCACAATACAGAATGGTTCCCTCTGGTCTTTATATCCTGGTGCCTGGCGGTATGACTAGCAGAATGAATGTTCAATAAATGTAGAATGAAAGAATCAGTTCTTCTGTCTCTGGTCTTACCACACTTTATGATTCTAACTTGTCCCTCTATAGATTTCAACCCCAATATAGTAGCTGCTGTTGGTGCCCACACAGATTCCCCTCAATTCCTTAGCAGTTGTGAGTCTTGGCTGCTGATAGTTCATAGCACTCGTAGCTAGAGAATTTCCCTTGGCCAAGGGTAAGTTACCTTACTTAGACAGCCTAGGAGGAGCCCTCGCCTTCAAACCCCTTGGAAATAAAGCAGCCAACAATTGATATGGAGTCATAAAACTGGAAACACTTGCCTCAAAATGGGGCAGCTATGGCACCAATGATGCTTCAAAGAATCCCATTAGACCAGGCTGAGTCTCTGCCTATTAGCAGAAATCTCTATTAGCAGAGATCTCTGTGCTTCTCTCCCAAAGAAGAGCCTCTACTATTGAAGGGTTTTAGAAAGCCAGGGAAATTGCTAGATTACATACACACAGCATTTTTATGCACCTCAAACACAAACAAAAACATCTGTAACCCAAGCTTTATGTAATATCAACCTATCGACCCAGCTGTGTTCCCCTACTAATGTACCCTTTTGTTCTCTACATCTCCAAAGTACTATTTTTGATTTGTTCCAGCCATGATTTCTCATTCCTCATAGAATCCAAAACTGAGTCTAAGCCCTCGTCCACCCATGAGTAACCCAAGACCACCATACTATGCATTTTGCATCTTTCCAAGAGATACTTCTTATTATAGCTTCTATATTTCTTTCCATATACTTTTCTTTCCCCTGTGATCACAGCTGAATCTCAACTGGCTCTCAGGGACCATGGAGCAATAATTCGAAGTGGCTTGGTAGAGAGCTCCATGGCAGAGGGCCAGTTCTCCCTTCCAACAGTTCAACCCAAAAAGAATGGAAGGAGAAAAATAGAGCACCCTGGAGGCAAGAATCCTTGAAAAGCCCCTTCTCACTTAGTGAGAGTGAAAAAGTTCTATTCATGACTTTTACCACCAGGTTTAGGCCTCTGCTGAAAAACAACAAGGAATTTGGAATATCTGTTTAAAATGAGTGTAAATATTTACCCACATATGCTGAAATATTCTTGTGACATTTAGTCTGATGCACACTGCCAGGAGAGAAGCAAGCTCCTGAGCCAAACACAGGAATTTTTTTTTTTAATCTTCCCTGGGAGTAGAGCAAACATTTGCAATGATATAAAATGTATTAAATCCACTGACCCTGGAATTCATAACTGGTTATGCATCAAGTACTATCATCTTGTTCAGAACCCCAGTGTTTGCAAACTCCACATTCCTTACTCTTCCCATTATCCCATGAATAGGGTAATTCATATTATCATCATCATTATAATTAAGCAAGCAGATATGTATGCACACATTTGTCTTAATATTGTAACAATCACATTATGATTACTGAATGAATGCCTCTATTTGTAGAGTGTTTAATCATTGGCAAAGTATTTATACACTCATGATCCAGGACATGGTAGGCACTCAAATGTTCATTGACTTAATCAACCACTATCATTTACCGTATGACAGGTTCTTTGCTAAGCACTGTACATGCATTTGCTCACTTAATAAAAAGATGGATGAACTAAGTAAGGCAAGTATGATTTTTCATTTCCATAAGTAAGAACACTGAGGCTCAGAGAGGAAAAACAAATAAAAAACCATCTGATTAACAAACATGCATGACATGCCCATTATGTATCAGATACTGCACTAGGTGCTGGGAATACACACACACACACACACACACACACACACACACACACACACACACA
>NW_024412401.1:38893137-39316796 GCF_014898765.1 Herpailurus yagouaroundi | reverse complement strand
ACACACACACACACACACACACACACACACACACACACACACACACAGAGTCTGTCCATGCCATGGAATTTACATAGATGAGAAAGGAAGGCACATAAATAGAAAATATCACAACAATTGCTTACCAGTAGCGTAAGCATAGCGATGGGATGTCCGAGGATGAAGCAAAAACAAGCACAAGAAAAGTTCAATGAAAGAGATGAAGATCCATGTTAAGACTGAGTAGGAGGGGCGCCTGGGTGGCGCAGTCGGTTAAGCGTCCGACTTCAGCCAGGTCACGATCTCACGGTCCGTGAGTTCGAGCCCCGCGTCGGGCTCTGGGCTGATGGCTCAGAGCCTGGAGCCTGTTTCCGATTCTGTGTCTCCCTCTCTCTCTGCCCCTCCCCCGTTCATGCTCTGTCTCTCTCTGTCCCAAAAATAAATAAACGTTGAAAAAAAAAAAAAAAAAAATTTTAAAAAAAAGACTGAGTAGGAGTTGATAGAGGTACACCTGTGGCAGAGGACGGAGACAGGCCACTTTTGGAGAGCACCTCAGAGAGTGGAGGTTCACATCATGTATACACTAATGTATGCATGAGGTACATGCCACGGACCCCAAACGCTTGGTCTGGCTATAACAGAGGGAACTTGCAGGGAATAATTTTGGAAGATTTTTGGTAGGCTCCAAACCGTGGGGCTTTGAATGCCATGCTACAGAGTCTGGATCACACAGCCAGAAAATGGCAGAACCTGGGCTTGAAATCCTTAGGTCTACTTCATAGTTCTTTTTATCACCCCAGTGATACACCCCCAACTCTCTGTGTGTACATGTGTGTGCACATCCATACTGGTGGTTTTGTGTGTGCTTCGATCACATGTGCACAGTCTCTCAGCATTTCTTAGTTCACTTTTTAAGATTATTATTTTTGACACACAAAAAGTTGTGCATAACTAACATATACAACTTGATAAGTTTGGAAATAGAGATACACCCATGAAACCACTACCACAATCTATGCCATAAATCTATCACTTCCAAAAGTTGCCTCCTAGCATCTCATTTGTGTTAATGTTGTTGTTGTTGTTGTTGTTGTTGTTGTTGTTGTTTTGTGACAAGAGCACTCAATCTAAGATCACATTCTGCATTTATGGGGTGTGGGAGAAACTCGGTGAGGACTGGACTGGATATCCAGCCAACAGCAGTACGAATCACAGAAATACTTCTATTTCAAACACATTCAGTGCCCTGAGTCAAGCTGAGGAAAGTTATGCACAGAAAGACACAACTGAAGATTCCAAAGAAAAAGAATGTTTGTAGCTGGAGGAAAACATTTCCAAGTTCCATGGAGCTGCTAAAGTGTTTGGATGTTGTGTTCTTTGTAAGTTGCTAGTGTTTCTTGGGGACAAATTTACCAGGATACTTTTATTTATTTGTGTTTTTACGCTGATGATGCTTTGGAACATCCCACAAGGTCTGCTGTCCAAGCTGAACGATCCCCAGGACTGAGTCAGTGAGATCTGGAGAAGGCGGCTCACATCTGTTCCCTCTGCCTGAAATCCATTCCCCACTTTTTCATTTGGCCAATTTCTATTCATTCTTCAGGTCTCAGAGAATCTCTTCTTGAATGCTATAGCCTAGGTTGATCCTTGAGGTATGCCCTTTTTAGTACTTTGTACTTCTCTCCTGTAACTTATCATAGTCCTAGTTTAAATTACCATCTCTGCTATTATTGGCATGGTATTTACAGCCTCTACCACTCCACATAACACTGGGGCACAGGAAGGGTCTAGTTCACTGCTGGTGTCCAGTCTTAGTAGAATATGCAATAAGTGTGAGTTGAATGAATTAATTAAAATCAGACTAAAAACAGAATAGATCATCATGATAGCCAATTTGGTGTTTCAATAAGTCCTTAGCATCTGAGGATTCCACTAGTGTTTACCAAGCATGAAATTAACCTTGTGGTTTTAAGAATGATGGCTTCACTGAACATTTATTGATTATATACTATGTACCAGGCTCTGAGCTAAGCATTTGATGTGTATTTTCTCATTTAATCTTCATGGCAACTTTACGAGCTGGTAACAGTGGCTGAGATGGAGATTTGTGCTCTCCTTCCATAATGTAAAGTTGATGCTGGGACGTGGCCGCTTGCCAGGGTCTTTTTCCAGCCTCCCCTTGCACACATCTCAATGGAAGAGCATTGAGCTCTGGTCAATGAAACACAAGCTGGAGTGATGCGTGTCACTTCTGGATTAAGGTACTTGAGTCTCTGCAGTTCTGTCTCCATGGTCTCCCTTCTCTTTCTGCAGTGACTTTGGAAGTCACAGAGTGGAAGGAGTCTGGGTCCCTGAAAGCCTGTGTGGTTAAAAATCTCCCAAGCCTGGCTAGTTTGTATTTGACTAGCATGTGAGTAAACAATCATCGTTTACTTTGATAAGGATTTATCTGTTTATCAAAGTTTATCTGTTATGACGTTTAGCATTACTTATACTCACTGATAGAGGTACAGTGAGTATGGCCAGTGTGCAGAAGAGGAAAGTGAAGCTTGCAAACACCAAGTAACTTCCTCAAAATTATATAGATGATAAATGATAAATGGTTACAATTAGTGATGACTCTACAGTTCCTTTGGGGGAAGGAGGACTTATGCAACTCTCTGAAAAAAAGGTAGCTCAGGAACCTGAAGCTCAGCTTGCATGACACATTATATGTGATAGAGAAGACTTCAGTTGTCCAATATTAAATACTAGGGGTGTGACTAATGGAGGCTATGAGAGGCTGTAGCAGGCCACCTCAAGCCAGATTGTGGCATGGTCTTGGGTTTCATGTATTAGTATTCATACATGCCAGGGACGTTACATAAATATCTCTATTACTCGCAGTAACTATCAGAGGCAGATACTGCATGTCCATTTTGCAGATGACAAATTAAAGCTTAAGGGAGGCCAAGGGATTTGCCTCTGCTTCTGTGGCTAGTAAGAAATGGGATTGAAACTCAAGGTCAAGTCTCTACAATACTCTTCATATCTCAGTTGCTTGCCTCTGTTTGACGTTCTTAGTCTCAAAAGGAAGCATACATAATATTAAATGACTCTTTCACACTCTCAAATTTTATGCATATTTCATGACCGTGACCAGTAATATTGGTTCTTTTTAAAAAAAAATTAAGTATGTTTATTTATTTTTGAGAGAGAAAGAGAGTCAAAGCACAAGCAGGCGAGGGGCAGAGAGAAAGGGAGACACAGAAACAGAAGCAGGCTCCAGGCCCTGAGCTGTCAGCACAGAGCCCAACATGGGTCCCACAAACCAAGAAAGAGATCATGACCTGAGCAAAAGTCAGACACTTAACCAACTGAGCCACCCAGGTGCCCCGACAGTATTTGCCCTAATGTGTTCATGTACTAACTTTGGGGAACCTTATAAGAATATAGCCTGGTAGATTTTGTTTCCTTCCTTTTATAAATGAGGGAAGGGGCACCTGGGTGGCTCAGTCAGTTAGGCATCCAACTCTTTATTTAAGCTCAGGTCATTATCCCAGGGTAGTGGTATTGAGCCCTGTGTTGAGCTGTGCACTGAGCATGGAGCCTGCTTGAAATTCATTCTCTCTCTCTCTCTCTCTCTCTCTCTCTCTCTCTCTCTTTCCCTCTCCCTCTCCCTCTCCCTCTCTCCCCCCTTCTACCTCACTTGTGCTCTCTCTCCACAAAATAAAAAATAATAACTTTTAAAAGAGCTTTATAAATGAGGGGAAATGGAGTTTGAAGAAAGAAAGCAGAGCTTGCCTGAAGCCACTCAGTGACTAGGAGGCCAATCTGAGATTTGAACATGGGTTGGCTAAACCTAAGGTCAGAAGTATTTTCATTATAACACAGAAGCAGGGGACTGAGGAAGAGCTCATGGGGTAGGTGGGGATTGATATTTGCAGCAGTGGTCCTCAAAAATCACTGTGCGTTGAGTATCAACTAGGAACTTGTGAAAATGGGCCCAAACGCAGAGATTCTGATTATGTCTGCAGTGACAACTAGGAATCCACATTTTTTACCAGCTTCCCAGGGAAATGTGCACAGGTGGGCTTCAGTTTCATACACTAGTGCCGTGAGGCAGGGCTTCCAGTCTGGCATTTAGTGAGGCTCAACTTCTGAAATCCTTGATTGCTCTTCCCAGCACTAAGGGAGAAAATGACACATCTCCTTCTGGAAGCAGGCGGAGGCCTGGAGCTTCCAGTCCTGAGCATTCTGAACTTGGCTTCCGTTCTCTGTGTCGATTAGGCCTTTCAAACCAATTACCATTATATATTGCTGAGATTTATAGTCCTTGGTATTTGAGGTTACAGGACTTCCGTTCTCAGGAAGAAGCTCCATGCCATCACTTCTAATCAGCTCAGCACAATGTCTGATCTCCCCTCTGTAAGAGGGCATGCTGTTCCATTAGAGTATTAATAGCCAGGCAGAGCGGCCTCAATTGCAGTGCTTGGGGAAACATAAAAATTGGTTTTGGAGGGGTCCATATTTTTAAAGAACTGTCTTCCTTCTTATCAAAATCAATGATTCAACAAGGATGACTAAGGAAGAAAAACATCCCTGACTTCCAACAGATGGAGTGTACTACATAGAAAGTTAATGTCTCCACAGGGTGTGCAAGATAGACTTCCCTGGGCTTACCTATGGTGGAGACGGTAATTCTGGTCAAGTTCAAGGCACAAATACTGCACAGTACAGTTTCTGACATCAATTTATTTAACATTTACTAAATACCAACTGACTGATGAAGAAATGAACAAGCAGATGACTATAAGACAGCTGAATGCGTATCTCCCATAACTGTTCTTTGTTTATCCATCCACCCACCCACCCAGCTGCCATCTACTCAAACCATTATTGAATGTTAGTTGCTAGCCGTTATATTAAGACCAGGAGAAATTCAGACACAAAACTAAATATTCTGTTCATAGAGAATGTACAATCCACTCAAGAAAGATGCATAATGCTTCCCCATGGTCTATCCAAGTGGGAATTAACTAAGTCCTTCTGCCATGTGCTCCTAGCCTATATGTCCAGCCTCATTTTTCAGTCCTCAGTCACACATAAGCTCTTCCTTCTTCCTCGCCCCCAAATGTCTGTCCATTCATATCTGTGTTTGTCCAAACTCCACACTTTCTTGAAGGGGCTGTCGTAAACCTCCCTGTTTCATGAAGTCTGTCCTGACCCTCCCATTAGGTAAAATAATGCCCTCCTTTCAAAGGCCAAAATAGTTCTCAACATTAATGGGAGTAATTACTCTTTGTTCTATTTCAGAGGTATTTTTGTTAATTGTCTTCTCATCTCATGAATTTTGAGCTTTGTGATTAAAAAAAAAGGGCTTCATAATCTCTATAACCCTTGTAATAGCCTTGCCAACATTAGGAGCTCAGAAATTTCAGTGAATTGAATGGAGGCATTCAATGAAGGATTCCAGTTGGGTAGGATTATCCCTTAAGCCTGCTGTCAAATTTCTATCTTAACTCTGTTGGCAATAGTCATGCTGAAAACAATACTATTGATATTAACAATTTTTTGACTACTTACTCTTGCTAATTATTTTAGATTTTTTTAATTTCACATATCCTTAATGCTTCTTGGTTGAGATAGCATGGTCACCATTATTTTAGAGACAAGTTATCTGCTGTCTGGAGTGATCCATATATTGCCTGAGGTCCAGGTATATGTGTTCCAGGGACTATGCTCTCACCATTAGGAGACCCCCCCCCCCCCCACCCTGTGACTGGATTTAACAGACTGTAAGCAACACCTACAAAAGCATTCTCTCTTATGAAAGCTAGTTCCTGAGGTCATCCTGGTTCTAGAAGAGCAGGAGAAAAAGAGGAAACTCCACCCTTATTTCCCCACTGGGGAAACAAGCACTCTGCAGTGTTATGGGAGCAACCCAGACAACTAAATTGATAGTCTATATATTTCTTGATCTGGGTAAATGCCAACTATGAGTGGAAAAAATGTTCCAGGATCTATGTTCCATAAAGAGTATACTGCCCTCCTAGGAAAGGAATCCTCTTTCAGCCCAGCATAATTTTTATTCCATTTTAAGATTTGGTTTTCTTTTTTTTATTTTTTTAAAACATTTTTTTTTCAACGTTTATTTATTTTTGGGACAGAGAGAGACAGATCATGAACGGGGGAGGGGCAGAGAGAGAGGGAGACACAGAATCGGAAACAGGCTCCAGGCTCCGAGCCATCAGCCCAGAGCCCGACGCGGGGCTCGAACTCACGGACCGCGAGATCGTGACCTGGCTGAAGTCGGACGCTTAACCGACTGCGCCACCCAGGCGCCCCTAAGATTTGGTTTTCTGTATCTACACTCCTTTTCTCCAATAAGAAAATAGCTGGTCTGGCTGAGATGTAAAATTTTATGCATGGCTCCCATACCCGTATATAAACCCAGAGTCACTGAATTTAGAATAGCTAGCCCAGCAATCCTGTTTACATATCATGCTACATTATGTAACCTAAATATCCCCATTTTTTAGAATCTTCAGAGTAGAAAAGACATAGTTACATTAAACCTGGCTTCCAATACCTGGGAACTTATCAGAAAACCCTATTAGTTCTTCTAATGCTCTACCCGTTATTCCTTTCCCCCCTACAGTAATTTTTGGCTTCCTCAAGGGTTGTCTTATGTGTTTATTAATTGATGTGGGTTACCAATCAGGAACCACTGGAATCTACCATAAAGACCTATGATATGGTCTCTAGCCTCTGCACTGTGGACTTTGCACTAGTTGTCCACATGGGCATCTCCACTTAATTCATCTGGTATACCATGCTCCCCATCCTGTGTGGCAACTCATCACTTTCTTCAAAGGGAGGAGATTGTTTCTTCCCTTTTTTGGGGAAGTTTCACAGCAGGGCAGCTTGGGTCCCTAAGCGATATAGAGCTTATTTAGATACCTCTTTCCATTCTACCCACACTTTTACTCCCCAGGTCCTCCTCATCCCAAGCTTCTTTTTCTTTTATGATGCATTCTTTCTCAGAAAACCTCTGGTCCAATCCTGCTTTATAATCCATTTTTCACCTCTCTTCTCATCCCTTGCACACACCGAGTATTATGAACTTTGTCTGTATATGTCTGTGCTTAAGTTGGGGTGCTACTCTTCTAAGTAGGCTCTTCAGTCCCCACTTTATTAGCTTATGCAGATGGGGTCTTGGGACCAGCAGTGTGACTTAACATCTGCCAGACCTTAGGTCAGTCATCAGCCTTCTGCTCAACTTAGAAACTACTTTCACACTCAACCCTTCAGCAGTTGCTCATAGAAGCCCTTTCAAAAGCACAGCATGTACCAGTATGCCCATTTTAAAGATTAATAAAACCTGGCCCACCAACATTGAGTCAGTAGGTATGATAGGATAATGTCAGTACTAGGAATTGAGGATACAGAGATGAGTAGGGCCTCTTAGGAGCTCACAGCTAATGAGAAGGACATGATTAACACCATTTCCCCTTGCCTTCATCTTTTCTTCCTTTCTTCCTGCCTTCCTTCCCATCCCCTGGTTTCTCTTCCTTCCTATTTTTCTTTTCTCTCACCCTTCTTTCTTTCCTCCTTCCTTTCCTCCTGTGCCCTTCCTTTCTTTCCTTCCTTTTTGTCTCCCTCCCTCTCTCCCTTTCTCTTTTTTCCCCAACAGCAATTTTTGGAATGCTCACCACATATCAGGCTTAGACTAGATGTTAAGGAAGTGTGAGGGAAACTAAGATTTACTGAATCTCAAGATTATACACAGGTAGACATTTTCATATGTGCTCTAATTTGTAACCTTCAAAAGAACCTTGGTAAGCAGTTACGATCGTCACCACATTTTCCTCCCTTTATACAAATTAGAAATTCCTAAATAACTTGCTCAAGGCCATTCACTTGAGGGGGTGGAACCAGGATTTCAATCCAAATCTGCCTCTAAAACCCAGATTCTTTCACCACATACTAGCGGAGCGAGCACATAATCACGATCCAGTGCAGGAAGAACAATTGGACAATTGACGTGAGTACAAGGTTCTGTTGGAGCAACTGCTATTGGGGGTCAAGGAGGCTGGCAGGCAGAGGGAATTTACAGAGCAGGAACTCAGGCCCAGAAGAGACAACAGTTTGCTCAAGAACATGGGGGGGGGGGGGAACGAGAACGCACAGGTGTGTGCATGTCAGAGTCAGGGCTAGTGTTCAGATCTTTGAAAGTCAAGTTTAATCCACGCAGCACTCCCCTGGGCTGCTCACCCTCTACTGTTTGAATGTTATAGTCTAAACTTATAGGACCTGTTTCCATACAGGACCAGGTGACATCAATACCCCTTCCTTGGAAAACACAGAGGATCCTAGAAATTGGAGTAAAATCCCAGCTTTTTATATTTTCTGCATTAGATGTTTATTTCTGTACATGCATGTTTATGGGGAGGTGTGCTTCCCCAAAAGTCTAAAATATGCTCTGAATTAGTAGAGGAGAGTTCAAAGCCATTTGGCTTAGAGCCTGCTAAGGAAAACAAAAAAGAGGGTGAGAGACCAAGGCAGGAGGTATGGGTTGCTCTCTGTCCAGTTGTGGCTCTGAAATACTAAGAATCTGTTTGGGTGGGATCAGCTGGAGGGATTTAAAATCGGAGGGGAGGACTGTGTTCCTCCACCATCCCCCCTCAGCACATCTGTCCAACACTGCTCACGCCTGCTCCAGCCTCTTCCCATGTGTTACCAGTATGTTTGGCCTGGCTGGTTCCTCCCTGCATTAAGGCAAGACTTCTCTTTCTACAATTCTGCTTCATATAACATAGAACCTGGCAGGCTCAAGGCAAAAATAGCTCCCCAGAGCCCAGATGCAGGAAAATCTGGGCCTTGTTTACTCTTTTTGCAAACAAGTATCAATTAAAGAAAGGCAAGAAAGGCTAGGGTTTGCCTTCTAACTTGAGAACATCTACAAGGAATCCATGAGTTCTTCCCATAGAGTGTGGCTAGAGCTGTGATTCTGTAACAAGGCCACATCACCACCTAGGACCTATCTGAGACATTTCTTCTGGAATTGGAGGAAACCTTATTTCACCAACAGTTTTGTTTTTGCCTTGAAGAATAAAACATAGGGAGAAACTTTTAGGCAGTTAGAATCTCTTCTCTATCAAACTGGAAGATAACAATATAAAGTTAACCCAGAATGATAAAAACTATGGATGAGAAGTCGGGAAATCTAGGTTCTGCACCCAGATGACAACTGGCTTCTCTGACATTAGGAAAGGAATGCATTAGGTCAGATCAGAAATGGCGCATGTCTGACCTTGTGCTGTCACCAATACATGCTCGTGGCAGACATCACTAATCTATTGTGATTGTTTCTCATGATCTTCAAGAGGATAGCTTCAGGATTCTCAACACACTCCACTAGAGAGCAGCTGTCCATTAAACCTATTGTTCATCTCCAGAATCAATCATCTTCTATCCTTTCTAGGTTTTGTTTTGTTTTGTTTTTGTTTTTGTTTTAAATTCTATTGCCAGAGAAGAAAGCTTTCTCTTCATTCTACTTACACATTCTCCTTTGGAAGGCATGTCCCAGCCCCACCCAATGAGTGAAAACCTACTTCAGCTGCATCTTTTTCAGGCATGCATGAATTTATCCACAATAAACTTTCATCAACTTTATAAAATTTGGAATTAGTGTAGATAAGAAACCAAATGTTTGGATACTGACCGAAAACCATTTGAAAGTGTTGTGTGTGATCCATCTAAATCCAAACACTCAGTTGGCAGTCTCACAATAGACTCTCAAAACACACTTTCTTCTGGTAATTCAGATCTAGCCATACAAATGAGCAAGGAATGTGCTCCAAACATGACGCAGACCTTTTCAGCCTCATTGATCACCATAAATTTTGGCACTAAAATGGATTAAGATCCATGGGGGTAAAAGATAAAAGGATTTTGCATGTATGCGTGTATATGTGTATGTATGTGTGTGTATTTATTAATTCATTCATTCATTCATTCATTCATTCATTCATTCATTTATGAGAGGGAGAGAGAGACAGACAGACAGATAGACCAACCAGAGAGGGAGACACAATCTGAAGCAGGCCCCAGGCTCTGAGCTGTCAGCACAGAGCCCAATGCAGGGCTCGAACTCACGAACCCTGACATCATGACCTGAGCCAAAGTCGGACACTTAACCTACTGAGCCACCTAGGTGCCACCTAGGTGCCCCAGGAGGATTTTGCTTTTAGACAAACTTGCCTTTCCCGTGCCCAGATGGAGAAGATGCCTTTCCCGTGCCCAGATGTGGAATACACTGACCCACAGTTGGAGAGGACCTGGTGAATAGACAGGAGTCCCAGGGGAGACTGGACGTCCGGGAATATGAATTTGGATCTACATTCCACCCCTATCTTGTTCTGAGATTTTGACCTCTCTCTTCTTCAGACACACAGCCCTTGTTGAAGCTAACACTCAATCTAGTTCCTCTGCTCCATGGTTCCATAAATTTGTTTCTTGGCTTCTGAAGGGTGAATTGAAGATACAGAAAATGTACAAGGAGTGGCTCTGGGAAACCTACTCCTTTCACATTTTCTGCATCTTCAATTGTTAAAGATTGGAGTAGGGAGAGGAATGCTCCAAATATCACCTTTATCTTCCCTTTTAATATTCCAAGAAATTAACTTTTCATTGTAGATGCAGTGACTTCCAATTGTAGAAATCGGAGCCTTCTGAATTTTCCTATTTTTTACTTTATCACTGTAATAAGTACCTTGGTGCTTCTGTTGATAAACTTGCTGTGAGGTCTTCCTCCTTTGGGTGTTCTCATTTTACTCTTTCTCCTCAAAGTCCCACTGTCCAGAGTACCTCTTTTTCTAAGCTTCATGCACATAAATCCTGTGTATCCTTTAAAGTCCAGGGGTTGATCTTTCCTATGAACTCATCCAAGATCAAATTCTTTTCTGTTTATACACCTGAGCATGGACAATCTTGTTGCCTTTGTTATTTCCCTGTTTATCATTTGTCTGTCCATGCATTTATTCTCCACTTTCCAATAGGTTTTGAGGAAGCACAAGCATGATTGCAAAAGGATCCCCTCTTAAACTACAAGCACTACAGTAGGGACCCTTATGTACATATATTTTTAATATATAATATTCCTAGAAATCAAACCTAGCTACCATTATTATTTGGGAGGGAGGGTTATGTTGGGACTCCTGAGGGTAGACGGAATTAAAGTTACAGGTCTAGTTACAGATATGGCTGGCCTTAAAAGTCAGTGTCCTCACTCGAAAACGCACGCTTCTTCAACCATCATGCATTTCCTTGCCACAAATCCTATAACCAGTAGGTGGAAAAACTCACATACGAAAAGCTTGGAAAAGGAACAAGGGAATTAGTAACAGAGAGAGAAAATAGAAGTGTATTGTAAAAAAACATCTTACTGGGGTTAAGTTAGAGCAACTGAATGCCATAATTAGTACTGAGTTTCCTGGAAGCCTAAGTAAAGAGCAAAACATAATGGGTATCTATCTCTTGGCATCTAGTCGAAGAAAATGTAGATAGATATACATGTTGTCCTGGATTTTACTTCTGAGATAAACTTGTCACAAAAGACACTGAGCAATACATTGGAAGATGTTCACAGCAGCACTTTGATCAAGAGTCCCAAAGATGTTTTTCAAACATCTGTTTTTTATAATAGCAGCAGACAGGATGAACACTGAGAGAATAGCGCTAAATCACAATTCCAAAAAGACAATTCATTAGGGGGCCCAAAGAATATGGTCCAGAGAGGTGACTTCTTCCCAGTCTGGCTTAACATAGGGATAAAAATAAGAGTCTTAAGGTTTGAATAATTAGCCTGCCCTTACCCCAGTATTTCCTTGTGATGGTAAAGATTTTGTTTTTCTTTTTGCATGAAAAATAAAACACATAATTTTCTTTTCTATATTTTGGTGTGAGAAAAAAATGTGGATTATTTGACAATTATATAATTGTGGGGTTGCTTTGCAAAAGCTTGTTTATAAGACTTCATGAACTCTACTTGTGAATAGCAGGAAGTCATAGAAGAAATGGTAGAGAAATGATCTGGTGTAGAAATTCATTTTAGGGATACAGAGTGGTCAACAAAGGCTGCCCATGCACGAGGAGGTGACATTTGAGCTGATAACTCATGAATCATTAAGAGACCCAGAGTAAAAGTTTCAAGGTATAGAGACAGCTTCCAAGAAGAACTGATGGACTCTGTCAGAATGGATCCCAGTAGAGGTGACATTTGAAATAAATATTGAAGAGTGACTTTTCCCAGTAGGCAAGGGAGAAGAGCCTTCTAAAAAGAGGAAACTGCCTACGCAAAGGTGCGGAAACACAAAACATGAAATGGAAAATGCATATCCAGGTTGTTTTAAGTTCCTTTATGTGGTCAGATCCTGCCCTTGTAGCAAAGGGGCCAAAAATCAACCTGAAGGTCAAAAAGAGTCAGGAGATCAAAGACCTCATATGAAATGCCAAAGAGTTTGAGTTTTGTTCTGGGCAGGATGGGGTTTGTGTTTGAGCAAGACACTCATGACTGATTGTGGAGAGTAGCAGGAAGGAGTGTGAGGCTAGAACCAGGAAAATGGTTAAGATCATGCTCTCATGACACAGGCAAGAGGTGAGAAAACCAGAAGAGAGGGTTGGTGTGAGTGAGGGAGAGAGAAAGGAAGGGAGAGGGAGAGGGAGAGAGAGGGAAAGAGAGGGAGAGGGAGAGAGTAGCTGGAGGGAGAGATATATTTAGGCAATAGAATCAACTGAATTCAGTAACTGATTGGCTGGGGGAGGGGTGTCAGAGAGGGAAGCATCCAAGATGATCTGTGAATGGAGAGAACCACGGAAGGAAGAAACATCTGTCTAGGGGTCAGTGACCTCAGCAACTTGGACAGTGCCTAACTCATGATTGCACTCTTATGACTCTCTGTTAAATGAATAAACATTTCTGGAGGGGGTGACTAAAAGGAGAGCAAAGTTGCACCCAGGATTCGACTAATGCTGTAGAATTGAGGACACTAAGTGATATGCATTGGCTTCTCTAGGACTAGTGCATGTTAATCTAATTATTATATAACGGAACCATTTACTGAGCTCTTACAATGTGCTAGGTCCTGGGTTAGGCACTGAACATTATGATGTTCTATGAAGAATCAACGACTATAATAATAGTCATTTTAAGGATGGATAAATTCAGGGTCTGAAAGGTTAAGAAACTCATCCAACATCCCAAAAGTTGTGAGTGGCAGAGCCAGGATTTGAACCCAGGTCAGTGTGATTCAAGCCCTGCAGTCATAATCATGATGCTTGCAGATTTAGAGAGAAGAACATGGTGAAGGGCACTTAGTAAGCAAGGGTTTTCTAGGGACTGGAGGTGTCTCTTTCTCTTCTAACATATGTTTTGGCTGAGAAGTGTAGGTAAACTCTCGTGATGTTCTCATATAGGATGTACGTGCAAATCATTCTGGAGAAAATACAGAACTGTACAGTTTGTTGGACAAATACTAGTAAGTCCCCTACTTCTCTTGAGTCTAAAGCCAATGAGCTTCCTACTCCAGATTTCACTACTTAAGAAGGAAGCAGGTAAAAGAGGAAGAACGAGGGGGCCAATGGGTTGGGATTCCTTAGTGAGTACCAGAATAAAAGAAGTGATTTTATTCTTACTGTAATGTGCTGACAACCAAAGGGCTTGGGAGCTGCAATTATATTAGTAAAGAAGAGCTTTCACAGAACACTGGCATTTGGATATTTGCAGCCAACTACTGAGATATTTAGGAGGAATGTTGAAGCTAATTCTCTTTCATAATTGCACATGAATACCCAAGGCCAAGTTTCTATATCAATGGAGGGAGACCATTTACAAGGCATGGTCTGAGAGGCCACAGGAAAATTCTTCCTTTATATATCTCTGTCATGGGGGCACCTGGGTGGCTCAGTCTGTTAAGCATCTGACTCTTGATCTCGGCTCAGGTCATAATCTTACAATTTGTGAGTTCAAGCCCCACATAGGGCTCTGTGCTGACAGTGTGGAGTCTGCTTGGCATTCTGTCTCCCTCTCTCTCTGTCCCTACCCCACTCATTCTCATTCTCTCTCTCAAAATAAATAAATAAATTAAAAAAAAAATTTAAATAAATAAATCTCTGTCACAGATAAGCAAAACAGATGGACGTGGATAAAGAAAGTTTTAAGTATCATTAACAGTTCAGGGGGCATATTATCCAGAGTCCACTATTACTTATGACTGTCCTTCTAGTCTCTTCTTGAGGATTTCAGGTATCTCCTGCTTCATGAAGAGTTTTGTTTTATTTGCTGGACTGTGCTAGCTAGTGAGGCCAACTTCCACTATTGACCAGGGTCTGCTAAACTGTAACTTTAATTCTTTCTTAAGTGCATCCCCTTCCTGCACAAAAATACATCCTAACATATGGGAGTACAATCCTCATATCCCGCAATATCCTTTCTCTGCAAGGTTTCAGAATGAACAGCTGAAGTCACCAATATGACAAGAACATAGATAAAAATAGCTTTCATTTATCGAGCACGTTGGACCCTGTTCTAGATATGCTCAATAAAATACCTTGTCTGGTATTTTATTGGGTCCTAACGGTAACTCAGGAAGGGAAGTAACGATTATCTCCATGTTATAGAGGAGGGTGTTGAGTCTCAGTGAGGCATTAAAAAATGTCCCCTTTTGCTAAGTGAGTGGTGGTTCTAGAATATAAATTCACATAGGTCTGATTCCAGAGGTCAAGATTGTTTTCTCATAGACCAAACTGTCTTTTGAATTTTACCTACTTTGACTTTTATCATCTTTTTTTGCCCCTTTATACACATAGTTAAATACATAGAGAAAGAAGCTCAGTTATGAGAAAAAAAATAAACCTGTGGACTCTTCAGAGAGTTTTGTATCACACTTATTTTAAATCATCTTCTAGGGATGGTTTTAACCAGATGAAAGCCCTAATGAACTTCTTTCCGATTTTTTTTTTTTCAGGAGATACTAAGAAAATAAACATAAAAATAATCTGGGCAGGTCAGGTTAAAAACTATTTTCTTTAATTCCCCACTAGTAGGAGGTAAGATATCCTTTTTCAAAGGCCAGTTGGTCAGTAGGCATCAAAAAGTTTATTATTATGCATATGCTTCAATAGAATAACTAATACATTCATTCTTTCATGCATGAAAAGAATTGATGTTTATTTATTGAGCATCTACAAATCCAGGTATTTTTCTAGATTTGCAGTGTGCGATGAAGGATTCATGATGATAAAAATCAAAATAGGTAAAATTCAAAAGACAGTTTGGTCTATGAGAAAACAGTCTTGACCTCTGGAATCAGACCTATGTGAATTTATATTCTAGAACCACCACTCACTTAGCTTAAATTCCAGTATGCAGAGAGAAAAGTACTTGTTTAATATCATAAGGGGATTTAAGCTGTGGTATTGACAGGGTTAAGTGTGTGGGGTGGGGAGAGTGATAAGAGATGAACTATTTTTTAAGGAATTAAGAAGGGGCTCGTTAGAGATCTGGATGGAGAGTTTTCCGGAGGAGGAAAAACCACTGAAAAGGTCCTGAGGCAGGAATGAGCTGGTTTCATTGAGGGAACAGTGGGAGGGCCAGCACCGCCAGCCTGGAATGTGCCTGGGGCAGGGTGCCACAGGGAGAGGAGGCCAGACACAGGGGTAGTAGGGGTTAGATCACACAGGATTACGAAGACTTTAAGGGCCATGATGGGGACTTGATTCTAAGTATTCTAGGAGTAGATTGATATGATGTGACTTTATTTTTAAAAGAGTTCCTATTCTGTTAAGTGAAAGGAAAAGAAAAAAGAAAAACCCTCAAGGGAAACCAATTGCCAAGCCAATAGCAGTGATGAAGGGGAGAGGTAGACAAGGGTACTGGATTCAGGGAGGTGGCCGAGGGCAGTGGAGTGAGGGAACATGGAGTAGAGCAGTGGATGTGGAACTGGTAAGCAGAGCTAGAACTGGGGATTTGAAGCTGACACGCTGCTGTGACTTTGCTAAATGATCTACTGTGGGGACCTCTGGTACTGATTTCACTTCTAGAAATATATTCTAAGGTAATGATCAGGGATCTCCTCCAAGACAGGATTATAAGAATGCTCCTAGTTTAAAATGACAGAAGGTTAGAAATAACTTGTACTTGCAGACCTTCAGACCTCATTAAATAAATTATGAAAATTCCTGGAATGATACAAATCAGCAGATAATTTGTCTGGATAGTGTGATTTTCCAGTCATTATTTTTCTTTCCTTTTTTGTCTGAATTTTTGAATCTGTTGAAAATGAGACTGTTTTATTTTATAAAACAAACCAAAAAAAAAAAAAAAGTGTCAAAGTTATGTTTGAAAAGTAAACCTGCCCTTATTTGACTGCACTTCTGCACAGCAGGGTCCACTGGCTTTTCCATTTAAAATATATCCCAAGAACTCAATTCAGTTGGCTATCCTGTGAGGACTTCACAAATACTCATGATAGATTTACTACGTAGCGATGTGAGCCCAAACTGAGGCTTACACTGGGATTCATACATGTCTGGAGAGCTGGCTGGGCATGTGTTTATTTATATGTGTAGTTTGCACTGGTTGGAGGGGGTGGAGCTGGGGAAGGCTGCAGAGAAAGAGGAAAATGGGAATGGGGAGAACAGCTGGATGCCTATGATGTGTCTGGCATGGTCCAGGGACTGAAGTTGAAGGAGCTTTTATTCAAAGGTTTTATGGGGCACAAAAGTACAAAGAGGGCATCCTTGGTGCCCAGGAGATGAAACATGGCACAGAATGGGTATAAATAACCTCCTCCTCACTCTGGGGAGAAGACAGACGAACCCGAGCATTTTGAAGATGCCTGAGAATGCAGAGTGTCTGGAAGTACCAGTTCTGAGAGCATCCTGATACAATAGTGCCCTTGGAAATAGGGAGAACCCTTCTCCAAGTGGATTCATCACCATTCAACATAAAAGAGGGGGGCCTGGGGAAGTAAAGGAAGGGCATGGTAACACCATGAAGTACCTGGAGTGAACAGGCTTGTTCGTAAACCCACGTGTGGCATCTGCTGTCCTCACAGAGTTAACGAGCAGGTATTATGAATTGGAATTCAAAATGCAGAAGAAAATATGAGTTATCAGCTTTAATATGACCCTGTTTACACACAAATGGCAGCATGACGTGGGGGGGATTTCAGGTTACCAGAGAATGGAGTTTTAGCCCCCAGATCTTAGAGGTGGAGAGGGCACTGGAATTCTTCTAATGCCTTCCTTCTATGCCAAAGCCACCCAGTGAGAAGGTTTCTCAGTCCCTGAATGGCTCCTTTGATGGGACCTATTGACT
Source organism: Herpailurus yagouaroundi (assembly GCF_014898765.1). Lineage (NCBI taxonomy): Eukaryota > Metazoa > Chordata > Mammalia > Carnivora > Felidae > Herpailurus > Herpailurus yagouaroundi. The sequence continues at coordinate 39,299,455 of NW_024412401.1, read as the reverse complement.
CTTTCTTGGTATATCAAGGTAGACTCACTTCTCTCCTCTTGAAGTAATGTTATTTGGAAACATGGGCAGGGCTGTCATGGCTGAGAAGATGAGTATAGTGTGGGCCAAATTCCAATCTGTGCTCTATTCACCAAGCTGTGTGGCTGGGCCTGGTGAAATGATTTTCTTTTTTCTTTTCTTTTCTTTTTTCTTTCCTTTTCTTTCTTTCTTTCTTTCTTTCTTTCTTTCTTTCTTTCTTTCTTTCTTTCTTATGCTGAAGGAAAGCCATTTTAGGGATTTTCCCTAAAAAAATGCCGTTAGAAAAAATTCACCCAAAGATACCATGTACACTCAAGGGCAGTGCTGAACTTGTCCTTCTAAAACTTCTGAAAAGGGCAGGGTGCTGTGACAGTCCCCACAATTCTATACCCTTCAGGTATAAGAAAGGACTGAAGTGCAAAACAGAAACTAAAATTGAAGTAAGCTCTCTGAAAAACATGCTATGCTGAACATGTTTCACGTAGCATCCCATTTAATCCACGTGATATCCCTTGAGAGTAAATTTAATTCTACTTTTATAACCAAGAAAACGGGAGCTCATAAAACTTACACCTCAAAGGTAGTAGAATCAGGACACTAATTGTGTTTATTCTATACAGCTTCTTGGATTTGCTACAGATAGTTCTTGGAGTCTTTATGATTGTTGAGTTTTTCCTGTTTAATCTCCCTCTGGTCACTGTATTGGCACCCCCTCTCCTTAACTCTGTTTCCTGGTTTTTTGTTGTTGTTGTTGTTGTTTTTAATCCATTCAACAATGTTACCACCCACCTTTGCCTTTTGGGACACACAGCATGCTGCCCAACACTTTCAGCTCTGACAGTCCTAGAAAAGTTTTCAACTTTGTAACATAGCCTTCTTTACAATTTTATAGAATCTATCCAGGTAGCAATCCCTGCTACCAGTTCTGTATCTTGATTCTATCATCCAATCCCTCCATAAGACATTTTAATAACTAATATAATCCTTTCCTTTTTTGAAAAAAGCCCTCTTCTCTACCCCCCCTGGTGCATGGCCCTGGGTATAGCCAATATTTATTTACAGCTTCATTTATCTCCAGAAACTGCAGGTGAGTCCTATGAGCAGCCTTATTCTGTATCTCTTTGAACAGACACGCACACAAACAGATCTACGTGGCCACACAGAACTTGCCCTGCTTCTTCCCGTAGCTGGCCTCCAATGGACTCCTATGCATTTATTGTCTTCCTTCAACTTGACTGTAAACTTCTAGATGGCAATACTGTGTACACAGAAGTCACACAATAAATGTGCTCTGATTGGTTTAATTCTTTTGTTACTCTGTGCTCCCTGTCCACTCTCTGCCGCCCCCTCTCCAGGTCACCTGGTTAAATAGGCTCTTGATAAATACTTACTGAATGAAATAATGAACCAGCACCAACTAAATATAAGGTGTTATTGTAATAATTGGCTGGGTCAGACAGATACTTAAATACCACGTGGAACTCTGTGGCAGCACTGGAATGCCACTGGATATATGGAGGTCTGGCAGAAAGCAAGCTGTGGTTGGATTTGGGCACAAGACGGTGAGGGTGGGAGTGGGAAAAACTGAGCAGGAGTCATTATGTCTGGGATGAAATGGAAGGTCTGAGCAGGGAAGAAAGCAGCTGAATGGCAGACTGGCTCTTAGTATTGAAAAATCAGGTGTGAAAATCAACAGCAGCAGTAACAACAATACAGTGATGATATTAAAAGTAGACTGTTCCATGGCTCTATGTTAGTTTAATTTTTTTCTGAGGTTGCCAAATCTTCATCTTGGATATGGAAACTAAGATGGCATTTTGGAAAAAAAGAATCATAAGGTATATTAAATTCTAATTAATGATATGCATGCTGTTGTACTTGGGTGTAGCGTGGTGACGACCGCAACTCATTTTGAAATGAGTCACAAATCGGATGGATTGATAGAGGGAGGGAAGTCTGGAGACGCCTAGACGTGTGGTAAGGCAAGTACAGTAAGACGGTAATTGTCAAACCCAGATGGTAGGTATGTGTACGTAGACTGTAAAAATGCTCCAACTGTTGTGTATGTTTGACAAAGTTTCACAATAAAATGTTGGGGAAGAATGCACTGTGGAGCAATTGCTACAGTTCCCTTAAGAAGAATAGTGTTGGATCCTATGATCATCAGAGCAAAATATAGTTCATTAGGTAGAATTTTCCAGAGGGGTGATCATAAATCTCCATATTTATACAGGGCTTTATAGTCCACCAAACACAAAGTGTGATGTCTGAAAGAACAGGCCCTGGAGCCAGACTCACTGGTTTCTGATTGCTAGCTATGGGCAGCTCACTGAACTTCTCTATCCCTTGGTGGTTTCATTTGTAAAATTTGTATACTAATTCTTCCCAGAGATGTTGTAAAGATTAAATAAGGCAGTAAATTTAAAATGCTTAGAAGGTGTTAGGAAACTAAAAGCTGTGTATTAATGCTAGCTATTATAATTATAATAATAATAATTAGATCTTTTCATTTGCTCTTTGGAATAGGAATAGTTACCCTGCTTTAAAGAAACTGAAGTGTAGAGAGAGGTCTCTTGCCCAAGACCATGGAGGTTTGTCAGAGGTGATACTGGGGTGAAATTTAAGACTTTCTTTGCCTCTTTCAAAATATGCTTTTCCATGTCCCCCGACTCCCACTCAAATGTTCAGCCAACACTAAGATGAAAGAAATGCCAAGTGCCTAACAGAGTGCTTGGCACATGGTAGGCACTGAAAAAGTAGGTGACTGATAAAAGTCCATTTATAGCACTTACTGTGTCTGTTACCCTGCTAAGCACTACACATTATCTCAAAGTATACTCATAAAAGCTCTAAGAGTTTAATTTTACTACACTATCCTTACTTGCCAGATGAGAGCAGAGGCTTTAGAAAGAGTATATTGCCCAAGATCCCACAGCTAGCAAGTTTGAGCCACAGATGCATCTGGTTCCAAAGCCCATGCATTTTAAACAACACTATAACACTTTCATGAATGAAGGGAGAGCTGCTTCAAAGCTTAGCCGAATGGTAGAAATTAGGAAACATAAGCCATTTTACCCTTAATCCACAGAGCTCCCCCTGGGTCTTTCTCATCATAGATGCATTGTATTACTAGCAAATGTGAATGTTTTGATGAATTAGGCAAACACTCCAATTGCCTGTACATTGCAACATCTTCCCTTCAAAGGCCAGGGAATGTAGACTGTACGTTCTTTGTCCAGCTTGTCTGAATGCGTCAACGCTGTCTGGGAGGCACAGAGGTGGATGCTTTCCTAGCAGGGGTGAGGCCCCTCCTGCATGTCCAGCTCCTGTATTTGTAAGATTGCCATGTGCTGTACCACTAGGCCAAGGAATGAAGGGGCCCATGGTCCCAGCCACCTCAGATTATGCAAGCCAAGAAAAATGTGCAAATCGCATGAGAAAAGCAGGCAGTCCCCAAACATCTTTATTTGTTCATTTCTGTACCCTGACGCTTTGATTGCAGTCTTGTACTTAGAAATTTCAAGATAAGTATCAGCAGCTGGACACCGGGTAAATCAGAGGCACAGACTCTGTGTAAATACTGACGTTTCGAAAGCACGAACTTATGTCCAACAGCTTGAAGCAGAGGACCCAGTGGGAAGGGAGGGGGAGTGGTGTTATGGCTTTGGCAAAGTCAACCTTCTGAGAAACTCGTGGACATGTCTGTACATGCCTGAACTTGTCTGACAAAGCCAAGCAGAGATTTCAGGATCTGCCAGATCCAGATACAAGCGGCCTGCATGCTCAGAACCTAAAAGGAACAGTCAGAGGAAGTAAAGGATTAGGATGAAGAAACAAAAGATTATGGGGCTGAAATCTTGTAACAGAGGTTACAGGTGGGTAATCACAATGATGACAAGAAACTGAGCTGCCATCTGTTGAGTGGCGACCATTAACAAGATCCCACGTTAGGGCTTTTTACATCCACTCACATAGTTAACTCTACCAAATAATCCTGAATTTGGACTGTATTTACTCCAGTCTATAAATAAAATTAAAAAAAAAAAAAAAAAAAAGGAAACCACGCTTGAATGGTAAAACAGCTATCTCAAGGTCAGGACCTAGCAAGTAAGAGGAAACAGGGTTTCAACACACAACTATCAGACCCAAAGACCAAGGTACGTTACCTTGAGATGGCCCCCGTGCCCAGTGAATGTGAATTTGAACACAGAGGAAGCTCAGAACCTAAATCCCTCTAGAGTTAGAGTAAGTAATAACCATCATACACACACCATTTCACAACTATCAAAGAGGTAATATAATCTACATGTCCTAGACACAAAAGAGACAAAAGTGCCAAAAAAGAGTTTGCCTCTAGGATGCTATCTAGGATGCTATCTAGGATGATAGCATTTCATAGACTAGCTATAAATTTTGGCTAGTAAACGCCTCAATTTTATCCCCTTGCAGACAGAAGAGATTTGAAGAGAGAATTCTATTTGAGAAGAGAGCAGGGAGGATGTGGGGGGAGGGGCAAGAGAGCAACTCTTTCTTTAGGAGTTAAAATGATGGGTAGGACCAACCTCTGAGCATAGTATAAGGAGAAATGAGAGAGCTTGCTGGTAGGACCTGTCGAGGACATACCAAGAAGATGGACTGGAAAAGCATGGGCACAGTTTGGTGTGATAGGCCTGGTCAGTTCAGCCAAGTGCAGATACATTGAGAAGTAAAATTAGAATAATGGGTGAGGGCACCTGGGTGGCTCAGTTGGTTGAGCATCCAACTTTGGCTCAGGTCATGATCTCACAGCTCATGAGTTCGAGCCCTGCGCTGGGCTCTGTGCTGACAGCTCAGAGCCTGGAGCCTGCCTCGGATTCTGTGTCTCCCTCTCTCTCTGTCCCTAACCTACTCACATTCTGTCTCTGTCTCTCTCAAAATTAAATAAACATTAAAAAAATAAAAAATAATAATAATGGGTCAATTAAGGTTGCTGATGCTGTAGCTGTGCTATGAAGCTTACTTAGTGTGTTATGTAGGCTCATTTAACTGCAAGTAACCAGATCCAATTTTGCATAAGCAAAGAAAAAAAATGAGAATAATAAAAGCACACAGGCATTTCTCTTGGAGCAGCATGTGCAAAAGATAATGTTAACTATGGGAAAGAAAACTCAAGGTGATGGGGAGCATTGGGAGAGATGATGCTGGAGGGGTGACAGAATCCAAACCCTGGAGTTCTTTGTGGACACCACTCAGATGCAATTCTATAAGCAACAGGGAGTCAAAAGAGGAGTAACATCGTCAAGAAGCAGAACATGGGATGGTCAGATAAAGTGATCATTTGATCTGCTGTAGGGGTTAAAGAAAGGAAATCATCAAGCGTGGCAGTTGATTTTCTTGGCTATATACATAGTAATGCCATTAACTATGAAAGGTAACACAGGGATGGCAGAGATGAGGTAGGAGGAAAAGGCTAATGATAGATTTAATTTTGAGCAAATTGGGTTTGAGATGCCTGTAGGTCATCCTAGAGATACTGATAGAAGCTCGTGTGTGTGTGTGTGTGTGTGTGTGTGTGTGTGTGTGTGTGTGTAGCTCAGAAGGAGTGTTTGGGCTGGAGTTACAAATATGGAGTTGCTAGCACCGAGACACTGACTGAAGCCAGAGCAATGGATCAGGACATCCAAGGAGATGATAAAACAGAGTCTAATAGATAACCTTAAAAATAATCAAAAACAATAGTTATAGGTCAGACATATTAAGAAGAATATTTCTTCAAATTTCATAAGAGTGGCAGAGAGATAAGAGAAATTAGTAGGAAGATTACTGCAGAATGGCAGTATAAGGACTTCTGGAAATCTATTTCTCCATCAAAGCAAGGACATTGGAAAAGTTGTCAAGATCAACCTTTTCAGAATTCTAGAAATTAATCAAAAGCTTACAATAACCCGAGAGTGTTCATTGAAGAAAATCAGCTCAATCTCAGTAAGAACAGTGAGCAGCTTAGTGGCATTTAACATGCCCTACTCCTATTGCCTTCCTCCCAAACTGCAGCCATGAAAACCAACAGCCTCACAATTATGGTAGCTGTGAAACCAGTGGCCTGCAGCGACAGAGTTTAGAGATCTAAAAAGCCTCTTTCCCGGAGAATTATTACTATTTTATCTGCCTGGCAGTTCCCTGGGATACCCCCATTCATAAGGTTTGTCTTTATTTTACCTGACTCAAATATTCCAGAAATACAAGGTTGTGTTAGTATCTAAAAATCAATGTCATATACTACATTAATAAAGGACAAAAACCACATGTTCATCTCAATACACATATAAAGAGGACTTGACAAAATCCAACAATCTCATAATAGCACAACTCAACTCTGAATAGAAGGGAACTTTCTCAACCTGATAGAATGCATTTATGAAAAAGCCACAGTTAACATCATATTTAATGGTAAAAGACTGGAATCTTAGGTTTGGGAATAAGACAATGATGCCCATTCTAACCATTTCCATTTGACTTTTTCTATAGCTTCTAACCAGGACACTTAGTAAAGGAAAAGAAAAAAACGTCATCTAGAATAGAAGGAATTATATGAAACTGTCTCTATTTGTAGATGACATTGTTACTACTTACATAGAAAATCCTATGTAATCCACAAAAAACTATTAAAACAAATGAGTTCAGCAAGATTATAGGATATAAGATGAATATGCAAAATTCAATTGTATTCTACACATAAGCAATGAACAATTCAAACAGAAAAATTAAGAAAACAATTCTATTTACTATACCATCGGAGAGAATAAAATATCGAGGAACACATTTTATTTATTTTTTCGAGGAACACATTTTAAAAATAAGTATAAGACTTGTATACTGAAACTACAAAACATTATTGAAAAGAATTCTAAAACCTGTAAAAAAAAAAATAGAACTATGTCCCATGTTCATGAATTGGCAGACTTAATATTATGAACATGGCAATGTTCCCCAAACTGAAATGCAGATTCAATGTAATCTCTATCAAAATTTTAGATACCTTTTTTTTTTTTGGCTGAAAAAAAAAAAAAACCCAATCCTAAAAATTCATAGGAAAATATAAGGACTCATAATAGCCAAAAAAAATAAATAAATAAAAAAGCAAAAAAAAGGGACAAAGTTAAAAAACTCCCATTTCCTGATTTCATAACTTACAACAAAGATACGGTATTCAGACAATGTGGTATTGGCATAAGCACAGGCCCATAGATCAATGAAAAAGAACTGAGTGTCCAGAAATCCTTAGATTTACAGTTGATATTTGTTAAGACTGCCCACACAAACCAAAAAGCACAGAACAGTCTTTTCAACAAGTGGTGCAGAGGCAACTATATATCCACATGGAAAAGAATGAAGGTGGACCTGTCACCATGCTACCCAGACAAATTAACCTAAAGTGACACATAGACTTAAATATTATAGATAAGACTACAAAAGTCTTAGAAGTAAACTTAGCATTAAAATTTCATGACTTTGAATTAGGCAAAACTTTCATGGATATAACACCAAAAGCATAAATGAGAATAAACAGATAAACTAGACTTTATAAAGTTTAAAATATTTTGCTTCAAGGACAACATCAAGGAAATGAAAAGGCAGCCCAGAAAACAGGAGATATTTGCAAATTATATCTCTGATAAAGGAGTCATTTCCAGAATATAAAAACAACTATAACAACAGTAAAAAAGACAACATGATTTAAAAATGAGCCAACGATCTAAATAGACTTTTATTTCCAAATAAGACACAGAAAGGGCCAATAATCTCACAGAAAGATGCTTATCAGCAGCCATGAGAAAAATGTGAACCAAAACCACAGTGATAGATCACTCCATATTCCTAGTTTGGCTAAAATTTGAAAAGACCTAAGGAGAAGCCTGACAAAGATGTAGAGAAAATGGAACCCTCATACATTGCTGGTGGGAATGTTAAGCGGTATAGTTGCTTTGGAAATCAGTCTGGCAGTTTTTCAAAATGTTAAGCATTTTGAAGAGTTACCATATGACTCAGCAATTCTATTCTTCTGAATATACCCAAGAAAACTGAAAATATATCCCACACAAACGCTTGTATGTAAATATGCATAGCAGCACTATTTATAGTATCAAAAGTAAAAACCATCCAAAAATCCTTCAACAGATTAATGGATAAACAAAGTGATATATCCATATGATGGAATATTACTCAGCCATAAAAAGGAATGATGTAGTGATATATGCTACACTGTGAATGAAACTTGAAAATATTAACCTATGTGAAAGAAGGAAGTCACCCAAGACCTCATGGATGAATTTTATTTACATAAAATGCCTAGAATAGCTTAAACAAAGAACAAAAAGCAGAAAGTAGGGACTGGGTAAAGGAAATGAACTGGGAGTGACGAGGGTTTCTCTCAGGATATGTGTGTTGTTTTGTTTTTTTTTTTGAAGTGATGTAAATTGTTCTGGAATTAGATAGTGGTTAGTGTTGCACAACTCTGTCAGCATACTAAAAAACCATTGAATTGGAAGTTTTTAAAAAGGTGAATTTTATGGCATGTGAATTATGTCTGAATAAAACTGTAATAGAAAAACAAAAGAGGAAATCAGGAAACAGATGATAACAGTGTCATATGCTGTGAATAAACATACGGAGTAAGGAACATTTATAGAATAAATGTAAGGAGTGTATGGAATAAACATATGGAACATTTATGGTATGAATGTCTGGAATAAGGAACATTTATGGGATTTAGCGACAGTGAGGGTTTTGATGAACTTGGCTAAAGATGGTGGAAAGGTGGGGTAGAGCAGGTTTGATTCATTGGCCAGTATTTCTGAATTGCACATTATCCACTGGCATGCGCCACTGGGATGAGGAACGAATGAAGAGAAGAAAGCCAGATGGGAATGTGTGGAACTGAAAATGGAGGATGGAAAAGGGAAGACTGTGGGTGTAGACAAACTTTATAGAAGTCTGGCCGCAAAGGGAAGAAAGCAAATATGTTAGTCATTGCAAGGAGACACAGACTTAGGTTTGTCTGCAGTTTGTAAATCTGGGAGAAACTTCAATTTCTTAACATGGGCGAACCAGCCTCCGTTCAGTGCTGATGGGAACGATTCATGGGAGAAAGAGGAATGGGGTTGATAACATGTAATGGGGAGGGGATGGCTCTGGAGAAGTTCACCAGAGCACTGACAAAGGAATTATCTTTAGATACAAAGGAAGGGACAGAAGTACATTCTTTGTGTGATAGGAGGAACAGAGGAAAGATGGATGGAGACGCCACTTATCTTCAAGACTTGTGGGAGAACTTTGAAGTAATTTCCCTCTGCTGGCTTCTATTAGAAGGGAGGTTCCTCTGTGGAAAGCCAAGAAAGGACTGGTAGAGCTTCCAGAGCCACGCGGAGAGGATGAAACAGCTGCAAAGGTGGGAGCCTGAGAGTCATGGTGTGTGTGGGAAACATGAAAGATGGCTGTCAGTTGTTCAGGACTCAAGCAAGGTTTGGGACCGTCAGTCTGTTGTGGCCTCATTCCACAGTGGTGGGCAGTTTTGTTTGTTTTTGGTTTTAATTCCCTCAGTGTTCAGCAGCAGTGTTCGGATGGCAACACGGATAAGGCAGGTCTTTGCATTTATCCAGGACAATTTTCCCAGGGAGGTTGGGGAATATTCCATGGTGAAGGAAATGAAAATACTTCATTGATAAAGGAATTTTTAAAGTGGGCACCTAGAATCTAAGCAGCGGGAAGGAAGTGAGGTCTGGGCATGACTGATAGGGAAATCTTGAGAGGTCAAAGAACTGGAGGTGTTCCTCCCCTTTCCTGATCTGTTTTTATCTCCCCCACCCCACATTCCCACCAACCTTCTCCTTCTTCCCCTTCTTAAAGAGATGCTTGTTTAAAATTGCTTTTCTGCCCTGTTGATGTTCTCAATGGATGAGTTCATCAGTTCTTGGAGAACCATTAACTAACTGGCACCTAGATCAGAGTTAGGTCTGTTTAGGAAACTACATAATCAACTCATGGTTCAGCTTTGACAGAGGTGTTCTTATTTGACCTTCACAGCCATCCAGTCCTACAAGTGAAGCAAGAATCAACTCCCACGTGCCAAGGGACAGAAGTACCAAGAGGTTTAGGGATAAATCTTAACTGTGAAGTGTATGGTTGGAATCCAGGCCTGCCTTCTTACACTCCAAGCCATGTGGACAGATAATTTATATATGAGAACACCTACATTCAGCTCACCAAAGAAGAGTCCTATTGATTTGGGGAGCTGACGTTAATCATAGGAAACATTTTAAAAATCGTAACTCATCACACATTTTAAATGGAATTACCAATCAATGTAGTCCTTCCTTGGATTTCTGGGACATCTTTTCAATATATTCATTAACTATCCCCTACCCTTGTACACATTTCCTTTAAATTAGAACCCAAATATGAGCTAGGAAATATCCTACACATGATATGAGAAAGGTCACTACTTTCAAGGGGCTTAAAATCCAACTGGGAATATAAAACGTATCTGTGCATATGCATGTGTGAGTATACGGCATATGTTATGTGGAAAAGAGTTAATTATTTATGTTAACTTTTTAATTAACTTTCATGTGATGACACAGTTTCCTAGCAAATTCACTTGAACATCTGTTTCCTCTAGTAACTTAAAAATCAACAAAATTTTTAACATTATATCCACTCAATATTTAAATAAAACGTTTGACAAGTCTTTGAAAATCTGATGGCAGGAACTGTGTTATTTGGTTACCTTCGGACTGAATGTCGATGCCCAACAAACATTTGCTGGTTTTAATGGAGATGTTGAAAAAACAAACACAGAATCTTAATGCAAATGCAGATCTATACCAGCTGCTGTAGATCTGTTAATTTTCTAGTTTTGAGACTCAAAAATCCTTCAGTAATTAATAACTTTGTGCCTTGAGGCAAGTCTTCATGGAACTCCTGCCATATCAGGCTTTCACTCATTAAATGGGGATGATATTTTCTGTCCTCCTTACCTTAGAGGGGTACTCTAAGAATCAACTAAAGAAAAGCAAAAATTTGGTGGATGTTGGTAGTTGTTAAGAGGTTATGGAGAGTGTCTCTTACCTAGAGAGAAACACAGCATAAAATATTCTGTAGACTCACAGACCTGCCATGACCTTTCAAAAACTGTTATTTTATAGGTAAAACCAGAGGATATTCAAAGGAAATGTTGAGAACACACACACACACACACACACACACACACACACACACACACACACTCTTCTGAAAAGCCATTTAGTCAAAGAATCATGACATCTTCACCCCTGATATGGGTGCATCCAAAGAGACTAAGAGATGACTCTGATCACAGATGGTTATTATTGATTGGTCATGTTAAAAAAAAAATGCCCTTGAATATTTTTTATTCAGATACTACCTTGAAAAGTTGTAGCGAAGATAATTAGTATCTACCAACTTTTGAATGAAGATTTCTCAACCTCTGTAATTTGGGTCTAGATAATTCTTTGTTGGTAATTGAGAAGAGGTTTCTGGGTGCATTGGAGGATGTTGAGCAGCATCTGGTCTACCAGAACCACCCTCCACCAAGTATGACAAACAAAAATGCCTCTAGATGTTGTCAAATGTCCCAGGTTGAGGGTGGGGAGGGGCAGGGGCAAAATTACCTCCAATTGAGAGCTACGGCTTTAAATAATATAAACCAATACATTCATGCAGTATTTTGCAAGGCTCTTTTTTAAAAGGTTATATGTTAAATTCCCCACAACGACTAAGGTTTTAAGAAAGTAAATGGCTTGCTCGAGATCATATGGCTGGGTGCCAGGACAGTGATTCAGTATTCTGGTCTCCCAATTTCATGCCAACCCCACTACTCACCCTGCCTCATGCATTATGTACTATCAGGTAGGGACTTGTAAAAGCCACTGTGTCTGAACCAAGGGACTTCTGGAAAAGGAAAACATGCCAGACCCTTGTCCTCACTCTTACTCATTCTGTTTCTTACTCATTCTTCCGTGATCAATGAGACAGGGAAGAGACTGACTTCCAATGTACCCTGTTATTCTCCTGGACTATTAGGGTTCATTATTAGGGTGTTAAAGGTCAGTGTTTCCATCTGGTCTGGAATTCCCCCTTCTTTTGGACTAACTTACCCTGAGAATGTACTTTTATTACCATATGATAAGCTCTAAAAGGGGTTTTGTTCCCCATAGACCTGTTGAATCTATTTTTCAACTGAGCCAAAGCTAGGAGGTAGAGTGACCAGTCTGTCCCAGTTTGCCTAGGACTTTCCTAATTTCAGCACTGAAAGTCCCCAATCTGAGGAACCCCTTAGTCCAGAGGTAGAATTCTATTCCTCACATCATTGACTGGTGCTGTAAGAAGCCTGGAGAAGTTAAAAGGTGAAAATACTGTCCTCAAGTTAGCATACAACAATGGCTTCCCTGACATAGTGCAGAAAGAGACATCGAGGAAGGAACAATTTTTAATAAAGTGTAATTAAATTCAGAGAGCAAGAGAGAGAGAAAGCAAGAGAGAGCAAGAGCACAAGAGAGCAGTGAGCTTTCCATGACAAACAAGACAGTTCAGGAGACAGAGTAGTCAGAATATGTTGACATGTTGGCACACAGTTGACATGACTTGTATGGAAACATGAGAGATTTCTTTAATATAGATTCTAATTTAAGAGTTAAAAACACCCAACCATTTTATCTTTACAAAACCCCATAATATCTAAACAGTAAGTATCAACATTTCTAGTTTATAGACAGACAAATTAAGGCTCATTTAAGTAACCCCCATGAGAATGCACATTTAACAGCACAATTGGGATTTGAACCCATATCTGTGTGATTCTAATCTCTCTTCTCTCCTCTTACCCCTTTCCCCCTCTCTCTCTATAGCTGACACCTAGAAATTTCCATTATCTGAAGGTAATATGCAACTATTAGTGCTCTCTAAATACCTCTGAGGAGAAAAACAGGAGTCATTAAGTTTTCTTTCTCTTTATTAATTAACTCACATTCAATTAATATTTACTGAAGGTTTCCAGCATACTTGAAACTGCGCAGTATTCTTAATAAGTTGGAGTTTGCATATTTCCATCTTCCCTGGTAAAAAAGAATTTGAAGTTGTTTTTTTTTTCTTCCTTGCTTTTGAGATGCTCCCATTGCCTCAGTTCACATCAAAGCACATTCAAGGGCAAAGGGGCTTCTTTTCTGTTATCTAGAATACTTACAGTATTTTATGGTGGGGCTATTAACGCACTATTAATCCATCCAGCTCTAATACTTTCAGACAGACATGTGACATGCTCAAAGCACATCTGCTAAGTGTCCTACTGCATTCAGACACTACTACTTCTGTCTTCACAAGGCAAGAATGTCTAATAAGGAGACTGGGAATGTTAATGACTTTAATATGGGCTGAAATTCACTCTTTGTTAGCCATTTTTGTATAGCTGACCCTCGACCAATGTGGGGGTAAGGATGACAACCACCCCCCCTGCAGTCAAAAATCCACTTGTAACTTTTGACTTCCCCCAAACTTAACTACTAATAGACTACTGTTGACCAAAAGCCTTACCAATAACATAAATAGTCGATTAACACATATTTTGCATGTTCTAAGTATTATTTACTGTAGCCTTAAAATAAATTAAGCTGGAGAACAGGAAATGTTATTAAGAAAAACATAAGGAAGAGAAAATACATTTCCAGTCCTGTGCTATATTGGAAAGAATCTGCATATAAGTAGACCCATGCAGCTCGAACCTGTGTTGTTCAAGGGTCAACCATATTTCAAATTTCCAAGAACCTTTCAAGCACAAAGGATACAATGGCACCGGGATTCTAATTTCCATGATTTCCAACCCTGAATTGCTTTCACCTGTTTCTTTATATACTGCTTCCTTCCTTCATTCAACGACTATAATAGAACGAAGAACAGGATATAATGATGAGTAAGGTGCTGTTCTTGCTCTAATGGAGCAAACAATCTAATGAAGCAAATAAAAAAAATATGGACACAGGACAGCAGGTGCAACAAGAGTCTGTGCAGCTTGCAGCGGAAACACAAAGGAAGAGCATGTAAGCTGGCTTTAGGAGAATCGGCAGGCACTCTGTAGACGCGACATCCTTGACAACTTATATACAGGTAGAAGATGAAGGGGAATTACTGGGGTGGAGGTACACTGACGGGGGGGGGGCATGATCAGACTGAAGGAGCAGCACATGCTATGTTACAGGTCAAAGGAAAACTCTGCCACTCCTCAGAAGCAGCATAAACTTACTCTGAATAAAGTGTATTTTTAAAAAGTGTCAAGGGGTGAGGCTAAAGGGCTACAGGAGACTGGAATGAGAAAGATTTGTTTTACATGTTAAAGGGGATGTGCCGCTGAACAGTTTAGGTAAGGGCTGGCTTTGAGAAATATCCCATGTGCCTCATTGTGGAAGATGGATGGGTAAGGAACAGTCTCAGAGTATCTAGTTGGAGATGAGAGACAAAAAAATACCTTGGAATGGGGCAATGATGGCAGAATGGAAGGAAGAAGGCAGAGAGAAAAGGTTTCCTTTTGAGAGAGAAGACAAAATTTTTAGACAAGGAAGCTGAAATCCAATGGAGCACACTTGGCTTGTGACATATGGCCCTTATAGGACAGATGTTCTATAGAACTTCAGTACAGGGCAGAGGTGTGACACAGACAGGGATTCAATCTCAGCTTGGCCACTTACTAGATGTGTGACCTTGGATGAGTTACTGAAGCTCTGTGTGTCTCAGTTTCCTAGTGTGTAAAATTAGGATAATAATGGAACTATCTCATAGTGTTGTTTTCAGGATTCAATGGAATGGCATATAAAGTACTTACACCAGTACCTGGCACATAGTAACAACTCCATCAATCATCACTATTACCACCATCGTATCTTTCCCTACTCTTTTTTTTTTTTTTTTAATTTTTTTTTCCCAACGTTTATTTATTTTTGGGACAGAGAGAGACAGAGCATGAACGGGCAAGGGGCAGAGAGAGAGGGAGACACAGAATCAGAAACAGGCTCCAGGCTCTGTGCCATCAGCCCAGAGCCCGATGCGGGGCTCGAACTCCCAGACCGTGAGATCGTGACCTGGTTGAAGTCGGACGCTTAACCGACTGCGCCACCCAGGCGCCCCTCTTTCCCTACTCTTACCCATAGTAACTACTCAATAAATAATCACTATTATCACCATCCTATCTTTTCCTTCTCTTACCCTAACTTCGCCACCCACATGAGGGCTGGGAGTGTGGGTGGTAGTTGCTCATTTCCATTCTGTAGTTAAGGTAACTTGGGAGGGGGATTGGCTGGATCCCCTAATTTCTTAGATTGGGCAATTGCAGTATAAAACGAAATAGGTGGCCTGTTTTGATACCAGTCTTTGCTCCTTCCAACCCATTCTTCCCCCTCTCCTGGTGAGAAGTGTGGACATGCCAACTTCTCCACCCCAGGGTGGGGCTCCCCTGGGATTTTGGGGGGAAGTCTTTGCTTATGTACAGATGAGCGAAATTTTGGTGTTGCCCCATTATGGTTTGCCTGGCCAAGACCATGGAGACAGCTTGTTCTGTCTGAAGTTGGTTTTAGTTTTGAGTAAAGGCAGAGTGAAGATAGCACCCAGGTGGACGTGAGTAGTATTAGGTTATCAAGAAGATACCTGAATCACTTTTCTCTGGGATAAAATAAAATCACGCAGAGGTAAGGTGGGCACAGGGAGGTAGGGCTCTTCCTTGCCATGTCTCCAGGTGCCCAAGTCATGACAAGGATTCTTTAAGGGTCCTCCCTGCATTACAGCATATTGAGATAGTAGGAGATTAGAGCATGTCAGCCCCAGGAATACCCTAATGTGCCATGTCCTTCCAGGACTCTCTTCTACTTTCAGATGTGGAACCCAAGGCCCGAAGAAAAGAAAGAGCTTACTCAAGGCCTCATTGTAATTTCATGATAATAAAAAGCTTCCTCACTGAATAGAAACAGTTAATTTCACCTGCTGTGTGCCAGCTTCCCACGGTAGTTCATCTGACTCTTGTGGTGGGTTTGCTTTCCTACCCAGTTATATAAACATGAGTATTTTTTTCTTCTCCTCACCACCAGCCTGGTAAATCCCTAGGGGATGAGATTCACTTTTTCACCACTGCATTATACAGAGCCCCAAACACAGAACTCTGCACCAGGTCAACTCTTCAATGATTAATTTTTGATTATTGACAATAGGTGTTGTGTCCATTAAGAATGCTCTCAGGCCACACAAAGTCCACATTAGAAGGGAGGTACCCCTGAAAATATGCCTCCTAAACAGAACCAAGAGCACCATGCTAATCCCTGTATTCACAGGATTTTATTTAAACCCTGTTGGGATTTTAGGAAATCTCTCAAGTTTTGAAGTTGTTTAACTGAGTTACACAAAGGAGTGGGGCAGAGAGAAGGGGAAATGTGTACTTTCTTACCAAATGAGCTGTTTGAGACTGTGCAGTGGAGTCTTCCAGACTTAGAGCTGTCCAGCCATGCTTCTCGGGCATGCCCAGGGCTTTTGCTGCCTGGTTCAACGTATAGCAGAGGGTAAACCAGAGCATGCATCCTCAGAGGACAGAAAGATTCCAGAGCAAATGGAGATGTTGCTGAGCTATTCAATCCTAGTTCTTTGTCCCAGTCAGATAGCTAAGGGGTGATGAGAACCTAGAAGTGTTTGCTTACGGGCGACCCTTCACATGTAAAACACACCTTTCAGCCATGGTGTTCCCAACTATCATAGGAAATAGGTGCAATTAATAAGCACTTTTTTAAAAATGAGTAAACACGGGGCACCTGGGTGGCTCAGTTGGTTAAGCACCGACTTCTGCTCAGGTCATGATCGATCTCACAGTTTGTGAGTTCAAGCCCCGCATCGGGCTCTGTGCTGACAGCTCAGAGCCTGGAGCCTGCTTCAGATTCTGTGTCTCCCTCTCTCTCTCTGCCCTTCTCCTGCTCACTCTCTGTCTCTTTCTCTCTCTCAGAAATAAATAAACAGTTATCCCAGCACCATTTGTTAAAGAGACTTTTTTCCATTGGATATTCTTTCCTCCTTTGTCAAAGATTAGTTGGCCATACAGTTGTGTGTCCAATTCTGAAGTCTCTATTCCATTGGTCTATGTGTCTGTTTCTGTGCCAATACCATGCTGTCTTGATGATTACAGCTTTGTAGTAGAGGCTAAAGTCTGGGATTGTGATGCCTCCTGCTTTGGTCTTTGTCTTCAATATTACTTTGGCTATTCGGGGTCTTTTTGTGGTTCCATGCAAATTTGAGGATTGCTTGTTCTAGCTTTGAGAAGAATGCTGGTGCAATTTAGATTGAGATTACATTGAATGTGTAGATTGCTTTGGGTAAATTTTAACAATATTTATTCTTCCAATCCATGAGCACAGAATGTTTTTGCTGGACAGCAACATGCAGAAGAATGAAACTAGACCACTTTCTTATGCCATTCACAAAAATAAACTCAAAATGGATGAAGGACCTGAATGTGAGACAGGAAACCATCAAACCCTAGAGGAGAAAGCAGGAAAAAACCTCTCTGACCTCAGCCACAGAAATTTCTTACTTGACACATCTCCAAAGGCAAGGGAGTTAAAAGCAAAAATGAACTGTTGGGACCTCATGAAGATAAAAAGCTTCTGCACTGCAAAGGAAATAATCAACAAAACTAAAAGGCAACCAACGGAATGGGAGAAGATATTTGCAAATGACCTACTGGACAAAGGGCTAGTATCCAAAATCTATAAAGAACTCACCAAACTCCACACCCATAAAACAAATAATCCAGGGAAGAAATGGGCAGAAGACATGAATAGACACTTCCCTAAAGAAGACATCCAGAATGGCCAACAGGCACATGAAAAGATGCTCAACATCACTCCTCATCAGGGAAATACAAATCAAAACCACACTCAGATATCACCTCATGCCAGTCAGAGTGGTTAAAATGAACAAATCAGGAGACTGTAGATGCTGGAGAGGATGTGGAGAAATGGGAACCCTCTTGTGCTATTGGTGGGAATGCAAATGGGTAGAGCTGCTCTGGAAAACAGTGTGGAGGTTCCTCAAAAAATTAAAAATAGATCTACCCTATGACCCAGCAATAGCACTGCTAGGAATTTACCCAAGGGATATAGGAGTGCTGATGCATAGGGGCACTTGCACCCCAATGTTTATATCAGCACTTTCAACAATAGCCAAATTATGGAAAGAGCCTAAATGTCCATCAACTGATGAATGGATAAAGAAGTTGTGGTTTATATATACAGTGGAATACTACTTGGCAATGAGAAAGAATGACGTGGCCTTTTGTAGCAATGTGGATGGAACTGGAGAGTGTTATGCTAAGTGAAGTAAGTCATATAAGAAAGACAGATACCATATGTTTTCACTCTTATGTGGATCCTGAGAAACTTAACAGAAGACCATGGGGGAGGGTAAGGGGGGAACAGTTACAGAGAGGGAAGGAGGCAAACCATGGGAGACTCCTAAAATCTGTGAATAAACTGAGGATTAATGGAGGGTAGGAGGGAGGGGAAAGTGGGTGATGGGCATTGAGAAGGGCACCTGTTGGAATGAGCACTGGGTGTTGTATGGAAACCAATTTGACAATAAATTTCATATTAAATTTTTTTTTCAACTTTTTTTTATTTATTTTTGGGACAGAGAGAGACAGAGCATGAACGGGGGAGGGGCAGAGAGAGAGGGAGACACAGAATCGGAAACAGGGTCCAGGCTCTGAGCCATCCGCCCAGAGCCCGACGCGGGGCTCGAACTCACGGACCGCGAGATCGTGACCTGGCTGAAGTTGGACGCTTAACCGACTGCGCCACCCAGGCGCCCCAATAAATTTCATATTAAAAAACAAAACAAAAAAACAAAAATAAATAAACATTAAAAAAAATAAAAATGAGTAAATGGACTCTCAAAAGGTAAGGGACTTGCTCTAAGTCACTTAGGAAGTAAACAGCCCCGTGTGGATTTGAACCTGGGACTATGGCTAGGTCCTGAGGGTCCAAACAATATGCTGTATTACATCACTGCCTCTTTTGCTAAGGTAGCCATTCCAATTTTCTGTGTCAGTTAAAAGAAAATTCTTTAAAAGGATGCTGATTTATTAACTCACTGCCTTTATCCATGGGGTCATTTTGCTGGCATTTGAATGGAGATTGATGAGGGCAGAGTATTTGGCAGGGCTCTGCAGTTTGAAATACAGGAGAGGTTTTCTTTGTAGTGGAGGAGGGACAGAGAATGTAAATTGTAAGAGCAAGTAGATGGGTTGACAAAGCTTCCCTGGAGAGGGTGTGCCCTTGTTATGTGTCACTGATCCAGATTTGTGCAGAAAGAATACACAGACGGCAATATTCTTTTTGATCACTTAGGGGTCAGGAATTATAACTACACCGATCTGACATTTTCTGTACTTTTCTGGAACTATCCTCTGCCCACAGAAGGAAGGAACATAAGCACCTCTATTCTCTGTTCATGTTCCTGTTCAACCAGTGTTACATCTGACAGGACGGAACATAAGACAATGTTGCCTGGGAGGGGTTAAGCATATGGCGGGTCCATCCAAAAACTCATGGAACCCTAGGACATTCATTTCACCTTTCAGGGCCCCTTCTGCCTCCTAGATAAAATCAGTTGATTTCTGCCTCAGCTAATCACATGGGAAACTATGTTTATAAAACAGTAGGCTAAATTCTGGAGCAGAGTAGCTTTAAAAATCATAGATCTCAGAGGCAAGTAGACTTGGTTTTAAACCCTAAGCCATGTTGTTGGTTTGATCTTGAATGGTCACTCAGCTTCTTGGAACCTCAAATTCACCGTATGTAAAACATGATAATGATGCTTGCCCTCTTGCTTCTTCTGGGGATGCATTAAAAACATTGTAAATAAAGTACTTTGCACAGTGCTTGACACATAATAAATGCTCGCTAAATGGTGGCTGATTTCATTATTATGGTAATATTAGACACTATTATTATCATCTGGCCCCTAGTAAATATGCATTTATGCAGCAATGTAAACAGAGACTTTATGAGAAGGAACTTCATAAAACTCAATGTAAAAAGCATTTCCGGATATTGAAGGAAACACCTCCCATCAAATCCCATGTTAATCCTCCAATGAGGAGGACCCAGGAAAGAAACTGATTTCAGCCTTTCGGCCAGCAAGTATCTGTTTCCTCTTGAAAAGTAGTGTTTGAACCTTGTAACTGATTGCAATTCCCCTGTTTGTTTTCAATGCTAGGACGCTCATATTTAGAACAGGACAATAAATTAACACTTATGTAAATACCCCTTTTATCCAAGGGCTCATTATACCGATGAGAACACTGTGGCTCAAAATGATTTATTTTATGTATTTGACACAATTGCTCCTTCCCTCTTGGAACTTGGAACTCTTGTGTTCCTTGACAAACTACTCTTCTGAAAATACCCTCCCTTTTTCTCTCCTGGTTTTGTTGTCCTCTGATGCCTCGAATATTCCACATTGTTAATGTGCTTTTACCCACATCGTATTTAATTCTCCCAGAAATTCTCTGAAGCATGCTATTACTTTACAGGGAAGCAAAATGAGTCCTAAGAGATTTGCATCTACCCGATATACCCATCTGTCACCTATATCCCTCGCTCTACCTCTCTCTGCATGAGAGGATCTTTGTGTGGCTTATACAATAGCCCGCACCAAACAGTACCAAATGTGCCCCTCCAGCTCTGAACTACCTCTTGAACACTAAAGTATTATTTCCAAATGACTACTAGGTAGCCCACAGACATTAAACACATCTGGGGAACCACATATGTATCTCCCATCTGGAAACTGTTCCTTTTCCTGTAGACTCATTCTTGTGTAACTGAGTGAAATAATTAATAAAATAAAAGTTGCGTGCTTTCGCCATTTTTCCCGGCATCACACAGTGTTAAACACATTACCTCATTTAATCCTCATGATAATTTCATAAGGTGAGTTTACCATTTTTTATAGCTGAGAAGTATGTCCTTTTCCCAAGGCTACTCATCAAGTACCAGTTGTAGCCAGTCTGATTCTTTAGAAAAGATATAAAAAACAATAGAATTTCCCCAAGTCCTATGGGCCGGAAAATCCTCTCTTCTCTTCTTTTTCCTTCCTGGTGACATCCAATTAGTCATCCAGACATGAAAAAACCAATGGTTCTCAAACTTGGATACACAATGGCATCATCTGGGGAGTTTACCAACTACGTACACCCTGCTCCATCCCTAAAAATTCTAAATTAGTTGGTTTGACCTACATCTTGGGTAATGAATTATTTAAAAGTCCGCAGGTGATTTCAAGGACGGCCAAGGGTGAGAACAACTAACATCCTAAGTATGTGTACCTACATCATGATCCATCACCCCTACTTCTCCTGCTACCACATTGACTACATCATCTCTTCTTGGATGCTGCAAGACCCCTTATCTCAGCATCCTGCCCCCCCCCTTTTTTAATCCCCTGCCATCCATGCTCCATGATGAGAGTCAGAGTCATCTCAATAAAGCACAGATTTGAGCAGGCCACTTCACAGATTCAATCTGGCCATGGTCTCCTATTGCCTTTAGGGCAAAGTCTCAGATCCACCTTTCTCTCCTCTCTTAAACTCTTCCCTTTGAGTAGGTCCACGCAGCCATGGCTCCCTCCTTTGTTCCTACTGCATCCCCGGCTTGAATGTGAAGTCATCCCCAACCTGAAGGGTCAAGTTTAGATGTCCTCTCTCTGAGGCCTTCGCTGTCTGAATCTATCCTGATGAAATCAATTGCTCCCTCCTCTCTGCTCCTAAAGCACAACACTATTAAAGCACTTACAATTTCATTTTAATGTCAGCTTTGCTAGATTGTGGGCTCATTGAGGGCAGGGAGTGCTCCGTTCATTTTTCTTCCCTATGGATACAGCACACAGTATAATAGAATTGCCATGAGGGTTAAATCATAAGAGTTCCTGAAAAAGCAAACAAATGTTTACTTTTTTCATGTGACTTCCTTTGATTTCTTTCCTTAATTCAAGAAGAGTTCCATTCCTATGAGAGATTTCTAAAACTGTATCGCATGGTTGGGAATCAGAGAGAAAAAGAGCTGGCTCGTTGGGTTCTATACAAATCGTTAGAGTGATCTTGAGAAGATGTAAGTTAGCCTTTTGACACTGCAGTTTTCTCTTTTTTTTAGGTTTATTAATTTATTTTGAGAGAGAGAAAGAGCATATACACAAATGGGGGAGGGGCAGAGAGAGAAGGAGAGAGAGCATCTCAAGCAGGCTGCTGTGCACTGACAGTGCACGGGACTCAAATCCATGAATCGCGAGATCATGACCTGAGCTGAAAGCAAGTGTCGGAAGCTTCACCAGCTGAGCCACCCAGGTGCCCAACACTGCAGTTTTCCTATCTGTACAATGTAAAAAACAATAATATTTACTTCAGGGAGTAGTCAGGAGGATTTAATGAGAGAACGGACGCAATATACTTAGAACTTGGCACATGCTAAGTACTCAACAAAATTTTTCTCTCCTCCTCCATTGAAGCCTTCCTTGCCTACGCCAAACCTCACTGATACCTTCCCTTCCTATGATGTTTATTAACAAATATTAACTAAGGTTCCAATATGTAATATACACTTTTCTAATTCATAGCAGTGGGAAAACCAGAAGAAAGCCTTACCCTCAAGGAGTTTACTTTCTAGTGTGGGAGGAGAAAGTGAGACAGAATACACAGATAAGACATACAGAATATAAGATGGTGGTAAATGTTAAGGAGAAGAATAAAATAAGGGAGGCAAAATGAAAATGCTGGGGTGGGGTTGCAATTTTAAGTGGACAGCTACATCCTCGGTGAGAAGGTCACATTCCAAAAGCTGAAGGGGGTGAGGCAACCAGCCACATACATGTCTAAGGGGCAGAAGCCCAGGTGGGGAGAACGACAAAAAGGCTCGTGCGGTTGGAGCAGAGTGTGTGGGGAGAGTGGGTGGGATGTGTGAGTGAAGGGTTCAGAAAAGGAATGTGAGGCCAGGTAGAGTCAGATCCTGTCTGCTGTCTTAAAGCCTTTGGCTTTTACCCGAAGTGAGATGGAAGGCCTTTGGGGAGAATAGACAGGCTTACCAGGATCACGCCGGCCACCACGTTGAGGCCAGGCTTATAGGGAAAATGCAAAGGAAGACCACCAGCAATGTGAGTGAGAGAAGATGGAGGCTTGTACCAGGCCGGTAACCATGGGGATGGCAAACACTGGGTGGATCTAGGGCAGACTTGTCCAACTGGGTGTGGAGTATGAGAGGAAAAAGAAGGTTTTCTTTGCTGCCATTGTTGTGAGCAACAGGAAAGATGGTGCTGCAGGGAAATGAGATCGGGGAATCCGCCATAAGAGCAGATTGGATTGGAAAAGATGGAAATTGATTTTGAAAGTGGCAAGTCTGAAACTTCCAAGAAGAGACACCAAGTACCCTGCCACCCTTAGGTTTAGAGAAGGGGTCCATGGTGGCAGGAAGAAAGAACTGTTGGCGTGCCAATGATATCTGAAGCAATGACAGGGAATCACATCACCCAGGGAGTGAATGTAGATAGAGAAAAAGAGTGGCCCAGGACTGATTTCTGATATACTCCAATATCAAGACATTGAGAAAACAAAAAGGGTGGGGGGAAGGCACCTGGGTGGCTCAGTTGGTTAAGAGTCTGACCTCAGCTCAGGTCACGATCTTGTGGTTTGTGGGTTTGAGCCCCTCATCAGGCTCTGTGCTGACAGCTCAGAGCCTGGAGCCTGCTTCAGAATCTGTATCTCCCTCTCTCTCTGCCCCTCCCTGGCTCACACTCTGTCTGGGTCTCTCTCTCTCAAAAATAAACATTAAAAGAAAAGACATTGAGTTGATGAGCGAAAAAGTAAAAAAAACTTCTGCTAAGAGACGGAGAAAGACTTGGCAGTGAGGAGCCAACAAAACCAGGAGAGTGTGTATGACGTCTTGGAAGCCAAGAGAAGAAAGGGTTTCAGGAAGGAGGTGTTGATGAAGTGAATCATACGTTGCTAATAGGTAAACCAAAATGAGGACTGAGAATTGACTACTGGGTTTAATCATGTGAGTGTCAGTGATGATCTTGCCGAGAACACTTTTTGGTGGAGAGATAGAGGTTAAAGCTTGATAGTAGGTGATGAAAGGAAACTGGGCAGAGAGTCTATTCATCAGCTGGGGAGGGCATTATACAAGTTACAGAACCTCAAATCCTACATCCTTCCCTCTGTTTTTCTTCTTCCTTCCTGATCATCTCCTTCCTTCCTTCTTTCCTTCCTTCCTTCCTTTCTTCCCTGGCATGTAAAGTGGCTTAGGAATACCTATTTCATGAGAATTCTAGGAAATCTTGTGTGTCAAGGACGGCAATACGTGGCACGTCTTCGATAAAAATGTCGTCCCTTCCTGCCCTTGCAGTATCCTAGGTCTTGTGCCCTCAGTGACTGGGAAAGGATCTGCACAAGTTGGCACCCGTTAAGTATCCACTGATGGGGAAAAATGAGGTCCACAATTCTCCTTCTGGTCCAGGTAGGTGTCTGGTTATTTGTTTGGATCGAATAAGAAAGCATTCTCGTCAAAGGTAAGGATGGAATACTGGAGACCACCACCAGCTTTTCAGGAAAGAAGGTTTTGGCTTGGAACTCCACAAAGCTTCTGACTGTAAATAAGAATTGCAATGGCTTCTGCTTGGAAGTGGGGACAGGAGATCTGAGGATTAAGTGCATTCTGTCCAGGGCAGCCTCTTGTGGAAATGATTTCCGGAGCCCAGAGCCAAAGTGCTTTCGTAAATGATTCTGGCTCACCCCTTTCCCTATCTCCTGCCCTGTATATGCAACATTTATAAAAATAAACATTTGCAGGAGACATTTGGGAAGAGGCCAAGATGGAGCACCCAGCAAAGGATACAGATACACAGGAGAACTTAGAACTCCCAAGAAGAATATTTGTTTTTGGAGGAGGTGACAGAGGGCCAGTGGATGTTAGAAAAGACGGTGGGTAGAGAGGAATGTGTGAGTTCCAGAACTTCAGCTCTGTCTTTTGTCAGCCTCTCCTCTTCTTCACCTCTTTTACCTCATCCTTTTCCCAGCTAGAATGCATGATCCTTAAGGGAAGGCCCGCTTTTTACTCATTTTTGGATATGGATTATTTATGCAGAATGACACATTTACCAAACACCTACTTGATGTCAGGACCTCTGCTCCTCCAGTCACATCTACCATGCATTGGATGTTCCAGAATTAACTAAGCAGCCTCTCATCCTTAAGAGTGAGTACTGATTCACTCCACTCAGATGGGCAAAAATGTCACCTCCTCATGTTCAGCCATCTCTGAACTCCCATCCCAAGTAGAATGAAGCTGCTCTTCCCACATGCTTCCTATCTCCATGACAGAAGCTCCCTGAGGGCAGGACTTTCCTTTGCTCACCTGTTATGTCCCACTGTCTCACAGCCTAGAACAGTGCCTGGAATGTAGTAGGGATTCAATTAACATGAACAAATGACGCGCATCCACTTCATGGTCACTTTAGTCAATTACTTTTTACATCTATCTCCATTGCTACACTGATTTCTCTGGAGAAAGAGACGGTGCCATTTTCTTCTTGATTCCTCCATTTCTTGTCACACGGAAGATGCTCGGTAAATATTAATGGGGTAAACATAGAACTAAACCTCTCTCATTCTTTATGAGTCTCTGTTATATTATTCTCTACTTGATTAACTAATTAATAATTAAGTAATTTTATTAAATAAATATGGAATGAGGCAGAAAACAGTTGAAAAGAGACTAGTATTCAATAAAGGAGGTACAATCGTCATTCATCATGCTCATCATTGTCAGCAGCAAATCCTTGCTGCTATATTCACTGATTCGAAAGTATTTTTTGAGGGGCACCTGGGTGGCTCAGTCAGTTGGGCATCTGACTCTTGGTTTCGGCTCATGTCATGATCCCAGGATCATGTGATCAAGCCCCAAGTCTGCACTCCACGTGGAGCCTGCTTGGGATTCTCTCTCTCTCCCTCTCTGCCCTTCTTGTGCTCTCTAAAATTAAAAAAAAAATTTTTTTTTGAGCATCTACTATATATATGCTGACATCATGTGAAGCACTATAGAAAGAATAGAGATCAAGAGGTATCGTGTTTGCTCACAAAGAAGTCAGAGGTGAGTGCCAAGATAAGGGTACTAAGGGGGGCTGTGGAAAAACAGAGTCCAAGCTAAGCTCAATGTCATCAGAGAAGAACTCCTAGAGGAAGGACTAGTATAGTTAAAGAATGAATTGGAATAAATCATGTACTCAAGTGATAGTGATAAATCATATATTCAAGTAGCCTGGGACTGGGTAAGAGGTAGAGATTGAGGTGAGGAGGGTAGAGAAAAGTTTGCCCAGGCAGAGGGAATAGTATTTATCACAACATGTAAGTAGCAAAGTGAAAGGGCATTTAGGAAAATTACAGAAGTTCAAAATGGCCCCCAAACTAGATTGCAGGAGGGCAGGGGCATCGGGAAGAGAGAGCACAGGGTTGAGGAGAGTCAAGTAGAGTCCTGTTGTTTGTGAACAGGCTGACTCCTGTATTTTCTCCTTTTTGATTTTCATAAACACATAGACGCATAAATAAGGAATGCACTAAAAAGACTAGTAAACTAATGTCCAGAGAACCTGAAAGAACTGGACCTAAAACCAAATCTCCACACTCCTCAATCCAAACCACTGCACTAGGAATGGAAACTAGATAACATCTCCTGTACCAATTATAATTAACTGGGAGTGGATGTCTGGAGTCGGTGATTTTAGAAGGATTCTGTGGCTCCATCCTCCTCTTTGGGAAAGAGAGCTGGAATGGATTCCCGCCACCTTAGGTGGGTGAGGGGAGAACACAGCCCCCACCTGTCATGGATCTGGTATTTCCTGAAACTGTATTGTGCAAGTTCTTAGTTACACCACACAGACCTCTATTTCTTGGCGAATTCTTTCTAAATGATTATGGTTCTTTATTTACCCCTTTCCCTTGTTTGAGCATTTCCTCACCATGACGCATACCAGATATTTTCCTAGAAATCCAAAAACTGCTAGCACGGGCCAGTCACACTGACGATTGTGAAATTGTCCAAATTTCAAAAACGGCTCGTTTGAGTCAGGCAAACCAGAGGGATCTCTTAGTACTCTCCTCCCTCCCCACCAATTTGGGAACTAAAGGGAATTGGGATGGTCCATTATAGAGATCTTTATATCAAGCTGATCACCACCTCAAGAGGATTGCTTGTTCTTTGCCATAGAGGCATTTTAAGTAACCAAACCTTAAATATTGAGAAGTGTATGGAAGCTCACCTGTCAACCCTCCTGTAGAAGGACATTGGCACTTCTGTGTAGACGCATGTTTCACCTATATCACATGATACATTTCTGTGTATCACACATTTCCTTATTTGTCATTTGACAACTCATTTCAGTTAGTATTCAGTAAACATTTATTGAGTGAATGAAAAGATGACTTAAACGACGAAATAAATAGGTAAATAAATAAATGCAGAAATGAATGACTCTTATCTAGCTGTAATTAAGCTTGTTGAGGAGAGGAACCCCCAAGTGTTCATCTTTGTGCTGTCACGGAGCCTATCACAGTATCTGACACACAACAGTGTCTCTGTAAATGTATATAGACTAATTAGAACATTATCTCTCCCTAGTAGAATGTTTCTCTCTACCACAGAGCGTACCACAGTACTTGTACTCAGAGTAGATAAGCAAGGCATGTTTTATATCACCTCCAGGATTTGATTTTCTCCACAAGTGGCTCATAGATCACTTCTATCAGAATATAAAAATTAAGCAGGAGTAATTCCGGGTGTCATTCTAAGACCAATCATGGACACTTGTAACAAGTTCTATGGTAGATTCCAAGGCACACAATTTGGAAAACCGCCTTCTAAACCCAGAGCTATTTGAGGGTAAGAACTAAGTGCATGCATCTTTGATTCTTAAAGAGCAATGCACTACCACCCAGCACATGATAGGTCTTACTCACTGAATGGAAGAGTTTTCAGGGGGCCGTTTGATGCATTTTCGGTGTATTCAAGTGTAATGAGCATAACAGCCCGCACACAGTGGGATTTTCTTATTGAATGAAGGTGCTTTCAGGGGCAGTTTTACTGGCTGTGGTGACTATCAAACTGGTTTGAAATTTCAAACTAAGCTAATGGAGGAAACAGATGATCCCACAAGGGAAAAACTGTACATCACAGTCATTGTTTCCGACCTGCTTCTGGAGGTTAAGAGAGACTGAATGCTTCAACTTTTGTGGAGCTGTGGGTTCCAAAGTGCTCCTACTGTCTGAGATTGGATTGTAGGAGTATGTACTGGTATCATTATTGCAAATCTTTTAACTCAAAAATACCACCTCATAAACAGACTCTGATCAGGTTCCCTGGAAACAGACTCTGGGGTGGAGATATGGATGCCAGAAGTTTATTAGGATGTGCGTGTGGGAGATACAACTGTGGGAGAGTGTAGGTGCTAGAAGGCAGCAGCAGGAGTGATTGAGCTGTGATATAGTCACAACAGAGGCCTCAGCTGATCCCCACAGGGAGCTGTGAGGTTGGGTGGCCCTGTAGAGTTGTTTGACATGAGCTAAAGGCTTCAGGCCTTTGAACCTCACATTGAAGAGTCATTGGATATGGCCTGACCTTGCAACCCTGGCTGAGGAGACCCAGAGGGTAGAAGACAGCTGGTATGTAGGGAGCTGACAGTGATCAGTGGTCTCAAGAGAGGAGTCCTTCGGTCCTAACAGTGGTTATCCATACGGCATACCACAGCGTCCAACACACAAGTTGTCTATAACTCTCATGTCTTACAGAATTTATAGTTTCAGATAGTGTGTGTTGTAGTTAACCATGGGCTTTGGGGACAGGCATAACCAATCTGAATCATACCTCTTCTTTTTACTATCTGCGTAACCTGCGTAAGTCACTTAATTTTTCCCAAACCTCAGCTTTTCCTTTGTAAAATGGTGATTGACGATGCCTGGATACCAGGAGATAATATAGGCAAAATACTCTGCCTCCGCTCCCTTTTCCCTTAAAGGTCCTTCAACATCAGTTT
The DNA here is from genome assembly GCF_014898765.1 of Herpailurus yagouaroundi. NCBI lineage: Eukaryota > Metazoa > Chordata > Mammalia > Carnivora > Felidae > Herpailurus > Herpailurus yagouaroundi. The sequence goes on along the minus strand of NW_024412401.1, from coordinate 39,270,292 downwards.
AACATTCCTTCATTTGTAAAACATGTTTTAGTTGGTTTGACAAATTATATTATCTGTATTATTAAAATGACTTGGATATGCACACCTATGTTTGTTTATAGCAGCATTATCTACAATAGCCTGATTATGGAAACAGCCCAAGTGTGAATTGATAAATGAATGGATAAAGATGTGATATATGTATACACACACAGACACACACACACAACACACACACAGGAATATTATTCATCCATAGAAAACAATGAAGTCTTGGGGCGCCTGGGTGGCGCAGTCGGTTAAGCGTCCGACTTCAGCCAGGTCACGATCTCGCGGTCCGTGAGTTCGAGCCCCGCATCGGGCTCTGGGCTGATGGCTCAGGGCCTGGAGCCTGTTTCCGATTCTGTGTCTCCCTCTCTCTCTGCCCCTCCCCCGTTCATGCTCTATCTCTCTCTGTCCCAAAAATAAATAAACGTTGAAAAAAAAAATTTTTTTTAAAAAAAAGAAAACAATGAAGTCTTGACATTTGCAACAACATGGATGGAACAAGAGAATAAAATACTGAGCGAAATCAGAAAAAAATCAAATACCATATGATTTCACTCATATGTGATTTTTAAGAAACAAACAAGCAAAGGAAAAAAGAGACAAACCAAGAAACAGACTCTTAAATGTAGAGAACTAATGGTTACCAGAGGGGAGGGGGTGGGGGGATTGGTGACTTAGGTGATGGGGATTAAGCAGTGTAATTGTGATGAGCACGGGTAATGTATGGAAATGCTGAATCACCAATCGTACACCTGAAATTAATAGAACAATTTATGCTAACTACACTGGAATTAAAAATACTAAAAAAAATAAAATCAAATAAAATGACTTGGGGCAGGTACAGTTACATCCCCCTGAGCATGCTCTCAAAATTGGTGCCTTTTAAACCAACACAATTTTAGGGCAATATATTGACAGGTTTTATAAACAAAATGAAAAGTAATTGAAGGAGTCAGTGTGAAATAAACAATCATTTCTGTAACAAATATCTGAGAGCCTACACTCTGGGTCAAACCTGTTCTGTGTGCTTTGGTTCATCAGTGAACAAAATAGATGGAGCACATACTTCTTACTGAATGAGCATCTTCTGAAAGATATTTATGTATGTATTTACATTGTTTCTACTTGTACTTAAATAATTTAAATACATAAATGCATTTTACTTATTTACTTAAACAATTCACATAAATATGTTAGAAAGTTATTAGTTATTACAAGGCTATTTTGAGGAAGGATTCAAGTTATGTTGTTTTTTTTTTTAAGTTTATTTATCTTGAGAGAGGGGGAGAGAGAGAGAATGCAAGCAGGGAAGGGGCAGAAAGAGGGAGAAAGAGAGAATCCCCAGCAGGCTGCATGCTATCAGCCCAGAGCCCAACACAGGCCCTATCTTATGAACCATGAGATCATGACCTAAACTGAAATCCAGAGTCAGACACTCAACCGACAGAGCCACCCAGGCACCCCCATCAAGCTGCATTTTAAAATAGGATGGTCAGGGTGAGTTTCATTGAGAAAATGAAAAATGACCTTTGAATGAGAGCTGAAGAAAGGGTAGGAGCCAGCTTAGAAGAATGTCAAGTGTAGATAACAGCCAGTGCAAAGGGCCTGGGGCAGAATCATGCCTGTAGAATTAGAGGAACAGCAAGGAGTCAGACTGAGACAGAGACAAGCACCTTGACTGTCCTGGCCTCTGTACCAACCCGCAATACAGGGCCTCCCCTACCTCTTCCCTGAGCCTCTGCTTGGATAGAGTAGCCCAAAGCTATTTTAAGTCCTTCTTCACTTTCCACCTCTCCACAAAAAATAGCAAACTACACATACCATGGTATTTTATTCCAGCTATCCACTTTTTTTTTTTTTTTTTTTTTTACAGAAACCACAATAGTGGATTCAGTCTGGAAAAAATCACCAGGATAGAATAAAGAACATATATGCACACAAAATCTAAGTTACACAAAAGCCTGGAACTGACATCTCAAATGAGCTTCCATGAGAAAGCCCAGGGCTCAGTCTTCATCTTGTTTTAGCCTATCAATTGAAGTCAGTAAGAAACTGATCTCTTATATTTCCACAGCTTGAATGTTTCGTTTCTGGAGTGAAATTTATAAAATGGAAAGAAAAGAGCAATAATAATTTGTGATGTAAATAATGCTGCATGCCAACCTTCTTCCCCTGTGATCTGGGTTCCATTTGGAATGAAAATTTTGGTAGATGTACTTACACAAAGTTGTTCCCATTTTTTGGATTTATACTGTCAAGGCAGCTTCGTCATCCTGAAGGGATTTAGGAATAGATCTCAGACCCTTGTACAGAAAACTATGCAAGATTAGATCTTTCACACCTTCTAGGATCTCATTTCCGAGTGGATCCTTTCCCTATGTCAAGAGGAGCTACATAATATCAGTCCTTGAAAGCCAGTTTCGTAATGGAGATCTTGGCTGATAGCAGTTTGGTGCACACAGTAGACTGTGGTTTGGTGTAGAGATAGCATCCAGTTCTTGAAGGACTGAATGATGTTACCATATTTCTGATAAACCACCCAAAGCACATTTTTGCTGATTTTGACTCCATGTCTTGAGCAATAGTATCGACTCCACTACCCAATGACTGATTTTGGCCAAGACACTTAAATGTCCCTCAAACTCTTCGCTTATCTGCAAGAAAAGAGCCCTGCACCTAAGAACATAAAGACAGAGATCTGGTTGTGGGCCCTGCTACTTTTAACTTTGTGGCCTGAGGCAAAACATTTAATCTTCCGGTGCTCAAAGCTCTTCATCTGAATAGGCTAGCTCACAAAATATTATGGCACCCCAGGAGCTTTGCAGAGTAAGTGTGAAGTGATATTGAAGTGAAAGGGGCAGGGGCGCCTGGGTGGCTCAGTCGGTTAAGTGGCCGACTTCACCCCAGGTCATGATCTTACGGTTCTGGTTCATGAGTATGAGCCTCACAATGGGCTCTGTGCTGACATCTCGGAGCCTGGAGTTTGCTTTGGATTCTGTGTCTCCCTCTCTCTCTTCCCCTCCCCCACTTGCATGCACTCTGTCTCTCAAAAATAAATACATGTTAAAAAATATATTTTTAAATGTACTCAATGAAGTAAAAGAGGCATTAATACCTGTTGCTGGTGATCACTGAGGTCTGCTCTTGCTGTAAAGTTCTAAGACATTCGGAAAAGTCACTTAAATTTTCCTAACCCGTAAAAGAAAAAAAAAAAAGAAATCAAAGACACTCACATACACACTTATTCTGCTGACATGATGGGTGTCTCCCCTCCTGGGGGAGCCCCTCTGAAGCCCAAATCTATGGCTCTCGATGCTGATCTTTTTTTTCAGTAAGAGAATCAGTCTATGTTAATAATTAAGAACTCAGCCTGCAGGGCCAGAAAGTTTCCAGACTCCTTCACTCACTAGCTGCATGACCTTGGGCAAAATCCCTAACTTCTCTAAACCCAAATTCTACAAAGTAGGAATAGTAATAGTACTTCCTTAACAAAATGCTGATTACGTTAATGAAGTAATGCATGTACTTGTTTTAACGTAGTGTCTCGCACATACCAAGTGCTTAAAGATGGTTATTACCATTATTTTTGTTAATATTATTATAGATCTCTAAATATTATATACCTATATCTTTAAATTTGGCTTTGGAAAGCAGCCTATCAAAGGAAATGGCTCAGTTAGGTCCTTGAGGTCATAATTTCAACAGGACAGACATTATCAATATATTTTGCTTGAAGATCATTTAAAGAAATGTTAAGAAAGCCATTCCAATCTACTAGTCTGATGTGTAAGTTTAAGAGAGAGCAGGGGTAGAGGATTGCAGAAAACTGAACCAGCAGGCTTTAACTAAGGAATCCACTGTAATTAAAGTACTGGACTAAGAATAGAATTGAGGTCTTTGGCCTCTAATCAATATGTATTTAAAAGAGAGAAGAATTTCAAGTGGAAGTTCAATGAATTCTACCACCACGCACACTGCTCCCTTCAACCGTGCTAACAAAACGCAGTCACAGAAAGCACCAGAAACCTCTGGATCCGGGTTGCTTTTACTTGCTATTCCCAGATTGTCATACCTTCATGAGACAACCTGATGCTTTTTTTCCCAAAACGCTAGAAAAGGAAGAAAAAAAAAAAAAAGCCTGAGGTTTGTACAGGTACTCTGTGACAATACACAACCTCATGCAAGTGATAGTCCTACAGACTTCTGTTTGAATCTCAGCTCTGCCATTTACATTACCTGTGTGACCTTGGGAAGATTCTTAACATCTCCTTCTCCAATCTGATGTGATTAAACGAGACCACAAAAGTCACAGTCTCTTGAGTACGTACCATGCACCAGGTAAACTAAGAGATACAGAGAAATCCATCCATGGAATCTCACCTTAGAAGATACTGAGGGCAAGATCCATCTGCACGAGTAAGCAGCAACAGGCTTCAGACACTAGGCTTCAGAGCAGGGTAGAGAATTGAGACACATCAGACTGTAAGCCTGTCTTTAGCTGGTGAAAGTTACATTATCACTTTGTCTCCATCTGTCTTAGCCTCCACACTCATAAAGTGGAAGCAATAAAACCTATCCACAGGGTAGTTATGAGGAATAAATGAGATAGGTGTATAAATCACACAGCATTATTTTTCCCATAATGCTTACAGAATAAATGATAGCCTTTTGTTGTTGTTGTTGTTGTTGTAACAGAATGATCATGGTTATCCATTACTGAAGGCAGTATGTCAGGAACAGGTACATAGGTTTTCTAGATAATGGGACTAACCTGAGCAAATGTGTTTAGGCTGGAACCCAAAATGTAATTGGGGTTGGGGGGCACAGAATGCACATGTGAGCTGACAGCACTTTATAAATAGAAGGATCAGAAAGTAAATGTAGGGTCTGGACCCCACCTCCAGCCCCGACTGTCAACCCAACACTCCTACACTAGTCAGTGCAAAAATAAAAACAGGAGAAGGTGCAGGTTTTAATTCAACTCAGGGCAGCCCTTTTCTCTCCATTCCTACAGATGGAACTGTGAGCTAATCCTGTCACAGGGGTAGAAGTTCTAGTAAGCAGAAAATAGGGGAAAGGAGGTTCAAAGGAAGTGTCCATGAATGCCGGACAGAAGTTTCCATAGGTGTCTTTCTTCCTTGGTGTGAGGCCAGTGGGGTATAGGCCACGGCCTTCCTGTGCAACAAGAGGGTAGAAAGAAATGGGATGCCAAGACATCCAAATGGAGCTCAGATTTACTCTGTCCTTTCCTCATTTTATATTTGGGGAAACTGAGGCTCAGGAAAGGGGCAGCTTGGGTAAAATCATACAGTAGATGAGAAAAAGGGCGTGTGGCTCCAAACTGAATGCTGATTTCCCATCACACTCTGTTCCCCTGCACGGAGCATAACAATGGAGTATTTCACAAGAGTAGAACCAGAATGGCTTAGAAAGTCAAGGCTCCTCAGTTTATAGATGGGAATCCTGAGCCCCACACAGCAAAACGGACTTAGCTCAGGTAGTGGTGGATAGAGGGCCAAATTGGAATTAGAATTCAAGTCTGTATGTTCAGTGTGCTTTCTAGAGCCCACTCTTGTACCACCATGGAAAGCCTGTGGTTGGGAGAGGTCTCTACTTTTTAAGGTTTTCAGTGTGTAGACCAGGAGTCAGCCTGTGAAAACCTTCAGCACACCGCCTGTAGTTGCCCATGTCCCACATTGATTGCATGGGTCTCTCAAGTGGCATTTCCCATGAAATATTGCGTACACACACATACACACACACACACACACACACACACACACACACACACACACACACACATAGTGGAAAGGAATGAGGTCTTTTATTAAATCTGTTTTGGACATGTTGCCTGCTTCAACATCTTCCTCGGTCTCTTGGCTCTCACACATAAGGTATAGATGCTGAGTGGGGGGGATCCAGAGGGCACCAGAACACTGACCCCGGGGTGAGCAATCAATCACTCGGGTGCTTTTCTCGCCTAGAGCATATGGCTGCTGAGGGTTCCTGGCCAGAGCTGCTGGGACAGACAAGCCATTCAGCTCCTTGGCCAGGTAGTAGTCACAGAACCACAACAAACAGCAGCTTCTGGAAATGTGTAATCAAAATTGGTACAACTGCAGGGGAAATGCAATACAGTATATTAAAATATTCCTTTTAAAAATTTTAATAAAAAAAGGGGGGGGCGCCTCGGTGGCTCAGTTGGTTAAGTGCCCGACTTTGGCTCAGGTCATGATCTCATGGTTCATGGGTTCGAGCCCCATGTCGGGCTCTGTGCTGACAGCTCGGAGCCTAGAGCCTGCTTTGGAGTCTATGTCTCCCTCTCTCTCTGCCCCTCCCCTTCTCACGCTCTGTCTCTCTCTCTCTCAAAAAAATAAACATTAAAAAAATTTTTTAAATATTCCTGCAACCATGGCTCTGTCTTTAAAAGGGAAAAAAATAATCAAACACAATGTTTCATATTTCAGTTTTAAACGAGGGGGGCTCGGTTTTTAACGTCAAACACATAGTTCAGAGCAAGGCATGCAGTTGGGTTTGTAATTTATTTTCGTGTGTTTATTTATTTATTTATGGTTAGCTGAGTTCCAAAAAGGATCTGATGCAAAGGATTTGTAGTTTTTTTCTTTTCCAAGTTTGGTCAGGCCCAACATTTTTCATTAAGTGGCTTATCACTATGCTGGAAATATGGGGGGGGGGGGGCGGGCGCAGAAAAAAGAAGTGTGATCCTTGGCCTTAAGTTCTCAATTGCAAGGAACAAAGAGGGTGTAATGACGGTGATGTCCACAACACTATGGTTTATCAAAATATCAAATGTTCTAACCCAATTAAATCTTATCAGTTCTTGGGGCTCTGGGTGACTCAGTTGGCTAAGCGTCTGATTCTTGATCTCACAGTCATGAAATTGAGCCCCGAGTTGGGCTCCGTGCCAAGCACAGAGCCTGCTTAAAATTCTTTCTCTCTCCCTCAGCCCCTCCCCCCCACCTCCCCACTCGCATGTGCACTCTTTGTCTCTCTCTCAAAAAAAAAGAAAGAAAAAATTAAATCTTTTCAGGTGACACCAACCAGACACAAATAGAATCTTCATGACTTATTCATGACTGAGTTGCTACCTGACAAAGGAAAGATGGTCTATTCAGGGTCTCCTGTGGGGTAGGCTCAGAGAACTAAACCTGGAATCTCAGAATGTTTGACTCTGAAAACAAATCCTTGACTGAAAAGTGTGGGCACTAAGGGAAAGGAAGAGAGGAAGAAAGGCTGAAATGGTTTAGGAAGGCATTATGAAAAAGATGTTATATGGACTGGATACGAAAGATGAGTAAGGGTTTGGTTTTGGTGAAACTCAGGTAGACACAGCAGTGCAATGGTAGACTACCTACTCCTTCACAAAATGTACGAACCCAGTTTATACATATTCCTTACCTACATAGTGCTGAATACCTCCTAAACTCAGCCACTTGCCTTGCTTCCTGCTGATGGCTCCGGATAACCTTAGGGTTACTAAGCCCGGCTCTCATCTCTCCCCAGGGGGGAGGGACGTGGCTTTGGCCATGGCGTCCACTGGGCCCACTGTAGTTAGAGGTATAGGAATTTCAGCTATCTTAGGATCCATGGAGCACTGGACCCCCCAGATGGGCTAGGTGGTACACCCCAGAAGTAATGCTGATGGTGAGGACTTCTGTCAAAGGAAAACAGAAGGCTGCAAAGGTATCAGTAAATGAATTCCTTTCTCCACTTTTCATCCTACCTTTGGCAGGCTATTCTGAGATGCAGTGGTTCCACGTGGAACCTCCTTGATGAGGCCCTAAATGACCAAGCAATTGCCCTGTTTTCACGACAAGCAGTGGCCAGCTTGTTAAGGCATTATCCTGTAATGGCTTTCCCTTGATACACCTTTTTTGCTTATTTCTAGAAAAGTCTCCTTACCCTTCTTGCTCTTCCTACTCATGTGTTCCCAGCCTCCTTTGATAGCTTCTCTGTAGTAGACTCTTTGAACACATCCAGGTTTTAGTCTTTGGGCCTTTGCTCATCTAGGCTCACTTTTGGAGACGGTCGGGGCAGGGGAGAGGTGATTCCTATTGCCAATGAATCTCAAAAATATTTCTCCAGCCCGACCTGTTTCCCTGACTTCAGACAGCCATCTGATCAGTATCTCCACATTAAGTACCCCAAACTTACCATGGCTAAACCAAACTATCTGTCCTGTCCATGTACATGTCACAAACAAATCTCTGCTGCACACTCCCCATCTCAGAAAACAACTCTTCGAAACTGCTATTGCAGGGCTCATCTGGACATTTTTTTCTCCCCCACCCCTGTTGCTAATCCATCAGCTGATACAGAGTCAATTTCACTTCCTTCCCCTTCTATGGCCCTCCTTTTGGTCCGAGATGCCACTTTCTCCTGCTGGATTACTGCGGGAAGTTCCTAACCAGGCTCTTGATGCCAGTACACCCCCTACTTTCCACCGAGCAGACTGAGCGATTCTTTTAGAACATAAATCAGATGACATCTCTCCTTAGCTTAAAAAACATCTTAAATTTTCCATCTTACGCAGAGCAGAAGCCCGTCCTCCAAATGACCTACAAAGCTCTCTTTGATCAGCGTCCCCAAGACTTCAATAACCCTTTCTTTTCTCTACAGCAGTGCTTCTGGCCTCCTTGCCTGTCCTCAAACACGCCACATTTGCTTTCATCTCAGGGCCTTTGCACTTGCCGTTCCTCAGAGCAGAGGGAACATTTTCTAGATATATACCTGACTCACTTCCTCACCTCCTCAGGTTTTTGCTCAAAATACTCCTTCCCAACAAGGCCTGTCCTGACCATCCTAGTTAACCTTGTTACTGAATCCATTTCCCTACTTTATTTTTCTGTATACCACTTCTCGCATTCAACATGTTAGGTATTTTACTCATTTATTTGGTTTATTGTCTATCTCCACCCTCTAGTAGTAAGCATCATGAGCCTCAGGCCCTTCCTCACCTTCACATCCCAGCCCTTGTCACGGTGTCTGGCACATAGAAGGTGCTCCATAGACATTTGTTACACGAATGAGTGCTCTAGTGACCCTGGGTACTCTGTGATGGTCTTCCATCAGTGTTTCCCACTGCTGAGGTGAAGAGAAAGGTTGTGCCAAGATGCCTTCATGGTCATTACTTATGGCTCAGGGCCTGAGCACAAGCTGCATCTCTCATATGCAGCAAACTACAGCCCGTGACTCACCATCACTGAGGAGGGTGCAAGAGTGTTAACATGAGCACTGTCCAAGTTTACAAAAGGCTCTCAGCCCCTTCCCTCAAGGAGTCTGCAGACTCACGGGGTAGGTAAGACATTCCCAAGTAGCTGCGATAGTGTGCTGGCTACAATGAATTATAGAGTGCCATTTGTGCCTGCAAAGGGAAAGAGGTAGTAGTTGGAAAAGGCTTTAATTTCTCATTTTGTCCAAGTCTTAATGTGGTATTTCAATAAGCAGAGATGAGAAGGAAGGGTGGCATTCCATGTGGGATACAGGAAGACAGGAAGGAAGGAAGGAAGGAAGGAAGGAAGGAAGGAAGGAAGGAGAGAGGGAGGGAGGGAGGAAGGAAATGGAGGAATGGAGGAATGGAGGAATGGATGGATGGATGGATGGATGGATGGATGGATGGATGTTTACTGTGGAAAGATAGGGTCTGGCAGGAATAGATTCTGGAAACTGGCCGAGCACTGGGATTTATTCAGGTTCTAAGGAGCAGCATTCTAGGATCAGCAGAGGCCTCAAAGAGCTGGGAATTGGGCAACACTTTGTGGGAGGATTACAATTCAGCATCTAATGGCCCTGCCAGTATCCCCAAAGTCTCTTCACTCAGAGAACAAAATATAGATGTCAAAATGTGTATTTGAGGGAAGTGAACAGTTCTGTATGGCTTACATACAAGTGCTGGCTAGTGATGAAGGGAGAAAGCAACTATTAATATAAAAGTGACAATTTGCGGGTGTTTGTGTTGAGCAAGAAATTCTTGTGTGAATGGTTTTCAATAATTACTGATGCACATCTGGGTATCAGATTCGTTTATATAGACTTTCATTTATAATTTGCTGATCATTGCTCCCATCCTCTCACCCTTTAATGGTTGGGAAAGTTAATGCAGTTTCTATAGACAAGCAATTTATGCTATAGAATACATTTGGTGGCCCTGTTAGTAAAATGATGCCCTAGTAGAAGCAGAGTATACAACAATTCATCACAACATGGCCTCGGTCCTCAAATAGCAGACATAAGGATCTAGAACTAGATCAGAATTTTGAGCCCCAGCCCTGCTAACTTTTAGTCATGTGAACTTAGACACCCCTCCCAAACTCCATTCCCCTTTCACTGAAATGGAGATAACACTGGGGCACCTGGGTGACTCAGTTGGTTGAGTGTCTCTTAGTTTCGGCTCAGGTCATGATCCCAGGGTTGTGGGATCAAGCTCCATGTCAGGCTCTGTGCTGATCGTGGGACCCGCTTGGGATTCTCTCTTTCCCTCTGCCCCTCTCCCCAGCTTGCTCACTCTCTCTCTCTCTCTCTCAAAAAAAGGAAGAAAAGAAATGGAGATAACACTAAGGTAATTACTAAGAAGAGCCAATGAGATAAGATCCAATGAAGAGTGCTTTGCCAACAATAAATTTCAGGGTGTGCATCAAGGGTTTGTGTTCTTGTCAGTTTTTCCTTACATATCAGTTCTGCTGTCTCCTCCTTAGTGTTCCTACTAAGAGACCCTCTGGTTTGAGCTCCCTCTGTCTTGCTCCCAAGAGCTCAGGGCTGGAGTGGCCAAAAGCAACCTGCGGTTCCCAAAGAAAGGAGATGAGGGGGCTACCTACAACCACAAATGGGAGCTTCCTTCAGTGAAAAGAGTGGATATAAGCAGGCTCATTCACTCATGGAGATTGCAATCAAAATGCTACTTATCATCCCTCATCATCTTCTTCAAGGGCAAAAAAACATGCCTTTTGGAGAAAATAATATTTTCATGGGCTTGCTGCAGCTGACTTAAAAAATATTATAAAATATTCCATAAATGAAGGATTCATATCCATAATATATAATCTAAAATATCAATAAAAATAAGTCAATTAATGAGCAAAGGTTGTGAATAGCCAATATCATAATCTCAGAAGAGAAAAAGTTAATGGCCTATAATGGCATAAAACTTATGAAGATATGCTCCATCTCACCAGTAATTAAGGAAAAGTTAAAAACAAACAAACAAAAACCAGAAACAGTCTATAACAACATCAAAGCAGACCACTTTACATTCCTCAGCTAATCAAAAATTAAAATTCTGCCATATTCTTTGGACAGTTCAGTAGATTCTAATCATCCTGTGCCCTGTGTATCTTAGCCACTTTAAAGAACCTCAGAATCTTTTGTGGTGAAAGGGGATGAGGGGGGGCCACTATGGTTTTGTTTACATGAAGTTTTCCATTTATCTGCAAAGCCTTGCCCATTACTTTGTAAATTATTCACTCAACAGCCAGCTCCAAGTACAGACTAAAAACTGTGCTGTTCCCATCCTGTTACCAAAGGTTCTCCCTTTCCCCATCCCCTCAACCCCGTTGATCACCCTGGATACCCGTAGGTTGAGAAAACCAGGGTGTTCCCAGCTGCTGAGGACTCCGAAGTGTGCCTATTCAAGTCACTGAGATAAAAACTAAATATTTCATTAATAAACAAATGATTTTGTTCACATCACTTCAACTCTCCAGGTTTTAAGACACTTTTTAAAAGGATCATTTCCCTTGCATTCAGTGGGACATTAGGCTCAATGACTTTTTTAGATTCTTCATGATTTTATGACCCTATGACTCTGTAGTTTTCCAAATGCTCTTTTATTATTTCAAACATAGTATTCCGTGAAAATTCAGAGGACTGGGTGGGGGGTTGGAGAATTGGCAGAGGGAGAAGGGTGAGGGACAAAGGGGAGGTGAAGTGGTCCCAATTGCGTGTTGGAATCCTGTAAAAGGAGCTTTGGGTCCCAGATGAAACCTATAGAGAGTTTAAATAGTAGCATGTGCACAAAGTTAAAGTGGAGAAGCATGTGCTTTGCCAGAGCACACATCTGAGTCTCACATCAGGCCAGCAGCCTTGGGAAGTGGGGTCTTGTAGCCACCCTTAGACACACATGTAGCCTTTCTTGCAGAATCCCCTGGGAATCTGCCCCCATAGGAACATCCTGTCCCAACATGGAACAACCTCTCCAAGTCCTGTCTCCCCAGTGTTAGAATGGGTACCACCTGCACAGCTATGCCATGGGATCCCACCATTCCCTCCTTAGAAGAGGCTGCTGGGACACACATTTGGCTCTGTGCACATCTGGCGATTGTGTCAGAGCCTTGGGAAAAAAGATCAAGCTCTTTGAAAATGGGATTATATTTGTGGCTGTTTCTCCAGCTTCCCAGAGGGTGGGGTGGATGGGTATGCGGATAGGGCAGACATGTCTAAAGCCAAGATCATTGGATTGGAAGTCAGCAGAATTTCTTACCTTAATGAAAAAAATGGAAATAACAAAAGGACCAATTAATAAAGTGATTTATTCTATTCAGAAATATTTATGGAGCTCCTACTATGTTCTACTTCTAGGGACAGGAACAGTTCTAGGCTCTGGAAACACCTCAATGAAACAAGACATACAGGTTACCCACTTTTAGAAATTCAGATTATAGAGGGAAACAGGATGAGAGGCTAAAGAGATGGCTTACTTAAATGGCTCATCACTATTTCTGGTGCATAGTAATAGCTCATTAAATGGTATTTAAAATTACCCAGTGGTAAATTTGAAAATATATATGTACTCCTATGTTTATCACAAAATTATTTATAATAGCCAAGATATGGAAGCAATCCAACAGTCTGTTGATAGATAATTGGATAAAGAAGATGTGGTACAAGGGATACAATGTAATATTACTCAACCATAAAAAGGAATGAAATTTTTCCATTTGCAACAACATGGATGGACCTAGAAGGTATAATGATAAGTGAAATAAGAGTCTCAGAGAAAGACAGGGGCACCTAGGTGGCTCAGTTGGTTAAACATCCAACTTCGGCTCACGTTATGATCTCACGGTTCATGAGTTGGAGCCCTGCGTAGGGCGCTGTGCTGACAGCTCAGAGCCTGGAGTCTGCTTCAGATTCTGTGTCTCCCCCTCTCTCCTACCATCCCCTGCTCGCACTCTCTCTCTCTCTCTCAAAAATAAATAAACATTAAAAAAATTTTAATAAATAAAGTCTCAGAGAAAGACAAATACCCTGGAATTTCACTCATATGTGGAATTTGAGAAAACAAAGGGGAAAAAAAGATAAACAAAAAACAGACTCTTAAATATAAAGAATAAATTGGTGGTTGCAAGAGGGGAGGTAGGTGGGAGTATGGGTGAAACAGATAAAGGGGAGTAAGAGTACACTATCTTGATGAGCACTGAGAAATGTATATAATTGTTGAAGCACTATATTGTACACCTGAAGCTAATATAACATTAGCTAGTATAATGAGTATATTAATTACACTTTAATTGAAAAAAATACCCAAAGCTAGGTCAGCCCATGAGGGCAGGACTCTGTCTTTTGCATTATCCTTCACAGTCTTCTAGGCATTTTATTATTGAATGGCTGCGTGAATAAATAAAGAGTCAAAGTAGATATAGGACTTGGTCACTCTCTTTCTGGGACTCAGCTTCCTCCTCTGTACAACAAAGAAAGGAGGATGTCATCGATTGCCACAAGGCTCCCAATGACAGTCGCATCACAGTGCCCCACCCTTCCCCAGCCCAGAGAATTCAGTCCTATTCCTTAGTCTCCCTCATAGGACCTTCTACATGGAAAATACCTACCTCTATTTTCAAACTTCTCTCTCATCAGCTTCTTACAAGACCTCCATGCTTGGGATGAATCAATATAATCACAACCTTCTATATTTCCCATGAGTTTCTTGCCCCTGGGAGTTTAGCTCTCAGGGCTTTCTTCTTTCCATACAGCTGACTTTTTCTGTCGTTCAAATTTCAGAATCCATCACCATCTCCAAGGAATATTCCTTACTACTCTCCTGCACCCTGTACATCTAGGGTGGGGTTGTGACCCCTCTATTGTGCTAAGCTCCCTGGGCTTGTTCCTAATTTGGCATGGGATACAATTAAATGTGATTCTCTGTTTTTGTGTATTTCCTCCTTTTGAGACCAGAGACAATTTTAGTCTCCAATGTATCTCCAAAGACCTTCTTATAATAGCTGCTCAGTAAATGTTTCTTGGGTTGAACTTAAATGCTATCCTCTGTAAAACAACGAGAAGAGTTGCCAGCCATTATTTTATAGTAGGTTCTCATGAAGAGTCACAAGAATTTTCAATTTTATAAAGTTTAAGTTCTGGGAAGACACACATCTAATACAACATGCTTTATACCTTGTCTAGCTGAAGAAACACATTGGGGAAATTTCAAAGTCTGGATGTTAAAAATAATCTATCATTCTGTGGTAAGCTGAAATAATATTACAAAGAAACATCAATGCATTAAAGTGGAAACTCAGTTATACTCAACATAAATGGGTCTTAAACCTAAGCCCTGCCACTTAATTTAGCTCCCTGCCTTCTCTGGGAAGCAATACAAACCAGTATAAATAGTACAGGTTTGGGCATGACATGAATCTGGATTTAGTTCCTTTCTCCATCTTTTTGTAACTCTGTGAACAGGTAAAAGTAATACTAAGGTTCAGTTTTGCTCATCTGTGAAGTTTTGGGGTGATGCGGGTTCATGGGGTCCAGAGCCAACCACTAACAAAGGATTCTTGAAGACGTCTTTGGTGCATAAAGGTGATTTTATTGGAGGATGGGGACAGGACCTGTGAGCAGGAAGAGCTGCAACTTAAGTGTGGGGGGTGACCCTTTTTTTGGAGTTGGGGGAGATAAAGTCAAGAGGGAGTTTCCAAAGAGACTTTCACATGCTAAGGACTTACTGGAAGCCTAGCTATTGTCAAGCTAAGGTTGTTTTTCCCTTTAGCAAAGCATTAACATTAAGACAGGAGGGAGTTCCTGGACTTTAGGCCATGATGGGATTGCCTTTTTCTGGTAAACTGGTGGAGACTCTTATCAGTGTAACTTTTTTTGTTTTTTGTTTTTGTTTTGCTTTGTTTGGCCTTTCGTGGTTTGGGGTAGCCTACAGTGTTCAAGGAATATCTTACATGTCCGACCTGGGGGAGGGTAGATGTGCTACCTGTGCTGTGCCCCTCAGCCTGCCTTATGCTCCCTCATCAACGTGGGATGTTGGTAATACTTTATGAAGTCTTATAAGCATTTAACATAGCATCTATCCCGTATGAGATGCATAGGCAATTAGTATCCTCCCCACCCCCATTTATAAAATGAGTATCCTGTGGGGCGCCTGGGTGGCGCAGTCGGTTAAGCGTCCGACTTCAACCAGGTCACGATCTCACGGTCCGTGAGTTCGAGCCCCGCGTCGGGCTCTGGGCTGATGGCTCAGAGCCTGGAGCCTGTTTCTGATTCTATCTCCCTCTCTCTCTGCCCCTCGCCCGTTCATGCTCTGTCTCTCTCTGTCCCAAAAATAAATAAACGTTGGAAAAAAAAATTTTTAAAAAAATAATAAAAAAAAAAAAAATAAAATGAGTATCCTGTGATTGAATTCACCCTTGGCCATATCTATGAAAATGGTATACCCAATTACAGGCAATTGGTGACAATGAATATATATATATGCTAAAGTAATGAAAATGGTGGCATCATAAATGCCCTATGGTTGACCATCAGCACTACCTCTTGAAATATATTTGACTCACCTAGCACTTAGTTTTCTGATGAAGAAAGAAGAAAAAAAGAGAAAGAAGAGGAAGAAAAAGAGAAGAAAGGGATAAAGAAGGAGGAAGAAATAAAAAGGGAAAGAAGAAAGGAGGGGGAGGAAGAGGATTAAATTGCTATGGAGAGATGAGAAAATTTTTACATTTTCTTAAACTAGCATAAAGAGATAAAAGAACTTTTATCACTGGGAAATATTTCTTGGAGCCTTCAGCCTAGAACAGTCCTAGTGGATTTTGTCTGTACCAAAGGCTACCATAAGAGGAAATGGGATGAAGTGCTTTCATCCTGATTTTAAAAAGGCCTATTGACATCTCTTAGGATGAAGTGCTCTACACTTGTGAATTTCTTGGAGTTCCAAGATGGCCATGTCCTATCTTTCTGTGATCCAAGGTGGCATAATTGCAAGGAGGTCTGAACTGCATTTCCTGATTTAGGTTCAAAAGTCTGATTTTTTTTTAATAGCTCATGGAAGTTAAAAATATTCAAGACTTGACTTCAGGGAATTACCCTTTAAAAAATTATTATTTCTTTAGAAAGTGCCACATGTCTGTTTTTTTCCATCTCATCATTGGCATGACCATTTTTGCAGGCTTAGTAATGATACTCCTTTTAAACTTTAGTCTCAGCGATGAGGCCTTTTAGGAGACAGCCAAAGTCTCCTTATTTAACTCTTCAATGAAACAGCGAGAAGAAAAAGTTGAGCTTCCTCTGTGCTACAGAAACAGCTAAACCAGGCTTGAGATGCAATCAGGTCTGCCTGTGCACTGGTTTTAAGATCCGCGGGAGGGGTGCATGTCAACAATTTAGAACTTTGCTTTTCCTTGACTATTTGGTTTAATAATTTCATCAGCCATTTTCTTTGTTTGTTTGATCTCTTTTAATTCATTTTGTGTTTCTTTCATATGTTATGACATTAGAAACCAAAATGCCAGAATGGAGTATCGATGCCTTAGGCACAAGTGTTTCTGTTTCATTTTTTTCTCCCTGGTTTCTGATTATGAAAGGAATAGAGGCTCAGTGGAGGAAATGTGAAAAAAGAAAACACTAGAAACCATATAAAACATCCATATGCCACCAACCAGAAGTGTGTGCTTGTATGTACACACACACACACACACACACACACACACACACAACACTACTATAAATATGCTGGCCTATTTCTTCCCAGTTTTTACACTGTGCCTCTTGTTTCTCTGTCTTTACATACTACTTATATAATTTTATTTTCAGCTTTTTTGTTGGATTGCATTGTCTTCTTTTTATTTTCAACCTTAGATGAGGCATTTAATTGAGTCAATATTACTCTTTATTTCATGGTAATTATCATTGATTCTTTCAAGGCCTCACACTTGTTTTCTTTTACTTTATACTTTATGCTCCATTCATTGTTTCTTCCTTCCCTCCCCCTTCTTCCCTTTCTTTCTCAAAGCATCCACACTAGTGTATTTGATGTTTCCTTAGATTTACCATCAATCCTGAAAAATATTTTATAGATGTATATATTTTTCACTTACACAAATAAAATTATAAATTTCCTGTTTATTTTGTTTATTCAATAAATACTCTGTTTTCAATATCTAACCTTATTTTTCTAAGTGCATCCATTTCTTCTGTGACTCAACTCTATCATAAACACCCTCTCCTTTTTAATTTATCCAGTATTTTGGTAGGAGGCATTTCAGTTGGCTCTACTTCCCTAACACCACATATATTTTATGAACAAATCTGTCATGCATGTGCCTTGACTGACCTGTGTATGACTTTCTCTGGCGTAGGTACCCAAGGGCAGGATTCCTGGGTCCCTGGACACGGACGTATGTGATGTCACTTAATACCACCAGATTTGCTGTGTAAGATGGCTGCAGCAGCTCAGGGGCTCACCTGCAGTTCAGAAAGGTGGGTTCCTAGCCCCTCTCCCCTCATGCCCAGCAATGTGCAATGCTTTCTGACTTTTAAAAATCTGTCAACCAGCTGGTTATAAAAGAGTCTATGTTCTCTCTGTCTGCACTTTCTTCTCCAAACCTTCACATAGCTCACTCTCTCCTTCAGTCTTTGTTTGAATGGTTTCTTTTTTTTTTTCCATGAGGCCCTTTTCAAAATTGCACTTCTTGTTCCCTTTTTCTACTTTATTCAGTAGCACTTTGTGACCTCTCACATATTAATTTTTTTTAATTTTTTTTAATGTTTATTTTTGAGAGAAAGAGCGCGAGCAGGGGAGGGGCAGAGAAAGAGGGAGACACAAAATCTGAAGCAGGCTCCAGGCTCTGAGCTGTCAGCACAGAGACTGTCGGGGGACTCAAACTCATGAACTGTGAGATCATGACCTAAGCCGAAGTCTGACGCTCAACCAACTGAGCCACCCAGGCACCCCTCACATGTTAATTTTTTAAGAATGTTTCAAATGTCCTTGAAAAAAATGCATATTCTCTGTTGGGTATAGGATTCTGTATGTATCTATTGGTTTGCACCTGTACTAATTATATTTTTGCAGCATTTAAAATATCTTTGCTTATTTTTAAGGCCTACTTGGGGAGCCTGGGTGTCTCAGTTGCCTAAGCATCAAACTCTTGATTTCAGGTCAGGTCATGATCTCATAGGTTTGTGGGATCAAACCCTGTGGTCAGGTTCCACAGAACCTGCTTGGGATTCTCTCCCTCTCCTTCTCTCTTTCTGCCCCTCCCCCACTTGCACAGTCTCTCTCAAAAAATAAACAAACTTAAAAAAATAATTAAAGTCTACTTGATTAGAAGAAAGTGTTAAAATCTCAGCCTACAAATTACCAGCACGCTATTTCTCCCTGTACTTCTGCGGGTGTTGCTTTATTAATTTTGAGCTAAGTTCACACATGTTCATGAACATTGTACATTTTTGATTTACTGTTCTTCTAACTATGCTGTTCTTTTGGTCTTATGGCTAGTTTTATGTCAAATTATATTTATCTGTCATGAAAATTGCTACTTCAGCCTCCTGCAGTAAACATCATCATATGCATATTTCTATACCTCTGTGTACACTATTTATATCCCTGTATTTTAATTTTTTTCTAAAATGTAACAAATCAGTAGATCTCAGCATAAGAAATACAATCTGAAAACTTCTGGCCTTTGAGCAATGAATTTAAACATATGCACCAAATGTATCATTGTATTTTATGATGCCATTTGTTTCTGCAAATTTATTTTGTGCGATTTGCCATGCTTTCTCTTCTTATTTCACCTTTTCTACTGTTCAATGGGTAAATTTTATTCTGTTGTGTTGAAAGTTACACGTTCTTGGGGCACCTGGGTGGCTCAGTTGGTTAAACGTCCGACTTTGGCTCAGGTCATGATCTCAAAGCTCGTGAGTTCGAGCCCCGTGCGGGGCTCTGTTGACAGCTCAGAACCTGGAGTCTGCTTTGGATTCTGTGTCTCCCTCTCTCTCTGCTCCTCCCCTGCTTGCTCTCTCTCTCTCTCTCTCGCTCAAAAATAAATAAACATTAAAAAAAATTTTAAGAAAGTTATATGTTCTTTTGTGAGTTTTTTGTTTTTTCTTATTTATTTAAATTTAAATCCAAGTTGGTTAACATATAGCATAATAATGATTTCAGTAATAGAATTTAGTGATTCATCACTTACATATAACATCCAGTGCTCATCCCAGCAAGTGCCCTCCTTAATGCCCCTTGCCCATTTAGCCCATCCCCCCATCCAACACCCCCCCCACCCCACACACACATCCACACTGTTTGTTCTCTGTATTTAAGAATCTCTTATGGTTTGCCTCCCTCTCTATTTTCATATTATTTTTTTGCTTCCCTTTCCTTATGTTCATCTGTTTTGTATCTAAAGTTCCACATATGAGTGAAGTCATATGATATTTGTTGTTTTCTGACTTATTCTACTTTGCATAATACACTCTAGTTCCATCCATGTCTTTGCAAATGGCAAGATTTCATTCTTTTTGATCTCCGAGTAATATTCCATTGGAAAGTTGTATGTTCTTTTGAGTGTTCTCAGAAACCTAAAACCAATTTATTAAGAATTATAATTGCTTTGGTTTTAATTTTCTCATCAATTCTTAAGACTTTCAAAGTGTATATTTTCCTCTGATCAAGACAAACGTTTGAGCCCATCCTCTCCTTCCTTGATCTTGTCCCCTCCAGTCCCTCATTGTATGATAGGGAATTTTAATCTGAATTCCCACATATTTGCCTTTTCTTTCCTCTGTTATTTACAGGAGAGTTTTTACTGATTAAGACAAGAACTTTTACTAAGGTACTTAACGTTATTCCAGGATTTTCCCCAGATAAGTGATTATCTACTTGTTATATTAGTTCCTATAAGAGTGTCTTAAAACACAGCATTTTTGTATTGAAACTTCAGAGACTTTGTATGCCTAAGCTTATTTCACTTTTGCACTGGAACGTGACAGACGTGTGCTTTTACAAAACACTCTGAACATGTTTCTTCACTCTCCTCTTGAATCCAGTGCTGCACGTAGAATGTTGACTTTGACCTAATATCCTGTTCCTTTGGAAATCATGTATTTTTTTCTCCAGAATTGGATCGACTTTTTTTCTGGTCTTTAATTTTATGCACTATAATTGGTTATTTATTTTTTGTGTGTGTCTTGTTTGATTTTGTTAACCACATTATTTAGCACTTTGAGAATCTTCTATCTGAAATGCTACTTTTATTTATTTATTTTTAATTTGGGGACATTCGCAATTGTTATTTCTTCAAACATGACCTCCTCTCCATTTTTTACCCTTTTCTGATACTTCTATTATAAGGATACTGACATCCTGCTTTTTCCCTCCATCATTTTTAATTTCTTTCTGACACCTTCTAAGAATTTTCTTTGACCTGATTTTCCAGCCTACTATTTTATTCTTTGCTGTATCTATGCTGTCATTCATTCGTGAGAGCTTTATTCCAATTATTTCAATTTGCCTACCTACCTGACAACTCAATTTTTCAGGTAATTTATTTTCTTGCTTTATATTCCTAGACTTTCTTATTACTCTGGGTATGGCTTTTTATCCCCCCAAGCAGATCCAAGTTTCATGAAAGCAGAGGCCTTACCTTATTCACCCACTTCTGTATCTTAATGCCTGATAAATATGAGGAATTCAAATAATATTTCCTAAATTATGCTAATTACTGAATGAAAGAAGAGATAAATGTATTCATGGTGTACCTTTTCAAACGTGTTAATGAGTCTTTAGCATCTTCAAAGCACATTTTATTGATTAGTGGCAGAGGTTTTCTTTTTTTAATGTTAATTTATTTTTGAGAATGAGAGACAGAGTGTATAGGAGAGGAACAGGAACAGAGAGAGAGAGGGAGAGAGAGAATCCCAAGCAGGCTCCACACTGTCAGTACAGAGCCTGATGCGGGGCTCAATCTCACAAACTGTGAGATCATCACCTGAGCGGAGATCAAGAGTCGGCTCCTTAACCAACTGAGCTACCAAGGCAACCCAGTGGCAGAATTTTTTTTAAAGTTTATTCTGCTGGAGTTTAATTTGTTGCTGAGTTTTTAGTGCCTAGAACCATGCCTAACATATTGTAGTCATAGAGCTCAAAAAAGATTTTTGGAGTGATATACGTGAATGAAAAGGTAAGTTCCACAAAATGTTTCCATGGTATAGTAGGCTGAATATAGGATTTGCCTACCTACGAACCCCTGGAATCCGTTACACTACCTGATATCACAAAAGATGTGGCTAAACTAAGGATTTGAGAGGGAAACTTGTCCTGAATTACGTAGGTGGATCCTAAATCCAGTGCCAAGTATCCTTTGTAAGAGTGAGTCAAAAGGAGATTCAACAGACACCCACAGGACAGGAGGCAACGTGGTCATGTGGGGCAAGGTAGGAGTGACACAGCCATACACCCAAGAATGCCAACAGCTACTAGAAGCTACAAGAAGCAACAAACAGATTCTTCCCAAAATTCCATAGGAAGGGTGGCCCTGTGATAAACTGATTTTGGACTTTTACCTACAGGAATTGGGAGAGAATAATTTCCTATTGTTGTGAACCATAAAGTTTGTGGTCATTTGTTGCATCAGCCACAGGACACTAATAAGCACAGGGAAATGTTTTGGAAGCCCTTTATATAATACTCCCTCACCCCACCATTTTGATATTTCTAATGCACTTTAAGATATTAAAAGATCTAGGGGCGCCTGGGTGGTTCAGTCGGTTGAGCATCTGACTTTGGCTAGGTCATGATCTCACTGTTGGGGAGTTCGAGACCCACATTGAATTCTGTCTGTGCTGACAGCTCAGAGCCTGGAGCCCACTTGGGAATCTGTGTCTCAAATCTATTCTCCTCTCCAGCTCACACTCTGTCTCAGAAATAAATACTAAATCTTTTTTAAAAAGATATTAAAAGATCTATAAACTCTTGTGAATTTATTTAGGTCATTGTTTCAAACCCAGGCTTTTTTTAAACTGGCATTCACCTCTTCTCTCTTTCCTTATAGCATTTATAGCCTATGTGATGATGGTCTTGTAGATAACACTTTGAAGAATGTGAAATTAAATATTCTTCACCCTAAGATTAGGTCAGAAATAGTTGCAAAATCATAACACATGAATGATTATTCTTAAAACAATCAGTGCTGGGACACCTGGGTGGCTCAGTTAAGCATCTGACTTCGGCTCGGGTCATGATCTTACAATCACGTGAGTTCAAGCCCCACATCGGGCTCTGTGCTGACAGCTCAGAGCCTGGAGCCTGCTTCAGATTCTGTATCTCCCCCCTCTCTGCTTCTCCCCTGCTCACACTCTGTCTCTCTTTGTCTCTCAATAATAAATAATGTTAAAAAATGAAAAAAAAAACCAATCAGTGCATTGTTAGTGATACTTTAACTATATTATGGAATTCTTGTTCTCAACAGAAAAATGGACTTTATAAAATATCCTACATGGATTGGGACAAGATCAATTAATAACCTGAAATTTGTACGTGAATTCCATTATTGCTACTTCACATTCCACTAACATTAGTAACACCACGTATAGCATATAAATCAGCATACTTCTTATATACTGTTCTAACAAACAAATGCTTATGTTATTGTCATTTACCTAAATACATCAGATTATAACTATAATAAGCACATAATTGAAAACTGTACTTGATCCACATATCCATTATAGTTCACAATAAATTGAGTAGGGGTAAGTGTTTAACTAAGGACACAAAATTCTAATCCTGTACCCTCTTGCATTTTGGAAAGAAGACACATCTTAAAGCCAGAAATGTAAGACATGAGATGCAGCAGAGGACCACCGAGCATCTCTTAAATCAGGAAAATTGCTTATTAATTCATTTCACATCTTTTCGGCCAAATACTTATTGCAATGTCCTTGTATATAATAGGCACTGTGATAGGCGCTGGTTTCATAAATAAGAGTGGAAAAGAATTTAAGGAAGCATTGTTTAGTTAACACCAGACATATTTGTTTGGAAAAACTAAGGTCCAGGGATACAAAGAAGCTTGCCAACAGTCACACAGTGAGTTAATAGAATAACAGGCTTAACTGTAATACTATTAATTTAATAAATCTACTGACAATGCATATATAATAAATTTATGTCAAGGATGAGCACAGATTTAAAAGCTACCCTTGTTTTTTTTGTTTTTTTTTTTTTTTTTACACAATCGTTTAAGATTTATTGATACTTTATTGTCTTGTAAACTGTTGATTTTGGTGAATGGCCTATACGCACATGAAAAGAATGTGTCCTCTGCGGTTGGGTGGAGTATTCTATAAATGCCAATTAGAGTAAGTTTGCTAACAGTGTTGTTTGGGTCTCTTGCATTCGAACTAATTTTCTGTCTACATGTTCTATCAATTACTAAAAGAGAAATGTTGGAATCTGCAATGCGGATTTGTATGTTTCTCTCTTCGTTCCTATCAAGTGTTGTTCATGTGCTTTTAACTCTGCTGCTATGTGTGTGCACAGTTAGGATGGTTAAGTCTTCTGGGCGAATTGACTTGACAGCCTTTAGTAAAACAAAACGTCCCTCTGTATCTCTAGAAATACTCAATTTTCTGATGTCTATTTGGAGTGACATTAACATAGTCACTCTAGTTTCCTTATCATTTGCAATGTACCTATTTTTTTATCCTTTTAGATCATTTACTCTTCGTACTTTTTAGCCTGTGTTTTTACTTTAATTTTTTATTTTTTTTTTTAAATTTTTTTTCAACGTTTATTTATTTTTGGGGGGATAGAGAGAGACAGAGCATGAACGGGGGAGGGGCCGAGAGAGAGGGAGACACAGAATCGGAAACAGGCTCCAGGCTCTGAGCCATCAGCCCAGAGCCCGACGCGGGGCTCGAACTCACGGATCGCGAGATCGTGACCTCGCTGAAGTCGGACGCTTAACCGACTGCGCCACCCAGGCGCCCCTACTTTAATTTTTTAAATGGTTATTTATTTTTGAGACAAACAGAGCCCAAGCAGAGGAGGGGGCAGAGAGAGACGGGGTCACAGAATCTGAAACAGGCTTCAGGCTCTGAGCTGTCAGCACAGAGCCCAACAGGGGACTCAAACTCGGAATGGTGATATCATGACCTGAGCAGATGTCTGGTACTTAACCACTGAATCACCCAGGCGTCCCCATCTTTATGTGTTTTTAAACTTCAAAGCACATTGCTTATCGTCAGTGCCCGGTTGTATCTTACTTTGTTTATAATAGGATGATCTCTGGTTTTGTTTTTGTTTTTTTTTTTTTTTTTGCTATAACATTCACATTTAGTGTAACTACTGACATGGATGAGTTTGAGTCTATCATGTTAGAATCTAATTTTTTAGTATTACCTTTTACCTCCAGTATTGGCTACATCATATCACTCTATTTCCTTTCCTCCTTGCTCTAGGGTTTACAATGAGTTTCTTCACCTTATCACAGTCTGCCACCCAATACTATTATGTTTATTCACGGTCTCTAATGTCCTTTTTGCCTCATTACCTGGCTGGTCCTCGTTTTCCTTAAAAACTCAGTTCAGTCACCATCTCTATCTGTCTCCTAGAATAATGAAGGCATTTCTCCTCATCTGATCCCCCAAAGCTTCTGTTGTACTCATCATCCTAGCTCCGTTATTTATGGGACATAACCTTGGGTAAACACTCAATCTCTACGTTCCTGATTCCTCTCACATCTTAAAAACAAGGACACATCCACCTGTTGGGGTCATTACAAGTATTAGATATTCCACTCAGTATATGTTGGCTATCATTATTCCACATTATTATAGCCTTTTTTGGCATGTATTGTAATTCTACTTACTTCCCTGTTTCTTACTTGACTGAGATGGCAGGCCCATGACTGACTGACTTTTCTTGTGTCCTTAATGCCAGATAGGTGGTGGGGATTTAGTACATCTTCACTGAATACTGCAAAGGGAAGGGTCTCCCTTAGGGATCAGATCCAGCTTTGTAACTGACCTTCTATGGGATCTCAGATCACTTCCCTTTCTAGGAATGATAATATGGGAAGTGGTTAAGGCCCTCTCTAATCATAGGATTTTTTTTTTAATGTTTATTTATTTTGAGACAGCATGAGCAGGGGAGGGGCAGAGAGAGAGGGAGAGAGAATGAGAATCCCAAGCAGGCTCCACGCAGTCAGCACAGGACTCAAACTCACAAACTATGAGATCATGACCTGAGCCAAAATCAAGAGTCAGACACTCAACCGACTGAGCCACCCAGGCACCTCAATCGTATGATACTCATAAATCTATCAAACTGTAAGGAGAAATGCTTTGGTGATCTTCATCTTTTCCTTCAAAGAATTTATTCCAGCCTAGGTCTGGTATCAACCAAGTATAGGTGCTCAGAAGTCCCCTGGCAAATGCAGGGACCCCAACCACCGACAAGAGCAAATGTTACTTAAGTCGGTAACTCTGATGGCCTCAGTTCTGATTATTAAGCAGTGTGGCAGGTGGATATACACCATCCTTCTATTGCAGCAAGACCTGAGAGGCATGTTTATGATTTAGTGTGTCAAATCACAGAGAAGCTGTCACCTGTGTTGTCACATGTGAAGGTGACTATAAGTTGAGCTGACAGAATGAGTAAGGCCCCCTTTCTCACCCATTCTGTGTTCCATCTCCAGCAACCTGATTTTAAGTAAGACCTTTCTTAAAAAAAATCAATAAAATAAAATAAAGTAAGACCTTTCTCAGACTAAGGCTGCTAAGACCTCGACAATTGCTGGCAGCAGTGTTTTCCAGAGGCAGAAGAAAAAAATGCAGCTGTCCCTTATGGAAATCCCAAGAACTTGTACAGGATAGTTTGAGTCAAGCAGACCCAAATTCTGTGGGACTGAGCTCTGCCACTCAGTGGCAAATTTATGAGCATCTCTATGCCCTCGTTTCCACATCTGTAAAGTGGAGATAATATCTACATTGTATGATTACTGGAAGAATTAAATAGATATATACAAAAGCTCTTGGTCAATTATAAGTTGCCAATAAACATAAATTACAGTTAACTGAGAGAGTCAAACTTACATTTCCACATTTAGCCTCTTTATAAACCGCATAATTCTAGTTTTTATTCATGGGCTGTGAAGTACATTCAAAATAATGCAAATTTTGTTTACACGGTTTAGATTTTACAGGGCTTTGGGAATAATTTTGTGAATGGAAATTTTCACTGTCTTAGAGTGAAGAGAAGCAGTGGAAATTGGGCATATTCTAATTTTGCTCTACCGTGTTTTCCAGAACTTGGGGAAGGGGTGGAGTCGTGTTGCTTACACACACTTACACACACACACACACACACACACACACACACACACACACACAGTTCCATCCTTCAACTTCATATGGATGTCCTGTTTTCCTAAACACGAAGGGCAGAAAAATCAAAGAAAGCAGTACACCTTGGTTGTAAAGCACAGACACTCATACCAATCCCATACGGTCGCTGTGAGGAATAAATGAGCTAGATTTATGTGACTAGGGCTTCGCAGACAGTCACCTCATACACAGAAGTGTGTGTCTAAGAGGCAGCCGTGGGGAGTGAGGAATCATCGAGGACTCTGAGGTCAGAGGCCCTGAGCTTGAGTTCAGCCTCTGTTTCTTTGCCCTGGCTTTCTGGCAAGATGGAGGATTCACAAGCTCACGACCTCCACCTCCTGACATCTGCACCTGCCTCACGGGGCTGTCACAAGGAGGAAGCAAGATGCTGCACAGAACCCATACCTGGCAGCATGTTCCACAAGTGTAAGGTAGAGAGTGGCTTCTATTGTAATTACAGAAAAGCAGAGGGGCCCCTGAGTTAGCCGGGCAATTATTCCTCCTGTCCACTGAAGTCTTGAGGAGCCCACGGCAGGGCTCAGCCACCAGAGACACAGAGGTGAAGCTCATTCCCACGCAGTGGCAACAGCGTTCACACCGTGTCTCTAAGAGTGCTGCAAACCTCAGCTTAATCATCTCATAAGTGCAGTCAGCCACGAAGAAGAAACAAGCGTTTGCTGCAGAGAAGAGTCCCTTTCCAAGAGGAATCCACCACCTTGGTCTCGTCTGGGTTGGCCACGGACACCATTCTCTCCCTGAGTCTCTGCTGTGTCAATTTGCACCAACGAAAGGGATTAATGAAACAAAATTTGTGCTCTGAGTCGTCGGCCATCTCAGACACAAAGGAGACAAACTAAAGGAAGGATGTGACTAGCCTGGCCACTGGGAACGCGTTTTCCTTTAATATTCACATCGGTGACATTCATTGGCAATGAGTGCAGACACCCATTTTAACTGAATATTAGGAACAGAATGAGAACATTCAGAAATGTGACAATACAAACGATGTGCTAAGAACTCTGTTATATGTGTTATTTTCTGCCCCATCCATGGAAAACTACTTTAAGCCTCTGGCCTTTTGTTTCCATTTTCTGTGTTTACCAATACTTGATACCTTGGTTTTGCAGAATGAGCTCTTCAAAGACACAGGCAGTATCTCCTTCAACTCCTTATTGCCCTGCCTAACACAGGAATGGGTACTAAGAAATTACTTAGTGCATGGGGTGGGGGGGCAGGGTGTTACATGGGGGACCAGGCAGTTCTGGCCACCACGCTGGACATTGGATGCTGGAGTAGAAGGAGAAGGTCCTGGAAACTATGTCATGTGAGGAATCAATGAAAGAATGAAATAGGCTCTAAACTAGGAGAATGGGGGGGATAGGGAGGGGGAGGATGATGAGGCAGCATGAGACCTGATCAGCAAAACCCCTTGTGGCTTCAGAGACCAAACCTAGAGCACAGTCTCAGAAGGGAAAGATTCTGAAGCCAGCCCTGGAAATGGATGATGGCATTCAGCACCTCTCACCAACACTTCAAGGATTTTTACCAGCAGGGACTTTTAAATTTTGAGTCAGAAAGTCTGATCGACTCTTGATCATCACTCCAAGAAGTTCAGGGTCCTGAGTGAGGTCATTCAGCTTATCCAAGCATAAAAATACAAAACAGCAGCAAAACTTCATCTGGGTAGATGATTGTTTTTTTTTTTCCTCTGTGCCTACTGAGAATCACTGATTTTTCTTCTGAGGGGAGAGCATTTTTCTAGAACAGTGTGATGGCATCTCTTTTTCCCTAAAGCCCAACCTCAGAGCTTTCCAAAGAATACACATTCCAGACTCAGTCATCAGGGACCCCTCAGTGGACGGCCAATGTTTTGGTACAAAGGAACCCAAACAGAAGCAGTGGGGGAGAAGGTTCAGTTGCTACCAAGCTTCACGAGAGGAGGGTGTTAGACGATCGAGAACGATAGCATGTTCAGCTCTGAGGGAATTTTAGACGTGAGCAACCTGGGGCCCAAAGCAAAGTGACTTTCCTCATGTGACTTGAGAGTGACCGACCCAGGCAGCGGAAAGTGATGTCACCATGCCCATCCAGGGCCTGGACTCTGCCAGTATATATCAGCAGCCACTTGGCTTCCCCAAGAGTTGGAAACAAAGCTGGGCCCTGAGTTCTGGGGAGGAGCCAAGGAGGAGAGAAAGGGTAAGGGACAGACACTCCAGATGCCCCTGCTCAATTCCCCAGAGCTTCCTCAAGTCAATGAGTGAGTTAACAGCAAGCTTCTGAGACAAGGGCAGTACCCTCAGTGTCCCTTTGTTGTCTGTCATCTCCACAGTACCGATCACAAGGCTGGGCTCCCAGAAGGTGCACAGCCCAGCCCTTGCACCTGGCAAGGTCTCACCTTGCACCCAATAACCATTTGCTAACTGAGTAAATGTGAGATAAAAAGGAAAGTAACTTTGCTGCATTAACTTCTAGAAATCAGTCTGAGGATGGAAAAACCATAAAGGGGAAGGAATAGGAACCAGGTATCAATAATACTCTCTGAACTGACTGTAGGATCTTGTACATGGCAGACCAAACAGGCACGACCCCTGTCCTCATGGCATGCATATTCTCATGTCTCCTACCCGCTTTAATAGAGGAAATTATTCTTTACAACAACACCTTCCCTGTATTTCACCTTTCGCTGCACCCAAGACCAAATTCTACAATCTGGGGACCTAACAACGGGTAAGGCATTCCCCTGCCTGATTAGTACTTAGGAGATTTATGTTCAACACTGTAATTCCCGAGGCAGGTTATGCCTGGTCTCTAAGCCTCGGTGTCACCATCTGTAAAATGAGCAGATTGGGAGAGATGTCCTCTGGAATTCCCAGGTGTGGAATCCCAGCGCCTCACCTGGGAGCGGGAAGGAGGCTGGCGGTACTTCACTTAAATCGGCAGCGCCACCTTGTGGTTATCAACAAGGAGCGCACCAAGAGCGACAAGGCAAGAAGGCTGAGTGATGGTCTGTTAACACGGCAGCCAAGTCAGAAGATGACCCAGGGAAGGAAAGGGGAAACTCTTCCCTCCCAGGATCTGATGAACAGAATACGGAAGTTTTCTTTCAAGTCTGAGTCTGCAGCCCTTGGAAACATCATCCTGCTCAGAAACACCAAGACTGTCCTCTCACAACATAATGGGGGCTACAAGCAGAGGCTCAGAAAACGTGTCGGCCCCCATCACTCCGCCCTTACATGCCCTTCCTTCAGTCTACTGGACAGTGACGGATGGAAGGAGGCTGCGGCAAGACGCAGGAACCAGAGACAAAACAGAGACAAGCCAGTTTTCTAGGCCAAACTTCTCTCGCTCAGGCTATGGGAAAAGTATGTCGTTGCTTGCAGGGTCTGGGAGGTCCGAACATTTTCAAGCTTCTGATTCCAGTTATTTCCTTTTATAACTTATATAGCCTTTTATAACCATTTTTTTTCTTTTGGATATGTTATTAAAAGGAATCGGTCCTATCCCTGAGAGGCCATATACCAGGTCCCTGACCCCAGTTACACAGCAGTCAGCCTTAAAGCTGTGATACCCTCATTCCAAACACCAGGCTGCAGGTTAGAATTCACCACCCATGGAGCCCACCACAGGGAGACCTCTTAAGTATAATTTGCAGTCTGATGGAGAAGAGAGGAAGCTTGCAGGAAAGGTGAGGGCCAGTCTGAAAATACGTGGTCCCCGAAAGCATCAAGAACTCTGAACAGTCATTACTTCGGACGGGAAGCGATGCAGCATGACAGAACAACATGACAAAAGTTATCAGCTGTCACAAGCGTCACTCTGTACTAAGCACGGAGCTAAACGTTTAACATGCACTATTGCACTTAATCCCTATAATGACATCATGAAGTAATTGGTTTTATTATTCTAATTGCTATAGTAGAAAAAAAACAAACACAAAAAACCAAGCCTCTGTAAAGAGAAAATAACTCACCCACAGTCTCCCAGCGAGGAAGCGGTGTCACCAGGGTCTGAAGACAAGGAATCTGTTCTGACTCGGTCACCTGGAAGGCTTGGACCAGTACTCAATACCTCCAACTTCTGGTTTCCCTAGCTCCAGGAAAGATGATACAGCAATTTCAGATTAAGGGCAGAACTCTGGGTCAGATCATGCTGTCAAGTTCTTCCTAAAATCTTGTATTATGTTCTGCAATACGTTGGTGGGGACTGAAGCAGAGGCTCATAAACCAGCACCCTAAAAGGGAGTTCAGGTCACTAGTTTGTTTCGTTTGGTCTGAAATCTGTTAAATATTTGAATTTAAAAGACTGACCCTCTGTTTCATCCTGGCTCCTGTCTCTCCGTATTGTCTTTTGCCAGCTTGGTTGCCTGCCTGAACGTGGTGGACATGTGGGTCTGAGACTCTTGGTTCAAGTGAAATCTAAGCCCAATCAGACATGCTGGTCATCAGAGTGCAGGCCACTGTAGAGGCTAACCTCCCTGCCAAGCTGCCTCCAGTAGCATTTATTATTGTTATTATTATTATTACTTATTAAAGCATGAGTATCCCAAGCTCTGTTTTCTGCTCTGAGTAGCTTATGAGCAACTTGGACTAAGGTTATAATATTGCTGAAAATATGCTGACCTGGATTTCAGAAGACCTGAATTCTACTCTTAGTTGTGTGATTCTGGGCAAACTTAGAAACCTCCTGAGCTTCAACTTTCCCATCCGCGAGAGGTTTAGTGCAAACCGTGTAACGTACTGTGTCCCTGAACCACAGACTCTTCCATTCTGATTGGTTAAAGCTGTAGTTTTCTATCCTAGCTGCACAGCCAGGCTGCGGTTCATGTACCTAGGTCCCACACATGGGCATTTAATTGACTTATGCATCCATATAGATTTTTTTAAAACTCCCCAGGAGATTCTAAGATCTGCAGCTAAGATCAAGAGTCACTGCAGTATAGGGTGAGTTTTGAAATTTTATGCGTCTCATAAAGGATACAGGGAAGTTAAAAATAAAACTGTCCAAACTTAAAAAAATTAAACTATATATTCAAAATTAAACCTAGGACTGTCTAACTCAG
Source organism: Herpailurus yagouaroundi (assembly GCF_014898765.1). Classification (NCBI taxonomy): domain Eukaryota; kingdom Metazoa; phylum Chordata; class Mammalia; order Carnivora; family Felidae; genus Herpailurus; species Herpailurus yagouaroundi. The sequence continues at coordinate 39,238,581 of NW_024412401.1, read as the reverse complement.
ATCCCAGGATCTTTCCCATTATATTCAACGTGGCATGGTACTTAAAAGAACACAGTCCCTCTTTCCTTAGAATACTTAAAATGCTATCTATCCATCTATCATTTTTAAGTAGGCTTCATACCCAGCACAAAGCTCAATACAGGGCTTGAACTCACCACCCTGAGATCATGACCTGAGGTGAGATCAAGAGTCAGATGCTCAACTGACTGAGCCACTCAGGTGCCCCTTAAATGCTTTTTAAAGTGCTCAACAAAATTAAAAATGTGTAGCTTGCAAAGCAAGGTGTGGGTGTGCTCTGGCTTTTCCTGGGTTCTCCAGTTCCCAGCAAAAGTATAGGTAATATCCTCCAGGTGAGTCTTCTAATCCCTCAGATTAGGTCTTGTGACCTTATTTCCAACCTGTTAGTCCTCAGTGAAGAGAGAAGCTAGAAAAAGGTGGGAAGAGTGAAGGAAAAGCTTGCTGCTGTTGATTCTTATATACCACACACTGAAAAAACACGCAGCCCTTTTTAGATTTTCTAATCAGTTAAAAAGCCCAGATTAGCACCATCCAAGGAAAGAGAAATGTCTCCAAAGCTCAGTTTGTGCCGACACCTGCAGCTTTCAGCAACTCTATTTCCCGCTTCGGGCTCCAAATCTATCCGTCACATCACGCCAGCCCATTCGCAAATGCAATCTGGCTTCACAAGGTCTCTTGTATTCATCACATTTATTAAGTTACAGAAAATGAGTGATAGTCGTTAGAGAATATAAAAATTATTCTCATTCAGGTGTCCAAATGAGTCTCTTTGGCTGGAACATGAAAAAGGAACCCTGGCTGACTTCTCTGTGTGCCCAACGGCTGTGCCAGGAGGTAGAAAGCGCTGGGCAGCCCTTTCTGGAAGATTAGCTCAGCACTTAACGCTAATTAAGCTTCTCTCCTTCAGGCTTACTTGCTGAGTGTCAACTATGCATCTGGCCCTGGGCTAGGGCGATGTGACTTTGGATCTGGTACTTAATCCCTGTGAGCCTCTTTTTCCTCATCTTTGAGATGGGTGGAATAACGTTACCACCAGAACGTTGTAAATGACACGATACTAAAGTTTTGTCAAATGTAAAACAACATTACAAAGTGCTTTTTATTCCTCTTTTTCCCTCTAGAATTTTATTTAAGATGGGGTCATTTTTGTGAAATGGACCATTTCCTATCCATTGTAATGTGAGTTTCCTAACTCACTTGTGAGGGGGCCTCAAATTTCCCCCATGCCGTTGTGATTTGTGGGTTTTTTTTTTTCTGTGTGGTCCTAATAAGGACAATTCAAAGTCTGCTTCTTGACCCAGTCCCTCAGAGTCCCTGCCCCTCTCTCCATCTTTTTATGTTAAATTTCAGCAACATCCATGAACCTTAGGGAAGTGGTTTGTGTTCCCATGGAATCCTACACCTTAGTCTTGGGTGACTCCTTGGAGTAACCTGGTCTAATTTTCCACCCACTCAAGAAGGAACTTGGACTATTCGATGGGGAAAAGAAGCTCCAGAGAGTCTACTGCAACTATCTGCACACAGTTCCAATTTTGACATGGAAGAGAGGTCACATCCATTGCTTGTGATTAATGGATGGAAGACGAAGTAGCAGATTGGAATAATTACCATTACGATGCACTGGCATGGGGCTGTCTGGGAATTCAGTCTTCTACCTCTGCACATAATCAAGAAATAGCTATATTAGAGAACATTGGGTGTGCTCCACGCTGGGCTCCACCGTAACTCATAGCATGCAAAATACAGGTGTGCCGGGTATCTCTCCTTTGTCCTTCCAAGATACATGTTCTACCCTTCTCCATCCTTCTCTGTGTCCACAGTGTCTTATCCCTCTGGGTTTGTTTGCCTTCTAGCCCAGGTTAGCTTCATCTAGTGGCAAACATTTTCAGAAGGTGAGAGAGAAGGAGAAAGATTAAGTCAGAGTACTCGTTCCACCGGCTCCCTCCCCTATAGGTTTGTCATGGGCTGGCTGTGCTAGGATGATGGCTACAGCTCCTTCCGGGAAGCCTCCCCTACTCTGTCTGGGTATATGTGTTCTGACAGCCCCCGAAGCAGTCCTTCCTTCCTCCTCTTCAGATCCAGATGTGACGCAGGTGCCCTGCTGCACTTGACCTAGAGAGCTGCACTAGAGCTTGCGGTTTCCCTATACCCTACCCTCACCTTTGTCAATAGTTCCTTTATCATCATCTCCTCACATTACCTACCCTTCTTTCTACTGGGACTCTGAATGATAAAGTGGGCTAAAAATAAATTTGAGAACACAGAATTTAAGGCATAAGTGGGGTGCCCAGGTGGCTTAGTCGTTTAAGCAGCCACCTCTTGATTTTGGCACAGGTCATGAGCCCAGTGTCATGGGATCAAGCCCCTCACCAGGCTCTACACTTAGTGTGGAGCCTGCTTAACATTCTCTCCCTCTGCCCCTCTCCAACTCACTCTCTCTCCCTAATAAAAAAAAAATTAAATAATTTTAAAAAAAGACATAAGAAGACCTCAGAAGTTTTCCCGTGTCATCTTAGTGTTTTCCCTAAACACTGTATATTATAGGTAAGACCAGGAAAGGTGAATTGACACAGGAAATGAGTAGCAGGGATTAAGAATTCATAGTTCCTGACTCAAACACCTCAAACAGACACCTCAAACCTCTTCCCTATTGCCTCTCTGAATACTACGGAAGAGCTACTCGAACTATAATTCTTTTCCAAACAAACACTACGTAGGCCAGGTCATCGAAGTTAACATCCTCTGTGATCCGTCATGCTGACAGTAGATACCCTTGATGTGATGTGATGAGAATGGCACTTCATCTTGGAGGTCTTCCTTCCCCAAACCCCAAGCCCCAATTTAACCATGAGAAAAACATCATACAAACCCACACTGAGGGAATTTTACAGAATGCCTGACTTGTACTCCTCAAAACTGTCAAGGTCATCAAAAACAAGGAAAGTCTGAGAAATTGTCACAGGACAGAGTCATCTAAAGAAACTCGCCAACTACATGCGATGAAGTATCCTGGTTGGAATTCTGACACAGGAAAAGGATGTTAAGTAAAACTGGTGAAATACAAATAAAGGGTGGCATTTAATTAGCAGTAACATACCAATATTAGCTCCTCAGTCCTGACATGTATCATAATGATGAAAAATGTTAATAACAGTAGCATATGGGTAAGGGATATACAGGAGCTATCTGTACAATCTTTGAAATTTTTATGTAAGTCTAAAATTATTCTAAAAGAAAAACATTTTAGGGTCGCCTGGGTGGCTCAGTCAGTTAGGGGTCTGACTTCGGCTCAGGTCATGATCTCATGGTTCGTGGGTTCGAGACCCGTGTCGGGTTCTGTGCTGACAGCTCAGAGCCTGGAGCCTGCTTCGGACTCTGTCTCTCTCTCTTTCCCTCCCCCCACTGATATTCTCTCTCTCTCTCTCTCTCTCTCTCTCAGAAATGAACATTAAAAAATTAAAAAATAGGGGCACCTGGGTGGCTCAGTCGGTTGGGCATCCGACTTCAGCTCAGGTCATGATCTCGTGGTCTGTGAGTTCGAGCCCCGCGTCGGGCTCTGTGCTGACAGCTCAGAGCCTGGAGCCTGTTTCAGATTCTGTGTCTCCCTCTCTCTCTCTGACCCCCCCCCCCCCCGTTCATGCTCTGTCTCTCTCTGTCTCAAAAATAAACGTTAAAAGAATTTTTTAATTAAAAAATAAATAAAAACATTGCATATAAAAAAAACGAGTTGCCACTGTCCTCAGAAATCAGATCTGAGTGTGAGGTGCATGAACACTTCCCTTCCCTGGCCAATCAGTAAAAGACTATGGAGAAGGGAAGCAATTTTAAGGTTTAAGCAGGAAAAAAATGCTTTAAAGCACAAATTCTGGAAAGGTAGTTTTAGAAACTTTTGTGAAACACTAACACCATAAAAAGACTTCCTAAAGCATTGATCTTCACAAACCATGGATCGAAAATAATGTTACATGTAATCAATTCCACTGTCAGTATTGTTATATTTTTTTTTTTAATTGAAGATAAAGAGTTGGAAAAGGAAGGATGGCAAAAAATAAAATTCACTTAAATCCAGGTAACAAAAATGGCTGTACCTCTGAGGACCAAATATATGTATCCATATTTAGGACTGTCAGGATTTTTGTGTATTTTTTTAAAACCAAATCTATCGACTATAACCTTCTGCTGTTTGAAAAACAATTTTAATGTATATATTTAAAAGAAGACCTCAGATATCTGATAGAAAGTCACATTTTGTGAATCAAATCCAAGGATTAAGTCTTCCTTAAATTGCACCCGGGACTTAAAAAATAAAGGGAGAGAGAGTTGGCCAAGTGCATTTGGGATTTTTATAGACTATGCAATGAAACAAATCCCAAATTCTTCATGATGTGGACACTGCTCTGAAACCCATCTAAGTTCCCTGCTTGCCTCTGAACACAGGAAGTTCTGAGAAGCCCACAGGTCACCTCCTCATTTGAGCAAGGAAGGTTTCTATCAATCCAAAAGCATGGCAGAATGGGAGGAGAAAAGGGGAAGAGATAGAGGAGGGAGGGATGCACTGGAAAGAAGAGGAGGAGAGCAGAGATGTCGCACTTGACCACACATCACACAGGTATTTTAGGAGTACCTGATATGCCTCCAGGGTTTTAATTGTGGCTACAGCATGTTAGGCAGGGTAGCCATACAATCTGTCACTAAAGCAGGGCACTTTTGAGAGTGAGAAAGAGTGCTACTAACAATTAGGCTTGGATAAAGATACAAGCCAAGACCTTCTGGCGCGAAGGAAGACCTACAACCCTCTAATTATGAGACGACATGCCAGTATCTCTCGAAATGTGAAATAAGGGAGTAACATTAAGTTTAAAAACACCATCGTGTTATACCCATCACAGCAATATCGTAGTGGCTATCAGAAAGCCTTTTTTTTTTTTTTTCATTACATGATGAAATGCTTTTGACAGCTCATCTGAGCTCCTGATGCAAATTCTGATGGTGGTGCCATAATGTGGATGCCTCGTATATGGTGCCAGCATCTGGGAAGGGCACTTTGCCTCAACGGGTCTCCATTTTCTATGCTATAAAATGGGACTATGCAATGGCTTCCTCTCGCGGTGGTTCTGAGGACTAAAAACAGTGTTTGTGAAGCTCTTAGGATGGTAGTGGGAGGCATGTAATAATTGAGAGCTCCTAAGTCACGTGGCAACGTTGTCATCCAATCAGTCTGTCCTTTCCATTCATCCATTCATCCATCAATTCACTGAATATTTATTGAACACATATTGTGTTTCAGGGACGATGGGAGGTACTGGTGACAAAACGGTGAGTGGCATTGCCAGGGTCTCCCCATTGGACCTCACTGTGTGGGGTTTGATACAGAAATCAGTTACTCGCTTCACAGGGCTATGAAGGAAGATTAGAGCTAGAAGCACTTGTGTCAGAGGAGCCTGATTTAGGCTATGAGAGCACTTGTCCAGGGGGAAGATTAGGCAGAGATCTGAAAGGTGAGAACTTCCCTAGATGAGGAGGGTGCAGGGCGAGAATGATTTCTTGTCTACAGAACCACCTGGACAAAAGCAGGATGTCCCTGTTTCCCACCCTTCAGGAGCCTGGTCTTCCTGATATCAAATCCTCTCCCTCTCTGATCCAGCTACCTGGTAATCAACCTATTCCACCCTAGTGAATAGAGGGGCTGAGTCCAGAAACTATGAAATTCTAGAAATTAGGAATCTGGTATTTCATTTAATGTTCTGTTTAATCTTGACAGACCTAAAATGCAAAAAGCAGGAAAACGACACAATGGCCATGACATCTGGGGATTATCTATCTAGCAGCAAAGTCTGGGATGAAGATAAGGGAGAGACCGCAGGTGGAGAGAATAGTTTGGAAGTGGCTTGAGATGGTGGGTATGAAGAGTCAAGAATTTCAATTAGTTTTATGACGTGGGAAAGAAGGGAACTGCAATTAGAGATATCTAAAATAAAGGGGCACCTGGGTGGCTCAGTTAAGCATCTGACTTCGGCTCAGGTCATGATCTCTCAGTTCATGGGTTTGAGCCCCATGTCAGGCTCTGTACTGACAGCTCAGGACCTGGAGACTGATTCAGATCCTGTGTCTACCTCTCTCTCTGCCCCTCCCTGCTTGCACTCTGTCTCTCAAAAATAAATAAACATAAAAAAATAAAGAAAAAAAAAGAAGTATCTAAAAGGACAACTCAATAGGTCTTTGGAATCAGTTATGGAGATGAATCCAAACCTCTGGATTTGGGATCCTGAGAGTACAGCAGGAAATGATGGGGAGGAGAATTTAAAAGAGCAGGTTTGGGGAATGCCTGGCTGGCTCAGTTGGTAGAGCATGGGACTCTTGATCTCAGGGTTGTGAGTTCAAGCCCCACACTGGGTGCAGAGATAACTTAAAAATAAATCTTAAAAAAGGGGGAAGGTTTGGGAAGGAAGACAAACATGATCTCTAGATGAGTGCTATGTGCTGGTGGGATAATTGTGTGGAGAGGCGCAGGAAGGTGGGCCTTTAAACTACATCCTGCTATGGACATTTCCAGCCCAGGTTGGGATTCCTCAAGTGACCGATGCATTCTTGACAGGTTTCCATTAAGAGTCAGCCCTCAGGTCACCTGGGTGGCTCAGTTGGTTGAGCCTCCAACACTTGATTTTGGCTCAAGGTCATGATCTCAGTTCAAGGTCATGATCTCATGGTTCCCGAGTTCGAGCCAGATATCATGCTCTGTGCTGATGGCATGGAGTCTGCCTGGGATTCTCTCTCTCCCTCTCTCTGCCCTCCCATGTGCACTGGCTTGCTCGCTCTCTCGCTCTCTCTACCTCTCAACAAATGAATAAACTTAAAAGAAAGAGTCAGCCCTCAAGTTTGGGAAATGTGCTTACTGTTCTGTAGTAAAGCATCAAAGTAGTTTGGTGCTCTGATTCTAGCAAATCTCAGCTAAACCCAATCCATGCAATACGTCATCTAATCACCTCAAGCAGTAACTTTTTTTTTTAACCTTTATTTTGTATTGAGAGACATAGCATGAACATGGAGGGGCAGAGAGAGGGGGAGACACAGAATCCAAAGCAGGCTTCAGGCTCTGACCTGTCAGCACAGAGCCCGACGTGGGTTGAGCAGTAACTCTTTATCCTCACTGTAAAATGCAAGTATTACTTATCTCATAGGTTTTCTTTTTTTTCCTTTGAGCCTTTAATGAGATAACACAATGGAAAATGCCTCCCCCCAACACACACACACACGTAAAATGCCTGGCACATAGAAGTTACCTAACTACAGCAGCAATTATTATTTATTAGTTTATACATGATAGGTTTTTTTTTGTTGTTACAATTTTCAAAATATTCATGCCATATACTGCATCATTTAATCTTCACTACCATAATGGTTTTAGGCCATTTCACAGGTGGGAAATATGAGACTTAGGCAATCAATGACTTCTACAGTTTCTAAATGACATGGCTGAGGCCAGTAATTCCAAATTTTTTTTTTTTTTCTACTCTGCCATTCTGCCTCCTACAGATCTGGGGCATGGGAGCTGAGAATTCTCAAAAATGCCATCTTATTGTTTTATGTCCTTGGGAGCTATATACAGTATTTTGCATTTTTATATCAAATTTAATGAATATCACATAATTTACTTTGCTTACAAATAATGTAAACCCAAACTTAGTCCACTTTCCCCTTATGGTTTGCATTTTTGAGACTTCAAGAGCTTTACTGAGATGTAATTTACATACCATAAAATTCACCTATTTTTAAGTGTACAAATCAATGACTATTAGTAAGTTTATGGAATTGCACAACCATTATTATGCAATACAGATTTAGAATATTTCTATCACTCCATGAAGATCCCTTATGTCTGTCTCTGTAGGTTTACCTTTTATGGACATTTTGTGTAAATGGAACAACAATTATGTGATCCTTTGTGTCCAGCTTTTTTTTTAACATAGCACATTGTTAAGGTGATCCATTTAGTAGTATGCATCAATTGTCCATTCCTTTTTATTGCTGAATAATATTCCATTATATGGATATATCACATTGTGTTTATCCATTCACCAGTTGATATGCATTTTCATTGTTTCTATGTTTGGGCTGTTATTAATAATGCTATTATGCATAAGAAACACCAAGTGTTGGCAAAGATGTGGAGAAAGGGGACCCCTCTTGCACTGTTTGGTGGGAGGGCAAACTGGTACAGCCACTGCAGAAAACAGTATGGAGTTTCCTCAAAAAGTTAAGATAGAACTACTCTATGATCCAGTAATTGCACTCCTGGGTATTTACCCAAAGAATAGAAAAATACTAATTTGAAAAAAATACATGCATCTCTATATTTACTGCAGCACTATTTACAATAGCTAAATTACGGAAGCAGTCCAAGTATCCACCAATAGATGAATGGATAAAGAAGATGTGGTATATATATACAATGAAATAGTACTCAGCCATAAAGAATGAAATCTTGCCATTTGAAACAACATGGATGGATCTAGAGAGTATAATGCTTGGTGAAATAAGAGAAAGACAAATACCATGTGATCTCACTCATATGTGGAATCTAAGAAACAAAACAAATGAACAAAGGAAAAGACAAACCAAAACACAGACTCTTAACTATAGAGAACAGATGGTTACCAGAGGGTGGCAGGATGGGAGACATAAGGGGATTGAGAGCACCTTACCTTGATGGACACTGAGTAACTCATGGAATTATTGAAACACTATATTGTACACCTGAAACTAATATAGTACTGTATGTTAAGCTACACTGGAATTAAAATAAAATATGATTACAAAAAATAATGCTATTATAAATTTCCACATGCAAGCTTGTGTGGCAAATGGTTTTATTTCTTTTGGGTATGTACCTCAGAGGAGAGCTTGCCTTATTGTTTCCTGAAGTGACTGCACTATTTTATATCTCCAGAAATACAGGAAGATTCCCATTCCTCCACATCCCTGCCGACACTTAATACCGTCTGTCTTTGATTACAGATGTCACAGTGGATGTGTAGTGGTATCTCCTTGTGGTTTCCATTTGCATCTCCCCAGTCACTAAGGGCATTGAGCGTCTTCTCTTATGCTTATTGGCCACTTGTTTATCTTATTTGATAAAATGTGTATCCTAATGTTTTGCACACTTAGTTGATTGCCCTATTATTGAGTTATATAAGTTATTTATATATTTTAAATTTTTTTTTCAACGTTTATTTATTTTTGGGACAGAGAGAGACAGAGAATGAACGGGCGAGGGGCAGAGAGAGAGGGAGACACAGAATCGGAAACAGGCTCCAGGCTCTGAGCCATCAGCCCAGAGCCCGACGCGGGGCTCGAACTCCCGGACCGCGGGATCGTGACCTGGCTGAAGTCGGACGCTCAACCGACTGCGCCACCCAGGCACCCCTATATACTTTAAATTAAAGTCCTTTATCAGATATAAGATTGCTAATGTTCTGTCCAAGTGCATAACTTGCATTTCATTTCCGTAATCGTTTCTCTTGCCATAAAAATATTTTAATTTTGATAAAGTCTAATTGTTTTTTTTCTTTTGTGAACCATGCTTTTGGGTTTTAGTGTTGTTTGTGTTGTTGTTGTTTTTGTTTTTAAGATTTTATTTTTAAGTAATCTCTACACCCAATGTGGGCCTTAAACCCACAACCCTGAGTTCAAGAGTCTCATGCTTTACCAACTGAGCCAGCCAGGCACCAATGGACCATATTTTTGATGTCCTAAGAAATCTACTCAATTCAAGGTCATGAAGATTTCCCCCTAGGTTTTCTAGATTTCAAGCTATTTTTTGTGTGTGTTATGGGACATAAAGGTAGGAATTCATCATTTCTATTGTGTTAGTCCTTTCAAGATTAAGCTTACAATTGCTTCTTTGTTTTCATTTTTCTTATGCTTTGTTCTTTTCCTCTACATTTGCTTTTCTTCTAATTTTTTAAGTCAATGTACATCACATTTCAGTTTTATTAACATATAATTGACAAATAAAATTGTTCGTATTTAAAGTGTACCACTTGGGAGTGGGGGCGCCTGGGTGGTTGAACCTCTGACTCTTGATTTTGGCTCAGGTCATGATCTCACAGTTGGTGAGACTGAGCCCCGTGTTGGTCTCTGTGTTGACAATGCAGAGCCTGCTTGGAATTCTGTCTGCCCCTCCTCCCCTGCTCATTCTCGTTCTCTCTCTCTCAAAATAAACATTAAACTGTTGATATATACATATACACTGTGAAACAGTCCCCACAAACCATTGAACACATCCATCACTACGCCTAGTGACCATTGTCTTCTTCCACCATGTGAGAACAGTTAAGAACCACCCTCTTAGCAAATATCAAGGATACAATACAGTATTGCTCATCAGTTATCACAGATAACTTACCAATCTTATAACTGGAAGTTTATAGTGTTTGACTAAAATCTCCCCACCTCCCCCAACTTCCCAGCCCCTGGCAACCACCACTCTATTCTCCGCTTCTATGAGTTTGCCCGTTTTAGATCCCACGTATGAGTGAGATCGTGCAGTATTCTTACCCGGCGTGTTGCACTTTGCACAATGTCCTCCAGCTTCTCCTATCTTGTCTGAAATTGCACTAGTTCCTCCTCTCATTTATTTCTAACCTTTTCTTAATTAAGACTATAAATTTACCCCAATCACTGGCCTTAGCCATATCACACGAAATGTACTAATTCATGCTGTCACTGCAGTTCAGATCTCAATGTTCTGGTTTCCATTATGCATTCTTAACGGACAATGTAGTTAGTATTAGTCTCTCAAATGCATGAGAGGGACTGTGGTTTATCTTTTTGTTACCGATTTCTATTTTGTTCGCAGCGTGGTCACATGATATTATCTTTTGATGTCAGGCTTTTAGAATTTTCTTTGAAATTTTATGTGGCCTAGTTTATGAAATATTCTTTAAGGACATTTCACATGCTCATTTACTCTTTTACCTCTTTCCTGACCAATTTCTTTTTCTTCTTTTCAAATTTTCATTTAAATTCTAGTTAGTTAACATACAGTGCAATAGTGATTTCAGGAGAACCCAATGATTTATCACTTGCATAAAACACCCAGTGCTCATCACAAGTGCCATCCTTAATACCCATCACCCATCAACCCCAACCCCTGCCCAAATCCCTCCATCCTGATGAGTTTCTAAGTAAATTAAAATCTCCCACTATAATTATGAATATACTATTCTCTCCTTATGATCACATTAATTACTATGTAATATAGTTTAAGGTTATGGTATTAAGGGCATACACATTCAGGAGTCTTATCCTAGGAGATTATGATTTTATGGTTAATTAAAGCACTTTTTAATCCCTAAATAAATTTTTTGCCTTGAAGCTCTATCTGTGTAAAACCAATTTTCTTATTCAAGCTGCCTTTGGCTCTGTGTGTCTTATGTAACTCATTCTATCTTTTCATTATTGACATTTCTCTACTTTTTTTGTTTTACTTCAATCTCTTGTCTGTGACAGTTAACTGTTATTTTTAAATCCAATCAGAGGATTTCTGTCTTTAATCAGATGAAATGAATTTATCATATTAATGGTGATTATTGGCTTTTGAAGTTTATCATTCTGTGTTCTCTATTTAAAACACTGTTTTTATTTCCTCTTTTCTTGCCTTCATTTGTATTCACAAAATTTTGTTTATTTCCTCTACTAATCTTGAAGGTATACATTTATGTATGTATGTATGTATGTATATACGCATACACACACAACATTTCCTTTTTTAGTGTTCACTTTTAAAATGTTGAGATGCAGGGGTGCCTGCCTAGCTCAGTTGGAGGAATGTGTAGAGATTACCTAAAATTTTTTAAACACTTGAGAAAAATAAAATAGCATTTGAAATGCATGTAGAACATGTAGAAAGTCTAAGGTAAACTCCCACCAAACAATTCAAGGAGCCTAGAATATTTTATCTTGTTCATATGGCCACCCCAATCCTTCGTGCTACTGTTCAGGAATACTTTCTAAAGTAGTTATGTTTTTGTGTCCATTAAGAGTTACTAGCATGTGTACTAATTACTTTATTCACCATTATTCTTTGTGCATCTCCTGACAAAATTTTCTACTCTCTCAAACACATGTTTAGCAATACTTTTTGTGATGCTACAGTCTTCTTTCCTGAAAATTTATTTAATTCACTATCAGTCTTGAGTAACATTGAGGTCTTACAGAATCATCAGCTTAAAATTGCTATCCTTTGGTATGTCAAATATATTATTCCATTCTAGCCTCTGTGGCTGATGAGAAGTCTACTGAACATCTAATTTCTGTTTTTGATTTTTTTCCTTTGTTTGCTTTTAAGATTCTTTTCACTATGTTGTGTCTAAGTATATGCTTATTTTAATTTTTCCTTTCTAGGACTCGCTGTATTTCTTTAAACTGAGGTCTCCCATCTCTCTCCAGTTCTGAAAAATCAGTTATTATCTCTTTAATCTTCACTTCCTTGTCATGTATCACCTATCTTCTTCCTCTGGGACTTCTTTTCTTTCTTTTCTTTTCTTTCTTCCAACAAGTATTTTTAGAGTAACTTCTTTTTTTATTATTATTTTTTTTAACATTTCTTATTTATTTTCAAGAGACAGGGAGAGAGTGCAAGTGCGGGGGGCGGGGCGGGGGGTTGGATGGGGAGACAGAGCGAGAGGGAAACACAGAATCTGAAGCAGGCTCCAGGCTCAGAGCTGTCAGCACAGAGCCCGACGCGGGGCAGGAACTCATGAACGGTGAGATCATGACCTGAGCTGAAGTCAGACATTTAACCGACTGAGCCACCCAGGCGCCCCTAGAGTGCCTTCTATGCACCATATATTGTTGTGGTTAATAGTAAATCCCCAACATAAGATATTGAAACTTTAATTTTCTGCTCCATGACTCAACCTCTTTTTTTTAAAAAAAAAAATTACATCTGTTTTGATCTCTGTGCTGTAATCTGGGCAATGTCACTTTTTTTTTACCTTCCAATTCTTTACTTCTCTCCTCAGCAATAACTAATCTATTATTTAGCCTGATATTTTTTAAAACTAAGATTATATGCATTTTTCTCCTTTATAGTATGTCTTTTTTCTAATTCTAATTATTCTCTCTTTTTTTGGTAATTTGTTGTTCATTTGTTTACTTCTATGTTGCTTTAATCATTTAAAACATCTTTATATGATATCCTCTTTCTTATATTCTGTAATTGGGTGTATTAATTTTCTGTTTTGTTGTTTCTGTTGATCTCCCATGTGGCAGATCATTTCCTCAAGTAATTTGTATTTTTGGATTACGTATTTATTTTCTTTGGTGGTCCTCCCCCCACATTCTATCCCTTCTGTCAATGAGAGCACATGTCCCTTTGATTTTGGAAGTGTCTCCACAGCGGTTTGTTACATTTCTTCCTGCAAAACACTGGGGTTTGCAATGGTCTTCGTGTGCTTTTTGCATTACTTTCCTCACTTGTGATCCTGGTCCTTGTGAGTACGAAATTCTGACCCAACACTCGCATGGCACATGCTAGGTTTTTAATTTCTCACAGTAGATTTTTGTTTGTTTTTCTCCAAGAGCAAAGACAGAATACAAGGTTTATTGCTACTTTTTTGCACTTCCAGATTTTTTTTTTTTTCCTTCTTGCCTGGATTCTGCAGTCTTGCAGGGTCCTGGATTTATTTGTAGCACTGAAAATTCCTCGTTTTCTACAACCATAAATGGATACTTTCTGTCTCTACAGAGAGTTCAATTTCTATCTTGTCTGTTACCTTGTTAAGCCTCAATTGCATTAACTTGAAAGTATATGCCTCTTTCTCTCTCTCCCTCCCCTCCCTATCTCTCCCTGCCCCTCATGGAATTCTCACTCTCTTTCTCTTTCTGCCCCTTGCACAACTTGTGCCCTCTTTCTCTTTAAAAAAAAAAAAAAGAAAAAAAAAGCATATGCATTTGGCTGAGCTCTCTTAATTCTTAACCTTCAGAATTTGTTTCAATCTTTCCTATGTGTTACTATATTATTGTTGTTATAATTAAGGTATCATTCAGAGTAAGTGTGGGTCTCTGAAGGCTCAGCCCATGGTGTCCCTAGAGATGTGAAGTCAGGCCAGAAAGAAAAAAAGACTGACTTTTAGTCTTTAGTGTGGTCTTTGGGTATCCTGGCTCTTCCCTGGCTTTGGCCTTGTAACTCCAGCACAGAGTGGATGGATGTCCACATGCCTTACTTAATACTTCTCTCCCATAGTTTACCTTCACTCCTACTTTCCAGCCGTTCAGCCTTGATCACCGCATTCCTTCCAAGGATTTTTCTCAAATAAATGCTTCTTATAAATGTTTCTTAAACCAATTTATAAAGTTGCAGTGCATAAAATTACATCTTTAAAGCAGTGATCACATTGAAGCAGGGTGCTGTGTAACAATGTAATAATACTCAGTAATATACAGAGTACAATAACAAATCGCCCAGCTCAGTCTGGGATAGCGCTTGAATAACCCAGGAGAATAAACCTCCAGAAGGCATAGACTATTTGGTGTATAGTTTTATAACAAGAGAACTGCATTGCCTAATGTAGTAGCCAACTGTTTGAACATTTGAAATGTAGCTACTGATGGGGTTCAGGGCAGGTCGTCACCAAATATTTCATTTTGGCATATTATTTTGTATTAAAATTACTTAAACAGCTAGACAAGGACTCTGACAGTTCTTTGTTCCCCTGAAAGCAGGAAATAAATTCCCCATGTGAAGGGTTCCCTCCGTGTACCTGGAGGGTAGAAGACATGCTTATTGCCAGATATAGGCAACTCGGGTCTGTATAAACAAACTTCATTATTTTTTTCCATTAATTCGATAGCCCCAAGCCCAAACACCTTTGACAAATCTTCACAAGTAATGGTTTCTTTGTTTAAAAGGTATAAAAGCTGCCTGCTTTGGTCACTTCCTTGAGTCTCACTTTCCTATGAACTCCATACATTTGAGATTATATTTGTTTTTTCTATTAATCTGTCTTACGTCAATGTAATTATTAGTCCAGGGGCACCTAGGTGGCTCAGTTGGCTAAGCGTCCAGCTCTTGATATAGGCTCAGGTCATGATCTCATGGTTTGTGGGATCGAGCCCTGCATCAAGGCCTGTTTGGGATTCTAGCTCTCTCCCTCTCTCTGCCCCTCCCCTCCTCTCGAAGTAAATAAACAAACTTAAATTACAGAAATTATTAGTCCAGCCACAGAAGCTAGGACTACTAGACTAAGGAATTGCAGTTAAAATTTTAAATTAATTTTGATTGTAATGAATTGAAAGTGAAAACGGACACTCAATTTAGTCATTGAAAATCTTTCAAGTACACTTGGAAGAATTTTAATAAGTGAATCTCATTTTCCCACATTGAATTTGATGGAATCTAGAGATCAGCTATTTCTGATGACAACTTAGTGTTCAAATTAAGATGTGCTGTATGGATGACCTGATCAATGACCTCAGGTTGCTCAGGACTAAGGGGTGTGCCAGTATGAGGGACTTTCAGAGCTAAAACCTGGATAGCCCCAGGAAAACCAGATGGGTTAGTTTAAGGACAAATACACACTAGATTTCAAAGAATTTTAAAAAGAATCCAAAATATTTAATTTATATTGTTTATGTGAAAACACATTGAAATAATACTGTTTTAGATATGTTGGGTAAATAATATATATTTTTAAAATTATTTCACCTGTTTCTTTTTACTTCTAATGTGGCTACCAGAAAAGTTAAAATGACATACGTAGGGGGACCTGGGTGGCTCGGTTGGTTAAGGCTCCGACTGTTGATTTCGGCACAGGTCATGATCTCACAGTTCATGAGTTTGAGCTCCTTGTCGGGCTCTGCGCTGACAGCATGGAGCCTGCTTGGGATTTTCTCTCTCCCTCTCTCTCTCTCTCTCTCTCTCTGCTCCTCCCCGACTCATGCTTTCTCTCTCAAAATAAATAAATAAACTTAAAAAAAATTTTAGTGATATATGTAGTATACATTATATTTCCATTGGCCAGAGTTGACATAGAAGAGATATCACCTAGAGTGATTATCTATTTATCTACCTACTTATAGTTTAGCTATTTATCTGTTTATCATAAACATAAAATAAACAGTTAACATGTTCCTGGTACAGAATATATGCCAAAAATGATGTGAAGTCCTGAGCATGCATTATTCCCTCTCATCTTGGCCTCAACCTTGTTAATAAAGATACTATTAGTTCCCTTTTATAGATAAGAGCATTGAGGCCCAGAGATGTTAAGCAATGCATTGAAAAGTGTACTATTCTTGGTAGGTAGAGTTAGGATATTACTCTGGTTTCATCTGCTTCCAGAACAGAAATTACCTATCATCTGAGATGCTGAAGATGTACCAGATGCTCTCAAGATTCTGGGTCCAGTGAGTCTGAATCTCGTTTAACAGAAGTTAGCTCAATATTGGCTGAATAAATTGCATCTCCTGTGGGGATATTGCCAATGGGTTGAGGTTCACACTGTGTTAATTTCTTATTGATGCTGTTACAACAAACTACCACAAACTTGGTGCCTTAACACATCACACATTTATTCTTCTATAGCTCTTAAGGTCAGAAGTCTGGCACAGTTTCACTGGGCCAAAACCAGGGTGTCAGTATGGATGGACTCCCTTGGGAGGGAATCCATTTCCTTGGTCATTCCATCTGCTAGAGCAGTGTTTCTTCCAGGCTTTGCTTCTTGGTTCCTTCCTCCAGCTTCAAAGCGAGCAGCTTAGCATCTTCAAATATGGCTATTCATCATCACATCACTTTCTCCCCTTGTGTCTTTGTGGTCAAATCTCCCTCTGCCTCCCACTTATAAAGTTCATCCTGGTTACATTTAGAACTTGCCCAGAGTAATATAGGATAATCTCTTCATCTTCACCTCATCACATCTATAAAATCCCTGTTACTGGATAACACTCACGAACTCCTAGGATTAGGACAGGAAGATTTTGGGGTAGCCATTATTCAATGTACCACACATGTCTACAAACACTTCCTATTTGTGCATGCCCGTGATTTCCATGGTAGTCATAAAAGTGAGCATAGAGGAGTCTTTTTAAAAAGGCTGGATTGTAAGCAGCTGTACAGAGTACATTTATTAACATGTCTAAAATATTGCTTTTAAATATTTATTTTCAGAGAGAGAGAGAGAGAGAATGCAAGTATGAGTGGGGGAGGGGCAGAGACAGAGGGAGAGAAAGAGAGAATCCCAAGCAGGCTTCACACCCAGCACAGAGCCCAACGCAGGGCTTGGATCCTGAGATCATGACCTGAGCTGAAATCAAGAGTTGGATGCTTAACCGACTGAGCCACCCAGGCACCCCGACATGTCTAAAATATTGCTAAATGCCTATGTAAAGTAAAATTTCACAGGAGAACTAGAGATGTAGACAGCATTATTTCTAAATCTTAGTATTTACTTGGTCAGCTCTCTTAAAACACATATTCAAAGATGTTTGTATTTTGGCTCTCTTCACAATAAAATATTTGTAAAAGGATGCTACTTCAGACAGCACATATGACATAAACTAATAAAAATAAGAATAGATGAGACTCACATGATTTTATGTGACCATTTTATCTGGTGTGGTGGACATAGACACTGTGCTTTTGTTCCTGAGGAAGCTGACTTTAGCACCTATGAATATGCATAATTTGTAAATTCTTTAATAGAAGAGCTTCTGTACTTGTATTATAAGACACGAGAAGATACAGCCTGGTTATATAATACGTGAGATCTTCTCAGGCAAATAAAACATTATTTATGCTTCTAGTCTACTGAGAAATGCGTAATTTATCTTAAAACATCTTGCTTTTATATGGGACTTGTACATGTTTCAGAGTGCAATGATGCTATATCCAAATGACCCTCACAAATACCTTTGAGGTAGGTAGACTAAGGTATTTTCCCAGTATGGGAGGAAAAAGAAAAAAAAAGATTACTGAGAGAGCTCAGGTTCACCGAAGGTTTCTGAGCTATCCATTCAGAGAGATACCAGAACACAGATAGAGACCTTGCAGCCCCTGGTTCTGTATACTCTCCTTTAAAAGCTATCCACCTACTTGGGGTGCCTGGGTGCAGTCGGTGAAGTGTCCAACTTTGGCTCAGGTCATGATCTCACGGTTCATGACTTCAAGCCCCCCGCTGGGCTCTCTGCTAGCAGCCCAGAGTCCGCTTTGGATCTCGGGAGCCCCTCTCTCTGCTCCTCCCCCCACTATGAAAAATAAACAAACATCAAAAAAAAACCTAAACTACCCTCCTACTTAAGCCATACTGATTATGACTTTATTTATTACATATTTTATCAAGCATACTTTAAACATTCAGTTTCTTATCTTAAAGGAATTGAGAAGTGCTAATATTAGACAGATGGAGAAATAAAAGAACACAAATAATTTGATGTGTTCAACAGAGACATTCACTTGGTCTTTTAGTCCATATCTTAATGTATTCAGGAGTTTCAACTCACTTCAGTCTCCACTCAAATACTTTCTTAGGAAGTCTTACTGTGTTCAATATTTTCCCATCAAACTTACAGTATATACACTATGTGGCTTGTGTGTGCTTATATAAATTTTATATATATATATATATATATATATATATATATATATACACACACACACACATATATGCGCATTATATACATATACACATATATACACATACACACAAATAAAGTGCATGATGTGTGTGTATATATGTATATACACACACACATGTACTTTATTTGTTGTCTGTGCCTCTATGCAAAACCACAAGCTTCATGAAGGCAGTAATTTTTGTCTTTGTTCAACAATTTATGGGGCACCTGGGTGGCTAGTCGGTTAAGTGTCCGACTTCAGCTCTGGTCATGATCTTGAAGTTGGTGAGTTCAAGCCCCATGTAGGACTCTGTGCTGACAGCTCAGAGCCTGGAGCCTGCTTTGGATTCTGTGCCTCCCTCTCTCTTCCCCTGCCCCACTCTCGCACGTGCGCTCACTCGCTCTCGCTCTCTCTCAAAAATAAACATTAAAAAATTTAAAAAAATAATTTATGCCACTACCTAGACTCGTACTCAATACATAATAGGCGCTCAGTGAAAATTTGTTGGAAAAATGAATTAACAAATCCAAATTCTTATGCAAATAAATGACCATGCCTTTGGCAAGAAATAGTTATGAAAGTAACCTCTTACATTTTAGAGCATTTTACCCTTATATGGCACCTTTCATGTAATTTATTCCAATTGTACAAATGAGAGAACTTAGGCTCATAGAAATGGCTCCTCCATGGTTACTCAATAGTTTGGATATTATATAGGACATATGTACTTATGATATTCATATCCTACCTATGGTATATATTTAGATATAACATATATAATGACATATTTGGATATAAATATAAATGGTCCCTCCTTCTCCATCCCTAAGTGCATCAGTGAATAAAAAATTCACAGTTGTAGAAGAGTCTTTTACCCCTCCCACATATAGAGCAGGACTCATGCTTTCACTGAAATCTAAGAGACAAAACTTATTAGTAGCCCAAGGGGCTGGTTTTGACAGGTAGTACAGCATGCGTATTTCTGTTAGTATTTACCATGGAGGAAAATGCACTCACAAACTTTCCCTGGACCTCCCTCATCTCAGCATTTTTATTCTATCCTTAAGAGTTCAGGTTCTTTTTGAGATAATTATTTAAAATAGAAGAGAGATAATTCAGCGGGGCCTCATCTCCATCCCACTTGTACAGCTGAAATGAAACCCAGTATTAGAAACAAATTCTTATGCTCAGGAAGAACAGAAAATGCTCCATTTGCCAACAGTGTCCACATTGATTAATCTGCGCTCATGTTGTGGTTGGGTCTAGAGAAAAGCATGTAGCCATATTTGCATAATTTTTTGCAAATCCATTCTACTCCTCAGTGGGTGCATATTTCCATCACAGGCTTCATTCAGCTTAGATTAATGTTCTCTGGAGTCACTGCAGAATTGGACAATGGTGTTCCTCAAGGGGCAACAGTAAGACCAGCAGCTCCTTCACTGCACTGCATTCCAAGTAAAGGCCATTATCATGGCATCTTGTGGTTGAGGAAGAGAACTGACATTTATTGAATGACCAAGGATTTAGTACTCACTTAAATCCTCCAATAGATGAACAAAAATGCAAAGCAGGTATGTCTCTTATTGTACTACTGAGACCATTGTGGCTCAAAGAGGTTAAATAACTTGTCAGTGTCCAACAACTATTATGTGTTGAACCAAAAATTGAATTCACATCAAACTTCCAGATAGTTATAGTACAACCCAATGCCAATCTTTCTCTTCTCTAAACCCATGCTTGCTTTTAAGGAAGGGAAAAGGGTCTGGAGGAATTGTCATATGTGGTCTCTAAGAGCATGTTTGCACAATAAATATTTAATAAAAATAGCCCTGAAAAGTTTTTCTAAATGTTCAAATTTGGGGGGGGGAAGGTGTATACACTTATTAGGGACTCAGTGCCTTCATGCATTTCCTATAACGTTAGTGGCAAATTATCTCTCCATGTTGGGAGAACTGGGGTTATTGGTGACTAGAGTACAAATAAACAAAGCCAACTGAATTTAAAAAAATACCAAAATACCATGGTATATCTATCCACGACATACCATGCAAAGGAGAAATTAATCAGGTGGAACTCAGCTGTTGATGCTCACGTTAATATTCCGTAAGACTATTCGATAAGACTATTATTCCTTTTCAGATAATTATTTGCTCAGATCATACTAAAGTCTATAAAGAATGAGGGAGAAACTTGTAAAGTTCTCATTCTCAAATCATCAAACCTGAAAAACATCTTGACCCAGTGAGTAGAAGCCAGTGAATGAGATCATATCAGAATCAAAGATAAGGAGAGAAAGGTATCTGAGGCCAGGTTCCTTTTATTATTAACATTAATTCTTCTGATGGATTATGGAGTTACTGAACAAGCCATAAACAGGAGTAATGAAACCCAGACTACAGAAAGGCCACTATCGACTAACTACTCCCTGCATCACCAATGCCACTGGCATTATCTATAAACCACATTAACACCAATAAGCATGTAAACACAACAAAAAAGGCAGATAATTGAAGTTAGTGAAAATGGCTATAAAGAAAATATTATAAGGTGATGTGGTAGTGATTTGGGGGCAAGGTAAGGTTACTTTAGGTTGGTCTTCAGAAAAACCTCTCTCAACAGGTGATACTTGAATGATTACTAAGAGCGAGAATTCTTCTCATAAAGGGGTTGGCATGTGCAGTCTCTGAGTTGGGTAGAAGTGTAATGTATGTGAGAAACATAAATAAGGCCATTGCAACAAAGAGGGAGGAGAGTAGGTCACAGTGATGAGTTAGGATTTATTCCAATTCCAGTTCCATTGGGCTCTTATTGGTGGGGTTTCAATAAAGAAGACATGGCAGCCTGATTTATACTTAAAAAAAAACCTGCTGAATGGAAAATGCAGGACAGTGCCCATGACCAGCGGGAGAAACAGAAAACCCTTATTTAGGGGATTTGGGCTACCATGATGGGAAAGGGTGGTTGAGACAGCAAATTGACTACTGATTGAAGAGTGAAGAGTTCACAGTGCTTCACTCCAGGTAGAACATATCAAATTAGCCTTAGGATTGATCTATTACCTTTCCTTACATGCCATTAAACATTTGTGCTTTGACACATCTGTGCCTGGAGCCCAGGGATCAATCCACATGAAGTTATAACAAGTACACACTAGTGTGGCTTGTGGTTTCCAAGACTATGCACGTGGAAAAGAAGAGAGTGATCAATTGACAGAATGAGTTATAAAGATAAAATGTCAGCCACTTTCCTTAGTCTTGGAAGAGCTTTGGAAGGAATTATATCTGGGGGTGGGGGAGTGGGAGGCTTACAGAGCCACAGAAAGATCAAAAGCAACCAGGACAGAAACACTGGGATGAAGGAATAAAACAGGGGAAAAAATGAGTAGCCAGGAGGATGAGAGGAGGGACAGAAGAAAGAACCACCAAAATGAGTGTGACAGTGGACATAATAGAGACCCACAGTGACAGATTTAGGAATTCCTTTTAAATCCTAGAACAACATACCAATAACAACAACTACCATTTTCCATGTATTTTTTTATATGAGAGAACTTGTGATAAGTGTTTTATGTGCCGGATGGGGAATATGAGACTTTGAGAGGTAATACAACTTACCCAAAGCCCCACAGCCATTAATTTGTAAATTCAAGATTCTAATCCAGATCTAATTCCAAACCATTTCTCGGTCAACTAATTGGCCTATTTTTGAACTGTACATAAGTGGTATCCTACAGTATAAAATCTTTTATGCCTGGAACATTTTCTCAACATTATGAAATTCACTCATGGTTTTGCACATTCATTTTCATTGCTACGTAATATTCTGTTGTAGGACTATAATACATTTTAGAGTTGACGAACACTTGGGCTATCCCAAGTTTTTATTATTACAAGTCAGGCTGCTACGAACTCTGCTGTGAGCATCTTTTAGTGCACTCATTCAATTATTTCTGCTGGTATATACTTAGAGGTAGAATTGCTGGATCGTAGGGTATACGTACAATCAACTGTAAGGGATACTGCCAAAGAATGTTCCAAAGTGGTTGTACAAAATCCCTTCATTTTTACAGATGGAAAAAATGAGGTCCTTGGAGAGGAAGTAGTTACTAAAAAAGAATAAGTTGAGCCTGGACTAGAACCCAGGCTGCCAACTTTCCAAAGCTAAGTGCTCTTTCCAGAACAATGGCTCCTTCCCCTTCCCTATTCTGAACTACTCAAATGAGAACTTGCTCGTTCATTTCTATCATTGTTCCTCTACCTAAATTACTTTCCTTCCTCTTCTTTAAAACTCCATGATAAAATTCTCTAAGCAGAATTAATTTAAAAAACAACAGAACAAAACAGTATAACCATTTGTGGAGAGGCTGGCTGATGGGAAAACCAGACTGTTACTCCCATAGGTCTCCTGTGTACCTTTGAGTCAGCTGGGATTCCTTAGGGAGTTTTGTTATAAAGATGAGTCACTGGCTTTTGACCACACATGAGAATAAGTACCACTGTATTAAAGAAAGAGTAGCAGCATTTTCCACAAATCCTATTTCCTTCCACGTTCTTTTTTTTGGGACACCATTTCTGTATTCACCTCAATGTGAGAGAAGCAGCCAATTCCACTAACCGCCATAACAAGCCAAAACTTTTCTTTAAGCACATTATGATGTAATAAACATATATATTTCAAAGGCTTACAAACAGGAATAGAACATAGTAGACAATTTCTTTTCCCACTGTTTTCTTAATTATGGAGAAAACAGATGTGCAAAACCCAAAGTGTGTGTGTGTGTGTGTTTGTGTGCACTCATACACACTCATTTTAGAGACTTTTCTAGGGGTCATTCACTATTACAAATCCATATAAAGCATGCTGGGTTTATGGGCCAGTAGGTAGAGAGAAATTTTGTAGGATTCCCACCCCACTTGATGTCTGATGTTTTAATTTTCCTTCTACTGAAAGGAACTCCATGTATCATCTTGCTTTCATCACACTCACCAAGCAAAAACTTTGTCCAGTCGTTCCCTCTCTCTCGCTCTCTGAATTGCTGATGTTCCATTTGGTCAGTAATGTCCCTTCTATGTCTGAGATATTCTAGAAGAGTAATTGCTATTTGATAAAACTGATCTAACACTCACCACATTCACTCAGTTGTTTGTCTTTCTTTCAGTAAATAATTGTTGAGTACCTACTACACGCCAAAGCCCTGGAGGCATCGTCATCCTAAAATTACATTGCATGTGTGTCTGACTTTGCTTTGAAAGAGAACACTGTCTAAGGGAAGTGCATCTCTCTTTGTGATGGCACAGTGAGTAGCTTTGGAAATGTTTCCCACATGTGTCAGCTTCTGGGAGGATTGTATTAAGACAATATTTTAGGTAACTTCCCAACTCAGGGAGAATAAGGGCCACAACTGATCAGCCTTATCCGCTAAGACTGAGGGAGTGGATGAAAGTATGTATTAGCATCATTGTCTAACTGAATTCTTGCAAAGAAGGATTCAAAAGATCAGAGTGGATGGAGTCAAGAAAGCCACAAGTGGTTTTAGCAACCAAGCATCAGACTGGATGTGTACAAGAATCCAGAAAAATTCTCAGCATGTGAGGATATTGGGTGAGTCTTGGAGGGATCTGGGGCATACTTACCATCTTTTTCATTCCAATCCTATCCTATAACTCCCACCGGGGGGGGGGTGGTGGGGGGACACTATCCTCTAACTCCCAAGGGAAAAAAAAGAAAAAAAGACTTCAAATGACTTACTGAGCAGCACATTACAAAGTAGAAATGTGTCAGAAAGAAATGTTAAAGAAATGAGTCTTAAAGAAAAAGGTGTCCCGAGGTCTGTCTGTGAAACCTTGGGAAAGTCATGCCTCTCCTTCCTGGAATCAGTTACTTTTTCTAAAAGAGGAATTAAGAACTTGATGAGGTTGAAAGATGCATGGAGAAACTTGTCTGCTTCTTTAACAGCCTCCTCAATGATCAGAACAAGGGCTTTGCCTAACACACCTAAGAGTAAGCAGGGTTCCCTCTTCCCAAGAGACGAGGTCCTTGTGAGCCTCTTTTGGGTGGGGTAGCCAGCCCTGCTCGGCAGATGGACCCAGATTGCAGTCAGGGGTTGGTGAGTCATCCGCAGCACACGTTACTCATTCAGGTGCATTTGCATTGGACTCCGCAGCTGGGAACAGGCCCCAGACTCAGAGTTTGTTTATTTCCACGGACGATGGATGTCCTAGAGCTTGTTGTGAAATAAGAAATTTATAAATTGTTATGTTCTACTTCTGACAGGCTTCTCTCTTCTGTTGATGATCAGCAGCCTCTCAGACAGTCTCTTGTTCCATTCTAGGGAAAGGGAATTTGTTGAACAGTGACTAGGTCGTCCTGCCCTGGATTGGAGTTTTTCGTATCGATTATTTCATCTTACCTTTGTAACAACCCCATGAGAGATGTTTAATTATCCTCATCTTAGAGATGTAAGAGTAGAAGCCAAGAAAGTATAAGAGGATTAGCAAAGTTTCACAGTAAGGAAGTGTAGGGCTAAGACTGAAACCCAGAATTGTCATCTCTGAAGCCATTTTCTTTAACCCGCACCACACAGCTTTCATCCCAGAAAAGAGCATGCATTCGTACATCATTTCTTTTCAGTTCTCAAAATTACCTTCTGAAATTGAAGGCAATATGAAGATACATCTGGAGAAACTGCGATGAAAATTAACATTTACATTTTCTTGTCATTCTGTTCCTTTTTTGTGGAGAGAGACTATTTATGTTTGTAACTTAGGGCCAAAACTAGAGTAAGGCTTAAAAAATATCTGTGGAACTGGACTAAGTTAATCTTGTGTCCAACAAGATTATTTTAGAGATTCTGTTGGTGTCCATTATTGGGCTAAATTTGAATTATGGTAATGTATAGAACCAAGGATGCTTAAATGATAATTCAAAGAGAGAAGAAACGATCAAAGAAATACAAATGAATCATATTATCACTATAACATAAAAGTTTTAAAAAAATCAGCAATGTCACCTTTCCAGTTATTTACAGGATATCATTAATGAAATCTTGAGCTACAATGTGAGAATGAAGTTTAATGGAAGACTTGCCAGATTCCAGAAGCCATGACCCTTAGACATCTGAATTGTTATCAGCTTTAAGAAATGACAAACTTTCTAAATAACTATTATCTGCAATTATTCCAATAGATCTATTTGCCTAACACTGAAGGTATCTGTAATTTTTTTTTTTTTGGCATTTCTCTGAATGGGAAAAAGAGAAAGAAAAGAAAGAAAAGAAAAGAAAAGAAAAGAGAACAGTTTGAAGATAGCCAGTTGGAGAACAAGGTTATACGCATTTGGAAATGTGGAGCATAACTTTGGGGCAGAAAACTGCTACTGAGTAGGGCCCTGAAGAGAAACAGATGTCTCCACGTCTCTGGCTCACATGAACACACAAAAAGCAAGCTCTGAGGCAAAGCATCAGCAACATTTGCATTCTGAAAACATGCCAGTGTAATATAGGTCTTAATATAGTGTTTATCCTTCATATTCTTTTTTCAAAAATTTTTGTTTGTTTCTTTTTTGACTACCCTGGGTCTTCCTGCCATTAGAATTTTAAAAGCAGATCGTGCATTTCCACAAATGTCCTTCCTAAGGTTTTCATGGTGATTGCACTGAATCTGTAGATCAATTTTGGAAAAATGAACATCTTAACAACAATGAACTAAAAACCCAAGAGGCGCCCTCGGCATATGTTTAGAGTGTTCTCTCTGTGTAGCTAACTCTCCTCTCTTACCCTGTACCAGGGATTCTAGCCACGTTGGCCCTTCTGAGAGTCTCGGCTCCTGCTCTTCAGCTGCGGGAGTTGTTTTGGCTCAGACTGTGCTCCATTTTCCTGCTGCCAGGCCTGGAAACTCTCTCAAGGTGGTGCGGTCTGACAACTGCAGGCTCCATCTTGGTTCCTGCCCCTGAAGGACCGCTGTCTACCATTACGTGAAGTCTTCAAAACCCCTGGTGCATACATTTGGTTTGCTTTTTGGTTTCAGTGGGGTAAGGTCAATATGATCCCTATTACTCCCTCTTGATGAGAAACAAATTCAGTTATTATCTTGTAATGAACTTTAATAAAATAGGATAAATATACATATATATGTGTGTATATATATATATATATATATATATATAATCTCCTCTGTGTGTGTGTATTTGTACATATAATCTCCAATGATAGTTTTACTGTTTGTCATGTTAGCCATTTCTTCTTTAGAGGCAAATTTTCCTCTGGTATTATTTTCTGTCTGCTTCAAGGATTTAAAAAAAAATTTTCTTTTCCAATGTTTATTTTTGAGAAACAGAGACAGAGCACAAGCAGGGGAGGGGCAGAAGGAGAGAGAGACACAGAATCCCAAGCAGGGTCCAGGCTCCCAACTGTCAGCACACAGCCCAATGTGGGTCTCGAACCCACAAACTGTGAGATCATGACCTGCGTTGAAGTCGGATGCCTAACCAGCTGAGCTACCCAGATGTCCCAGGGACTTTTTAAAATCATTCCTTCTAGAGATAGTTGGCTAGATAGGAGTTCTTCCAGCTTTCTTTTTGTCTAAAAAAATTCTTTATTTTGCTTTCTTTTTTAAACTTGATTATGAGAGTGTGCACATGCATGCACCAGCAGGGGTTGGGCAAAGAGAGAGACAGAGAGAGGTCCCAAGCAGGCTCCAGTACTGTCCGCACAGAGCCTGATGTGGGGCTTAAACTCATCAACAGGGAGATCATGACTTGAGCTGAAATCAAGAGTGAGATGCTTAACCTACTGAGCCACCCAGGTGCCCCATTTCGCTTTAATTCTTAAAAAAAATAAATAAATAAATAAAATTTTTTTTTTTTTTTTTTTTTGCTGGTTATAAAATGCAAGATTAAATTTTGGCCTTTTTTTTTTTTAACGCAATACTTTAATAATGTTGCCTTGTTGGGCTCAGAGTTTCATTTTTCCTGCTGATTCATCAGCATCATTCTTACCTTTGACCTTATGCACATGTGTTTTTTTTTTCTGTCAGCTCTTAACATTTTTTTTTTAACATGAGTTTAAGAAATTTGATCATGATAGACCTAGTATACTTTTCTTCATGTGTCTGCTGCTTGAGAGGCAGTTGTGGTTTCCAGATATGTGGGTTTATAGTTTTCATCAAATATAGTTTTTAGTCATTATTTCTTCAAATGCTTTCTTCTGTTATCTTTCATTTCCTTTGGAGACTCCAATTATCCACATATTCAGTTATTCTAAGCTGTCCCATAGCTCACTAATTATTTGATTATGATGGCGTCTGTCATGTTTATGCATGAAAAGTTACTCCATTTGTAATTAGTAAATATCATGGGAAGATAGTTTGAAGATATTCAAATATCCTATTTCTCATCATCCCTAACTATAGTATTGACTGATGCATGCAATATTACTCTACACCAAATGGTAATTTTCTATCTGCATCATTCCTTTTACGTTTATTAAGTATATATATAATATATACAGAATAATGACCTCCCCCAAAGAGGTTTCATACTAAACCCCAGAGCCTGTGAGTATATAATATTTCATGGTAAGGAAGAAATAGAATTGCAGATGGAATTATGGTTACTAATCAGCTGACCTTAAAACAAGAAGACTGTCCTGAGTGATCTAGGTGGCCCAACGTAATCATGAAGATGCTTTAAATCGGGATGAAGGATAGAAAAGAGTGAATGTCAGAGTGATGTGGCAGGAGACAGATCAGTCATCCCTGGCTTTAATGATGGCATTGTGGCAAGCCATGAGCCTAGGAATACAGGAAGTCTGAAGAAGCTGGAAAAGGGAAGAAATGGATTCTCCCATAGAGCCTCTAGAAAGGGGTCACTCCTGCCAACACAACCTTCTTCTGACCTCGAGTTTTGTAATTGTTTTTTAATTTTAAAATAAATCTGCGTCCTTCCAATCCACTAAATTTGTGGCAAATTGTTACAGTAACAATAGAACTAAGATAGTCTACTCTAAGGAAGAGTGACTTTGTCACTCCATTTATTTACTCATTCATTCACTTGTTCATTTATTCTATCAGTGTAGACTTATGGATATTTATTTTATTTTGTGGTTTTTAACTCAATGCTATAATTTTCTAATTTGTTGTTTGGCTCATCCTAGATCATTTCTAGATTGGGAATTTGTTCCAATGGATTCCTATGTCCTTCCAACCAGTCTCCATCATTGATGGAGTGCTTTTTCCCCATCCAGTTCTTGCATTCTTAACCCAATGTTGGAAGGATGCCCATGAATCAGATTTTATACTTTGCTTGCTTCTCAGGTATGCTGGTAAAATTGATAATGCCTAAAACCAGCATAGTCCACAAAAAAAGATATTAAAAGTCATATACATTCTTACGTCTTTGAAAGCCTGATTTAAAATGTTCACAGCCTTTAATCCCTCATGTTTGGAACTGACATAAAAGACAATCATACGAGTTCCTTAAATGTCTTACTTCACCATTGGAGTTGACATTTTGCACCATAGTTTTGCCTCCTAATACCTTCATATCAATGTTTATTTATGCCTTTACCCTGAAACGAAATCAGAATACATGTGTACAACACTGACAAAAACTCACCACAGCCAAAGATTGACGTTTAAAAAGTTCTAAGTCAATAATTAGTACCCATACAATCCAAAGTATTTTTGCTTCATTAAAATATACCTTTAAAAGATATGGTTAAATATGTATCTGCAGCTTGTTAACAACTTGACATGGATCTGAGATATTAGAGGCCACTAAAAACTCAAAGAAACTCATACAATTTACCTCTCTGATTAAAATGCATGTAAAGGAGAATATGACATCTGATTTACAAATGACTTCTCAGAAATAAAAGCGTTCTGCAGAATGATCCTTACTTGCAAAGGAAAGAAAAATATATACTGATATTTCAGGGTAAGGACTACAGAAAATCATAACTTTCACATGTTGCCTTCATTTGTTTTTATTCACTTAAGTAATAATTTCTAGGTTATTAGATTATAATTCTTTGAATATTCCTTTGACAAAATAAATAGCCCTCCAGGTTTTCCAAAATCCAAGCTCAAACAGCTCAAAAATCTAACACAGCCGTGATTTAGGTATTTAAATAGGAGATGGCATCATTGGCATATAGAGAAAACTTCCAAAACAAAGCTGTTACTTTCTTGACAAAACATGAAAGAGAAAGCAGGTCCCTGCCTAAGAGGAGAGAGAGACAAAGCAAGCAGGACAGTCTAAGCATTCCCTGAGTAAAGGGGTAGCTCCAGAAGGCAAATCCAAATTGGAGGGTTGCAACCTCAGTGTTTTTCACTCACCTTTGGCTGAAGAAAGAGGTGGGAAGAGGTGGGAAGGACTCATGAGGAGGCAGCATGTGAAGTGGGTCTCACAGGACAGGAAGGGTTTTCTGTAACTCAGAGGGGCAGAATGGAAGACAGAGCAGAGGCGGGAGCTTGGTGATTCCACACAGAAAGTCAATCCAGAGCAAAAGCACAGAAATGGGAACTTTGCACAGTTAATTCAGTCTGACAGGAGTAATATAAAAAGGGAGATGAATGATGGGAAACCAGAGTCATAGGTTGGAGTGCGAACATGACAAACCTTGGAGGACATCCTCAGGTGGGGGACATGGTTACCTCCTTTCCGGCATCTATCACAGGTCTCACAAAGCATTCATGATCCCTTTCACTTATACTCCAGGGGTTTTCTAAACTAACAAACGATATACTTTCCCATAGGG
Organism: Herpailurus yagouaroundi; assembly: GCF_014898765.1. Lineage (NCBI taxonomy): Eukaryota > Metazoa > Chordata > Mammalia > Carnivora > Felidae > Herpailurus > Herpailurus yagouaroundi. Next base: position 39,208,192 of record NW_024412401.1, on the reverse strand, counting down.
TTCAACTCAGAGGTAGCACCAAATCTAAGACAATCAGCTCATGACATCTCTACAGATTCAGTGATTGCTTCAGAGGTGGGTCCACAGCTCCAAATGGAGTCATTGGAAGAAGTCCTTGACTTGTTATGTATCTGTGTATCTATCTAGATGGTATAATGTGAAGGTATGATACCTCTGACTGCTCGTTAAATGGTTTGCCAGCCTGAAAGCCAGCTAGAGAGGAAGACTGACCTTTGGAAAGAAACCAAGAAAGTAATAGAGAAACAAAACTGAAGTCCCTATCAAAGTGGAGCCAAAGCTCAAATTATCTCTGGATTTTTCAGGTAGGTAAAGCAATATATTGTTACCTTTAATGTGATAGGAGTTTCTTATTGTTCCTTGAAATGAAAGGTGTCCTGACAGTAATGAATCACTAAATTCTATTCTTATAATAATTATTACACCATATGTTAACTAACTTGAATTTAAATAAAATAAAAATACTGTGTTCAAAGGTTAAAAAAAAAAAAAAGACAGAAAGGTGTCCTGATAGACTCATTATTTAGAAAACATCTAAGACGCATTAGGGCATCTTTGAAGGTTTTCAAACATGGATATAATGTAATTAGTGGTCTTATAGGAAGAACATTCTGATATCTCAGTGGAAGCTGGATTGGAACCAGAACAGGCAAATTTGGAAAGAGAGTGGGGGAGTGCCTGGATGGCTCACTTGGTTAAGCATTCAACTCTTGATTTTGGCTTAGGTCGTGATATCATGGTTCATGAGATCAAGTCCCACATCAGGCTCTGCAGTGACAGCATGGAGCCTGCTAAGAATTCTCTCTCTCTCCCTCCCTGTCTGCTTCTCCCCAACATGCTCTCTCTCCCTCTTTTGAAAAAAACATTTAATATTTTCTTTTAAGTACAAAATAAAAAAGAGAGAGAAAGAGTATTGGCAATGATATGACACTAGTTCAGATGGGAGATAAATCCTAAAGTTAGGTATGGTGATGTATATATGGAAATATGGAGAAACTGAGAAACATTACCAGAGTTGAAGAGTCTCTTCATGTTGACCACTAGGTGAGAAATATTATTTTACTCATAATTTATACTCTATTCATTTATCGTCATAAGCGGTGGAACATGTTAACACAAATTCCAAGCAAGCTATGCATAGACTTTGTTATTAACATGGTTCTGGCATGGAAGAACACCTGAGTGGCTCAGTTGGTTGAGTACCCAACTCTTGATTTCAACTCAGGTCATGATCCCAGGTTGTGATATCGAGCCCTCCACACTCAGCACAGAACCTGCGTAGGATTCCCTCCCTCCCTCTCTCTCTCCCTAAAAAAAAATGTAAAAATCAAAAAAATCAAAAATAATAATAATTAAAAAGCTAAAAAACAAAACATGGCCATGTCATAGAAGTAATAATACTCAGGGCTCCATTATTTTAGATTATTCTTTGTCCAGTTCGGCCCAACCGTGTTAGAGTATCAACCACAGGAGTGAAAGGGTAAGGGAAAGAAGAACAAAGATGGAGAGGGAAGGAGAGGATGTGGGTAGAGAGGGGACCCAGGGTTGGGTAGCTTCCAGAAAAATGTTGATCCCAAATCACCTGACTCAAGGGGATGACAACAACAAAACAGAGTAGAAAAGATAATAAGGACAGGGTGAGTATGTGATAAAAATATTTAATAATAATTATGACGATAATCATGGTACTAATACAGCAAATAACATGACTTAATGTTTATCAAGAAGTTACCGGGTGTCAGCCGTGTGTAAACCGTTGACATGTTCTACCTCATTCAACCTCTGCATCCACCCTACGGACTGGATGATGACAGTCAGCCATAGAAAGCTTAAGTAACTTTCCCAAGGCCCAAGTGCTCTCAAGAAATGGAGCTGATGCTGAACACAAGTACGTCATGCTCCAGCTCTGTCCTTACCTCTCTAGTTGGACCTCTTCACCAAATGACACTGCAACACCAACCTGGAACGTTGTTCCTTCCTGGTGCTAGCTCTCTCTAGCTACCTCTTTCCTCGCCCTGAACATCACTTCTGGCATCATTTCCATGAGATCAGAACCATATGGCACCTCTTATGGCATTCCCTCTGCCACCTCCATGATGGTATTGACTGCTGAACTGTCTGCTTTCTATGTCCGACTGAAGACCCTGTGAGTGCAGACGTTCCTGCTTTGCTTACTTAGTCCACCATGAAAATTCAGTAATTGTGTTGAATGAACGAATGAATGAAGTCAGCAGGCAGTGAGTTGAGAACAGAATGCTATATGTAATAAAGAAATATGTGTGTATGTTTATGTTGGGGGAGAAGGGGACTTGTTTTCAGAAATAAGATCTGAACAATGACAAGAATGTACTCGGGCCTTTCTTTCCAGTGTCTTGGAGCCTGGCAGGGAGAAGAGGAATTCTGTATTGGGCAGCAAAGTACATTTATTGATCCTTGTGATTCCCACACACCTCCTTTCTAAAGGCTAGATCTGGCCGGGAGATCCCAATTTCAAGTGGTCTCCAAGGACACTTGCTAATGAGTGCAAGAACTTTGTGGGTGAAAGGGAGAGAAGAAATGACCAATGAGAGAATAGGCCACATACTCCAATCTACTTCCACAGGCACTCAAGTAATTAAAATAAAAACAATTACTCATATACAGAGAGCAGGTCAGCACATTTTTTTCACAGAACAAAGGAAATGCACAACTCCTAAGAGGCAGTGATATAAATATTTCAGCTCATAGTACGTCCAGGACCAAAAGGTAAAATCAACTAGATTTAAACAAACAATTTGACACAGAACTGCACAAGGCATTGTGAAATTCTGCAAAATTGCAGATCCGATTTCCCTGGAATATACTTCGGCCTAGCAAAACCCTGACAATTATTCATGTTGGAGGACTAGGCAGAAATGCAGACAATGGGAAAACAAACACTCAATCATCAGGTTTCAGAATGCCACAGTGTCCAGAAAATGCCTATGTTCATCTCTTTCCCCCAAAGCCTGAGGCTGGCCTCCCGATCCCTATGTCTTCCGGTATGTATTTTGCCATGAACAATAAATGTGGGTGTTCACAAACGAGAAGACTCTGATTGCACTAAGCCCTTTGGTAAGAGGGTCTCTGCATTTTGGACCTCATACTGGGTTTGCCTTCTGCTTTTCTTTGTTGACAAGTTACTATAAGCCAGATCCAGAACAACTCAGGTTTTCTGTTGTTGTTAATTAAAAAAATTTTTTGATTTTCAGTGAGACCCTGAATTGTGAAGTTGTATTCTTCTGTATCTACTGGGCAAACATTCAGGTGATCATTCTGAAATCGTGTATCTGACTCACACCATCGCTTGCCATTCTTCTGTGATCTCCCATGGTCTTCAGGACAAAGTCCAAATTTCTGAGCCTGGCACCAGAAGTTCTCCTGCTCGATCTCCGCTTATGTCTTCCAACTCATTTCCCAGAATTATGTGGAGATTTTGAGCTGGCTGGATTGCTGCACACCTGCAGCATTGTTTAAGACTGATTTCCTACCCATCATACCAGCTGCAATACCTCTCTATTCCATCAGTCTTGTTCATCTGGAAATTTCTAGCTAACCATTCATTCATTCATTCATTCATTCATTTTAAATGTTTGAGAGAGGAGTGCAAGTGCATGCGTGTGGGTGAGGGACAGAGAGAGAGGGAGAGAGAATCCCAAGCAGACTCCTCACTGTCAGAGCAAAGCCTGACACGGGGCTCGATCCCACAAACCAAGAGATAATGAACTGAGCTGAAATAAAGAGTTGGATCCTTAACCAACCAACCACCCAGGCACCCCTCTATCTAGTCCTTTAGTCTGAGCTCAAGAATTATCTTCTTTGTGAAATCTTTTCTCATTCTCCTAGGCAGACCTTGGAATTCTTCCTCTGTATATGCTCAGCTGCAGGTTGTTCAGACCTCCACTTGATCACTTAGAATGCTCTATCATTACTTTCTACCTTCAAATTGATTTCTTCTGTAAGGCTATGCTTCTTAGGGCAAAAGCTGTATATTATTCTTCAGCTTTCAGGACTCAGCATACTGCCTAATGCAAAATCAGTGCTTAGCAAATAATTGTTAGGCTATAACTCTAATTTCATTTTCCTGAAGACGATAATTTTTGTTCACTTTTCATTTATGCATTGAATAAGGGTCTACTGAGTTTCTCTCACATGCCGGCCTTTAGTCTAGGTACTGAGGATAAAATAATGGGTAAAAATAAACCAGGTCCCTGTCCTTATGAAGTACACTGGCTGGAGGAAGAGTCAGGAATTATTCCAATAATCCCAGTGATGAACATACAGCCAAAAGAAATGCTGTTATTGCAGCACTGTGATTGGTGGATCACTACAGGCTCCATGAAAAAAGTGATATGAGAAACCATTAGACATCAATGTTTGGAGGTGGAGAGATAGAGATTATTTCAGAGAAATGAGGTGGAGAATTCTGATGTTTCATGATGGCAGGAAGCATGGTTCATTTGAATAAACATGGTATCTGGAGAACTGTCACAGACCAGGAGTCTGGAGTTCTGTCTTGTCCAGCAAGAGAGTGGATGTAGAATTGAATATGAGACAGGCTAATGTGTGGGAGGAGACAAGAGCCCTTAACACGGGCTTTGTCTCCGTATTTATTGAGCTCTCAAGGTCTTACCCACGTGGTAAATGTGAAGAAAACAAGGCCTTACACACATGATGAATGCAGAGAAAGCAATCAAACAGTAATCATTAACTTGTGTGTGTAAGAAGCAAAGGGTCTGGGGGCAAGTGGCGTTTGTGATCAAAGTACAATAGTATATTGGTGTCAGATGGAAAGTAATTTCCTACAGGTGATATAACAAGTTACTAGTGATTCCATTACAATATCTTGCTAGCTAACCTCGGGCACTTTCGACCCATGGTGGCAGCTTTCTGCCCCGTTTTTTTCTAAGCCATTTATGTAAGTAGATCCTATTTCTCCACAGAGAAGGAAGTTCTAAGGGACATTTGGAAATCTAGAGAAATGTTTGGTGGACATAACTGGAGGGTGAGTACTGGCTAGTAGGCAGAGACCAGGGACTGCTAAATATCCTAGGATGCTCAGGACAGCCCCCAAAGAATTAGCCAGCCCAAGATGCCAATAGTGACAACGCTGAGACACTCCAATGTAGAGGAATCTGGTTTCCAACCAGACTGGGGGGGCGCGGCCCGGGGCGGGGCAGACATCATAAAAGTGTTTGCAGCCCATGTAACACCATGTAACATAGTTTTAAGAATGATAGCAAACATGGGGCGCCTGGGTGGCGCAGTCGGTTAAGCGTCCGACTTCAGCCAGGTCACGATCTCGCGGTCTGTGTGTTCGAGCCCTGCGTCGGGCTCTGGGCTGATGGCTCAGAACCTGGAGCCTGCTTCCGATTCTGTGTCTCCCTCTCTCTCTGCCCCTCCCCCGTTCATGCTGTCTCTCTCTGTCCCAAAAATAAATAAACGTTGAAAAAAAAATTAAAAAAAAAAAAAAAAAGAATGATAGGAAACAAAAGATTGAGGGTAGAGAGATGGCATCATCGTGTTGTCTCTTTATTAAAATCACCCAGGGGCACCAGGGTGGCTCAGTCAGTTAAGTATCCGACTTCAGCTCAGGTTATGATCTCATGGTTCGTGGGTTCGAGCCCCGCATCGGGCTCTGTGCTGAACGCTTGCTTGGAGCCTGGAGCCTGCTCAGATTCTGTGTCTCCTTCTCTCTCTGACCTTCCCCCACTCATGCTCTGTCTCTCAAAAATAAATAAATGGGTAAAACATTTTTTTTTTTAAATCACCCAGACCACACTATGGAGACATCCTAGATGGCTATCTGATCTTGGATCAGAGAGGAGTGAGAATGGATGAGAAAACAGTTCCCAGATTTTTGAATATCCAGGTAAGATAAAATGCTCTGGACTATGTTTCTCTCCCACTACCTGCACTTACTATCCATTCCAGTATCTTCCACTATTCCTGTAACTATTTCTTCTATTTATTTCTATTTCTTCTTTTTCATTCACAAGAGCTATGCCTGTTTTACAAAGTCACAATACCTAAATAGATACTACAGAATACCTTATAGCTGGAAAAAGATCTTTAATACCATGTAGTCTAAATTCTAGTTCAATGCTCAAATACCCTGAATGATGACAACCATGGGAGCTTACTATTTCCCAAAGTAGCTCTATCCTCTTGGAAAAATACAATATACATCACATTCTTGCCAGTCAGTGGTCTACAGGAAGCAGAGGGAACGGCCTCATGGCACTTAGGGTGTTTCACGAGACGTCACCTACCTCTCCATCTTTCAACAGTTGTGTCTGTGCTTCAGCTTCAAGCACAAGCACGGGCTTGTAGCTCCCTTAACATGTTTCCACTGCTCTGTAGTGTGCACATGCTTTTCCTCTGCCAAGAATGCCCTCACTGTGCTCACCATGTCTGTGTGGTAAACCACAAAATGTCCTTTGCAAGGATACTCAGGCATGGCCTACCTTGAATAGCTTCGCCAAAAATCTCCTGTGAATTAACCCCTATACTGTTCATTGCACACACTTATCAAAGTAGAATGTGATCCCTTAAAAGTAGATTTTTTTTCTTATTTATCTCTGGCTCTCAGTGCAATTCATGTAGGCTCAATTACCTGATAGCAATTTCCAGTGCTGGCATGGATGAAGAGAGACTCCCTTCTCCTTTGTTCCTTCCACCAAGAAAGTTCTCTTCATTCCACCTCATGATTGTACTGGTTTCTCTGCTGCTGAGCATGAGGAATGACCTCTTGCTGCTAGTGTGGCAGGCTGCCTCTGCTTGCCCCATGAAAGTCATGCTCTGGATGGACACTCTTTTCTGGAGGCCATGTCATCCAGCTCTCAGGCCTTAGCTCCCCATTGGTTTCTTACCTGCTCCCTGCTCACACCTGGACCAGAGGACCCCCTGAGGCCTCTTTATCGCCCCGCATCACCCTTAGCTTGCCAGGGAGGAAAAACCAGAGAAGAATATAGCAGAGTCATCAGGACAAAGTACATAGGCTCTCTATGCATACCTGTAGACATATGCTAAAATCTCATTTACACTGTTTGGGAACACATAGGATCCTATGCTTTTTTTCTATACCCCTACATGATGTTAAGCAACCAGAACATCAAGTGTCATGTGATAATTACAGTTCCCATTCTGGCATTCCTTGAGCAACAAAGTAAACTCTGAATTTTGAAAATACACTTTCTTGGTTTCCCTTTTGCTATGTCTTCAATTTTGCTACTTGCAGAATGGAAAATAGGGATGTGTGTATTCCCAGATTGTTCTTCAGTCAGGTCTGTTCAAAAAGTTTATTTGGTGAGAGTCTCCAAGGACATACACTCAAGCCCATTCAGATCTAGTCAGCCAGAAACTTCATGGGTGGGACTCAAGCATTTGTACTTGGAGAGACATCTCCAAGCCATGCTGGTCGTCAGCCCTGACAGAAAGCCACTAAACAAGAATATCTCCAAAGTGATTCCTACTTAAGTGCCAGCCATGCATTGACTACATTCATATGGAGGGCCACTGCTATACAATTCCACACCGAGCCTCATCCATCCAGGATGCAAAAGTATGACTGCTTAGGCAACTACTCTGGTGAATGTTCAGATTTTAACAGACAGCTTGGATTACCTGTTAAAAATTCTATAATTGATTATCATTTATGTGTTCTTGAAAACCTAAATATAGTACTGTTTCCTAGACGTTTTTAGCTACAAGAAAGTATTTCCAGGGAATGGGAACATGCTAAAAAATAAAATAAAATCTTATAGCTAAGAAAATAGGCAAAGTAAAGCTGAAAATTATTGCACTCAAACTCAGTTTAAATTCTGAATCCTGTGGTTATGTGCTTAGTGTTTTATGGAAAAATCACTGTTTTATGTTTTATCTCTGGGCTTCAACTTCCAATCTGTGAACTGGATGGATTAACATAGTCTATAGGTTCTTAACTAATGAATGAGGTTCATGTATCCAGGACTGCAGTGAATTTTTTTTTATGTGATTTTAGGAGTAGTGGTGCATGTACTGGTCTCATGTCAATACTTAGCCACAGGTAAAACTAATTAAAATTAGGGTCTCGATTGGAGACAGTGACTAATAATAAATTGAACAGCAATAAAGGAGTTATAAGATTCCTTATTCTATTATATAGTTACAGTGACCAGACTGCTACTCTGGATTTGATACATATTGTAGCTATGCAGTGCATGATGATAAGATTTCAAATTTATATGAGCTTAGTCATTTGGGTGTATTTATTAATCATACAATTCAACCTAAAAGTCCTCTTTAGTGTCTAAAGTATTCTGTATTTTTGTTCCTATTAATTTGTGTCACATCAACTACACTTCTGTCAAGTTTCTATAGCCTTTGATTATCTGATGACCATAGACCAGTGTCAACACGATAACAGAGTGAAAAATAAATCAAAAACCTTCCTTTTGATGATGATCCCACATTAAGATGAGAACATTCCCAATTCTTGAAACAGCCTTAAAGATAGAGAGGGGTTCACCCCCATGTTCATAGCAGCACTATCAACAATAGCCAAAGTATGGAAAGAGCCCAAATGTCCATCGATGGATGAATGGGTAAAGAAGATGTGTCTCCATGTATATATACAATGGAGTATTACTCGGCAATCAAAAAGAATGAAATCTTGCCATTTGCAACTATGTGGATGGACCTGGAGGGTATCATGCTAAGTGAAATTAGTCAGAGAAAGACAGAAATCATATGACTTCACTCATATGAGGACTTTAAGAGACAAAACAGATGAACATAAGGGAAGGGAAACAAAAATAATATAAAAACAGGGAGGGGGACAAAACAGAAGAGACTCATAAATATGGAGAACAAACTGAGGGTTACTGGATGGGTGGTGGGAGGGGGGATGGGCTAAATGGGTAAGGGGCACTAAGGAATCTACTCCTGAAATCATTGTTGCACTATATGCTAATTTGGATATAAAATAAAATAAGGAAAGAAGAGAAGAGAAGAGAAGAGAAGAGAAGAGAAGAGAAGAGAAGAGAAGAGAAAAGATAGAGGGGGTTATGAGTTACTATCTCTTACTAGAATGAGAGCACCTGGGGGTATGAAAAGACGTTTGCTCAAAGCCACATAGAATAGCAACATTGAAACAGTTTTCACCCCACAGCACTACTAAGCCCAAGCGATGGATGCCATTCTCTGCATCTTTCCCCACCACAGCTAGTAATGTCTTTCGGAGAGAAAAATGTAACATGTTTTGAGGAGTCATTGTGTGGAAGACAGGAGAAGCAACTAATTAATGCAAACACCTGCCTCTGGTCTGCTCTTCGTAGACGTTTGGAAAGTCTTGTTCTCTCTTCCTATATGAATGTCTTCATATAAGATATTTAACTTCTTTGAAGTTCAGTTTTCCCTACTTATAAATGGAAGATTAGCTGTAGCTCCCTCATACGGCATCAGAAAGCTCATTTAGGGCAAAAATCAAGTCTTTCTACAGATTTATCTGGGGAACTGAGTATGACACCTTGCAGATGCGTAAACATTCTTTTCTATTTCCTTTCCACATCCTCACCGACCAGTCACCTTTAGGAGTCAATACCATTCTCCAAAATGCCACAGGGTATCAACAGAGAGAACATACACTCACACAATTTTAAAAGCCCACCCCCTAATTGCTTTTCCCTCCTGATTCTCTCAATTGTGTTATTCTCCTAGAAAATCGCTTATCCCCAAAACCATTTCAACCCCTCTGTATCATATCCTCTTAGTACTTCCAGCTGTGTTTCCTCATTTCCTCTCTGGCTTTCATGTTCTCCACTGGACCTGAAGGAGTCTCCAATTCACTGGTCATAGATTTTATCACGTCGTAAGTCCCAGTCTGTGAAGGCTTTCCCACCTAATCTGGTTTCTGAGAACCTGCAGTTACCTGGGATGAGCCCAAGCAGCTCCCATTAGACTCAGTCAGAAAGCGAGTGCGGGATAGAGGGAAAACATTTGGATTTCTTGGCTGTTTCGGGCCTGACCCCAGTGACAATCCAAAGCATTTTCTAACCACATCATTGGAAACGCTGTGAGTCAATTTCTCCCTCGGTATCAATTGATGTATGCTTAGAGTTGATCAATATTAAAGCCATCACACCATATTTATATTTTTAATAGAGGGAAGCATAATGGATGAGGAACAGTGAGCAAAAGGTCTTCTGTACCTTTCCAAGAATCTGAAAAAGTTCCTCTCTCCAAAATACCAGAACACATGCTTTTTTTTTTCTTTAGTTGAAACTGACCCATTTTTAAAATTTTTATTCATTTTTCTATCATTAAAAAAATTATTGTTCTACCAACAGTGAAGTGACAGAAAGAGAAATCAAGAAATCGATCCCATTTACAGTTGCACCAAAAACCATAAAATACCTAGGAATAAATCTAACCAAAGAGGTGAAAAATCTATACACTGAAAACTATAGAAAGCTTATGAAAGAAATTGAAGACACAAAAAGATGGAAAAAGATTTCATGCTCCTGGACAGGAAGAACAAATATTGTTAAAATGTCTATACTACCCAAAGCAACCTACATATTCAAAGCAATCCTATCAAAATAACACCAGCATTCTTCACAAAGCTAGAACAAATAATCCTAAAATCTGTATGGAACCAGAAAACACCCTGAATAGCCAAAGCGATCTTGAAAAAGAAAACCAAAGCAGGAGGCATCACAATCCCAGACTTCAAGCTATACTACAAAGCTGTAATCATCAAGACAGTATGGTTCTGGTACAAGAACAGACATATCAATGGAACAGAATAGAGAACCAGAAATGGACCCACAAACGTATGGCCAACTAATCTTTGAGAGCAGGAAAGAATATCCAATGGAATAAAGACAGTCTCTTCAGCAAGTGGTGCTGGGAAAACTAGACAGTGACACGCAGAAGAATGAACCTGGACCACTTTCTTACACCATACACAAAAATAAATTCAAAATGGATGAAAGACCTCAATGTAAGACAGGAATCCATCAAAATTCTCGAGGAGAAAGCAGGCAAAAACCTCTTTGATCTTGCCCGCAGCAACTTCTTACATCAAAATAAAAAGCTTCTGCACAGCAATGGAAACAATCAGCAAAACTAAAAGGCAACTGACAGAATGGGAGAAGATATTTGCAAATGATATATCAGATAAAGGGTTAGTATCCAAAATCTATAAAGAACTTATCAAACTCAACACCCCCCCAAAAAAATAATCCAGTGAAGAAATGGGCAAAAGACATGAATAGACACTTCTCCAAAGAAGACGTCCAGATGGCCAACAGACACGTGAAAAAATGCTCAACATCACTCATCATCAGGGAAATACAAATCAAAACCACAATGAGATACCACCTCACACCTGTCAGAATGGCTAACATTAACAACTCAGGCAACAACAGATGTTGGCGAGATATGGAGAAACAGGATCTCTTATACTGCTGGTGTGAATGCAAACTGGTGCAGCCACTCTGGAAAACAGTATGGAGGTTCCCCAAAATACTAAAATTAGAACTACCCTACAACCCAGCAATTGCCCTACTAGGTATGTATCCAAGGGATACAGGTGTGCTGTTTTGAAGGGACATATGCACCCCCATGTTTATAGCAGCACTATCAACAATAGCCAAAGTATGGAAAGAGCCCAAATGTCAATCGATGGATGAATGGATAAAGATGGGGTATATATATACAATGGAGTATTACTCAGCAATCAAAAAGAATGAAATCGGGGCGCCTGGGTGGCGCAGTCGGTTAAGCGTCCGACTTCAGCCAGGTCACGATCTCGCGGTCCGTGAGTTCGAGCCCCGCGTCGGGCTCTGGGCTGATGGCTCAGAGCCTGGAGCCTGTTTCCGATTCTGTGTCTCCCTCTCTCTCTGCCCCTCGCCCGTTCATGCTCTGTCTCTCTCTGTCCCAAAAATAAATAAACGTTGAAAAAAAAATTAAAAAAAAAAGAATGAAATCTTGCCATTTGCAACTATATGGATGGAACTGAAGGGTATTATGCTAAGTGAAATTAGAGAAAGACAAAAATCATATGACTTCACTCATATGAAGACTTTAAGAGGAGACAAAACAGGTGAACATAAGGGAAGGGAAACAAAAATAATATAAAAACAGGGAGGGGACAAAACAGAAGAGACTTAAAAATGGAGAACAAACAGAGGGTTACTGGAGGGGTCGTGAGAGGGGGGATGGGCTAAACGGGTAAGAGGCACTAAGGAATCTACTCCTGAAATCATTGTTGCACTATATGCTAACTAATTTGGATGTAAATTTTAAAAAATTAAAAATAAAATTTAGATATAATCGTTGTTCATTTGTTTGCTTTTTAAAAAAATTGGGGGAAGAGGAGACATCTATTTAAAGAGACAGTATTCCAGGCTATAGGCTTTTACAAATAAATAAAATACAGTTTCTGTCTCTAAGGAAGACAGTGGATAAAGACAGATACACACTCAAGTAACTATCAACACAATGAAATAAGTGTGATGAGGTGTGTGCATCATAGGAAGATGGCATTAAGTTGTGAGTGGCTTTTTCCTACACAAGACTGTAAGGAAGGGAGTCTTACTGTGGTGACTTGATCTGCTTTTTGAAAATGCAATAATCATACAATGGAGGAAATTGTGCCGGAGAAGTCATCATAAAATTGGGCATGTTATAGGAATTTAGACTTGAACTTCTCAGTAAGGGGAGCTATTGAAAAAAACAAAAAAAAAAAACAAAACAAAACAAAACTAAACAGGAAAAAAGCCATTTAGAATGTTCACTCTGACAGCCAGTGGGGGACAGATTGGTGGGAAAAATATAGGAAGTGACCAAAATAGTAAAGGGTGGTAGCAATAGGTCAGGCATGAAGGGTGTCTGAACCAGGGGAATGACAATAGGAATGAAGAGAAGAAAGGGGATGTACTTTAAAAGCACTTAGGGGTGAAACTGATAGGATATGCTGACCAAGACGCAGAAGAATGAAGAAAGGAAAAAGAGAGTATGCTCTTGTACTTATGACTGAAATGTGCTTCTTAGGTATAAACCTGGCTCAAAATATCCTATTAAGTTGTTTTGATTCTCTGACAACATCCTCCCCCCCGAAAACAAAACAAAACAAAAAAAACAAAAAAAACAAAACAAAAAACAAGGGAGTCTCTTCCCTGAGCTAGAAGTCTGTATCTGGCTTGCTTTGGTCGTAAGTGATCTCCCCCAAATAAAATGGAAACAAAATCCCTGTGGCCAGTTTACTTCCACGTGTAAATCATTTATTTACCTCGCTTTCGCGGAGAATGAAGCCCAAACGCCTTACCATGGATCACAGGTAGCATGATTTGGTCTCTGTTTACCTTCCTAGCCTCATTTTCCCACTCTTTCCCAATTCCTAGTCCTCTGTATGCTACGACCCAACCCTGACCTCAGGGAACTTCTGTTTCATGTATCATTGAAAATGCAGTTTTCTTTGCCAGGAAATGAACAAGACATGCACAAGATATGCACAAGAGCTCTCGCACTGCCTAGTGAGCCTTCCTCCTACTTCCTCATTGTTCCTGCCCTTCTTAGGCAGAGTTTATGCCACTTTCTTCTCCCCCAGGCCTTTTGCACCTACGTAATTACAATACCTGCCACTCTTATTTCTGTTAAAATATATTCCTTAAACCAAACTCTATGCTGGTGACTAGGATTACATCCATAGATAGCACCACCTAAATTGCTACCATCTTAGAAATTACTAGAAGATAAATATTCAACCATCACCATTTGTGTGGGTTTTTAAGAAAAATACTTTGTACTTTGGGAGTATAGTCTTTTGAGTTTAACCAAGCTAGAGGTCATTTGTACTGGATTATAACATGATATCATTATAATCATGGAAAAGGGAGCTTGGGTAAACATTCTTCATATGACAGAGCAATTGAAGGCTCACGGAATGTTAGAATTCAGGGACTACATAGCCACCCCCAAAGTCATGGTTGAGATTCACTCATTTGAGGCATAGGCAGGAGCCCTGATAGCCTGTGATATTATGATTTATAATAAGAAATATATATATAGTAGTCTCCACTTATCCATGGGAAATATGTTCCAACCCCCCCCAACACCTGCGTGAATGCCTGAAACCACAGATAGTATAAACCCTATTTATACTATGTTGCTGCCTATACAGACACACCTATGATAAAGCTTAGTTTATAAATTAGGCACTGTAAGAGATTAACAACAATAACTAATAATACATTAACTGTAACACTATAGTATAATAAAAGCTATGTGAATGTTGTCTCTCTCAAAATATCTTATTGTGCTGTACTCACCCTTCTTGTGATGATGTGAGATGATAAAACGCCTGCACGACCAGGCGAGACCAGGGAGGTGAATGCCGCAGGTGGTGAAGTGTGGGCATACCTGCAACCTTCTGATGCTATTGACCTTCTGATGCTGGCTATATCAGTAGGAGGGGCATCTGCCTCCAGACCTCGGTTGGTGCAGGAAAACTGAAACCCCAGAAAATCAAACCAAGGATGAGGAGGGAATACTGTATTTGGTTTTCCACCCCATTCCTGGCACAGAGCTCTTAAAACCCTTGCAATTTTCTGTGATAAGAGCCTTAAATGTGTCTTTTTTATGTTAATTAAGTGACTTTTGGAAGCCCCTTAGGTAACTTAAGGGTGGGGCTTGGTTGCCAGGGGAACTAACCACATGATTCAAGGTTGGAACTTTCCCTGACCTCTGGGGAGGGGAGAGGGGCTGGAGATTGAATCAATCACTAACAGCCAGGGGCACCTGGGTGGCTCAGTTTGTTAAGCATCTGACTTCACCTCAGGTCACGATCTCGAGGCTGGTGGGTTCCAGCCCCGCTGTTGGACTCTGTGCTGATAGCTTGGGGGCCTTGGAGCCTGCTTCAGATTCTGTGCTTCCCTCTTTCTCTGCCCTTCCCCCACTAGCACTCTGCCTCTCTCTCCTTCAAAAGTAAGTAAACATTAAAAAAAATAAAAACAAAAAATCACCAACAGCCAATGATATAATCGATCATGCCTATGTAATGAAGGGTTCAGAGAGTTTCCAGGTTGGCGAACGCATCTACACAAGGGAGGGTAACACACCCCAACTCCACATGGACAGAAGCTCCTGCAACCAGAACCCTCCCAGATCTCACCCTATGTATCTGCATCTTGCTTCATCTATATCCTTTATCAGAGTCTTTAATAAACTTGAAAGCATAAGAGTTCCCTTGGATTCTATGAGCCACTCTAGCAAATTATTCAAACCCAAGGAGGGATTGCTGGAACCTCTAGGTCAGAGGTACAGGTGAGAAATAACCAGGGCTCACGACTGGCAGCTGAAGTGTGTGAAAGCGTGGGGGAGGCAGTCTTGTGGGATTGAGCTCTTAACCTGTGGCATTTTATTCTGTCCCCAGGTGGGCAGGGTCAGAATTGAGTTAAATTGTAAGACAGGAGCTGGTGCCACAGAGAATCGCTTGGTGGGAAAGCCTCCATGCATTTGGCGACTGCAAATGTCAGAAGTGAAGTGTTGTATATGCTTAGTAAAGGCGACCCCCAGGGAGGAAACATACAGTAGCGAAGAGGTGGGTTTTTCTCTGCATAGGAAGAAAAATTCTGATGTTTTCCCTTTACAGAGCCTGAAAGCTAGGTCAAACTTTCTAGGCTGATTGATGTCTGACTCGGAGGAAACAGGATTTTGCTCTAAGCCTGGCCTGATTGGCAACTAGAAGCTCCTGTAAATTTTATTTCTAGGTATGCCCTTGGGATCTGAGTCCTAGGAGCAGTGCGTTCACAGGTGGAGGTCCGGGAAAGAGAAAGTCGAAGGAAGTAACTGAAAACTTTGAGGAGTCGTGGGTGTATTGCCAGTGTCTGCCTGTGGCTCTAGCAGGGTAGAAGCTTGCGTGAAGATTGTGTGCATGTGAGTGTGTGTATTTTATTTATTTTTTTAAAGATCATTTATTTTGAAAGAGAGAGTGAAAAGAGGGCATGCATGGGAGAGGCAGAGGCAGAGAGAGACAGAGAGAGAGAATCCCAAGCAGGCTCCACGCTGTCAGCACAGAGCCCAATGTGGGGCTCCATCTTATGAACTACAAAATCATGACCTGAGCCAAAATCAAGAGTCAGACGCTTAATTGACTGGGCCTAGGACACCTAGGTATCCCTGCATATATTTTAAATGAATGAGCAAGCTCATTAATGGATGAGAGTGAATAAATATATGAATCCGAGAATCAAAGAGTAAGAAAAGCGAAACACAGTATGAGTAAATATGTAAATGATGAAGTATTTGAGAGTCATGAATGAGCTAATGACTGATGTAGTTAAATAAGAGGAAATTGATGTGATTACCTGGGTGCACAGGGATGATGAAGGGGAAGTGAATAGGAAATTAAATGAATATGGGATGGAACAAATGAGTCTATATAAGAATCCTACTCAAATCAATTTTTCCAGAGGAGAAAAAAAAAAAAAGCAAATCCTGGAATTTGTAGGAATGGGTGTGAGGGTTAGACTTTTCTGTCTCCGTTAAAGTCATAAATCCTGACGTGTGCTCCCCTCTGGAGAAGAGTTTAGTTCAGTGAATGTCTGAGGTTTGACTGTCGTATAGAGCTTGATATTGGGATTTGGGGGTTTCAACAAGGTGGTCTTGAATTACTGGAAAGGCCTCTTTTCTTGACCAGCACTACCAAAATGAGAAAAGTGGCGGGAACCTTGAGCTGGGGTTTCACCAGGATAGATCAGGTGGGCCACCTCCCAGGAGGTATTAGATTTAGAGACATTATCTTGCTAATGTACCAAGGTGGGTTTTTGTTTTTGTTTTTGTTTTTTTAAGCTTAGGAACCTGTTTTTTGCAGTGTGAAGAGTAGTATTTTATTAAAATGAATGCCTTTTTTTCCCCCCCCTCAAATTCTCCAGAGATTGAGATATACGCCAAGGGCCTTGGTATTAATTTGTACTGAGAAACAGAATGGCCAAGGGCACTGTGATATTCTCATGCAGGATAGTGCCTTTCTAACTGGGGTCTTCAGGCTGTCCACCTCGTTATCTCTTGGGATATGTGATAAAAATGCCCCTACAGAGTCAATGTATTTGGAAATATAATCTGGAGTCCTACATTTGAGAACTACTGATGTAGAATCTCTAAGACTACCTAAATTTTAACTGGAAGAGCAACGTTGTTTATATATTCTCCACAACTGGTCCTCAGCTTAGAGAGAGCAAGGAGGCCTCGCTGTAACTGCCGTCCTGGATCTTTTCGATGGGAGGTCTTCAGGTCAATGTGCTAGACCTTCCTCGAACAGCTCTTGAAAGGATGAATTCCTCTCCCTAGGTTTCCCTTGATAACCCAGCTCTCTTTTTGCCTTATCCATCTTTGCTCTGGCCTGAGAATTTTACTCTTCTGTTTTGGTAGATTTTGTTGTTTGCTGTTCGCTTTGTTTTGGGAACTTAAACATATGTGCTCTAATTTAACCTCCTCTTTTTAGTGCTTTAGTGGTTATGCTAAAAATTACAGACATAATGAACAAAGTCCTCAGTTAACAGATATTTTTATTCCCATGGTGAACAATACAAGGACTTTATTCTTCTCACTCCTTCCCAGCACATGTGTTATTGTCTTCCAGTATGTGAGTTGCAGCTTGAATGGTTTTTAGTTTTTAACCTTAAATTAAATGCTATTATTGTTTTCGGATGGTGTTTGTTTGGATATGCCCAAATGTTTGCTGTTTCTTTGCATCCTAGATCTCATTACTGGGATTTTTTTTTTTTCCATAAGTACATCCTCTATAAATTTATTTTATGATAATTTATTCATAATATATTATATATATGCATATATATAAACATGCCTATTTCAGCCTTATTTTTTAAAGGTTTTTTTTTTAATGTTTATTTATATTTGAGAAATAGAGACAGAGAGGGAGTGGGGAGGGGGAGAGAGAGAGGGAGACAGAATTTGAAGCAGGCCCCAGGCTCTGAGCTGTCAGCACAGAGCCTGACACAGGGCTCAAATTCATGAACCGCGAGATTATGACCTGAGCTGAAGTCAGATGCTTAACCGACTGAGCCACCCAGGTGCCCCAGCCTTATTCTTTTTATTTTTATTATTTTTAAATCTTTATTTATTTTTGAGAGAGAGAGAGAGACAGGGGGAGCAAGGAGGGGCAGAGAGAGAGACAATTTGAAACAGATTCCAGGCTCTGAGCTGTCAGCACAAAGCCCAACGTGGGGCTCGAACCCTTGAACTGCAAGATCATGTGACCTGAGCTGAAGTCAGACACTTAACCGGCTGAGCCACCCAGGCACCCCTATTTCAGCCTTATTCTTAAAAGATAGTTTCGCTGGCAATACCAGTGAATCCAACCAATTGTTTACCAACACTGAAAATATTTTCCCATCTTCTTCAATTACACTGGCCCTACTTGATTTCCTTTTCCTCTGTCATTACAATTTAAGTACCAGGATCCATACATTTATTTTTATTTGATTTAGAAAAAAATTTTCTTTGGGTTGAAGAAAAAAATTTTATTTGGCTGTCTCTGTAAGCTGGAATTATTAATATGTGTTTGATAGAGTTATAAGAGTTAAATTAGATGAGCTACCATAGGTACAATGGGGGCCTTTGGTAGTTCCTCAAAAAATCATATTTACTAATAATAGAGATCCTTGCATATTTCACTGCACTCAGTTCATGGCGTCTCTGCGAGGGTAAGCTTACACAATGTGTTCAGTAAATACTCAATGATTTAATATTCAAGTAATCCCAAGCTAGTAGAGAAATATAAGTGATTTCAAGTCTGAAGTGGCTGGACATTCCAGATGCACTGATATAGAGCAAGAGGACAGGCAAGAATGTCCATGTGATACTCCTAGCACTGTAGAACCTGGCCTTCTTGAGTAAGGACATCTGTCAGCTGTTGGCTAACTTTTGGCATGGAAAATTACCCAGGAGTCCTCTTAGAAACACTACACGAATACATTAGGTTGTGTTACAAATATTAGATAAAACAAACAAGCTGGTATTTTTCAGAGGCCTTTTTTGGTGTGCTTTCATAAATCACAACATGCCTTTACTGTTTTTAAATTTAACAAGTGTAACTCCCCTTGGCTTTGGACGATAGTGATGCAATGGTAGTGATTAATACCATAATTATAGCTTAAATTTCTACAATTTCTTATCCCCTAAAGGTTTCCAAAATCTTGGCTTGTTATCATCTACAGATACTCTGAGTACAACATACTTAAAAGAACTATAATGGTAGAAACCAGCTGCTAATAACTGTGCTTTAATAGGGGCCAGAAACGGAAGAGTCAATCTGTCCCAAATGGAACTGGAGGTCAGAATTTTGGAGACAAGATATAATTACCTGTGGACTTCTGGTCCAATGTTCACATTTCAGGAAGGATAGTTCTCTGTGCTTATAAAACACAGAACCATGCATAGTTAAGAGTTGGAAAAGCCCATGCCATTCTAATTCCTTCCCACAAATGTGGAAATAAGACTTAGTGAAAAAAAAAATAGGCTTTTTGAAGCTTTACAATAAGTTAGTGGGACATCTTGGAGCGCCTGGGTGGCTCCATCAATTAAGCGTCCGGCTTCGGTTCAGGTCATGATCTCGCAGCTCGTGAGTTGGAGCCCTGTGACGGGTTCTGTGCTGACAGCTCACAGCCTGGAGCCTGCTTTGGATTCTGTGTTGCCCTCTCTCTCCACCCCTCCCCTGCTTGTGCTCTCTCTGTCTCTCAAAAAATGAAAAAATGTCAAAAAAAATTTTTGAAGAGTGGAACATCTGGGAGGTAGAGTCTTAGATAGTCCTACTGTCTTCCTCTTTAGGGTTCTTGGTTACTCTGGACTCCACAGAGGGCACCCTTCTTACTGACCCATGCTCCATGAAGGTTGGTGAAGAGGGTTAGAAAAGTCATTTATTCAGCTCACGGTAACTGGTGTTTGTAATATGCATCAGAAACAGTACACTTAGCGGGGATCAGAGATGACCTGAATACAGGTCTGTCCTGAAGGCTTGGAGTAATAACGGCTGAAATGCACTGAGTGTTTATTATATGCTGAGCAGCATTCTAAGTGCTTTATACAGACACAGAAGTGTATGTATTTATGCCCACTTAATGTTTACAACTACCCTGAAAAGGTGATGTATATTCTGAGGCTTCAATGTACATTTTCACGATTAAATAATACACCATTTCAACTTTTTCATTTTGAGACAATTGTAGACTCATGTGCTAGTTACTTAATCTCCCTCAATGATAGCATCTCACAATATCACAATCACATTGATACAATCTACCTATATTGTTCAGATGTCCAAAATTTTACATGTACTCATTTGTGGTGTGTGCGTGCATGTGTGTGTGTGTGTGTGTGTGTGTGTTTACTTCTCATATGTAGGTTCGTGTACCCACCACCACAGTCAAGAAACAGCACTTTTATCCTCACAAGGGTCCCTTATATTGTCTTTCAGTCAAGTAGATAAACTTATCCACCTCCTTCCCTCCACCACCATCTCCAACCCTACTCCCTGGAAACCAGTAATCAGTTCGCCATCTCTTTTAATTTTGGCATTTGAGAATATTATATAAATTGAATCATACAGTGAGCAGCCTTTGGAGGTTGCTATGTTGTTGTTTTTTTCCATGTTGAGATGCCTCCAAGTTGTATCAACAGTTAATTTTTTCTATTGCTGAGTAATATTCCATGGTATGGATGTACCATACTTTGTTTAACCATTCCCCATTAAAGGACATCTGGATTGTTTTTAGTTTGGGGCTATTACAAATAAAGCTGTTAGGGATATTCGTGCACAGTTTTTTTTGTGTTTTTTTTTTTTTTAAGTGAACATAAGTTTTCATTCTCAGGGATAAATGCCCAAAGCTGCAATTGCTGGGTCATATGGTAATTGCATGTTTAGTTTAACAAGAAACTGCCAAACTGTTTTCCAGAGTGGCTGTGTCATTTCAGATTTTCACTAGCAACATATGAATGATCATTTTCTCCACATCCTCACCAACATTTGATATTTATTATCCCACTTTTGATAATGTTACTGAGACAGAGGACAGTCAAGTAACTCTAATTATTCATTCAATAAATATTTGTTGAAACAAATACCACTCTATGGGCTAAGGATACAGCAGCAAATAAAACAAAAATCTCTGGGTTCGTGGAACAGATATCCCAGTGAGAAAGAGGATTTTTACAAGAAATGCAAATAGATAAAAACCACAGTATGTTACATAGTGACAAGCTCCAAGGGCCATAATTGAGTAGGGAAAGGGGAGTGGGATGTTTTCAGGTAGAATTTAACTTTCAGAAAGGGTTGGCTGTGAAGGTAACTTTTTTAAAAAAATTTTTTTAATGTTTATTTATTTTTGAGACAGAGAGAGACAGAGCATTAACGGGGGAGGGTCAGAGAGAGAGGGAGACACAGAATCTGAAATAGGCTCCAGGCTCTGAGCTGTCAGCACAGAGCCCGACACGGGGCTCGAACTCAAAGACCACGAGATCATGATCTGAGCCAAAGTTGGATACTTAACCAACTCAGCCACCCAGGTACCCCTGAAGGTAACTTTTTTAGTAAAAACCAGAGGAGGTAAGAAGACTAGCCGTCTGGACGTCTGAAGAGAGCATGTTTGAGGCAGGGGACCCACAAGTACATAGCCCTGATGCTAGAGCTCACCTTGGTGAGTGTGAGAGACCTTGAGGAGTCTCCGGAGGCTGGAGGGAGGTGACAGGCGGACAGATCACAGAGGGCCATGTGGATTTGGGGGATGACTTTGGGTGTGACCCTGGTTGAGACTGACGACCACCAGCATGGTGGTGACTTCACGTGACTGTATCATTATAGGATCACGGTGCAGTCTTTAGCCAAGCCTCCATAAGTAAGCAGAAGAACTTGGAAGACCTCAGGCTTTAGTAGATAAGAGAAAACAGCAATAAACAATACCACTTGGTAAGTGACACTGTGGAAAATTTATGAACAAGCTGAAGGGGAGAGGAGGGAGGGAGGGACCGTCTCCACCTGGAGGAGAGGATGCTCCCCTTGGCCTCCCGTCTGCCTGCTCATCAGCTTTCAGGTGGGGACCCAGAGCAGTCAGAGACCATTGCTCCTCTCTGTCCTCCATCCTTTCCCCACATCCTGTTCCTCTGCCTTTTTCTCTCCTCTCCTTTCCTCTCTTCAGCTCTTTTCTTTAAGGAAACAGGGTTAAAGGCAATCTGTAACTCTATAAAGGAGCTTCTCCCCCACTTCCCTCCTTCTGATAACGTTACTACATTGACATTAACGTAATGATGACATGTTTGAGCCACTGGCTTCTCTTACGGCCAGAGCTAGAGGCTGAGTGTAGCTCTTTAAGCTCCATTTTTTTTTTTTTTTTCCCATCAGTGGTTAACTTCAAAGACCCTTTGGCAATCTTCTCAGACAGAGACTGCTGGACAGTGACATGAATCAATTAATGCCCACCTCACCTACCTCTCTGGGGTGTGGTGAAGATGAAAGGAAACAGGGTGGGTGAAAATATAAGTGGATGATCCCATGTGAAATGCTAATTAATCACTACTTTAAAAATAATTTATTTTACTGTGATTTCAAACTTACAGAATGCTCATAAGAACAATGTGGAGAAATTCTGTGTCCTTGCCATGTGGTGGATGAATTTGTATGAGTTTGCTAGGGATGCTGTAACAAGGTACCACAGACTGGATGATTTAAACAACAGAAATTTATTATCTCACAGTTCTGGAAAGACCGAAATCAAATCTGAAGCTGGAGGTCAAGGTGTAGGCAGGGTTGGTTCCTTGGGAGGGCTGTGAGTGAAGGATCTGCCCCGGGCCTCCCTCTGAATTATAGATGGAAGCCTTCTCCTTGTGCCTCTTCTCATTACTTTCCCTCTACATGTGTCTCTGTGTCAGCACCTCTTCTTCCCCCCCTCTTTTTTTTTTTTTTAAGTAGGCTTCATGCCCAACATGGGGCTTGAACTCACGACCCCAACTGAGATCAAGGCTTGAGCAAGAGTCAGATGCTTAACTGACTGAGCCACCCAGGGCCCTAACATCTCCTTTTCTTATAAGGACACCCATTTTAATGGATTGAATCCACACTAATAACCTCATTTTAACTTGATCACTTCTGTAAAGATGAGTTATCTCCAAATAGGGTCTCACTATTGGGTTACGGGGAGTTAAAATTTCAACATATGAATTTGGAGGAGGGGGAACATAATTCATCCCATTGTACATGGATTCCCCATTTTTACTCTCTCTCTTTTCTCTTCTCCCCCACATGTATTTTCCTTAGTCTTTTTCAGAACCATTTGAGAGCCACAGCAGATAAGGTGCCTGCATGACTCCTTCATTCTCCAATGTGTATTTCTGACAGGCAGACACTCTCTCATACCAGATCAAACAAACCTCCAAAGCAGAAAATCAATACTGACATAGTACCACCCTCCAATCTACATACCCCATGCACATTTCTCCAATGGTCTCAACAGTATCTAATTCGCTTATCTGGGTGAGGAATCTGTTCAGGAATATATTGCTTTTAGTTTGTAGATCTCCTCACTCTTCTTCAATCTGTAAGATCTACTTGGCCTTTCTCTGTCCTTCATGCTCCTAACCGTTTTTAAGAGCAGAGTCCTTTCATTTTGTAGGACAACCTTCAACCAGATTCTGCCTGATGTTTCCTTAGGACCTGATGCAGTCCATGCCATCTTGATAGGAATACCACAGAAATCACACTTTCTTATTCTCCGTGACTCACATGGAGAGACACAATGCTTACTGGTCTAGCCACTGGTCATGACAACCTTGATCACCTGGTCACAATGCTAACTGCCCGATTTCCCCACACTGAAGTCACCACTTTTACTTTGTAGTTGATGAATATGCGGGAGGTATTCAGAGATTACCCTGACATCTTGTTTTTTGCAGAAATCTACCCCCTGCCTTAGCATCCATTGATAACATCTGCCTAAGTCAACCTCAACTGTGATAATTGCCATGTGGTGACTTCTATTTCCATCATTCCTTCTACATTCATTAGTTGGCATATTGCTACAAGGAAGAAATATTCCTTCACCCCATTTATTTATATGTTTGTTTGCTTTTTAGTTTATACCAGTGTGAACTCATAAAGTCCCAATTAATTCAAGGGGTTGTGAGATGTTACTACCACCATTTTATTTTGATCCATCTTTGGCTAATGGGAGCACCTTCTAACTGACTCTCATATCTTTTTGACATACTTAGTTTGACATTCCTTATTTTATGACAAAACAACATAGTCCATGCTCATCTCATACTTTCTATTTCTTGGTCCTGGAATCAGCTATTTCTTTAAGGACTCTATTCCTTTTGGTGGAGGAAGATATTTAGAAGCCAAGATTGTCTGGGTGTTCAGTGTTCTCACTGCTATTGTTCTAGAGAAATTGTTCATTGCTCTAGAAACTCCCAAAGGACAGAGTTAGGGAAAAAATATATGTATGGATGTGTATGCATATATATGTATACATGTATGCACATATACATATATGCTTATATATATGTATATAGACATATATATACATTCATGACAATCTGACTGATTTTAAATGTCCACCAATTTGTTGTCACTCCTCCCATCAGTGGGTAAGTTTATGTCCCTTTCTATTAAAGGTAGGTAAACTTGTGTTTCATGTGTCACCGGATGAATGTGGCAGAAATGATGTTATATGATTTTTGAGGTCAGGTCAGAAAAGGCTATGCAGTTTCCACCTTTTTCACCAGAATACTTCCAAAGGAACCCTAAGCCAGCATGTAAGAAGTTCACCTATCCTGGGGATTCCAGATGATTTCAGGTCAACCCAACCAGCTGGTCTTCCCAGCTGAGGCCCCAGGCATCATGGAGCAGAGTCAGTCTGTGTTGCCTGTGCTTGCCTGGGCTCCTGAACCATAGGATATGCAAACAGAAAAAGTGGCTGTTTTATGCAACAATTTCGAGATGGCTTGTCATATAGCAACAAATAACTGGAATAACTTCCAATTCTAATACCTCAGAGTTATTTCCAGATTTGTCTTTTTATTTTTATAAATCATGTTTCCAACACTGAGAAAACTGGCTTTCATTATTCTCAAAATATTTACTCATTTGCTCAATCATTTGACTTATTTGCTTAGGATAAGCAATCTCCTAACCACACCGACTTCATCTTCTGTTCTCCTTGTGTCCTCCTGGCCCTTGGGCACACCACTGCCCTCATGCACTACCCCACTGCACACACTTGTCAGCACCTCTGGGCAGCCAGGTGCACAGATCCCTCTTGGTCCTCTCACCCCCAGCCCCACTCTACTGCCTTGGCTGGGGGACATGCTGATGTCTTTGAAGGAAATGGAAGGGAAGAAGGAAAGGAGGGGGAAAGAGGGAACAGGGAAGGGGAATTCTGTTGTTGTTTTCATTTTATTATGGCTGCAAGCAATCTCAATGTCCAGATTTAGACAACAGTTGACAAATTACTGCTATACCGACATTGGTATAGTATCTGCAATATAAAAGGTCATTAAACTGTAAACCTCATCACAAGTGGGTTTCCCTATACATTTCCCTAGCTGGGTCCTCCGCCCTCTGACCTTAGGTCCTTTCTTATCCATGAGACTGCTTTTCATTTTACTTAATATGCAGCCCCTCTTTGTCTCTAGGGGGTCATCAGTTTGCTCAGTTAGTTTCAAACTGAGGCAAAGAAGGCTGATCAAGAGAGCATACTGCAATGTGCTTGGATACCCTTGGATTACCTGGACCGGGCTCTTGAGGGACTGAGATTGCACAACAGTCGGTCAGTGAGAGCCAGAGGATTTTTTTTTTTTATTACGCACAAAATGACCCTGTTTTTACAACCTCAAGAGCAGCTCGTGTAATGCATACGCACTTTGAAAAGGAGAGTGTTGTTTATCAGCTGTGTAGTCTTTCTTTTTCATGTAATAGAACTGGATTTGAGTCCAGTTTGTATTTTACTAGCTCTGTAGTCTCAGTCAAATCATTTCCCTCTCTTGATCTCAGGGATTATTTCTGACAAAATAAGGATTCTAATGCTTACCTTAGAGAATTGGCATCTTAAAAAATGATAGAAGTATTCTTAGGCTTTCTAGTGAGTTTCTTTCCAAGAAACAGTTTTCATTAAACCATGTTTTCTCCTTTGAACCCTGTAAGCTCCATGTTGCATAGACACTCAGTTTGTGTTCATGCATATTTTCCACAGGATGTTGAGTCTAGAAATATAGGTTCTATTCCTGATGCTAGCAAAACTCAGTGTTTGTGTATAAGACTCTTACAAACTGAGGCCCTCAGCTTCCCACATTCATATCAAGACACTGGCTTGTCTTAGATTTCTAAGTCTAAATTCCCACTAGAAGCATCTAGGGAAATGTTTAAAAGTACAGATTTCCTCGGTGTCACCACAGTATGCACAGTTGGGGCCTGTTTATCTGTTTTGTCCAAAGCTCTGATGTGAGCTTTGATTTAGCCAGCCCAGCTGACCCCACTGGATGATCTGGAGGATGGTCTTAGTGAGAAAACAAGGCATAGTAACCAAGGGCTCCATTTCTGGGGATGCATAGACATAGATGCAAATGTTAACCCCTTGCCCCAAACTTGGCTGGTTGACCTTGGACAAGCCACTTAAACATCTTCCAGGCTTGTCTAGAAAATAGATAATAATACGGTGATTCACATATAACCTCTGGGTAGTTCAGAGTCCCCCCCACCCCCACCCCCACCCCCACACAAAAAAATTCATCAAATTGCTTCACACTCTCAAATTGGCCTATGGAAGTCCAAAGTCCCTGAAAGATATTTAGTTTCTCTTATGATCTGATGTTCTACATTATTACCCCTTCCCATCACTGCATTGATTTAGGCACCATTTGCTCCTTCAGTTTACATAGCAGCAGCAACAAAATCACTCATGTCAGCACACAAGTTTGGTACATTTTACTGGAGAATTTTGGGGGCTTCCCTGAAAGGCTATACACAGGCTCCTCTGTCATCAGGAGGCTCCCTGCTTCTCTGTTTTCCTCTTCTTTTCCATTCACCCTCTCCATCCTGGAAAGTCCTGGGCACCCTAAAAGCAGGGCACGGTCACTTTGCTCAGGTTTTAATATCAAACATGCATATCGAAACCTATTCAAGTTTTCAGAAGAACAAAGCTCTTTCTATTTGCCAGGCTTCCCCTCCTTTGACAGCAGTTGTGGTCTAGGGATAGCAAGCAGATATTCTTGGTTTGCTGTCTGTCTTTGTTTTTGTTCTCATTCCACATGTCAAACACTTAGCACAGTTCTGGCATCTGTGGCTTTCCGATCATGTGTGACACAGCTACACAAAGACAGCCTAGCCACTCTCTTCCTCTGAAGACGTTACTCCTTCTATACCCACTCAGGCAACGCACATTTCTTCTGATACGAACCCAGCTAGTACCAACCACTTTCCTCACATCCAATTTAGTATGTAAATACAGACTAGGCAGAGGATGGTATCTGGGTATTAGAGCTTCAAAAGTCTGAAGTCTGATTCTAATTTTTTTTAATGTTTATTTATTTTTGAGATAGAAAGAGTGGGGAAGGGGCAGAGAGAGAGAAAGAGGGAGAGAGGGAGGTACAGAATCTGAAGCCGGCTCCAGGCTCTGAGCTGTCAGCAGAGAGCCAGACCCAGGGCTCGAACTTGGAAACAGCAAGATCATGACCTGAGCCGAAGTTGGTCGCTTAATCAACTGAGCCACCCAGGTGCCCCAGTCTAAAGTCTGATTCTAAAACAACAATGACTACAAGCATTGAGTGCCAACCAGGCACTTCCTGTACTATTTCTTTCAACTGCCTGTTTGTTTGTTTGTTTGTTTGTTTGTTTGTTTGTTTGTTTTCCACAGAAGGAAACTGAGGTTCTGGGAGATTATTAAGTGGTTGAGTTAGGATTTGAATTTGGGGTATGTCTCTACAAAACCTTGGCTTGTTCTACCACATAATGTTCTTTTAAAAATAAGAGAGATCTAGCCTTTGTTACATTGCAAAGACATTAACTGATCTAAAAGAGGTGTTGATAGACAGAGACCTAATCATGCCATAAAAAACTTAATTGAACTTTATAACTTCATACAGCATGCCCTTCTCAAAACATTAGGCAATTTAAAACAGAAAAAAAAAAACATGATTCAATGTTTCCCTATATATATATATTTTTAATGTTTATTTATTTTTGAGACAGAGAGTGTGAGTGGGAGAGGAGGAGGGAGAGAGACAGAGGATCTGAAGCAGGCTCTGCACTGCTTCAGCGAGCCCTATGAATGTGGGACTTGAACTCACAAACTGTGAGATCATGACCTGAGTGAAGGTGGACACTCAGCCAACTGAGCCACCTAGATGCCCCTCCTTATATCTTGATGACTGACTATATAATAGAACTGATGAACTCTGTGTAGATTTATCAGAAAAAATGACAGGACAGGAGCGCCTGGGTGGCTCAGTCGGTTGAGCATCTGACTTCAGCTCAGGTCATGGTCTCGCAGTTCATGAGTTTGAGTCCCACATCGGGCTCTGTGCTAACAAACAGCTCAGAGCCTGGAGCCTACTTCAGATTCTGTATCTGTCTCTCTCTCCCCCTCCCCTGCTCATGTTCTGCCTCTCCCTGTCCCTCAAAAATACGCAAATGTTAAAAAAAAATTTAAGAAAAATGACAAGACAAATAGTACTTTGGGTAACGTAATTAATTCACATATTTGATGCTTTATGACTTAAGGGGATAAATATATGTGGCAATTTCTATTTTAATAATTCTTAATATAAACACACAAAGATTAGTATTTTATTTAAATTTCCCACCTGTTAATTCAATTTGGAAAAAGAATAGGTAGAGACAGAAATAAAATAGGTATAATACATGAGAAATATCTATCAGAAAGACTCTGGTCACAGATACAACTGATATTTATAGATTACTCTACAGTCTATAAAATACACATATATTGTCTCATTCCCTCCTCATAACATGAGGAAAGTCTTATAATCATTGGACTGGTGATATAACTTAGGTTCAGAGAGCTATGCAGAGTTGCACAAAATGACATTCAGGAAAGGACAGAACCAGGAATTAAACTGGGGTCTTCTGTCACTGAATTTCATGTTGTTGCCATTCAATCATCCTAGGAGGAAGCAGATAAATAAGTATAAGAGCTGACTATAGCCTATGTAATTTGTAATAACCCAAACCTCAGGTTAATCAACAGTCAAAAAAAAAAAAAAAAAAAAAAGGAAAGGAAAGAAAAAACTCAACAGGAACTGTAGTTTAATCATTAATTCACTTACTATTTATTTAGTTCCCACGATGTGCCAGGCAAATGGCAGTGGGTTTCCAAGAATGGACAAGACACGAGCTTGCGGACACACAGGGAAGGTAGCCATTAAGTAAACATAATTTTGCCCAGTTTGAGATCCATTGGGAAGAGTAGACAACTGATGTTTAGATCCATGTTATGGTAAATGTCCCACTGTTTTTATTGGCACATTCTAAGATGAGAGGCATGTGCAACCCCAGGCTACCCTGTGCAAGAGCCTGTAGCCATAGAATAGACATCAGTGAAATGCAGCATTCTCTCAACCTGTGGTTTCTATGGTCATTGTGTCTGACAATGGTACCTCTGTTCAAACACACCAAACCTTGATTTACCCGGAAAGGTTTACCAGACACTTACGTAATGTAGACACTTGTCACTTGACTATATTATTTATTTTTCAATCAAACAAAAAAAGCTTATTGCAGAGTATTCAGTTAACAGTCTCTAGAAACTGAGGGAAATCCATTTTCCCATCTCCCAAAACTTCAACATTTAACATAGATAAGGTCTCCTGTTTTCAAGTCTTCCTCTTAGTCTGCCTCTTGTTTCTTCAATACGTGTTTATGCCTACATGTAGTATATGTAAGCTTTATGTGCGTATAAACACAAGAATATAATCAGCACTTTTGAATTCCGGACCCAATTCAAGGACAAGAACATGATCTTGGAGTCACATCTACTAGTGTTTTCCTCTTCATTCCATCCCACTGCTTCATTGTTTATATGAAGATATTTTAAAAAGTCAAACAATAGTATGAAACTTTTATCAAAATAGCAAAATATCAGTCCTTCACCACTGAGTCCTACTTCCCCGAGGCTCACAGTTTCAACACATTCAAAATATTTATCTGGGTACTTGCTTCCATTTTTCTAAATTATGCAATATATATTTTTAGTCCTAATTCTGGACATTATCCATGAACTTTTAACTGTGTATGATGAAGTTTTGGCTGCTGTCTTACAATATGCCCCACGGCCCATTCCTTGTACCAACACATAAGCACACACATTTTCCTTTCCTTAACTTCTTAAGATAGTTCTATCACATTTCAAATTAAATCAAGGTTTAGTGTTTATATTATTAGACTATGTAAATATCTTAAGAGCTGAGCCATGAAATACAGCATAATTATTTCCTTTCTTTGTATACATTTTCTTTCCCTTGGGTTTAAAATCGCCTCAACAATCCATTTGTTCAGGGATGTTTTTAAAACTCCAAATATCCCCTAGAACAATACAACTTGTTATTTTGGTTCAAAATGAAAGAAATGTATGTATGTATGTGTGTATGATCTGTTTTTTACCCTTGGAGACCACTGTCCTGAAGCCCACCGTTCTGGGGCTCAGAACTGACTTCTAACTGCTCTCCAAGTTTTGCGAATAGCTCTTACCTTGAGTTTCCCTTCATCCTCCTCCTGGGGACTCCTTTTGTCTTCTCTGCAGTACACAAGCTGCTATTTTCTGACTGCCATCCTTCTCTTATTTATATTTTCATTCCTTATTTTACTGGAACAAATGAGCCTAGTGTGTAAACTTAGTATTTTGAGTTCTTGCATACCTCAACCCATCTTTTGCTTTTGCTTTTGGCTTTTACATTTGAATAAGAATCTAAATATTAAGTGTTATAAATTCTTCACAATTTTAAGACCTTGCTCCATTTTCTTCTAGTGTCTGGGATTGTGTTATCAGAACTGTGATGGCATTTTGATATCCAATATTTTTTACATGAACTCTTTCCTTCTGCTCCCTGAAAATTCTTATCACCTTCCCAACATCATTAATGTTCACAATTTTCACTACGGCAAACTTTGATCTGTACTTGTATAATTATTTCACATATGCATGCACACATGCGCACGTGCCCACCCACACACTGTTTCCTCCCTTCCATTATCTGTGGTCTTTCTTTCTGGAACCTCTACTAGTTATTTCCTGGACTTTCTGATTGATCCTCTAGTATTTCGACAATTTCTTCTCCTATTTTCCATATATGTATCCATTTTCTCTACTTTCTGGGATATTTTCTCACCATTATTTTTCAATTCAATTTGAAAATATTTTTGAGGGGAAATCATGGGGGTTTTTAATGTTTATTTTTATTTTTGAGAGAGACACAGAACACAAGTGAGGAAATGGCAGACAGAGAGGCAGACATAGAATCCAAAGTAGGCTCCAGGCTCTGAGCTGTCAGCACAGAGCCTAATGTGGGGCTTGAGCTCATGAACCACAGGTACATGACCTGAGCCAAAGTTGGAAGCTTAACTGAATGAGCCACCTAGGCTAATAACTTTTTTCTAATGACTAACTTAATTTCCAATAACTTTTTTTCTTTGTTCTTAGATCATTCCTTTTCCTAACATTGCATTCTTGAGTGGGGGTGTAACAATTCATTTTGCATTTACATATACTTACATTTTACCTCTGAGTATACTGTTATATTTTGGGTTTTGTCTTTAATGTTAGAGCCTGTCCTCAAATGCCTGGGAATCATCGACCATCTATTATATTTAGGAATAAAGAAGAAAAATCTGCCACATGAGTGGGTTTTGTGGATTATTGGGTTGTCCTCTCTGTATGTTGATGTGATAGTACTCAGTTGTTTCACTGGAATCTTCAAAAGCCATTACTTTGTTTTTCCCTCTGGGCCACTCAGGATCTCCAGAAAGGAAGACCCATCTCTTGGCTAGAGAGGGTAGGGAGTATGTGGTTGCCGTTCATAATGTTTGCTTAATTTTCTTGTTTTCAAAATGGCTTTTCGCTTTATCCTCTGCTTGACTGGACTTTGTACTTTAAAGTAGCCCTCATTCTACATCCCTTTATAACAAAATACTTGCCTTTGCTGCAGAGTCAGGAAGGGACAGTTGCCTGACAGCACAGGGCATAGAAGAGCACCTGGGGGTCTAACTTCTTGTGCAGATTCTAGATCAGTCAGTACTTTAAGCCCTATGCCTTTCAAGCTATCCAATGTCTATAATTTTTTAGCTTTTCTGGAGTTCTATGATGCAAGTAAGCTTTTTTTTTTTTTTTTTTTTTTTTTTTTTAATAAGGATCTCTTTTGAAAGGCTCTTGGGTTTCAGGATTTTCTAGTCTGTTAGGTCAGTTACAACTTACTCATCTGCTTTCCATCTTTGAGATATGTGTTAATGCCCCCTTTTCCAGGTCATCTTGTCTCTGGTTCTCTGCATCCTTATGAATTTACACATTTTAGTTTCATTATCATCATTTTCATGGTGATTCAAAAGGAAACATATAAAAACACATATGCTAGATTACAATTTTAACTGAAATTCTTCTGTCCTACATTCACATAATATGAATCTGTATAATGCAAATTATATGAGCACAGGCTATTTAAATAACGTGATTATAGACTATGATAATATAAGCATATTACCTCCAGAATTGCAAAATGTGATAGAAATCCTGGAACTCAACCCTTTGTTATTATTTCTCATGGGAACTACTCTATACGGGAATTTTTAGGTTTCGTGAGCTTTTTCAAAAACATGGACCTCAAGCATACTGAAGAAGAGGCACGCAATTTTACACAAATTCTTGTGAATTCCCTAACAGGGATATATGAGAATACATGGGAAAGAAACCTTAGGAACTGGAGGAGGGGAGGCCTTCCTGAGGAAATGACTTTTATATGAGACAGGGAGGATGAGTCAGAATTGGTCAGTATAACTGGAGTGAGAGAGTATGTGTATGTGTATATGTGTGTGCCTGTGTGCGCATACACACATGTGTTTACTGGAGATGTAGTGCAGAAAAGACTGGGAATAAAAGTGCTTCAGCCTACATTGAATAACTTTGGCTAGAGAGGGCTTACATTGGGCCTACACTGAACAACTTTTAGATGTTAAGGATGGATAGAGAGCAAAGTGAAACCATGGGAGGATCTTTAAAAAGAAGACTGAACAAAAAAAAAAAAAAAAAAGAAGACTGAACAAATCAGATTTTAATGTTAGAAATACATTTCTTTCTCTAGAACACAGAATCATTGTACAGGAGTAAGAGTCAATGTTAGGGATTCAGATGGGAGGATACTGTTGATACCCAAACAGGAAAAGTTTGGATCAGAGCACACTTGTGGTGTGTTAGAGAGAAATCAGCGGATCCTAAAAACATTAGGTAGATGAATTCAAATGACTTGATGATGGATGAGGTTTGAGAGTAGACAGAGACAGAAAAGGTGAGGATTGCTATTTGTTCACTCATCCATTCACTCATTTGTCTCAGAAACCCTGAGTAAAATTTACTCTCAAAAGGGAACATGGGTGGTAAAGCATATTGAGAGTAGGAGACTGTTAACAGTTCTGCTTTTGAGATACCTGAAATTTCAAGTTGAAATTTCATGTAGGAAGTTGGATGTGCTTTGAAGTCATGGGTTCTTCTGGACTGCAAGTAGATGAGAAATATGAGCATAGAGGCCATCGGTGAATCCATGAGAGTAGAAATCACTCAAGAAAAGCATGTTCACTGAGAAGAAATATGAGCCTGGAATTCATCTCTCAGGACAGGCAGAGGAAGAGAAGCCACCATAGGACTTTGAGACACAGTTACTAGAAAAGTGGAGGGAAAGCAAGTCAAGTGAGTTATCAGTGAAGCAAAGGGAACAACATAGGAAGGAAGGAATGGTTAATTAAATAAAGAATTGAAAGGTGTTCTAATGTGCAGCCACAAGGAGGTCACTGACGATCTTGTTGAAAGTGTTTCAGTAGAGTTGTAGGAAAAGCCTAATTGGAGAGGTTCAAAAAGTGGCTGAGAAATAAGGATATGTAGACAGCTAGTGTAGAAAATATCTTCAAAATGCTTGGCTAAGAAGGAGAGGGAAGAAAGAATTGGAGGATAAAGAGGGATGAAAAGGAGAGGAGGAAAGATTATTATAGATTGCTAGTTTAAAGTGTGAGAAGTAAACATTTTAAAAATGGAATAATCCAGGGGCGCTTAGGTGGCTCAGTCGGTTAAGCATCTGACTTCAGCTCAGGTCATGATCTCATGGTTCATGAGTTTGTGCCCCCCGTTGGGCTCTGTGCTGACAGCTCAGAGCCTGGAGCCTGCTTCAGATTCTGTGTCTCCCTCACTCTCTGCCCCTCCCACACTCATGCTCTGTCTATCTCTCTCTCTCAAAAGTGAAACAAAATAAATATTTTTTAAAAATGGAATAATCCAGTGAGAAAGAAGAAGCAGGTAATAAGATAGGGGTATGGATAAAGGGAGGAATGTGATAAGTCAAGAAAGGCTTGGGGTATGTAGCACAGATGTCAAGACTTGTTTTTCTTTTTTCCTTTTCTCTTCTTTTCTTCTTCTTCTTTTCTTCTTCTTCTTCTTTTCTTACATAAACAGGGAAGGTGTGAGGATGGGTCATATAAAACTAAATTTATAGGTCAGGCTGTAGCCAACTGAGATGTGTATTTCTAATGCTTTTATATAGTTGGTTAAAAAGAAGTGAAATAATTTTCTGTGAGTGGGATGGCAGAGAAAATGTAGAAATTTGGAATAGTTATTGAAATACTGGAGAAAGGGAAAGTAAATTTAAAAATATAATTGGGTGCCTGGCTGGCTCAGTCGGTGGAGCAGGTTACTTGTTCTTGGGGTTTGTGAGTTTGAGCCCCACATCAGGTGTACGGTTTGCTTAAAAATAAAATCTTTAAAAATATATGTGTAACTGAAATTGCTTTGAAGAGTGAAGGGCAAAAACTGATGATCATCATTTTATAATGACATCACATGTCTGATGTTGTAGAAGAACACCAGCTTGGGGACAGAAAGATCTGGATTTGATCTGCTCAACAGTTTTCCAGTAAGTAAATGAATTCAAATTTTCTTTTTTTTAATTTAATTTATTTTTTAAATTTACATCCAAGTTAATTAGCATATAGTGCAACAATGATTTCAGGAATAGATTCCTTAATTCCCCTTACCCATTCAGCCCACCCCCCCCCACAACCCCTCCAGCAACCCTCAGTTTGTTCTCCATATTTAAGAGTCTCTTATGTTTTGTCCCCCTCCCTGTTTTTATATTATTTTTGCTTCCCTTCCCTTATGTTCATCTGTTTTGTATCTTAAAGTCCTCATGTCAGTGAAGTCATATATTTCTCTTTCTCTGACTAATTTCGCTCAGCATAATACCCTCCAGTTCCATCCATGTAGTTGCAAATGGCAAGATTTCATTCTTTTTGATTGCTGAGTAATACTCCATTGTGTGTGTGTGTGTGTGTGTGTGTGTGTGTGTGTGTGTGTGTATATACACCACATCTTCTTTATCCATCCATCCTTTGATGGACATTTGGGCTCTTTCCATTCTTTGGCTATTGTTGATAGTGCTGCTATAAACATGGGGGTGCATGTGTCCCTTCGAAAAAGCACACCTGTATCCCATAGATAAATGCCTAGTAGTGCAATTGCTGGGTTGTAAGGTAGTTCTAGTTTTAATTTTTTGAGGAACCTCCATACTGTTTTCCAGAGTGGCTGCACCAGTTTGCATTCACACAAGCAGTGCAAGAGGTCCTCTTTCTCCACATCCTCGCCAAAATCTGTTGTTGCCTGAGTTGTTAATGTTAGCCATTCTGACAGGCGTGAGGTGGTATCTCATTGTGGTTTTGATTTGTATTTCCCTGATGATGAGTGATGTTGAGCATTTTTTCATGTGTCAGTTGGCCATCTGGATGTCTTTTTTTTTTTAAACAGTTTACATTTATTTATTTTTAAGAAACAGAGTAAGACAAAGCATGAGTGGGGGAGGGGCAGAGAGAGAAGGAGACACAGAATCTGAAGCAGGCTCCAGGCTCTGAGCAAGTGGTCAGCACAGAGCCTGATGCGGGGCTTGAACCCACGAACCGTGAGACCATGACCTGAGCCGAAGTCGGATGCTCAACCAACTGAGCCACCCAGGCGCCCCTGGATGTCTTCTTTCAAGAAGTGTCTATTCATGTCTTTTGCCCATTCCTTCACTGGATTATTTGTTTTTTGGGTGTTGAGTTTGATAAATTCTTTATAGATTTTGGATACTAACCCTTTATCTGATATGTTGTTTGCAAATATCTTCTCCCATTCCATTGGTTGCCTTTTGGTTTTTCTGATTGTTTCCTTCACTGTGCAGAAGCTTTTTATTTTGATGAGGTCCTCATAGTTCATTTTTGATGAATTCAAATTTTCTGAATCTCCATTTTGTCATCTGTACAATGGGGTAATTTTATCCACTTTGCAGAACTGGGCATTGGCAGCCTTTGGCACATGGCAGCTATTATTTTTATTAATACATTTTTTTGTTTTTGATTCATATCCAAGATGTATGTAAACTTGTTCCCAGTTAAAAAAATATATATTCTCCAAAAATCACTGAAGACATTTACTCCTTTCCTTATAATTAAAAAAAAAAAAAAAGTAGTTCTGTCAGTTTATTTCACTGTGTTCTTCAGCGACATTAATTCCTTACGATGTTGCTAGTTACCCAGCCAAAACAGTTTTAGTGTTCAAATATGTTTAAGACATATTTCTTTATATTACAATAAAGAATTGGGTTTCTTTATTATGAGACTTATCAGTGTCTTTAATATACCCATGTGCATTATGAATTTTTATAAGAAACATATAACTTGTGACAGTACCCAAGGTTTTTGGATCAAGATTTTCTTTTCCTTGGGACAGATATTCTGGGACTATTAGTCTTGGGACTAATATTCTGTAGAAATCCTCAGTAAATATTCCTACTGATCGGAGACCTCTTTCAAGAGGATAGGGAAGATTATTGCAAAACTCAATAAACTAGTAAAAAGATATCTCTACCCCCATGTTCATCGCAGCATTATTTACAATGGCCAAGACATGGAAACATCTGAAGTGTCTGCGGGTGGATGAATGGATAAAGTAAATGGAGTATATGTATAATGGAACGATCATTCAGCCATAAAGAGAAGGAACTCCTAATATTTGTGACAATATGGATGAAGCTGGAGGACATTATGCTAAGTTTAATAAGCCAAGACGTAGAAGGACAAATACTTTAGGATCTTATTTATAGGTGGAATTGAAATGAAATTGAAGTCCTAGTAACATGGTAGGTTACCATGGTAGGTTACCAGCCAGACTGGTAGCTGCCAAGAGTTTTGATGTTGGGAGAATGGAGATCAATTGGTCAAAAGGTAAAGACTTTCACTGACACAATTAATAAATTCTGGGGGCGCCTGGGTGGCGCAGTCGGTTAAGCGTCCGACTTCAGCCAGGTCACGATCTCGCGGTCTGTGAGTTCGAGCCCCGCGTCGGGCTCTGGGCTGATGGCTCGGAGCCTGGAGCCTGTTTCCGATTCTATGTCTCCCTCTCTCTCTGCCCCTCCCCCGTTCATGCTCTGTCTCTCTCTGTCCCAAAAATAAATAAACGTTGAAAAAAAAATTTAATAAATTCTGGGGATCTACTGTATAGCATGGTGACTATTAATAATACTGATTGTGTACTTAAAATATGCTAAGAGAGTAGATCTTAAGGGTCCTCACCATATCAATAATAAATAAATACATAAATAATGTAACTATGTGAGATGATGAATATGTTAATTAGCTCAATTGTGATAATAATTTCATAATGTATAGGTATATCAAAATATCATGTTGTACCTTAAATATATGCAATCTTTATTTGTCAATTATACCTCAGTCCAGCTGGGAAAAAATAAAGGGTAGGGTGCTATGACTGTCTTGCCATTGAGAATCCCTTGTGTGAATCATTAATTCTTCATTTATTTATACACATGTTTATTCTTTCACATTTCTTTGGTACATGCATTCAGTGGTGTACCAAAGCTGGCTTGTGTTGCCCCACAAGAGACTACTGTTAAGTTTTCAGGAATTTTGCAAGTCAGCTGACGTCATGTTAATGGCTTGAAAACGACCATGGTGGGAGCATTCACGCCACAGAAATTGGCAAGCATGACAGATCTGAGCTTCCTCTTGTGGAGAGCCAGTCGTTGAACATTTACTAGCACACCACTGAAACGGAGTTGAGACCATACAATATTAAGGTGAATCTGACATGTTTTCTGCACTTGAGAGGCTTCCTTTCTGTTGGGGAAGAAATAAGAAATGGACCCAGATAACTATAAAACACAATGGGAAGGGATTCTTAATAATTGTAAAAAATAATATTTATCAAAGACTTGCTATGTGTTGGGCATAGTGCTCCTCATGTACGATCTACTGAATGCTTGAAAATAAGGTTGTGAAGTAGATGAATACTATCCTTGTGTATATAACAAAGAAGGAGGCACAAAGTGTAAGTAATTTGTTTTTTAGAAATTATTTTCTAAAGTGTCAAAACTCTAACTCAGGTGTCCGACTCACACGCAGGCCCTGGGCATCTGTTTTATCCCATCTCCCATGCATTAAGAGATAGTCATCTACAGTTGTAAGGGGATTCTGATAAGGGGAAAAAGAGAGGACAGAGAAAAGGGAAATGACAGCCTTTTGCAGATACTTCATTTATGCTTCCAATGAGTAGACACAGCCCTTTCCCCCCACCTGCACGCTCCACGCAAGCACAAAGGAGTGAGCGGAGGTGAACCATGTCATTAGAGGCCTCAACTCCAATTGTCCTTGTCTCTGGCATGGAGCCAGATCCCCTGCTCTAGTCCGTGTCGTTTTTCTCTAAGGTATGCACAAAGTAGAGGTTACTCATGTCACATCTGTTCCTGCTTTGTGGGGCCATTGGAAAAAAAAAAAATCACTGACTTTATTTTCCAAGAGAGACCCTTTAAGAAAGGCCGGATGCAGAATGGCCAGCAGGGAAACCTGTGTACGTCCTTAAAAGTGATTCTTCCAGCTTTAGTATTCATAAAGCATACCTTGGCATATGTGTTCAGACTCTAATGATTCCCCCTGACCCCTGTTCAGGTTTAGAATTTCAGAAACATCACAATGCTACATTCCTTCTCTGCAAAGGAAATCGGACCTCTATGTCTATATTACACACCCATATGCAAAATCTTCACAGATAGGATTGGCTTTTCTATGGTTTTTCACCAGAACAGCTTCCAGCTTTAAAGCAGCCTTATATTTTGTGTCGTGGTTTTCTAACTCAAAGGCTTTCTTCTGCTAATGGCCTTTGTTTGAAATGAATAGTGTTTTTAGGGAGCGTTATTTCTATGATTCTTCCATATCTTATGTATTCTATTTAAAATACTCATGGTACACAGCTGGATACAGTTATAGGCAAATTCTATGTCTGCGTGGCAATTCATATTTGAAAGTAAACTGAAGAAATGTGGACAATTTTCAGGCAATGTGCACAAAAACTTCTTGAAATGGGGCACACTGTGTGGCTATCAGGCTGATTCCAGAAAACCTGGATATCCTTTTCCTCTTCTCTCATGGCAAATTAGTAGTAATGCAATTAGTAAGTAGATATGTAAAAACATTATGGTTACGAGAGTAAGATCCTTAGGGGACTGAGGAGCCACTAAACTGCTAAGCTACAGAGTGTCATGCTGTGGTCTGTATTTTCAGGAGACTCCCTCTGATAACTGTAGAGAATATATTAGATGGGGAGACCCTGAAAGGAGAGATCAGAAAAAGGCTGAGGAAATAGGACATTATTCACATTCATCACCAATTTACTTAGGAGTGAGGAGAGGTCTTACTTCTGGTCAATCTTGACTGCTCTATTTGAAACAAGCTCTTACATGTGCAAGGATGGTAACATTTCTGCTCATTGACCTGGGTAACTAATTCTCTCCTTATGTACTTATGTCTTGTCTCCTCAGCCATATACTGGAAGTTCTTGGTGGGTAGAAAATATGCTTTGCGGGGCGCCTGGGTGGCGCAGTCGGTTAAGCGTCCGACTTCAGCCAGGTCACGATCTCACGGTCCGTGAGTTCGAGCCCCGCGTCAGGCTCTGAGCTGATTCAGGCTCAGAGCCTGGAGCCTGTTTCCGATTCTGTGTCTCCCTCTCTCTCTGCCCCTCCCCCGTTCATGCTCTGTCTCTCTCTGTCCCAAAAATAAATAAACGTTGGAAAAAAAAAAATTTTAAAAAAGAAAATATGCTTTGCAATGATACATGTCCTCCTGTTTAGGACAGTATTTTTTGACTCAGTATGTATTTTTTTTAATTCTTATTTATTAAGAAGACATTTATTAAGACATATAAAAATTATATACATTTTAGATGTATGGTGTGATGTTTTAATATGTTTACATTGTGAAATGGTTATCACAATCAAGCTAATTAACATATCCATCATTTCCCATAATTGCCATTTTATTTTTGGGGCTGAGAACATTTGAGATATACTCTCTTAGCAAGTTTCAAGTATACATTATTATTAACTATTAACTACTATTAGGTCTACAGAATTGATTCAGCTTATTTTTATTTTTTTGGTTCATTTCTTAGATTGTACAAATAAGTGAGATCAGTATTACTTGATTACACTATTACTGGTAATTCTCTCTCTGTTTCTCCCTCCCTCTTCCAACCCCCTTTCTTGCCCTTTGGACAATCTACACAGGCCATTCTTGATGCTGGATACATCTCAGTTCTGCATATCTGTTTATTTGCACATTGGAGATAAAATACCTGAGTTTCTATTTCCACCTGTGTAACCACTCTTGTAGGACTCATGGCAAATCACCAACTAATCTGTGCCTCAGCTTTCTTGTCTTTCAAATATAGTTATTAAATTAAATATATGTTAAGGGCTTAGAATAATTCCTGGCACAGGACACCTGGGGGGTTCAGTCGGTTAATTGTCCAATTCTTGATTTTGGCTCAGGTCATGATCTCACAGTTCATGGGATTTAGCCCTGTGTAGAGCTCTGCGTTGACAGTGAGGAGCCTACTTGGGATTCTCTCCCTCTCTCTTTCTGCCTCTCTCTCTCTCTCAAAATAAATAAATAAGCTTAACAAAAAAAAAAGAATAATGCCTGACATATATCAGGCATTTAACACATATAATTTCATTTCCCTTCCTAAATTTTTCTACCACTTTTTGGTCTGTCTAGCTACTCCATTGACCTTTGTCTTTTGATTTGATAGATCTCTTCTTGTTTTCTTTTTTTTTTTAATTTTTTAAATGTTTGCTTATTTTTGAGAGAGAGACAGAGCATGAGCAGGAGAGGGGCAGAGAGAGAGGGAGAAACAGATCTGAAGTAGGTTCCATGCTCCAGGCTGTCAGCAGAGAGCCGATGTGGGGCTCAAACCCATGAACCGCTGGATCATGACCTGAGCCGAAGTCAGATGCTTAACTGACTGAGCCACCCAGGCGCCTCTCATCTCATTTTCTTATAAGGATACAAAAATAAATTAATACAAAACAATTGTAACTTCATTTAAAACAAAGACATGCTTGGCTGGGAAAGAAAGATGTTTTATTTTTTTGTACCACCTGACTATAACAGGTGATTGAAATACACTGCCAGGTCTCCATTTACTGGGCCAGTTACGTGGACATGTTATGTTCTGCAGCAATTCATTTGAAAATGAACTGATCTTCACTAAGTGGGATATGGTTTACCAAAAGGGGAGGACAATTGAAAAGAGGGTTATGAAGTGCCAATCATTACGTATTCCTCACTCAGAGTTACCCGGAGAGTGTCTGCATGGCTTTATTTATTGAACACCCATTTCTGGAACACCTTCAAGGCTCCAGACTGGGAAGGAGGTGCTAATGCAGACTTTAAGGTGAAGGACAGTGTCTTTGATCCAAAGGCATCTGTCAAGGAGGGACAACAGACAGGCTAAAGCTAAATGGCAATGTGATGGGTTTTCTGCTGTGAATGAAGGATGCTTTGGGAACACAGCGAAGGCAGTAAGATGCAGAAGAGGCTTCCCAGTGGGTGTGATGAGAATATGAATGGAAGCAATGATGGCACTGGAAAACTCCTACAGGTTGTCTGGCCCAAGATCCTCCACTATAAACCAGTAAACTAAAGGCAAGAGAAACACCTGAGCTCCTGTAGCACACTCCAGGAAGCTGAAATGAGAAGCTTTGCAATTTACACGTGGACTTGTGGGATATGGGCAACATTGTTGGAGGATGGGTTCTTGGGGAGCAGATACTGAGATGCAAGGTGTTTATTAGGGAGCAATGTATATGAGAGGAAGAGAGAGGTGTGGGATTGATTGAGGGAGAAGCACAGCTATGCAGGTCTGACCACGGCTCAGCCAGTCCTGAGAACAACTTGTCAGAGTGCCCCATTAAGCTCAAATGGCTTTACACCCCTCTCCCAGTCTCTGGAGGCAGGCTTTCCCAGCAGGGTATGAGCCTGTGAGGCAGTTCTCCGTGGCTGAGGTGGACGCTGAGTTGCTGGCAATTAGAGGCTCTCTGCTGACTGCATTCCCAGTACATGGATAGCATGCTCTTCCTTAAAAGTGATCTGGATGGCACAGCTTTTTGCCTACCAGAACAGAACTGGGTTCAGCTAATATGTATTGAAAACATACTATGTGCCAGACTATTATATATACATTATCTCATTTGATTCTCCCAGTTAGCCTTTGATGAAAGTATTTTTCTATCTGTAAGTTAACGAATTGATGGACCAGTTTCTTTTTTTTTTAATGTTTTGTTATTTTTTTAATGTTTTATTTATTTTTGAGGGAGTGCAAGTGGGGGAGGGGCAGAGAGATCAGAGACAGAGGATCTGAAGGAAGCTCTACCTTAACAGCAGGGAGCCCAATGTGGGGCTTGAACTCACGAACCCATGAGATCATGAGATCATGACCTAAGCTGAAGTGGGATGCCACAGACTGAGCCACTCAGGTGCCCCTGGGCCAGTTTCTTCGTAGCTGTGAAAATGTCAGTGGCAGAACCCAATGTGTCTGAGAGCATTGCCTAGCATCATTTGTATTTGAGATCAGCAGCAGGCATTGCAACAAACATATCTCAGGAGGGAGCACAGACAGGATCAGGCTATGGTTTTGTTTAAGACAAACTGTTGAATTTCAGTCAAAATGGCCAATGTCTGAGTCTACTCCTTCCCCTGAGGATTTTACAGATATTGCTGAGAAAATAGACCATTTTGGGGTGCTTGGGTGGCTCACTTGGTTAAGTGTCCGACTTCGGTTCAGGTCATGATCTCACGGTTCATGGGTTTGAGCCCTGCATCAGGCTCTGTGCTGACAGCTCAGAGCCTGGAGCCTGCTTTGGATTCTGTGTCTCCCTCTTTCTCTGCCCCTCTCCTGCTCATGCTCGGTTTCTCTCTCTGTCTCTCAAAAATAAATAAAAATGTTTAAGAAAATTTGAAAACAAAAAAGAAAATAGGCCATTTTTATCATGCAAACACAGGCTCCACCTTTGGGAAGAGACCCCTAAAATTGCCCCCCCTAACCCCTCCATCCAAATCAGGAATCTCATCTATAATGCTCTAGACGGGTTGCTTGAATATTGCTAATGACTGGACACATGCAACCTCATAAGGAAGTACCCTTATTGCGATTCTGCTACCCTCTGGAGTCACGTGGGAAAATAGCAACTCCCCTTCCCTTTGACTGTCTTTTTTTTTTTTTTTTAATTTTTTTTTTCAACGTTTATTTATTTTGGGGACAGAGAGAGACAGAGCATGAACGGGGGAGGGGCAGAGAGAGAGGGAGACACAGAATCGGAAACAGGCTCCAGGCTCCGAGCCATCAGCCCAGAGCCCGACGCGGGGCTCGAACTCACGGACCGCGAGATCGTGACCTGGCTGAAGTCGGACGCCTAACCGACTGCGCCACCCAGGCGCCCCTTAAATTTTTTTTTAATGTTTATTTATTTTTGAGAGAGCGAGACAGAGTGCGAGTGGGGGAGGGGCAGAGAGAGGGAGACACAGGATCCGAAGTAGTCCCCAGGCTCTGAGGTGCCAGCACAGAGCTTGACCCAGGGCTTGAACTCACAGACCACAAGATCATGACCTGAGCCAAAGTCAGATGCTTACCTGACTGAGCCACCCAGGTGCCCCAAGTGTAGATTTTTTTTTTTAATTTTTTTTTTTCAACGTTTATTTATTTTTGGGACAGAGAGAGACAGAGCATGAACGGGGGAGGGGCAGAGAGAGAGGGAGACACAGAATCGGAAACAGGCTCCAGGCTCTGAGCCATCAGCCCAGAGCCGGACGCGGGGCTCGAACTCCCGGACCGCGAGATCGTGACCTGGCTGAAGTCGGACGCCTAACCGACTGCGCCACCCAGGCGCCCCAGCCCTTTGACTGTCTTTTTAGAGAAGCAAGAGCAGCCCTCATGCAAACATCTCTTCTTTCCCCCACACTGCTAACCCTGGCTAAAACACCATGACCTTGGTTTATTCGCCCACCCTCTCTCAGGTTTTCTTCCTCATTCATGCAGTGGAGGTAAGTATGTCCACCTAGTAGGATTGTAAAGCTTAAGTGAAACACTGCACTTGCATGGTAAGCACTCAGAAAACAGTAGTCCTTACGGCCAATGCCACTGGTCTTACACTTATTCTCATGGGGAATGAATTGGAGGGCACTCTACTTTAATT
Source organism: Herpailurus yagouaroundi (assembly GCF_014898765.1). NCBI lineage: Eukaryota > Metazoa > Chordata > Mammalia > Carnivora > Felidae > Herpailurus > Herpailurus yagouaroundi. The sequence goes on along the minus strand of NW_024412401.1, from coordinate 39,163,321 downwards.
CATGAGGACACATACTTCAGTTACAAAGAACATGAATGTGCATAAATTTCTTTTGTTTTTGTTTTATTTTCTCCCAAATGGAATGTGTGTTGGACCCAGGTATGGTGCCCCAGTGTCTGCACACATCAGACTGCTTACGGAGTATAGGAATCCCCTGCACCCTATAGCTTTCCATTGGGCATGTTTGTTTATTTATTTATTTAACATTTATTTATTTTTAAGACACAGAGTGTGAATGGGGGAGGGGCAGAAGGAGAGGGAGACACAGACCAGGCTCTGAGCTGTCAGCACAGAGCTCAATGCGGGGCTTAAACCCACAAACCATGAGATCATGACCTGAGCAAGGTACCCCTCCATTGGGCATGTTTAAAACACTGTTTGGGGGGCGCCTGGGGGGCGCAGTCGGTTAAGCGTCCGACTTCAGCCAGGTCACGATCTCGCGGTCCATGAGTTCGAGCCCCGCGTCGGGCTCTGGGCTGATGGCTCGGAGCCTGGAGCCTGTTTCCGATTCTGTGTCTCCCTCTCTCTCTGCCCCTTCCCCGTTCATGCTCTGTCTCTCTCTGTCCTAAAAATAAATAAAAACGTGGAAAAATAAAACACTGTTTGGGTGGCTTAGTTGTTTAAGCATCTGACTCTTGATTTTGGCTCAGGTGTTGATCTCAAGGTTTCTGAGATTGAGCCCTGGGATGGGCGCTGTGCTGACAGTGCAGAACCTGCTTGGGATTCTTTGCCTCCCTCTCTCTGCCCCTCCCCTGTGCATGCTTTCTCTCTCTCTCTCTCTCTCTCTCTCAAAATAAATAAATAAACTTGAAAAAAATAAATATGCTGGAAAATTTGAATTCACATCCCCATATTGTGTGGAAGTACACTAAGACTTAGAGTGATAGCCTCATCCAAAATCACACACATAGACAGACAGTCAGAGCCAGTACTTGGAGTTAAGCATGCTCTTTCTTACATCCCAGAGGCACTGAATAATGTATGGGTTATGGCCTTCTTGGAAAATCTCATGGATTCTCTCCCTGGAGAGAAGGGGACTTCTCTCTCTCTCTCTCTCTCTCTCTCTCTCTCTCTCTCTCTCACACACACACACACACACACACACACACACAGACTTTTGTTTAATTTCAGGAGGCATATACGCCCTAAAATGAGAACTCCTAATTTAAAGACACTACGGTTAATAGTCCCAGTAATACAGAAATCGAGCTGGTAGGGAACGATTTCTGTGATCTCCTGAATAGAGAGAACAGAATTGGCAGAGAAAATACTAAATGGGTAGTGGATTCATTGTAAGAGAATCAGTGAAATTTGTATGAAAATTTCACATCTCTTCTATATTAGGAGAGGCTAATATTCTTGGAATAAAGAATGAAATCATGGGCACTCAGAACAGAGCTCCTAATTTTAAAGCTAATGCATGTTCTATTAGCTGCATATGTCAGAACGCTCTGATTCATAATTCCACCAGGCCTAGAGCTATCTGTCCCAGGGGACAACAGAAATAGAAAAGAGAAAAAAAAAAAATCAGATGTTTGTTATGTCTTTGGCCAGGCCCAGACACATGGCGATGTTTGTTTGTTTTGTGTGAGCATCTTTTTCTGCTCTCTCTTAAACTATTATGAGAACTTCTCAATTCTAATCATCTCTCTACCTCCCTGCCTCCAGAGCTCCCCCACTTTCTTATACATCCTCCATATAAATCTCGCCCAAACTCAGGGCTCCTGACACTGCACCTGCAGAACTGGTGAAAAGTATAGAGTCCTGAACCACACCATCAAAAACTGAGGTTAACATAAGGTTTCACTTTGAGCTTAGACCTCTGCATTTGTAATTAGTGGCTTCACGGATTCTATGGCTTGGTCATGTCTGAGAACTTTCTCTAAGACATACCAGTCACCTTTCTACAATTCTCCAACCTAGAGTACGCTGTGCTAGTTGTTCACGGTAGCTCATTAGCGCTATAAAAACCTCTCAACACAGCTATCTAGTCTTCCGTGACCTTCCATAAGAAGTCCTAACACGGTCAGCATGTTTCATTTCTCAGTTATTTTCCTGGAGATTTATGAGTTTCTGAAAGAGAGCATTATAGTGTAGCAACAGCATTGCACTGAAACCCATTAGATGGATCTTCTGTCCCGAGGAAACCATCCTCACCTTCAGCCTGTCTAGGTCACTCGTATCTCTTGATACTGACTCTACCTCCACAGTGCTAGTCTTCGCTCTGGTCTTCTTCTCACCTTAGTTGTGCAGAGTAGACCTTTCCTTCCTTATAACACCTGGCCAGGAAGCAGGGCTGACTTCCACTATAAAGAACATCTTTTAAAACGAAAGATCTCTCTCTCCAAAGCGGTTCACATATCAATTGCCAAGAGGGTACATCTCTCTCCAACTCATCACAAGACTGTTACCTTGTATAGAACTATTACGAGTCCTATCCTTCACCTGCCTCCCACCTTCCATGGCCCTACCATAACCTAAATGATTGATTCTCACCTGTAGCTACATGTGACATTTATCTGTGGAGTTAAAAACAAAAATACTGATGCCTGGGCTCCAATGCAGATCATTAAATAAATTTCTAGGAGTGCCTGGGTGGCTCAGTCGATTGAGTGTCCGACTTCAGCTCAGGTCATGATCTCATGGTTTGTGAGTTCGAGCCCCACATCAGGCTCTGTGCTGACAGCTCAGAGCCTGGAGCCTGCTTCAGATTCTGTATCTCTCTTTCTCTGCTCCTTCCCTGCTCATGCTCTCTCTCTCTCGCGCGCGCGCGCTCTCTCTCTTTTAAAAATAAATAAACATTAAAAATTTAAAAATAAATTTCTGAGGAAAAGCCTGCAGCACAGTTATTTTTTTAAATGTTCTCTTAGGTGATTCTGGTTAAAGCCTGGGTTCACCGCTACTAATTTTAAAAAATTCCAGACTCCTACATCTAGCCCTGGTTCACTTTCATGATTCAGACTTAACCTTCATTTCCAGTTTTATGCCCTTCTCATATTCATCACACTCTATGTATCAGTCATAACTCTAGGACATCTCCGACATGAAAAACAACACTGATCCTTCAAGCATCGATTAAAACGCCACCCCCTCCATCAATCACCCCTGATTCCCACCATGTGAAAGCAACTCTCCTTCTGAACTCCCCAGCCCTTTCATTTTGTCTATGCCACACTCATCACAACACGGCCGTTTTGTCTCACATTAGAGTTTTCATATTCATGTACCTTCCTCTCCATTAGCCCATCAACATTCTTTATTATAAGGCATTAAAATTAGCATTTGTTCTATTTTAGTTGCTATATTAATACAACCTGTATTTGATGAATAGTCTTATTAATGGAAAATTTAAACATCCATCACACTACATTTATAACACTTAGCTTCCCATGCTTTACAGGAGACAGTGAAATTAGGTGTAAAAATGGTAAAACCAAAAATAGGTGATTGCAAAATTGACAGAGATCTTTAAATTTGAGAGCTGAAAGGACCTTAGAGATCAGTTCTACCACCTTATTATACAGATCAATAGAACAAAGACCAATGAGAGAAAGGAATTTACTAAGCTCATACAGGCCTTAGCAGAGAGCTGGGATGAGGCTCCAGATGACCCTGGTAAGCACTCCAGTTGCTCTCTCTACTCTACCAGGCCAAATAATTCACACTTAAAGCATCCATAGACATAGTTATTATATAGCAAGAAAGCATACTCTGAAAACAATTAGGTGGTATTACAGTGTGCCATTTGTGGCTGGGGGAAAGTAGATTTTTGAGGGAAGAGGCACAGGTTTCTTGTCCCTGTTAGAACCATTACCAAGAATCCCACTGCACTTTCCATGAAACCCTGCCATTGATAAAGCTTAATTCATCACAAACACATCTGAATGCACCAAGTAAACATGAGTCAAAGCTCCAACTTCACCTGATGATTTGACACCTTTCTTTGGAACCCAGATGGTTTTTCATGTATTGTGATCCAAGAATATGATTTATCATAAATAAAATAAGACTACTTAGGGCCCTCTATATTCTTAGCATGATGCTAGATGCTTTAAGGAAAACTGAGATGTCTATGTCATGGTAAGTGCCATCATGAAATTTCTAGGTTGGGGAAGATTAACACAAATACCCAGTTGCTTTAAAATAAGACCAGCAGGCAAGTATAAGAATAAATAAATGATATACAAGTGTGTGGTAAAGAAACACCTTCGCTATTTAATACCAAAATTGCCTTTTCAGGAGAGGAGAGCATGCCACATGAGAGACATTTTAGTTGTTCCCAGAATCTTACTGGGTTTACTTATCCTAAGAAAGTCTGGAGCTGAGTTCAGGGATGGGAGTTATAAAAGACCCAATTCTCTTGATCTTCCTTAAGAACAACATTCTTATCCAAAGCTCTTTACTTCACAATCCCACTTTTTCAGGAGTCTTCTCAGAAGTCATAGAACCTGCATTTTCCCCCTGTTAGTACTTAATTGTCAGATGAACCCAGAAGAGCTCACAATGGAAGCATTAATTCAGTCCTTAAGCAAACAATAACATTTGAGGCAAGGTTGGCTATATGTTATGGATTCCATGCACCAAATTATTGCTTGATGATTTGCCCTTTACCTCGAGGATTTTCCAGGTATACTAACAGAGTCTCTTACCAAGGAAGGGCTTTTCTCCTTACATGCTATATGTCCTTTTTGATGCTTGTTGGGTTTATGATGCATTATCTGTTATGATCTCTCAATAAAAGCTTCTGCTTCATACGCTGGGCTTTAGTCACGGCTGAAAGCACTATGGAAATTGTTTTTTTCTCCCATTATCATTTATCTTTTCCTTTACTGCCCTAAAGAGGTGCTAACGTGACTCTTAGCAATGAAGGGCAGTTTTTCTTATCGTGGCCTGGGTTTCAGCATGCTAATGTAAGATATCAGGGTGATGCTAAATTATTCCATTTGTTTAAAAACTGACACATAAAAGGTATTTCACATGGCAGCACCAACCAAATCATATCTGACCTGCCCCACTAGTGACATTTATGGAGAAACAGGGCTATTGTTGGCTGGTTGCAGAGAGGAAAGTGTCTTTGTCATATAATTGATATTCCCAAATCCTATAAACATCATGCTCTCTTGAGAGCTATATTTTAGAGTCTGGTGAGCTCATGTTTTGTTCACAAATTTTAGGGACTTTGCAGGAGTATTTGGAGTTCTGGATGTGAGGCAAGCTTCTGAATGCCAAATACTCAGGACTGGATGCTTGATTTTCTGGATCTTTGTAAATATAACTTCAAATGCCAAGATTTGAATCAGATATATCAGAAGGGTAGTTTTGGCTACTGGAGTGATTTAGAACAGTGATTCTCATTTTCCAGTGTGTATAAAAATCACCCAAAGGGCTTATTGAAACTTATTCCTGGACCTCCAACCAATAAGATTCTGATTTAGTGGGTCTGGGGTGGGCCTGAGAATTTGTATTTCTCAGAAGCCTCTAGGTGATGCAGGTGTGCTGGTCCACATAAGGGCATAGGCTAAGTTAGGTTACAAAATATAAGATGACCCTTCTTTCAGATGTACATTGTTTATTTTTATAATTTCCACCAGAATTAGAACACTTTTGCAAGAGTGGCCTTTATTTGGTTGCTCAAACTAGTCAGGTATACTGAGGCCTCTAGTGTTTTGTCCCCATTTTATCTGTCTAGAACCTCTTTTATTATCTGTTGGTGTGGCTCATTTTCCAAGCCTCAGTTTAAAAGCTATTTCCTATGAGAAGGCTTTTGTCACTCCTTTATGTTCCTGAGTCCCCTCTACTGTGTTTCCGTACCATCCTGGACAATCTCTATTATTCGCCACCCTTCCATATTGTTTATTTAATTGTATGTCTAACCACCTAGATTGTAATCTTCATGAAATTCTAGACTTTCTTCAATAAGCTCGCTATTATACCTTCAAAACCCAGCAAAAGGATTCACAATTACCATTAACATGGTAGTTGTACTATAACTATTGTTAATTGCACAAAAGGGCTCAAATCCCATTTAAGGGGTAGGAGAAGAATTGATGAAGTTCTGGAAAAGAAAGAGAACACTGGAGGAGAGCCACACAATGCTTCAGAAATTATCTGATTTAATTGAGCCAGTGTATCGGTAAGGAACTGAAACCCAGAGAGGGAAATAGGATGGGTCTAATATGTTCCAACTAGTTTTCACTCCATTCTTATCTCTTCTCGCTAGCCCCAACTTTATGAATTTGAACATCCTTAAAGAGAGGACAAGAGTTCTATGTCCAAATAGAAACTGAGTTAAATCCAGGTGATACAGAGGCTACTTAACACCTATTTTCTCCAGACTCCTCCACCTCAAGAGAATATGAAGTGAGGGCACGTTGCTATTATTACCTGAAACTGGCTAGCTCATTGTTCCTTCTGACATAGCTGCAAGACCTCAGTTCACCTCCCTCCCACAAATCCCATGTTATTTCTGAGTGTCCTAGTTTGAGTGCTCTGAAAAGCAGACTCTCATTCAAGATTTGCATGCAGGTGGTTACTGGGGAGTGCTCCCAGGAACACCTGCAAAGGAGTGAGGGGAGCAGGATTGGACAGAGAAAAAGTCAAACTGTAACTTGGTAACATATGAGGAAGCACTGGAACTCAATTCTCTGCAAGTGGTCAGAAACAGAAGGACAAATCACGTCTCCTGCTATTGCCCTCTATTTTTTCTTATTTAACCAAATGTTCACAAGATAGGCCCAAAGGATGCTGCTTCAGAATAGATGCCTCAAAATCAGTGAGATTCTGGGAATGAAAATGCCGGGGCTAAATACATTGAATGCTATGTTATAGGTCATAACATGTATTCTCATGTATTTATCACTATCATTTTATGGGGTTGATTTTACAAGCTAGGTAGGAGAAAGAATACTCTTACAAGTAAAAAAAAAAAAAAAAGATGAACAAATACCATGGATTTTTCAAGAATCTCATACATCTACCAAGTGGAGTAACTAAAAATTGAACCTAGATTTTTCTAATTGCATAGCGGCTCATGATTGAAACTGGACTCAGTGGCCAGAATTGTGAGGAGACTTGGAACCAATGCTATAGGAGAAGTAAAAGAACCGACCAACGCTTAACAAGGGGGAGGTTCTAGCTTATGAGAAAAGGGGAGAAATGATTAGCATTTTCAAGTCTTTGCAAGGCTACCATCTTTCTACCGAAAAGATTGGTATTGAGGGGGACCAGGACAGCAGCAGGGCACCTGGGGGCTGAATACCTCAGAGCTATTGCAAGTTTGTTTCCAGACCACTGCAATAAAGCAAATATCACACACAAAACACTGCACATACCTTAATTAAAAAATACTCTCTTGCTTGAAAATGCTGTCATTTGAGGTAATAATCACTGATCACAGATCACCAGAACAAATACAATAGTAATGTAAAAGTTTGAGATATTGAGGGAATTACCAAAATGTGACACAGAGAAATAAAGTGAGCAAATGTGGGGAAAATGGTGCCAATGGACTTGCTCGAGCCAGGGCTGTCACAAATCTTCAATTTGTAAAAAAAAAAACAAAAACAAAAAACAAACAAAAAACTATCTGTGAAGGGCAGTAAAGCAAGGTGCAATAAAACGAGGTATTCCTGTGTTAGGATTGACATCCGATCGTGGCAAATTGTTAAAAAATGTGGCAGTGATGCCTGTGGCAACAAAAATCCCATGACTATTATATATGATAATAGTAACTCAAAGAACTTACACTTCGATAAGGACAAATAGGCAATCAGGGGAAGTGCCTCAGTCTATGGAAGCTGGACATTTTCATGGTAGCCCTGTTAGTGGGGGAACCAAGTATTCAGTGAGAATGGTCAAACCCAGCATTTCCAAACAATATTCTGCACAATCCAAGTATTTCCCAGCGTGCCAACAGGTGGCCAGAATGAAAATAGTTCTGCCAATAGGAATGGGAAACAATTAAAATCAAATGAGTCTTCTCTGCTAGATTTCACAGAGCTTTGAACATGGATATTATGGGACTCTAATGAATTAGTGTAGTAGGCACTGATTAGTAAACTTACTGGATCAGAAAACCACCTTTCCATGGAAACTTACCAATACCCTGTTGGGGGAATGCTCGTATGGTGGTGATCTCTGAAGTTCCTTCTCATGCTGAAACTCTTGAATTCCTCAAACACCAAATGAGTCAAGGAATTTAGGATTTAGTACTAATCTTGGAATGGTTCACTGTGTTTTCTTCAACGATTTCCTTCCCTTCTTTGAGTCCTCGTTTCGTGTCCCTGGCTAAAAACAAATTATTCCTGAGACTTTTCACCTCCAATATTTTGTGGTTTTATGGAGGCTTCAGGGCATCACAGAGGAATTTCACATACTTGACAGATCTCTGGGGCCTGCCTTCTTCTAATGCGAGTGAGTTTCCAACCTGGTGGCTTTGAGTGAGTGCATATTGTTTTCTGGTTCCTACTCTGCTGGATAGCTGCTTGAGATTGGGAAGCCAAAAGGACCTCCCATTCTGATGGTTTCCAAATTAGTTTTGCAGACCTCAGCAATTCACAGTGTTTGAAGACACTGCAGAGATGTGCAGCTCTGTGGTTGACCCCTCTGCAACAGTACATAATTCTGAAAAACTTGGAGCTCCTCCATAAAGCCATATTTCAGTTGCACATTTTAGTCATGAGATTTCAGCCAAAAGCCATAATATAACACCGCCGAGGATTTTTTTTTTTTTACTTGCAAAAATATGCATTTGGACAAAACCTAGGAACTTAAAATTACAGGAATTGAACATACCTTCTGTGTTAACTGAAGTGCTACAGGTCAAATGATAAATCATTGAAATGTAGAGTTTGATGCCTTCCTAGAGATTTCCAAGTCCACAGTCCTATATAAGGCTTCAGTCTTCCTTATATCTCTGTGAAGTCATTTCTTAACTCCTTGATCACACGTATTGTGAAAAGTATGCGATTTCTGAGGCAGACCAATGAAAATCATACATCTCTTATCATTAGGATGGGCTCTCTTCTCTTAAGTGCGTTTTCCGTTACACCCATCTGTATTTCCTGTTCCACATTCTAAGAATTCAAGGAGAAAAAGATCTGTTCTCTCCTCTGTGAAGTGATTTGAGTTTCGAAAGACAAAAAAGCAGCCTCCTTCACCATCTCCAAAACAGTTTCAATCTTTCAACATAAGCATTCCCTGCCCCATCACTGGAAGTATTGTGAGCAACCAAAATAAAGCACAGTCTTTGAATTCAAAAAGTCCCGGAGTCCTAAAACCTAGTGACCCTAATGACCTGCGTGCTCATGACCTTGAACTCTCTACTTAATATCAGTGAGCTCCAGTTTAAAATAATAGAGAATCATAATTACATCACAGGGTTGTTAAGAGGAAGAAATGAGGCAAAACACATGAAGCCTTCTTCATGGTACATTCTACTTCTTCCCACTCTGCACTGGCTTTGTCTCTCTCTTTATATAAACCTGATATGATATGACATGACTTCATACCCTTTTATCATGCAGTGTTCCTGCTTGTCTCCCAGAAAGCCTGGGGTCTGGAGGTATACATAATTCCAGGTAAATTGCAGGGCTGGAGTCTCACCCCTATGATTTTGGCCGTTCCACTTCTATTAAATGAAACTACTCTGCAGTGTCAAAACGCTTCATTTCGTTTCAGACATTGTAATGCAGACCAAAGAAAGAAGACCTTGAATATTTTTCAATACAATATTAATATTGGTGAGAGTGCATTTGAAAAAGCCAAAGCAGCCAGTGTGCTTGGACAATAACTAATTTCCTTAAGGATTATTTTATTATGCACTCAATGTTCTGAAATGCCAATATCTGCAGATGCAGTGTGATTACTTTGCCTTTTTCGTTTCAATTACTCTTTAAGAAGAGTGATCATTTTTCATTATGGAAGAAAAACTTGCATGCTCTGGACTAACATAATAGAACAAACAACAAAACATCATCTCTCTGTGAAATCTGACGTCAGATTTAATCATGCAGGAGGCAGTGCAGGTCACTGGACTGGGATACAGGGGCCTGGGCCTGGCCCCCTCTTTGCATTGAATTGATATGTGGCTTTGGGAAGCCAAAGCTTGGCCTTTTGTGGTCCTCTGTCTCTCATCTGTTCATTAAGGGGCAGGACTAGGTGGTGTTTAAGGACAATTTTACCTCTTTATTTCTAGTGTTTACAATAGGAAAGAACCTAATTGGGGGAGCTATACCCAATGGTCAGCCCAAAGAGCTTCCCACATAAGGGAGCAGAAAATACTCATTCAGTTTTAGAGACGCAACTTGCCTGAGATCTTTGCAAAACAAATTACCTGCCAATCAAGGACCAAAATGTATGCCTCTTGCCTCCCAGGAAAACTGTCTTTCTGTTCTATCCCTCTGCCCCTGGAAACCACTCAGATATGAGCTTCTTGATTTCTCTGGTCTCATCTGCCTACACTTCTGCATAGATAGCAGATACAGATGTAGAAAATGCTGGTATGGGATTCACACCATGTCATTTTAAGATGTTATGCTGAAACAGGGAATGATGCCTTGAGTTTTAGCTCTTGCTGTAGATAGATAACTTTTATATTTGAAAGCTTTTTCCCTTCTCTTAAAATTATTATGTAACATTCTGAAAATTCTCTCCCAAAACAGGTTTTTCTGAATTGTGTGATATAAATGGCAAATTTATACTTTGAATTTCTCTCGCAAAGCCTGTTCGATTAAAAATACAGAATGGTGTTGTATACTGGAAAAAAAGATAGAGGTAAGGAGGATCCAGGGTTTGTTGACCCTGAAGGTTAGGAGTTCTCTGACCTTGAAGCAAAATTTCACCAGAATAAGCCCGTTTCCTTATATAGTAAAAATATAAAAGGCCTCAGTTTCCTTACATAAAAAGATAAAACTTCTGTCTCACAGAGTTGTTGTAAGTCTTAAATTAGATAGGATATTAAAATTCCTTACCTAGTGCCTGGCATACAAAGGATCTCAATAAATACACAATAGGTATTGTAAATGAGATTTGAACCAGAGCAAAATTTCATAAACACTACTCTGCATGCCCCTCAGTGAGGTTTGCTGAACTATCTCTAGGTAGAGCTCCTAATTCCAAAGATGTATCTAAAAAAAAAACAAAACAAAAAAACCCAACATTTGAATGACTTGAATTTATATTTGGGAATGTGAACTATAACCAGACTACAAATCAGGTTCATCTACTCTCCCCATGATGTAGTTCAATTACATATTGATTTTATATTACTTTTTTATCCATAAAAAGAAAATTATAAAAACTCTACATTTCAATGATAGTATATGTATTCTTTAAATTCACAAAATACACACCCAAAGGGAGAATTGGTAAGGAGTTTATAAGATTTGATTCATATCACTTCAGTCCTTGGGCCAAGAAAGAAGGAAGAAAAACATTCCTGGGGGTCCCAAGTATAAGTGAGTCAAGGCCATGTCAGTACTTGAGCAAGGACTTGATCATACATACCCCTCCAACAATGCAATTAAACAGGGGGATGGTGGCTTGAAACTCTCGGAAACATTTGCACAATGTGGTGGGTTATTCAAAGGAAAATAGTTTCTTTCTCCTTTAATGCCAGAAAGTTCCAAAGAGGGAGAAAAACAAAAACAAAAACAAAAACAAAACACTCCAACTCTGTCATTCTCCATGTCAGGCACTTTATAATCATCACCTCATGAAATCATCACAAGAACTTGGTGACTTAGATATTCCAATGCCCATTTTACAGATGAGAAAACTGGAGCTCAGACAGGGAGAGTCACTTATTTTTCAAATTCTCATAACTTGAAAATTTAAATCTGTCTTATATTGGGAATGGTTCTAGGAAGATTTGAAATCACAGTTCTTGGTTTTCTTGACTGAAATTCTATTATTTTTTTTTTCAACGTTTATTTATTTTTGGGACAGAGAGAGACAGAGCATGAACGGGCGAGGGGCAGAGAGAGAGGGAGACACAGAATCGGAAACAGGCTCCAGGCTCTGAGCCATCAGCCCAGAGCCTGACGCGGGGCTCGAACTCCTGGACCGCGAGGTCGTGACCTGGCTGAAGTCAGACGCTTAACCGGCTGCACCACCCAGGAGCCCCTGAAATTCTATTATTTAAATGTTGGGGATACAGAAACCTCTAATTTGGAGATTGATTTTATTATCCACGTGCTGTTTTGTTATCTCATGTGCCACCATTTCCTTGTCCATGCCATTGCTGACCCTGAACCTTCTTCAAGTCTTTGCTCAAGTGCCACTTTCTCAACAAGGCCCAAATTGTCTACCACATTGAAACTTGCTGGGGTGCCTGGGTGGCCCAGTCGGTTAAGCGGCCGACTTCGGCTCAGGTCATGATCTCACGGTCTGTGAGTTCGAGCCCTGCGTCGGGCTCTGTGCTTACAGCTCAGAGCCTGGAGCCTGTTTCGGATTCTGTGTCTCCCTCTCTCTCTGCCTCTCCCCCGTTCATGCTCTGTCTCTCTCTGTCTCAAAAATAAATAAACGTTGAAAAAAAAATTAAAAAAAAAAAGAAACTTGCAATACTTCTTTCAGCCTGCACTGCCCACTTATTACCCTGTCTACATTGTCCTGTTTTTTCATAGCTTTTTTCAATGTCTAACAAGCTATAGAGTTTTATATTTGTATTTATTGTTCCTTGTATTTTCCTCTAGAATATAAACAGCAGAAGGGCAAGAATTATCTCAACTTTTGTTCACCAAGGTTTCCTACTCATTTATAACAACACCTAGAATCTACATTTTTTTAAAAATGTTTATTTATTTATTTTGAGAGAGAGAGAGAGAGACAGAGAGAGAGAGCAGGGGAGGGGCAGGGACAGAAGGAGAGGGAGAGAATCCCAAGCAGGTTCCTTGCTGTCAGTGCAGAGCCCAAGGTGGGGCTCGATCTCACGAAACATGAGATCATGACCTGAGCCACAATCAACATTTGGACACTTGACCGACTGAGCTGTCCAGGCACCCCATCACCTGGAACCTGTAAAGAGCTCAATCATAGTTATTGTATGAGTTCCTAATTAAGCATGTCACTTGATCCATTGTTAGCAAGTGTGGCTTCAGAATCCTTCTCAACATGCCCTTATGGTTAGCCACTACCATTGTATCTGAGTTATAATTTTAACTGAAACTTAAATACTGTGCTGCTGTTTCCTTTTGTATAAAATGAATATGTAGGTGGTACCATCTACCAGAGGCTGTGAGGACTAAGTGGCTTAATGTGTATAAAGTGCTTAGCACAGTGTATGGTCTGTAAAAGGCACTCACTTATTTTTTTTTTTTCCTCACTCTTATTTACTGGCTTTCCTTTATCTGGCCTCTAGCATATGTACCTAAGTAGTTCTAGTTAGAGAGTGTCTGGGCTGCTCAGTCAGTTGAGCAGCCAACTTCGGCTCAGGTCATGACCTCACGGTCCATGAGCTCACATTATGCTCACCGCTGTCAGTGCAGAGCCCACTTTGGATCCTCTCTTCCCCTTTCTCTCTGCCTCCCCCCTACTCATGCTCTCACTCTCAAAAAGAAATAAAAATAGTTTTAGTTAAAGCACATGTAAGAATCTACATAATTGAAGAATCATCTCGATTTTCCACCTCATTCTGATATGAGAAACCTTATGACAAGCCCATTAAAGAAGGCTTCCTTAATCCTGCAAGGCAGAATCATTTGTTAACTCACTTTTATTTCCATAGTATCCAGTATCTATCAGCCTTTATATCCTGTGTCATGTTTATTAGCTGCCTTATCTACAAGATGTGAATTCTTACAGGGCAGTGTCTATGTTTTGTTACTTTCCTTACTCCATTTTTCTCAAATGGTTTTTGGCTTATAGTATACATTTAGTACATATTTATTATATGATTAATATCACTATAGCATGTTGATGCAAGAATAACGGGAATTGCTAAATTTCATTACTATGGTACATATGGGGTTATGGAGGTTCACAGAAGGAAAATGAATCAAAGAAATCATACAGCTAGTTATTGTCCAAATTAAGGCTAGAACCCAATTTTACAAACTCTAAGCCCTTTCTGGTATAACACTTCCACTTTTCAATTAGATATGCCTTGACTTAATTCATTAACTTTCTTTTCTTTCCTTTAATTTCATGGTAACCTTGAGGATGCCCCTCTATTGAGTCAAACCTTTAGAAATAAACTCCTACTGGATAATTCTACATAAAACGATCAGAATAAATATTACACAGAGTTGACAATTTATAATATCTAGCCTGTGACTGAACTAACTAACACTTAGGAAAGGCTGAGTCACTAAGTCTGTCCCAGAATCAGAGATTGTAGATTTCGCTGTGTGCTTAAGAGGAAAGACATGATTTCCTTTGAATATGTTTCTCTTCCAGATTACAGTCAGAGACCTATATTTATCAGACCCTCTAACACATTTCCTACCTTGAATTGCATCTAGTAGGACCTTCCACCAAGTGTGGGAATCTCTACTCACTGCTTAATTGTCCAGTGTTCACCCAACCTCAGCTTCCACACATCAGTAACAGAGCATTTACTGCCTTCAAAAAGTCATTATGGGGCTATTAGCTGCAGTAAATTTAACTGAGAAACACCTCATGGTAACTTTGACCTATTAGCCAGAGGTCTCTTGTCTGGACCACAAAGCACATCATCCTCCCTACCCCACTCCCAGAAGACCATCTGATATTTGGAAATGGTGACCACTGCCTCTACCCCCACCCTCAACATACCAATCCAAGTCATCTCTCCTCTAAGCAAAATGTCCTTCTTGCTCAAGCTATTTTCCTTGGGTAGTAAACCAAAATGTTTGGTCCCTTTCTTTTCTTTGATGGCAAAATCCCTTTGATTTACCATAAAAGATTGTTTTTGGACTCCCAAAATGAAAGGGTGAGTTGACCAATAACAAGCATATCATTCAATAGTGTCTTTCAGAGACAGTCTCATTCCACATCATTTAAGTGGTATGTGGGAAAGGAAAAGGAAAAGGAAATAGCATTTGTCAAATGCCTACTATGTTTTGGTCACATCACATTGATTAAGTCCTGGGATCCTCCCAACATCCTTTGAAGTACATCCTTATACCACACTTTATAGGTGAGAAAACTGAAATTCAGCAGTTTTAAGGAACTTGCTCCAAACCAAACATCTAGAAAGTGGTAGAGCTGGAATTTGAACCCATGTCTGTAGATTTCCGCAGGTTGTTCTCCTGGCATTCTGCCCAGATGTCTCCTGTCTCAGGGTATAAAACTGTGGTTAAAATTCTGCTTCTTTTATTTTCTGTGAATACCTCCCATGAACCATAAACAATATGGTCTTCCAGTAAATCTGACATAAATTTACTACAAGGGCCACAACTGGCCAAGTGAATGATGCATCATGCCCAGTGGTCTGTGTCTGAACATGGTCACAAAGGGCAAAGCTGTGTGATCATTGATATTCTGTGTAGGAGTACAAGAGAAAATTTAAAACTAAGTGCCTTACTTAACGTTTTAAATAGATTTCCCTTGTGCATTTTTCCTCTTTATGAATGACACAGCCATTGTATCTTTGGCTATACTTCCTCCACACATCTAAACTCCCACTACCAGTTCTGCCTTTCAAAAATTTCTCATATCTGTACTCTTCTCTTCATCTCTTAATTAAGACTACGCTCCTCATTCATTTGTCCTCGTTACTCTAATCCCTCCTACTTGGTCAACCTAACTGTAGTCATATTTAAGAGTAAATATATTCCTCTTTTAAAGTGCATCGAGAGATATTTAAGAAATAGATCCAAGCATATCACTCCCCTCTTCAGAAATCTTCAGTGCTATTAGGGGGAAGAGTCGTCATATTTCCTTTTCCAGGAGACTTCACTAAAATAACACACTTCGCCACTTGGCGAGTGAACAAATTTCTCTGTTGGCCTCCATTTCTTGACTGGGTAGAGCTAATCTACTGAAAGACTATGAACATTAAGAATTTTTTCTTTCTTTTTTTTCTGTCAGGGACCAGTGCAATACAGCACACTGTGACTTATGACATTCTAAGGTAAGGATGTGCACTTTGCAGACTAGAGTTTTCTCCTATCCTGTATCAGTCAGCATGGATAGATTTTGCTGCAGTAACAAAAGACCCCCAAATCTAGTGACTTAAAACCATGAGTATTTATTTCTCACTTATGCTCTATGTCCATGACAGGCAAGCAATAATACGGCTTCACGTCATCTTCACCCCAGGACTCAGGCTAATGGATTAGCAACAATGGACCACTAATGGCCATGAGGGTAGAGGGAAAGTAAACACAGATACAGGGAAACTTTCACTGGCTCTCAAAGCTTCTACTCAGACACATGTCACTTCTGCTTACATCCCACGGGACAAACAAGTTTTTTTTTTTGTTTTTTGTTTTTGTCAAACCTGAATTAAAAAGAGTGGGGTGTTATACCCTGTCCTAAGTAGGGGTAACACAAGAAAAAGACACCAAATGGGAGTAGACTGGAGGGTGAAACAGGGAGCATTAGCAAGCCTGTTTAGTCCCATGCCTTAACTAAATAATCTAATTGGTATTTAGTCATTAAAAGGAACAGGCTGACATTCTGAGCTGATGCTCAGAAAGGGGAAGTTGTTTGTCTCACTCTGCAAAGATTGTGAGCCTCACAGTAAGAACTAGAAGCTGAAGCTCTTTCCACTTAATCAGATTGTTTCTCAAGCTTCATTGCCCATGTCTGGCACAAGGTAGGTGTCTAGTACACGCCTGTAGACCTGAATAAAATTTATATGACCCACTGGTCAATCTCTCCCTGAAATGTGTTTTTTCTATTCAATAAACACAGCTTCCACCTGTGTTCTATGGGCTAGGAAACTCCACCACACTCTTAAGGCAGAACTTCCACAGTAAATAAATCCCCTATCCTTCATCCAGCCTGTCCAGACACACATTTTGATTCCTATATTGGTGTCATATCACCAGACCCCCAAAACAATAAATGAAAAACAGACAGATGTCTTAGGAACAGGAAAAGCCTCCACGTGCCACCCCTCATTCTTGGTTTAATGTTAATCCCATTTCCCTGCTTCTAGGCCAACAATCTTCTCCCTCAAGCCCCAATGCCTTCCCTCTCTGGAAGAAAGACTAGGTATTTCTTGAATTCATTTATTGTGTTTTTCCTTCTCTTCAGTCATCTTCCCTAGTAACGTCTTCCATATGTCTGTGAGCCATTGTGTTAAAGAGCTCTGCCCAAAGTCCTTATTTATTCTGAGCAGATTGGAATGGCAGCCTTAAGTCTGGTATTTCCTCGCGTTTGACAGCTTGAATTACAGACTTTGGGTACATTTAACGTAATCCATTCATGTGGAATGGCTGTTGTTCCTCTCATAGTAGTTTGAAAATATAAATATTTACAAACCCCTAAGACAAAAGCTCTTACTGACAAGGTCTCTAAAGCAACAGCTCCATGGACAGGAACCTTTCCACTTAGAGTTTTTCCACTGACAGAGTCTCAATTCTCCTGGGTCATGTGCACTCCATTTAATGTTAATGGAATCTTAGTGAAATCACTGGAACTTATGTCTCTACATGTCCAAAGAGGAAAGGGAGTAGAGTGAGAGTATGGGGGACAGATTTTCTCAGCAGGATACAGTTAGCCAGCTCCTTTAAGGCTAGCCAGAAATGAAGTTCTTGGAATCGAAAAGAGTGTCTGACCCTCTAGGAATTTCTACTACTTTGTGCCTTCTCTGTTCCAGGCACTATGATAAATACTTTGCATACCATAATTTATTGATAACTCATAATCCATTTCACTGATGTAGAAATAAGGCTTTGAGAAATAAATACGTTCATACACCTAGCAAGCAAAAATCCCCCAGCAGGGATTTTACCACAGACTTTGTTTTTACAGATAAAATTGGAAGGACTAGGAGAATATTATATGTAAGTTATCTGAATGCAGATAGAGGGTAACAAATGGGAAGGAAAAAAAAAGACAGAGAGAGGGAAGCAAAGCATGATACCTTCTTAACTACAGAGAACAAACTGAGGGTTAATGTAGGGAGGTGGTTGGGGGATGGGCTAAATGGGTTATTGGTATTAAGGAGGGCACTTGTTATGATGAGCACTGGGTGTTATGTGTAAGTGATGAATCACTAAATTCTACTCCTGAAATCATTATTACACTCTATGTTAACAACTAGAATTTATTTTTTAAATGTTTATTCATTTTTGAGAGAGAGAGAGAGGACAAGGGGGTGGAAGGACAGAGAGAGAGGGAAACACAGAATCTGAAGCAGGCTCCAGGCTCTGAGCTGTCAGCACAGAACCTGATGCAGGGCTTAAACCTAAGGACCATGAGATCATGACCTGAGCTGAAGTTGGACGCTTAACCAACTGAGCCACCCAGGTACCCCTAACTAGAATTTAAATAGAAATTTGAAACAACAGCAACAACAAAAGAAAGGGTAACACTGGAAGCATCTGTATTTCTGAACAAATTTGTTAGCTACACATGATCTACAATAGCCACATTAGATCTCCTCTATTCGTGCCAATTTCTTTTACCCTATCAGTATCAATAACTCTCTCTATTCATCCTTCTAAAAGATATATCCATCCATATTAGTTGGGATTGGTTTCAGCTGTATATGAGGGAAATAAACAACAATACTTTAAGATAAAAGATTAGCTCTCCTTTTAAAGCACATTGTGGGGAGGATGACTGAATTTGGTATAGTGGTTTTATTTATGTCTGTGACATAGGATCTTTTTACCTCTCTATTCCACCATCCTTTCACTGTGAACCTCTTCCTCATGGACCAAACTGGCTGCTACAGTGGCACCCATAAGAACCTTGCTCCAAGAATCAGGAAGAAGAAAGAGGAAGGATACATAGCATCTCTTTTAAGAAGATTTCCCATAACTACCTTCTACACAATACTTCAGCTTAGATATCTTTAACCAGGACTTTGTTGCATGACAGCACCTAACTGCACACGAGGAAAGAAAATGGGAAATTTAATCTTATGGGTGAGTAGTAATGTGTTCAGCTGAAGAATGTGGCTCAGTGTTACTGGGAATGGGGCAATAAATATTAGCCCAGTTGATAGACATTGGAACCAAAAATAGAAATCCTGAGTATTGCTCTAGAATTTTTGTCTTGGCTAAAGAGAAATTTAGCAGAATGAATACTAGGAAGAAACTAGAAGACTTTGACTCGCCATATTTCAAATCCCAGCTTAAGTACCACCATGAGGAGTTAGAAAGAATTCTGGCTTCAGCATCAAACAGTCATGGGCTCCACTTCTTTCTAGATAGATGGTTATGGTTTAGACAGGCATATATACGTAACTGAACTACTTAAAGAGTGGAACCAGACATGAAACCCCTCTCTCAAACACACCCTATAACAATGCACAGTGGATAGTAAGAGAACAGTTTTTGGTTTTGTTTGTTACTTATAATCTAAGTGAGTCAAAGAATATAACTGGTACAATATGTTAGACACAGCTCAGGGTCTTAGAGAACCAAAATTTCAGGGCACAAGACACCAAACAAAGTGAAAATGCTAGAGAAAAGCCTGAGTCAGTGTTTGCCCTGCTATGGACTCAAGATTTTACTGAGGCAGAAAAAGAGGAAGAGCCTGCAGATAGGCCTCACATCTAGGCAGGAGAGAACACAGAGTCTTTGGAGAAGGTGAAAGGACTTCATATTTTTTAAGTCTTCATGTAAAAATGGGGTGCAAAAGTGACCTCATCTGGGGACATGGACTAGGTGTGCAATGTCTAGGTATGTGGCCAAGGCCAATCAAGGATACCAGTCCTTAGCCCTGGCAATAGAAGGTCCTGAGGGGCACCGGACAGGATGAGGGTAGATGGCAAACAATTGAAGAAATAAAGTTTGGCCACATCCTGGAGAATCTGTGGTCAGTGATACATTAACCAGCCTTGGCCTCACAAAGTTTTAATTGGAGTCATTTCCCATGAATGCAGCCAAGAAAACTTTAAAAGGAAAGAAAAGGGACAAAAACAAAGAAAAACCAAAACCATTCAGTGGGGGCCCACTAGCTTCCAGGACCAGCGCAGACAGAATTCAAGCCCATGGGATTTTAACCCTTTCTCCACTTAGATTCTGGAGTCAGAATTGGAATCACATCCGACCCCACTACTTACTAACTGTAGCCCCTTGTGGAACTCATGTTATCATGTTTCTGATCCTAATTTGGGGGATATTTAAAAAAGAATACTTGCTTCACAGGGTGGTTGTGTGCATTATATGAGAGGAGAGATTTGAAAGATCGTCATAAGCTACAAAACACAACATTCATGTGAGTACTTAATGCAGAGGAAATTCACAATGGCATTCTTTCCAATTCTGATGATTCTGTGTCCACTTTCTATAGCTTGTCCTCATTTTAATATGGGTCAATTTATATTTTACATTTTTGGTGGTCTCATATTACTAGCAAATTCTTTTGAGCTAGTATAGTCAAATCATGATGTCTTATAGCTTAACATTTTTCCTGTTTAACAACTTATGGGAATAGGATTGTGAAAGTTGGTCAAGGTAACAGCTATTGAGTCAGAAACCAGAATCCTAACATTATATACCTTCTGTGTTAGAGAAAAAGGACTTCAGGAGACTCTACCAAACTTGATTATAAAATAGAACAGTTATTCTACATATGACTGCATACCTTACCAATAATAAAGAGTGCAAACTCAAAAATCTTTATTCTGATTAAAATTTGGGTTTGGAATCAATAAGCATTCCCTACATAAGGGAACATGATAATGTGTTTATGATCTGTAGACATTACTTTGGTCATGGATTTGGTAAAAAAAAAAAAAATCAAAAGCATCATAAACTTCAAAATGAGTCAAAAATAACATGTGTTTACATGAAATTCTTCTAAGAACTTCCTTAAAAGTAACGGGCTTATGCTATATCCAGTGACCTGTGATTTATCTAATATTTGACCTCTCTTGCATGTCACTCAATTCTCGCTCAGAAAGAGAAGGCTGACAACGTAATGCGAAGAAAGTGTGGAATGGGAAGCTTTGAAATGGAGAGAGTGGGTGCACGAGGAAAATACTATGTGAGCTGAAAGATAAAAATAATACTGGAGTTAAGTTTTAAACCTAAGTTCTTTTATTAATTAGCTGAATGACCTTGAGAAGGTTATATATACTCAGCAAGTTGTAATGTTTTCGTGTGAAAAATGGCATTCACAATACCCAGCTCTCAGTGCTTGCTAGGAAGAGAAAAAGTATAGGACATAGGAAGAGCACATTGTCTCCCTTTGACCCTCTACTTTGCCATATGTTATAACTGTGTGACCTTGGGCAAATCCTCTGTGTTTCTGTGCCTCAATTTTTTTCACCTACAAAGTGGTGAAAATACTAGCACCTGTCATATTTGAATGGTGTGACTACTAAGTATGTTGGTATGCTAATATACATAATTTCTTAGTGCCTGGTACATATTAAGAGCTAAATGAATAAATGGCTGCTGATGTCTATAATAAAGTGCCCAACATATACGAAGAGGATAGTCAATTATAAATGTTATTATATTTATTCAAGAATATTTTCCCTTTTATACTCATAGTCAAATGGGAACATTAAACCCATTTTGTAGATTAAAAGACCAAGGCTTAGCATCTGGAAGCTATTGAAATCCCACAAATACCTGGGACCATAACCTAAGCTTTTTAAATTCCAAAATTAAGTATAATTCCATATAAAGTATTTCAGAAGTCAGGCAGACCCTCTGGTTTCTCTAAGAACATGCTATTTCCATTAGAGCTTTCTCACCCCAAATTTCAATCCCAAATTGAAAAGGAAAGTTACTGCTTTAAACTGACAGTTCAGAATTCATTCCACTTGTCTAAGTTCTTAAGTTTCATATACATGTATATGGAAGTTAAATATATTTTCTTGAATGTGATTTATGAGGACTTTCTGACAAGGTTCAAGAGGATCACTTATAATATACCCCTGGACTGCATGCCATAATCTAAACACTGGAAAGAAAGTTTAGGGAAGCAATTCCCCAGTTTCACCATCGGTGAAATCACAGTATCTTATACTTGAAGCACTGGCCCCAGTGATTCAACTTGCCTTAGAATCAAAATTGACTAAAGTTATTATAAGTTTGTGGCTTATCTGGTTTACATTAAATACCCAAAGAGAAATGAATATATCTATGGCGTCAGTGGAAGAGAGAAAAATGGTATCAGGCTCCAAGCCCAAGGGAGGTGGCTCTTCTCAAGGAAAGACTTAAGTAGAATTACTTCCTTTCCTCCTCCGGGAGACAGAGACACAAGTCAAATGACCAGGCAAACAACGAGCGCAGAATAAGACTAACTCAACCTAAAGAGCTGGCTGACTTTCATGGTCTCTGTTTTGGACTACTTTGATTTAATGGTGTTTTGCATTGTCCACTACCATAAGGGTTATTTTCCAGATTATGGCACTCTTGGGGATCATGTATATCAGTAGATCCCTAATGCCAACAAAAAACTTAACGTGCTTTCCAAGGATCCTGTATCAAGATGCTTTGAATGGCAAGCAATAGCAAACTCAAGTCAAACTGGTTTAAACCATAAAGGGGATTTATTGGTTCATGCAATATAAATGTCCAGAAACAGCACTGCTCTCATAGAAGACTTAACCCATTGGCTCTAAAGAAAATGTTAAAACCCATTTTTTTGCCCCCCCCCCACTTCATTTTCCAGTTTTGTTTTCTCAGTGTCAGCTTTACTATTATTATTTTTAAAACTCACTTTCTCTTTGGTCCCAAGATAACTGTCAGTAGCTCCCAGAGCTTCAGGTTTCCTTATCCACATCCAGTGGTAAAAAAAGACAGCATGATCCTATGATACACCTTGGAAATGAAGAGGTTTTCTTGCATAAAACCAGTAGAAGAGTATCTTTATTTACTCCTGCCAACTATAATCTCTGAACCAATCATCTTGAATAAGGGAATAGGAAACACTGATAGGTTTAATCTAATCAGGACCTACCCCCCCCCCCCCCACAAGCTGGAAGTGGAGCTAATCCTATCAGATATTTAAGGTTTAGAAATGTGGAAATTGGTGGATTGGATACTAGAGAAGCAACCAACAACCTTCAATGTCTGGAGTCAACCTATTTTTCTATACTTACCCCCACTTTGGATTATACTTTCCATGCACATGGAACTATTTCCAGTTTGGCAAGCACACCTTAATCTTCTACTTCATTCTACTGTCCTCCTGAAATGATCTTTTCTGTCCATATTTTCTAAATCATATCCATTCTTTAAGGTCCAATTCAAACAGGCCCCCCTCCATGAAGCTCTTCCATATTATTCTCTGATAGGGATTCTGTCTCTGTCAGCTTATTTCCAACAGCAGTTGATATGTTCTGACTTTCTGAGTCTGATCATTCCCAATCTTCTCTTCTATCGTACTACATGTGTCTCTTCTGGATGCTGTGACCGAGAAAGATTGTGCTTCCATTGTCATTGATTCTTCTTAAAGTACCAAGCACTTGCTCTGAATAATGTAGAGAAATCAGCCAGTGGGTTTTGGAGGCCATTTTCCTGGTGACACACAGTCTGTGTATTTCCCTTACTAACACTAAGACCAGTCCTACTTCTTTGAAAAGGTGTTAGCATTCTAGCAATTTGCTTATCTAGTAGCCAGTCCTTCACACTTTCACAACTAGTTAGTGCAGTGAGCTTGTGAGCTGAAAAGCAAAAAATCCAAAAAATTATCCCTAATTCAGCAAACAGCCTTGGGCCATAAGTCAATGATTAATGGATCAGAATAAAGCAACATTTCCTTTCTTTTTCACCTTCTTTCTCATAATATCACTGTTTAGATGACATGTACCTGAGAGGGGGGGGAGGGAGTCTTGTGTGTTTTCAGAAATGAATACTTTATAAGCAATGGGACTGTCTGCAGTGTTGGAACACAGAAGTAGAAGCAGTAGCAGATGGCACGCCACAGAGAGCCTTAAATACCAGGCTAAGAATCAAGTTTCTTATCCAGGAAGTAGAATGGGACCATACACAGGCTTAAGCCAACAAGTGACCTGATTGCATTTCTGTTCACTTTGTTCAGAGTCCTAGCAATTTTCTTTCTTGTCCTCCCTTCCTTTCTTCCCCCCTTTCTTTCTCTGAGAGAGAGAGAGAGCATGAGAAGGGGAGGGGGGCAGAGGGAGAGAGAGAACCATAGCAGGCTGCATGCTCACCCTGGGATCATGACCTGAACCAAAATGAAGAGTTGGACGCTTCACCGATTGAACCACCCAGGCGCCCCCCGCACCCCCCACAATTTTCTTACGGGGGGAAAAGAGTTCCTTTTTCCCTTTCAAATTTATCTGTTCTTATCTTTGACCATATCATTCACAGATACCTCAAACGTAGCACATTGAAACTAAAACTGGATTTTCCTCCAGAAATAGGTCTCTCTCTCATGTCTTCTTCATCTCAGCAAATGACTCCCCCGTTCACCTCATTTCTCAAACATAGAGCCTGGGGAGACACCCCAGATTCTGCCCTGTCTTTGGCTCTGCATACTGATCTACAAAAAAAAAAAAAAAAAAAAAAAAAAAAAAAAACAAACCAAAAAAAAACCCTGTAAATTTTCTCTCCACACATACCCCTGCATCCATCCCTATGTCTCTGTGTCACTGGTGGCAGCATCTTAGTCCAGAAGCTCCTGGAGGGCTATGATAGTCATCTCATTAAGATCTCCAGGTCCTGTCATCCATTCTCCGCACCAGGTAAGAAAAACTGGCTTCTGACCCATTGTCTCACTTCAGTTCCATCCGCTCTTCCTCCTATTCAGTCAGCACCTT
Organism: Herpailurus yagouaroundi; assembly: GCF_014898765.1. Taxonomy (NCBI): domain Eukaryota; kingdom Metazoa; phylum Chordata; class Mammalia; order Carnivora; family Felidae; genus Herpailurus; species Herpailurus yagouaroundi. The sequence goes on along the minus strand of NW_024412401.1, from coordinate 39,138,480 downwards.
ACGCCTGTCCAGCTTCCCCACCCTCACAGCCTTTGGATACACCATTCACTTTGCTTGAAATGTTCTTTCTTTATCCTCATCATTAGGCTGTGATTCTCTCTCTCCCCCTCCCTCCCTCCCTCTCTTTTGGCCTCAGCTAAAATAGCATCTCCTCAGAATGGCCTCCCCTTACTACTGTATGTAAATGGTGAGCCCGTTGGTCCCTGTTTTAATTCCTTGTTCGCAGTACGTATCACATATTTGATATGCGTGCTTGTGTATTGCCTTTGTTTTTATGATTTGTGTGTTTCTCCCATAAGAATGTGAATTCACAAGGCAAAGATTGTGTCAGGCTTATTCCCCATTCTACCCCACCCAGGGCTGGATTAAATATCTATTGAACGTAAGGAATTTCTGTTAATTTCTGCCTGTCTATTGTATTTCATGGGGAAATTTTTTGAGTCTAAGCTCCCTGTGAATATTAAAACAGTGGGTAATTTAAACTCCTTTATTATCTAAATAATCAATGTCTAAAAAAGAAAAAGGAATTCTTAAGACTTTGTGGGATTCACGTTTTCTTCATCACCAGGAAATATCCTTGATGAAATTGATGAATGCACTTGAGGCATATCTTGAGAAACAGAAGGCTGGAATCTGAAAATGGCAATCTGTGCCCTTATATGGCAAACCAGACTTTTTCAAACAAAGATCCTCAAATCCACAGAGTCCTTGTGGTCTGAGATATGCCACTGTGATTCACTCAACGACACTGAATGGTGTTCTCCAGGGGATGAGTGCATATGCTTCTGGTTGCTTTTCTAGGTCCTTCAATCCCAATCCTTTTCCCTAAGAGGGGAGGGGGCTGTGGGTTTGCCAAGGTCTAAGCCTATACACCCCTTACTTCTATTCTAGTTCCATGTTCTATTTCAATGAGAGGAATTGCTCCATCTCACGCTTCCCAGCTATCAACTTTTCTTGACAAATCTTAAACCCAGATTTCTAATCTCAGTCTCACTTTCTAATCAGGACTATTTTTCCATCTGTCTGCATCATGTATTCCTAATACTTTGCCACAGATTGGATTCAAATCTGAGCCTGACAAGTCGAAATCTATCATCTCCGCCTCTCAGCCTCAGCTATACAATTTGATACTTTTTCTCACCAATGCTTTCTTTGTACATGGCTTTGTAGTTTCACCTTATTAATTCCTGCTGTAAATACACAAACACGTGGAAGTGGGGAATGCTTCCCAGTATCATTTTATACAGTTGAAAAGACTGTGCACTGCACAACTCTAGAGGTGTCATTTATCCTGCAGTCTATGTGAATGGTGCCCTCTGGAGTTGTGTCTGGAACTATCTTGGACTTGTTTCTACTTTTTCCATCTTCTGTGCCAAATACAAGACTCTCTACATTGTGACCACCAAGAGAATGCTGTTGACAGACCATTTTGGCCAATAGTGGTGAGGAGCTAGAAGTGTCAGAGAATGTCAGATCCACACCCTAAATCTTCTTTACTGGATTCTGTAAGATGCTTGCCGTGTCTCCCTCCTCACGTAGGTTGCTCTGTTCTGAAAAGAATGTGTTTTTGTTAAGTGTTGTCAATTTATCTCTTACTTCCTTGTGTAATGCTCCCATTGTGAAGGCATCAAGCTCAATAAAGAAATGTGAAGTTGAATAGCAGTTATTTCCTGATGGCTCTGCACAGAGATTGGTCACGGTGGTTACACAATCAGAAAATTGGAACACGGGTCGCCTATGCTGAGCACTTAGAAAATATACTTACAGTAGCAATTGGCAGAGGGTTCTCACACAGAGTCATTCAAGGAGGAAACTGAGAAACAACCTCTGTGTCCTAGTGCTTCGCCCAGGACCTGGCACTTGGTAGGGACCCTCCAAACATATGCTGAATGAACGAGTTGGAGTTACCTTTGCAATGGCGGGAATGCCTTTGTGTAATTATCCTGTATCTAATGTGATTCGATGAAGAGATCTGGTTGGGAGACTAGATACACAGCAATGAGTGATTCTTAGCATTTTCAAGGGCTTCAGGACTCTACAATTACTGTTTATACCCACTTAGATTTTATACACTTAGATTTGTGCCTTTTCATGATTGGATTTGTGAACCAATAGTTACCACAACAATTTAAAGCTATCTGCAGTGAAAATAATACATCTGTTTGAGTGCTCATCAAAACCAATTTTCAAAATAATTTGCATATGCACATAATCTATTATCAGTAGATACATATTAAATAAATTATCAAAATAATGAATACATATATAATATTTTATCTTTACATCTTTATCTTCTTTAGTGCTCTGGTGAAGATTATGGCACATGACAGATGGTAACTCCATGAGTTAATGAATGAGCCAGGGAGTAAACACTGCATCTTCCATTAATGTTCAGAGCTCCTTTAGGCATTACATGTAGCCCTCAGGGAACCTAATCTTTGAGACATTGTAGCTGTTCTGGATGCCTTGACAAAGAGGAGAAGATATGGATATAACTGGTACCTGATAGGTAAGAGCTACTGCAATTGCATGTTAAATTAAGCTCTGAGATTCCAGACGGGGATGTGCAAGAGATTAAGTAGGTCTCATTCTGTAAAAAAAAAAAAACAAACAAAAAACAACGAAGCAAACAAATAAACAAAAAAACATTAAAAAGTGAGTGTATGAGGTCATATGGATAGATCAAGGAAAGAAGTTCATACTGGAACAACTCTAAGACCTCTTCTAGCTTTGTAAACTTTCTGACTCTATGGTTTAGAGTGTGCCCATATCTATAATGAGACCAACTTGAAGCGTCTCTGTGATTCAGGATATTTTACTTTAATTGTTACCCTCAGTTTCCCCAGATGGAATAGCCCAGTTCGCTTAGAAACTCTCAAATTTTTCAGTATTGGTCAACCACCTTCCTGCATTCCGGTTATACTCCCAGACTAGTCTCTTTCTATCCCATTTTCTCTCCCACCCCAACTCTTTTTCTCCCTGCTTCCCTTGGTTTCTACAATCTTTTCACCAACATTTTTGAATATCAATGATCAGATTCCACATCAGGTTATCTGTCAGGCATTGGCGTGTAAAAGTAAATAAGACCTCCTCCTTCCTCCAAGGTCTGTCCCAGTTTTTCACACCTGCTGCTAAAATACCCCTGCTTGTAGACTACACCTCCCAGACATGAGCTGCATGAGAATAGGGCAGTGGTTATGTGTTTATCACTGTACCTCCATTACCCAGACCAAATGCCAGATACTTCACATCCTATTTGCTGAACAAATAAATCTAAGCTAATCTCTTACCCCAGAACTCTCTCAATTATTCTACAGAACACCAGTCTGGGAATATAGTCTTAATTGGCCTAATGTATTCAGGCAATACAACATCCTCTGTCTCCTGCTAAGACAGTCACAAATCATTATGAACTTACTAAAGGCTCTGAGAAGTCCTGTAAGAATGAAATATGTTAAACCTGACTTCTGCCAATGTTTCCAAGTTTATTTGAACACAGAAATTTATGTTTTTAGTATAACATCTCATACAACTAGCAATTTGTGGGAAATGCCTTCAGAGTTACATCCTTTTCAGAAGTAAAGAAAATGATGGGAAACCGATGGTGCACAGATTTGACGACAGATAGCACTAAACCAGAGCAAAGTCATTAAAGGAGTGTCACATTCAGTTTTTTATGCTTTGTTTCCCTCCTAACACACTATGTTCCAGCCATTTCCTAAGGACCAGAGCCACATCCCTGTTCATTCCTTTGTCACTGCTGTTTCCTCCTTAAATGGCCACCTACTTTCCCCTTCATCTTGCTCCCTGCTTCCTCTTTTCCTCTTGCTGCCTCCTTTCATCAATAAAAAAATCCCTGAAGCTTGGGTCAGATACTTCTATTTTTTTTTTTTTTTTGAGAGAGAGAGAGAGAAAGAGAGAGAGAGAGAGTGAGCAAGCAGGGTAGGGTCAAAAGGACAGGGAGAGAAAGAATCTTAAGCAGGCTTCACACCTAGTGCAAAGCCTGATGCAGAGTTCAATCTCATAACCTTCAGATCATAACCTCAGCCGAAATCAAGAGTCTGACGCTTACTAACTGAGCCACCCAGGCACTCCCACAGATACCTCCACTTTTTAGACACTGTCCACAGTAGCTTGCCTTCACAAGCCTCCCATCCCTGTCCTGTGCCGCTAAGAGGAAATAATTTCACCTTTAGCGGATGATTCGGCAGTTTTTACTTCAGTATATTTTTAATATCCCAATGGCGTATATCAGTTTACTTTTTTGTATCAGGACTTGCAAGGGAGCTTGTCAAGAAATGTGGATTTCAGGTGGAAATCAAGATTTCGTTTTTCCTAGATCCCTATCACCTTGTATTCTCCACAATTCCTAGGACAGTTCTCTTCTTACAGTATTACTAAAAATGGAGTGGTTATATACCAGAGTATGACCATAAGCCAATTTGGAAACTGACCTAAACCGGCTCCCAAGTTGTTACTGCACATGTATATTCAGTCAGTGTGTATACGTTGGTGTGATGGGGTTTTGTTTGTTTGTTTTTTTAATTTTTTAAATGTCTATTTAATTTTGAGAGAGAGAAAGACAGAGTGTGAGCAGGGGAGGATGAGAGAGAGAGGGAGACACAGAATCTGAAGCAGGCTTCAGGCTCTGAGCTGTCAGCACAGAGCCCGACGGCGGGGCTCGAACTCACGAAATGTGAGATCATGACCTGACCTGAAGTCGGACACTTAACCAAATGAGCCACTCAGGCACCCCAAGTGTGTGATATTTTTAAGTCTACTATGAATCTGCTCTTATTTAGTACTTTGCAAATGGCAGGAACAGCATGGGTCACCCACCCATTTCATCTGGCACCAATGTGCTTCCAAAATAAAATGATGCTTGACCTTGCTGATCCTTCAGTCTATGGCTTATTTATTATTTGAATATCTAATTTATAGGGACTGTGGAGAGTATATGATATATCTACTTTAAGTTAAAATTTTTCACAGATTAAAATTTTTTTTTGTAACTTGTAACTTCCTGGTATTTGTTTATTCTAATTGTTTTCCTAACTTTGGAAGAAGGGGATATTCATTCATTCATTCATTCATTTTTTATTCTCATAAGTTTTTTTTTTATCAGTCTCAGAACCCTATTTACCACATAACCTCTACTTGTAAATGGGTGATGTTCTAAAAATTCATTTTTAAGTCAGTTGTTTGGGCCACAGATTGCATAGTTCCATAGAAATGACCATAGAATTTATTGTTAGATCTTTAGGCAAATTTGCCAGACTTAGTTAACACAAAATGTAGCTGAACAGAGCAGTCTACGTTTGTTAAGACAACAGTACAACTACAATAATAAAAACTTCCGTTTTGAACAAACAGGAAGACAGTAATATTGAATAGAAACTTTAAATTTCTATCATATGTTTTTAAAGAGGGAAATGTGAGACTTATTTCCAGTAATGCCAATTGTACCACGCACAAGTTACAATCTATTATACTGGAAATAGCGAAAGTTACATCAATACAACCCCTCTACCTAAATCCAATCTTCAAGAACAGAGAGGTCTGGCCATTTTGTTCTCGCAACTTGCTGAACTGTTCCCTGATGGAAATGACTTTATTTTATTATTTTAAATTTTATTTAAATCCAGGTTAGTTAGCATATAGTGTAATAATAGTTTCAAGAGTAGAATTTAGTGATTCATCACTTACATATAACACCCACTGCTCATCCCCATAAGTGCCCTCCTTTTAAACCAGAGCAAAGTCACCCATTTAGCCCATCTTCCCCAAGAAACCCTCAGTTTGTTCCCTGTACTTAAGAGTGTCTCATGGTTTGCCCCTCTCTCTGCTTTTATCTTATTTTTCCTTAACTTCTGAAGAAAAAAAAAAGTATTCAAAAGCCCAAGTCTGCAAATCCATTCCAACCAAAGGCATTTTGAGAAAGATTACTATGAATTTAACTTTGAAAATGTCTTAGAGAGAAGAATATTATGTCCCATAAATGGTATGAATAGTTCTTTGGGTTTTTTAGCTTATGATCCCAGAAGGATTTTGGAACAAGAGGGCACATTTTTCCCCCCAGTTTTAGAGAAAAAAGCATATTAGTTCTACTAAGTCTTTATTTTCCATTAGTACTTTAAAGTTTACAAACTGTTCTCATTTGATCCTCCCAGGAGCCTAAGTGGTTGGCACAGAAGTAAAAATATCTACCATTTATGAGAGGCACTATTCTCAGCAATTTGTCTCCCAGATCTTCAAGCAGTCCTATGAGATAAATACTATTATTACCATTTTGCAGATGGGAAGAGTGAGGCATGGGGAAGGTAAACAACTTTCCTAAAGCCACCCAGCTAGTCTGGGGGTAGGGCTGAGGTACAAACCCAGGCAGTCTGGCCCCATATGTTGTGTTCTTATCCAGTGCTCCAGAGGGTCTACTGAGACCCCAGCAATACTCATTCTTCATGACTGACATGAAGAAAGATATGTTTGACCACAAACACGACAGAATAACCTCTTGAGGGGTAAAGAGCAATGCAGAGGATTGAATCTATAACAGTTCAGAGACTTCTGGGACCTCCAAGCCTAGTTGAATGGAATTTCCAATATGGACACAGAACACCAGATCATGTGTCTTCTCACGGAGGCACTTTTGAGGGCAGGCAGTCCTAGAAATTCTATCTGTAGATCTATAAACAGGAAAGTCTAGAAAATCAAATCTCTTACCCAAGACCACTGAGCTCCTAGATGAGAGGGCTGGGACTAGAAATTAGTCTGTAGATCTCCAAGTCTATTGTACTCCCCACTCCTCCTTCTCTACGGCTGTCTCTTCTGGCTTTCCAGCTGTCATCTAACTCTGAACAGTGGCAAGCCCTCACTCTGCCCCTGGCTAGGCTTGATCTCTGTCCAAACCCCTGTTTACCCATCAGAAAAATGGGGAGAGCCAACCCCCTATGCTAAGTGGATTTTGAGAATTAATGATGCAGAAAAGATGTTGTAAGATAACACTATGAAAACATATACAAAGCAGCACAATTTTCCAGAATTGTGGTGGCATGCTATGTTCCATAGAAGTAGATTTTCCATATTACTGAACTATTCATCATATATATATATATATATGCATATACATATATATATGCATATATATATATGCATATATATATGCATATATATATGATTCTTTTTCATACATTCTTTTTCTTACATTCTTTTTCAACTTTACCTCTACATTCCTAAGAATAGTAAAATATACACACCCTACCTTTGACAGTCTTCCAGGCAAGGAACAGAGACAGCTGCTCACAAAAATAATCTGAGACAGGTTACTAGGAGAATAACTGAAAAAGTACAATGTGAAGAAAAAAGAATGATGAATTTTCACCGACAAATTTGGGGATGGCTGCAAGAAAGAGGTAGCACTTCCATGAGTATGAGAGGTAGGACTTGAGGCTGAGACAGATGAGGGCAAAGGACATTTTGTTCCAGGTGGAAGAGGTTCTTTGGACAAAGGGCAGTGAGAACTGTCAGGCATGTTCAGTGAATCGATATGAATTTCATGAAAAGACACTCAGGCTTGCTGTAGTGTCTGGTGAGAGCCAAGTCAGAAAACAAACTTCAGAAGGCCTTTGCAACTACAGATTAAGACATGAGGGCTATTGTTCACAGGCAGATAATGAGGACAGAGCAGACTTGTTCTGTTGAGCAGAGTTAAGTAAAATCAGAGCAGGGAAAGCTCTGTGTAGGAGGCAGTAGTTCAGGCAGACCTGGGCAGGGAGACCAAGTGCCTAAGATTACATGCAAATAACTGTGGGCAAGAGTAAGGCCAAGGAAAGCGGCTTGGGGAAGAGCGAGGAGGTGAACCGGCCTGACTTTTAGGATACTCTAAGTGGATGAATGATAATAGGGGAAGTCTCCCAGCTGTGTGAAGTCAATAAATGGACTCCTGCATATGTGTGTGGGTAAGGGACAAAAGGAGGAAGATAGCTTGCAATTCATTTTGTCATAACAACTATTTCATGGGAAAGATCTGGATGCTTCAGAGCATCATCAATTATTCACCCGGTTTCTGGCAACCTTTCAAAACATCTTATAGGTTTGTATGTTATTTACTTCCTTGCCCTAATGCATCCCTCCTCCTCTGTTATCCCTACCTCAACCCTGAGTTGAAACAAAACTGTAATTAATTTTATATAGCATGTAGAAAAATAAAGTCCAGGGGAGCATTCTTCATTTCCTGGAGGGCAATGACTCTCGACTGCCTGAAGAAATGGAAAATGATTTTTAGCATCTTAGGGAGAAGAAAAACAGCAATTCCCAATTAAGCTGTTTGCTCTCTGTGTTCAGAAGGAGGAATGAACTGGTTTGGACGGGACCTCTTTCTATAAAACAGAAATAAAATGACGGCATGAGGAAGAGGACACGAGAAGGATGATGCAAAATTATGAGTAACATAGGACATAAATAAAGTGGCCAGCATAGTGCCTGGCACAGTGTGTTGGGGTTTAGCTGTTTTTATCACCCCAAGATTCTAAATGTGAATTTGCTGGTTCTGTGATTTTTAGGAAATAAGACAGATAATCACATTGAATTATAGGGACAGCAAAGTACTCTCTCAGGATTCTGGCAAAAGATCTTATGACCAGTCTTTTTCTAACTTTAGGGATCTAGTTGCATGAATGAAGCCTCTATTCTTTTTTTTATTAGACTCACAAAAAAAGTTGAAAAAAATGGTACAAAATGTTCCTGTATATCTCTTAGCAGCCTTTTCCAGAAGCTAACATCTTACATAACCTTGGAGCAATTATTAAAACTATGAAATTAACATGCCTGCAATTCAAGTAACTGACCTACAGACCGTTTATGACGTTTTCCAATTGTCCCACAGATGTCCTTGCTCAGGCACAGGATCCAATACTGGATTATGTGTTACTTTTGGCTGTCATGTCTCCTTAGTCTCCCCCAGTCAGGGTCATGTCCTCAAGGTTGTTTTGTTTTTTGTTTTTTCCATTCATGACTTTGGAAGAATACAGGTCAATTATTTGGTAGCATGCCGATCATCTCCTATTCCTTCATACTTAAGTTCAGATGACACCTTTTTGCCAAAAATGTCATAAAAGTGATGCTGTGCCCATCTTATGGTATCATATTAGGAAGTGAATGGTGTCCACGTGTTCCATTGCTAGCCATGTTGAATTTGATCATTGGTTAGTCATTTCTGCTGGTTTATCAATGTGAAGTCAGTTTTCTCCCATGTATTTAGTATCTTGTGGGAAGGTACTTTAAGACTATACAAACATCTTGTTTCTCATCATATCTCCTCCCTTAGATTTTGGTTCCTATCGATTAATCTTACCTGCAAAAATTATTGTTGTGGTGTTTGCCAAGTGATGATGGGCATCTATGCTTCTTCATTTATTTATTAATTGGAATTCTACTAAAGAAAGAGCTTTCCTTCTCCTCCATTCAGCAATTTATGAAATTATTTGTTTATATTGGGATGTCTGGGTGGCTCAGTCGGTTAAGCCATTCTTGATTTTGTCTCAGGTCATGATCTCACAGTTGTGAGATCAAACCCCACGTCAGCCCTGAGCCTGCTTGGGATTCTCTTTCTAGTTCTCCATCTGCCCCTCCCCTACTCAATCACTTTCTCAATAAATAAATAAATAAATAAATAAATAAATAAATAAAGTGTTTAAATCAGTATAGAACAATGAAATATTTTATTTTGTGGGTTACAATCCATTAGTATCATTTTTTAATTTTATTGTTTAGAATGAAATTAGCCATAGGAAGCTCCTTCCACTTGGCTCCTATATCCTTTTTACATACTGTTATAATTTTTGAAGCATTCTCTTATTTTCTGGAATCATTAATTGTCCCAGGCTCATCTTATATTTTCCCTGTCCTAATCCTGGAATCATTCATTTTCCCAAGGAGTCTGTGTTCATTTTATTAAAGAATGGTAGTTAGAAACTGTTTTGGGGCTCTAGGTATTCTCATTGTGACTTTGGTATCTTCCAGGGCTTCTCAGCAGACAGAGCTAGAACTTATAAGTATGCATATATATACACATATTTATCTATTTCTACATCTATTTACCTGTATATATACATACATATGTACATGTGTGTATACTATTAAATCTGTGGAAAACTTCACTAACTTGTACTGTATTGATTGTACTGTATTGTACTCTCTTTTTGTCATTAGCTTTACAATTTATAGTCAAAATTCTGTTTTGTGGGGCACCTGGCTGGCTCAGTTGGTTGACGTTCGACTTTAGCTCAGGTCATGATCTTGTGCTTTGTGAGTTTGAGCCCCATGTCGGGCTCCGTGCTGACAGCTCAGAGCCTGAAACCTGCTTCGGATTCTGTGTCTCCCTCTCTCTCTGTCCCTCCCCCAGTTGCGTGCTGTTTCCCTCTGTCTCTCAAAAATGAAGAAACGTTAAAAAAAAAACTTGTAACAAATGCTGTTTTGCAAAATTACATAGGTTAGTCATTATCCTCCTCAACTCCCACGGTTTGATGATATTTATCTTTAATGTTACTGTTTGTATTCCACTTGAGATTGACCTCAATCCCAAATCCTGATTGTGAAGTATGCGTGTATTTGGTATGCCATCCACTATCATTGCTCTAGAAGTCAGAACTTTACAAACAGGTAGACTCACTTGCTTTTATTTCCTCCAGCCCATTCCCATCCTCACATTCTTTCCTACCCACCCTTTAGGCAGTTAATCCCATTAGTTTCTGGTTTATTTTTCTGTACTTCTTTTTTGACAGATGTGCAGATATATGTGTGTTAATTTATGCCACCTTCTTTGTCACATAAAGGATTATGCACTAGAGATATTAACAGAACAAACAGAAGAAAGCTCCTATTTTTTTAAGTTTCTTTATTTATTTTGAGAGACAGAGAGAGAGCACACATGTGTAAGTGCAGGGGAAGGGCAGAGAGAGAGGGACAGAGAGAATCTCAAGCAGGCTCCATGCTTTCAGCACAGAGCCCAACGTGAGGTTTGATTCCACGAACCACGAGATCATGATCTGAGCTGAAATCAAGAGTTGGATGCTTAACTAACTGAGCCACCCAGGTGCCCCAAAGCCCCTATTTTTAATGTCTCCAAGTACTGAATAGCCTGAAAATATAGATATAGAGAACAGGAGTAGACAATTATTGAAGCTACATAAACATAGGGTCTTAAGAAGGGAAGACAATAGCGACCAAACAAAGTTACTCAAATTTAAGCCTATAACCCTTCTGACAGCATAGACAGAGAAGTTTCTATATGTTGTTCAATGATCAAGAATCCAGAAAAGTTGGAATACAGAGCCAACTTCTACAAAATTATAATGATTAACTTGCATATAAATGATACTTTATAAGTTATAAACCATTTTTGAGAAGCATTCTTTTACTGGGCACTCCCACTATCCTGTGAGGTAACTCCATTTTACATATGGAGACATTGAGGTTCAGTTACTTGCATATTTGTGGACCATCCTCACCAGGTGGTGAGCCTCCTGGTAAGCAGTGCATTGTGCCTTATTCACCCTTCTGATGCCCAGCAGAGCAGTGTCAGAAGCGAGTCAGTGGGAAGGTCAGGAATCCTAAATGTATTTAATGAGCCAACAGCACTGGGGATTCAACATTTACTATATGCTTGATACTAGGAATACAAAGATAAATAAGGAAAGGGTCATGTTCTTGAGGAATTCACCATCAGTATGCCAGGTAATTAGAATGTGATGTGCATGCTATGGCACAGATAATCATTAGGGTTTTCAGAAAGTACTCTTGAGTAAATACGGTCCTTTGGGATCCTGGAGTAACTAAGAGTGTAAGACAGGCACCTTTTGGTATAAACCCTTTACTTGGGGCCTGGGATTTTTGCCCTATTCCTCTTTTCCTACTGCATTCTCTCCCGTATAATGCATTCTTATTCCTTAGGTCTCATTTTAGACTTTGTTTCTTCCTCCAAGATGCACCTAATTCTGTTTGGGTTTGAGGATCCCCATTTGGAGTTTGCTATTATCCTGTATTTTCTACACGAAAGTATTTTGTATGCTGCATAAATGCTGGGGGTAAAAGGTTGCACTAATCTCTGCCCTCTTGGAATGCTGTTGGGTGGAGAACACATGGACTACGTTACTACCTCTCCGTGTTCCTGCTAACGCAAAATGGAGTATGCATTAGGAGACCCAAGGTCAGTTGCCTTGTTTGGAATCTGACCTCTGCTCTTCGCAGCCATGTGATTGTGGACAACTTGCTTTAACCTTTCTAAGAGTCATTTTCTTCTTCTGGAATGTAAGTACAAACATGATCTGTGGTTAAAATTAAGTTGATTATAATAATACATGTCAAGTGCTCATAGATGTCTCCCACAAAACACCTATTAGTTTTTGATTCTTATTCAATCCTTCAACAAACTACCAGATTCTATAGCTCACTGTGATGTCTCCTCTGTCCTAACCACCCTGATATAAACCAGTAGGCAGGATAAGCACTTCAAGAACGACCACTTTTGACCCACAAATCTTTTCACCTGACTGCCCCCAATTTCACTTCTAGATTGTGGTTTAGTATTTGTCTTCTACCTGTCCTCTGGAAAGTCTCATTCCAATATTCCGCTTAAGCCATCTCTATTCTGTTATCTTGGCCATGAGGCCAATGAAAATGTCGACTCAATGTTATTTGAGTATGCTTTGGATTTCGTTAGCAAGTGTCTACGCAAAAAAGAACACAAATGCTGATCCATACATCTCGGCTCCCTAGAATATCAGAGTGGGAAGGAATGCAGGGAGAAGACCTCATTTTACGGATGGAAAAAAGCTGAGGTCATAAAGCAATTCAGTAGAATTACCAAGATTAGAACTCAATCTGCTCTCTCCAAAGATTGAATTCTTTCCGACCCATAAATAGGCACATGAAAAGAACAAATCAGGTCACTAAATTTACCCTTTTCAGAAAAATTAGTACAAATTCTCTCCTAGTATATAGATATGGAAATCCTTGGGAAATCTAAGCCAGACTTGATTTCTCTTTGGGGACCTATCTCTGAGGATTGAGAAATAAAAAAAAAAAAATTTTTTTTTTTTTTGAAATCTCAGTGCTGTGGCCTCAATTGTATCTCCCTCCAATCTGCCTAAATATATGTGTTGAAGCCCTAACCTCCAATGTCACTATATCTGGAGATAGGATCTTTTAGGAGATAATTAGGTTTGAATGAGGCCATAAAGGAGGAACTCTAATCTAATAGGGCTGTGGTCTTACAAGAAGGGAAAGGGAGCCTTCTCTCTCTGTCGTCTTCCTCTCCCTGTCATGTGAGGACACAGTGAGAAGGTGGCTGTCTGCAAGCCAGAAAGAGAAGTCTTAGTATGAGAACCTGACCATGCTGGCACCCTGATCTTGGACTTCCAGCATCCAGAAATGTGATAAAATCAATTTATGTTATTTGGGTCACCCAATCTACTGAGTATCTTGTTATGTGAGCCCAAGCTGACTAACATACCCCTAATTACATCCCACCTGCAATATGTATGTGTTGTAAGTCTTTAACAAATATAACTTTGAGTTGACATCTGGTGAATAAAGCATGAATTTGCAATGACATCTCTTTTCCTGATAAGTGCTATCCAATTCTGCTAGAATTAATACCAATGAATCCAGAATGGTAATGCTAGGTGAGGGGTGAAAGAGGGAAGGAGGGACTTGAAATAATATTATATTGTGCTCACACGGAAAGGATCAGTGCTTGAAATGACGATCATCAGATTTAGGGAGATGTGAGGCAATGATCGAGAACCCTTCTTATATTTCAGCAGCAAATGGGCATGTCTCCCCTCCTATACTCCCACCGGTACAGAACTGTTCCCAGCGGGACACTGGGATTCCTCACTCAAGTCTAATTTTAAGTGAATCAAATGAGGTGGCACTCTGCCACATCCCTCTGGAAACTATTCGAAAATCGAGCAGATCTCATCTTTTGAAAATGTTCCCTGCGTAATGGAAACATGAGGAAGGGGAATATACTACAGACCCCGGATGCATTTTTCAACCACAGTGGAATGCAATATGCCAGACACACTTTTATAGTGGTCAGGATGGACGTGGGAAAGATTTGGGGGAATAGAACAATACGTTCTGCTGTCGTCTTAAATCACTTTCACCACTAGATGCTCTCAAGCACTAGTCATTAAATGACACAGTGCTAGGCACGTTGGGAGTGGTTCGATTCCACTTCAACCCAAGGTATGTAGATATGGTTACATGGCAGCTGTCATCTAGATAACAGCCTAGACTTTTCTACTTTTCGTATAGATAGTACAGGGTGAGGACAGAAGAGATGAATTCACTTAGTAGTCATTCTATCCACAAACTCGTACAGAATTATAGCTGAGATGTCAGGTGGGGCCTCTCTGAATCTTGAAATTTTGATTATGTTTATTTCAGCCCCTGGATTGATAACTCCAACCCAATGCAAACACCAAGATTTTGGGGAGTTCCTAGAAAGGTTTTGTTCTCAATATTATCTTGTCTCCTGGCTTCAGGGTCTATGGGTGTTTCTTTGTTCTACATCTTGTTAACGCAATTCTTTTTATTTGGCCCCAAGCCCCATTACACAAGTCCCTCTCAAGTTTGGTACTTAACAGTCTGGGGGAAAGACAGGAATGTATTTAAAGGGAAGCAAAGCAAGTGATTTCCAAAGGTAACACTAGTTTGAGGTTTGTTAAAAATATTTTTAGTTGTGGGGCACCTACCTGGGTGGCTCAGTCGGTTGAGTGTCTGACTTCGACTTGGGTCATGATCTCACAGTTCGTGGGTTCGAGTCCCACATCGGGCTCTGTGCTGACAGCTCAGAGCCTGGAGCCTGCTTCAGATTCTGTCTCTCCCTCTCTCTCTCTGCCCCTACCCAACTCACGCTCTGTCTCTTGAAAATAATAAATAAACATTAAAAAAATTAAAAACAAATCTTTTATTTGTTCTACCACTGGATGTTTTAACTAACCCTTTATCTTATAGTCTCAACCAGTTTTGATCTTTTTTTCCTCCTGGCTCTAAATCCAGCCCCATAAACCCATCCCCATCTCTTATTTTAAGAGTGAAACAAAAAGTTTATCCTGATTTAATTAGTATACCAAGGGATCATCTTTGCTGCAACTCTGAAGCTGGAAGGAGATTCCTGAGCTAGGGAGCAGGCAGGCATATGCTCCTTTTATCCTAAGCAAAGGACCCTCAACATTGTGGAAGCTCTGGGTTGGAAGGCATCAGAAATACCATCTTATCCGCCCCACCTCCTCCATACACAGAGGTTAGTAATGTGCTCTAAAATATGTGCCAAGTACCTGTCACATCTGAATTATCTCCAGGAATAGAAATTGCCAGTCATTTTATGAGGACCCATCATGTACTAAAATCAGCATTTCAATGTTACTAATACAATTCCAGAAAATCACCCCATGAGGCAATTTTTATTATCTATACTTTGCAAGTGAGAAAATTGATCCTCAGAGACAGGAGGGGATATTTTGCCCAAAGATCAGGGCAAGTTAGTTGTAGAACTGCTATTCAACCCAGCCATGCTTGTCTCCAGTCTGTCTATAGTGTGGTAGGTAGGGGCACAGATTTTGGCATCAAATTGGAACTGAGTCTGGATTCTGAGACTTTGGTTTTTAACTATATATCCCTGGCCTCACAGCTTGTTTCCTTGAAAAAAAAAATTAAAGAAATTAAAGAAACAAAAACAGTACCAAACCCTGAAACTCATGATAATTGAGTTTGTTTTTGGGAAGTGGTTTCCTTGGTATCTAACATGGCTAAGTGCTTAGTAAATGATATGTCTTGTTAATAATATACCAATTTATTCCTCTGGGCCACAGTTGGCCTATTGATGAATGACCATATCTGGGCTAGAAGTTTCCACTCTTTCCAGCTCTTCATAGTCTATGGTTGTACTCTCAGCTTTCAATAACTGCCACATAGACTTGTTTTGTTTTGTTTTGCATCTACACCCTTCATTCACCTGGAGAAGTCAGGATGGGAACAGCTCTTTTCTTCTCTTTCTTTGATACCCCCCACGGAGATAGAGACAAAATCCATTATTACACTGTCTCAAAGACAGCCCAAGGTCTAGGAAAACAAACAGAGGCTTTAGAGTGTTCAACTAGTCAAGGTTTCTGCCACTCCTGTCTTGCATCGGATAGGTGTTCTGAATCAGTGAGTGACAGACAAATCCACTAAGTGGGCAAGAAAAGAAAGCTCCAGCCAGTGTATTTCATTTATTCACCTCCAAGAAGAGAATCCCAGTCAAAAGAAAAAACAATTCTGCCTCTAGTTGTAACTAATTATCCAGCAGCAGAAAGGCACATGGTGGAGGTGCCTGCCTAGTGTCCGAAAGCAGAGCAGATGTTTTCAATTGTTACCTTCTTTGTAATTCAACCCTGGAAGTAAGAATTTAAAACCTGGAAACTAATAAGAATACACGAACCTCACAAAGGGACATACATAGCAGAAGAAGATAAACACCATGGATAAGAGAGTGAATATATTTAGAGTCATCACATGGGAGTACTTAGGAATCATTTTTCCAATCAGATCACATCCCAGGGACACAACTGCACCTCTAAATACCTTTTAATTGAGGGGAAAATATGGCAGGTTCTCATAAAGGTATTTTCTTTTTATAACAGAAAAATTGCAGGATTTCTTTGTTATGCCAGGATTGAGCACTGGGCCAATATTTATCTGAGAAGCTCTGGTATTCTAACACATTTGACTTGCAAGCAGAAAATACTGATATATCCCAGATAATAGAGGAATTTATTAATAGTGCCATATATTAAGCTCCAGTAGAGATCTAAAAGACTTCTGAAGATAATTAGGAATCAGTGGCACCAAAGGCAAAAGCTAGAGAGAACCCAAAAATCCGAATGATCAGGTAAACCCAACATAGCCATTTTATGGATTGGGAGACTGAGAAATGGAGAAGCTAACTGGGTTAAGGTCAGAGAATGAATCAAAGGCAAAATAGAAACCACGCCATGAAATTTAGAGAAACCTGAAATATATGGGTAGATAATCACATTTATTTATCTCCCATATAACTGAGTGCATTACTTTGAAGGATGACTAAAACACTTCTAATTGCACTTTTCAAGCTTGTATAGTGAATGATCAATATACCAAAGAAAGAGAGAGCTAATTCAAGACTATAATGTCATCTTTTACTTTCTTCAACCTTGCTCTGGCATAATACTGAGAAAACAATTAGCCTAAAATGACTCTATGTCAGATAGATCAGCACCTCTGGGGTGAAAAAAAAAATGCCAACAGGAAAAAGTCACACGTGAACTAAATGAAATGTTTACATCTGCCTCTTGAAAGAAGGAAATCTGTGGCCTCATAACAGGAAGTGCCTCACATAGTAATAAATTGCAATTTGAAAACTTCTCTAAATGATTCATAATATCTATTTGACATCATAGAATCCCAATCTTTAGAAGGATACTACCTAGAGCTGTCCCATCTGATACAGCATCCCATCCCACTGCAGAAATTGTGGAATACAACAAACAGCTCAGCTTTATTTTAAAGGCTTCCATTGAAACAAAACATCTAGAATCCAACACAGGTATCTGATAGAACACTCTTCCTTATTTTCCACATTTCCACTCCAGAGATGTGGCCTCTCTGGAGTAGTACTTCTTGACCACTGTTGGGCCTTTGATGACCTCTAAAAGGCAAGTCCAGTTCAATAATTACCCTTTAGATGTTGGAGACCAGAGGTCAGGTGCTCCCTAACTCTTCTGTTTACAAATTACTACCAAGTCCTTTCCATCTGAAAATCCTCTATAGTCTTTGATACTGTTATGGTTAATTTTATATGTCAACTTGGCTAGCCTATGGTACCCATTTGTTTGGTAAACACCAGTCTGGATATGAATACCTATGAAAGTAGTTTTTACATGTAGTTAACATTGAAATCACTGGACTTTCAGTAAATTATTCTCTATAATGTGGGTGGGTCTCATCCAATCAATGGAAGGCCTTAAGAGCAAAGACTGAGATGAGATCTTCCAAAGAAGGAATTATCCTCAAGACTGCAGTAGAGAAATCCTGCTGGAGTTTCTAGCTCACTGTCCTTCAAAATTTGAACTCAGACTGCAACAGAAATACCAACTGTTACCTGAATTTCTGGGCTGCCAGCTTGCTCTATGGAATTCAGACTTAAGGGCCCCATGTTCATATAAGCCAATTCCTTACAATAACTTCTCACTTCTCTCTCTGTGCAGTAAAAGACCTTGTTACAGTCGGGGTTTTTTTTTTCCTAGTCTGTTGCCCATATTGTGCATAAGACAATGTTAGAAATTATAGTAGCTTCAAAGAGGAATAGAAACTATTTCATTTCCCTCTAGCGATGGAGATGGCAAAAATCAAAAGCTTCCCAAATGTACAGGCATTTAACATTTATAGACACAAATGTCTTCTCAGGGGATCCTAACTTCAATCCCATAAGTTAGACATTAACTCCATTTTATAGATGAGAAATGATAGGCCTGGGAATATAAAATGATTTGCCCAAGACCTCTAGAGTCATAGGTGGTAGAACTCCAAGTCCGATATTCTCCCTACCACCCACTTCCATGGCTTCCTCTCGATAAGTAGCTATAGTAGAGACGCTTCTGTGGCTGTGCTGCTCATTCATGGGAATCTGACCCAATGCAACCAGGGAAGGCAGAAGGAAAGACGTCTGCAAAGGTCAGACCATGCATGCATTGCCTGAGGCTGTTGTTCTCCATTCCAGCCTCAAGAACTCTTAAGAGATCAATGAAAACATACATTGGGAAATAAAAGGCATGAGAAAATTTTACAAATTGGCTAGTTCTCGCTTCCTGTTGGCTTTTCCAGCACATTCTTGGCACCAGATCAGAGTAATGTGGTAATGTGGTAAACAGTCTCTCTGAGATGCTACCCATTCAGAGACAGTGGGCAGCGAGATACGCTAGCCCCTTGATGCCCTAAGGGCTTGTCTGAACATCCTGAGGTTTTCATAGCAACCAATGTGGTCGACTTTTTGTCATATCATGTAAGTTTGCATTTTAGAGAATCTCAAGGCATCAACATGATGGCACTCTGCTGCTGGCTCTATTTCGGAAATGCCAATAAAGGAGGTTTGCTTCATGCTTACTTGATGTCTAAAGAAAATGTGCAAACTCAATCTTGTCTTGTCCTAACTGGCATAATTACCCATTGCGGTATGAGGTTCATAGGATTAGAACCAGTAACAGGAAGTCACATTGTGCCCTATCTCAAAGAAAACAAGTACCTAGGCCCTTGGAAAACAGATTCAGTAAGGGAGTTAACTCTCACATTTGAAAAGGATTCCCATGTTATGATGTAACAGCAGCAACTATGATTTATTGAGCACCTACTATGGGCCAGGTATTTTATAGACGTTATTTACAATTCTCAATTCTGGTAACAACCGTGGAAGGCATGTAGGAGAAAATTGATACTTGGTAAAAGGAAGTAACTTGCTGAAGGTCACATAGGTAGAAAATATCTACCCCAGGCAGGCTTGTCCAACAGATGTATCTGCTACTAAACTGAAGCATTTGTCTTCAGATCATATATAAAACATGTTAACTATTTACAAGGGAGAAATCTTCTCCTTCCCTCCCTCCCACCCTCCCTCCCCTTCTCCCTCCCCTGCAACACACACACACACACACACACACACACACACACACACACAGAGAAATTCTTCCCATTGAAATGGAATTTAAATGACATCGCAACAAAAAACGGCTATTCTATTAAACCAAGTATACTTACCTTTCAGGACACAGAAAGTGGTTAGTTATGTTAGGTTGTCAGTTAATACTTGTGAAATGAAACATGCATCATTTATGCCAATTGATTGAAAGCATTTCACCTAAGACCTTCTCTTCCCACCATCCCATTGGGTATATTTCTAAGAAGAAAGCCATGGATTGTTTCAATAAGCATGCACAGAGCATATACTGTGGTGGGAGAAACAGTTCTAAGAACTGGGATACTTTTCTTTCTTTTTTTAATGTTTATTTATTTTTGAAAGAGATGGGGGGGAGGGTCAGACACACACACACACACACACACACACACACACACACACACACACAGAATCCGAAGCAGGCTCCAGGCTCTGAGCTGTCAGCACAGAGCCCGATGCGGGGCTCAAGCTCACGAACCATGAGATCTTGATCTGAGCCTGAGACACTTAACTTACTGAGCCACCCAGGTGCCCAGAGAACTGGGATAGTTTTATAGAAGACAGCTTGCTGGCTTCTTGAGAGGCATCAGTGCTCCAGGGCAGATGGCCTTGTAAACTGACAATATCTATCAGACAGTGTAATTAGTCCCAAGTATGTGCACATGCCAAGACAGCACAGTGGAGGACTATATAGACAGCCACAGAAAGTGATGAAAACCTGCAATGTTCCAGTGCTTGGCCAAATGTAGGGTCCCTTTGTTCTTTCATGCTTATTCTCAGAGAATTTTTTGCATGTGTGATTCTAGGTTTTTCTCTTAGAACTACAGGATCATGGGATTTGGCAAAAAATCATGGGATAAAGCAAATTTTTGTCTCTGGCCATAGGATGGGTTAGAGAAGTGAAAGGCTCCACAACAACACAACACTTAGAAACCCTAGATATGAGCGTTCCTTTTAAACACATAGCTGAATTCACAAAAAAGTAAGAGTTATGTGTAAGCACTAAAAAAAAAACAAAGAAGGAATTGAGCTCCGGATGGTGGTCAGATACGTCTATGCTGCAGCTGCCCTAGGAGGGTGGGCCACAGGGTGAGGTGGAATGTGGGGGCTGATGTTGGGGTCTCGGTAATGTACAGTTGGGATTAAATGCCCTCATGGGATATGGAGAGGAGGATTTGGGCCTGCTCAGGGATGGAAATTGAAATTCAGACATCTGTATCATGCCAGAACTCTCAAAATTCTATGCCTCTGTTAGAGGTGGACTAAGTTTGGATCTGCCCTCCTGAGAAACAGCATCATTCGTGGCAGCCTGTCTCTGTGGAGCCTGGGAAGTTAGAACCCGGTCCAAAGTATGCTGTTACTGCCTCTTCATATAAATGCCATTACATGTTCAGTATCATTTTCTATTAAAGAAAGCTTATCTCTCTTGTCCTTGGCTCTTTGTTGAAAAAAATATATAATTAGAGATTTTATAATGATATGGAATGCTTTTTGATAAACTTGTCCAAATGTTCATTAGAAGAGTTTGTTCCAATTTACATTCTCTCCAACTGTGTATGGGGGATGAAGCCCATTCCTATCCTTCTTTACCAACCTCTGGGTACAATACAAAAATTATTTTAATTTTTGTCAATATGATAAAATAAAACAGCTTGCTTTCTTTCTCTTTCTTTCATTTTTTCCTTATTTACTTATTTATTTTGAGAGAGAGAGAGAGAGAGAGAGAGAGAGAGAGAGAGAGAGAACATGCATGGGGGAGGGGCAGAGAGAGAGAGGGAGAGAGAGAATCCCCAAGCAGGCTCCACACTGTCAGCGCAGAGCCTGACACGGGGCTTGAACTCATGAACAGTGAGATCATGAACTGAGCCAAAATCAAGAATTGGATGCTCAACCAACTGAGCCACCCAGGCACCCCTAAAATAGCATACATTTTTAAATTGAAGGTGCATATAATTGTTTTCCTGTGAAGTCATATATCCCCCGACATGTGTTCCAACTATGTTTATGTCATTAGTGAATTATTATTATGTGTCTACGTGTCACTTGCCATTTGTTAGTCCAGCTGCTTTCCTTTTTTCCATTTTTGTTGATTATAATTAATTATACTTAACACTTATCATCTATTTATTATCTATTACCAATATTTAATACCTACACATCATGCATATATGGTATGGCCCCCTCCCTAAGGAGAGAAAAAAAGAGAGAAAAGAAAAAAAATAATAACTTCAAGGTAACCTGGCTATGAACCTACGTGACAACATCCCTTAAGACCTTGTAAACTGAGACTACTTAATCTGACTACATATTTGTCTGTGTTACCATATATGGGAGACAAAGAAATAGAAAATGTATTTAAAAAACTATGCCACGAGATGTTCAGGGCTCAGTCCTTTGGGTACGAACCCAACTGAGCTGTGCTGGCAGGAATAAAGTTGCTCCCTGGAAAGAAAAACCTCGGTGTCACGACTCTCTTGTGTGAGAATCCTGTTACACTTATACATCATGTTTCTGTGTCAGGCACTTATTTTCAATGATTGACATGTTAATATTCATTCAATTCTTACAGTAAATCCGATAGGGTAGGGACTGTTATTGTCCCCATCGATACACAGGTCAAAACAAGTTCAGAGAGGTTGACTGAAAAAAGATCTTGGGGACTTAACCCTTTTGTCTGCTACACCGGCTGACTGTTGCACATGTTGAATTATTGTCATCATGTGCTTTGTAATTAAAATTATGAGCCCATCTTCAGTGAGCTTCTACCTGGGAGAATCCAGTGGGACTTGAGATGAAGGCATACTCCTTCAGAGATTTTCATTTGCCTGTATTATACATTCTGGATACTTCATTGGTGATTTTAAATTTTTTTAAATGTTTATTTTTGAGACAGAGAGAAAGAGAGAGAGGGAGAGGGGCAGAGAGAGAGAGAGGGAGGCACAGAATCTGAAGCAGGTTCCAGGTTCCAAGCTGTCAGCACAGAGCCCAATGTGGGGCTCAAACTCACAGATTACAAAATCACAACCTGAGGCAAAGTCAGATGCTTAACCGACTGACCTACCTAGGCACCCCTTCACTGGTGATTTTATTTGTTTGTTTGTTTGTTTGCTTATTTAAAAAAAAAATTAGGTTTATTTATTTTCAGAGAGACAGAGACAGCATGAGGGGGGGAGGGGCAGAGAGGGAGAAAGAGAGAGAATCCCGATGTGGGGCTTGGACTCATGAAATGTGAGATCATGACCTGAGCCAAAACCAAGAGTCAGATGCTTAACCAACTGAGGCACCCAGGAGCCCCCACTGGTGATTTTAAATAGCATTATTGAGATATATTTTATATGCCATAAATTACATATCAAAGATTTCTAGTACATTTACCGAGTTGTGCAAGCATCACTATAATCTAATTTTAGAACATGTTTATCACGTGGAAAGAAATTTCATATCCATTAGTAAACAGTCCCCATTCCTCCCCCCTGCCCCCACTAATGTACTTTTTGTCTCTGCAGATTTGCCTACTTGAAACATTTCATATACGTGGTATCATACTGTATGTGTCTTTTATAACTGTACTCTTTGACTTAGAAACATACTTTTTTATGTTACTTTCTCAGCCTGAGGCTTAATAATGGACAATGCTAGTTATACGATGAAATCCACAAACCCACATGATACTCTGTCCATATCTGGGGAGTCTAGGTTGTTACCAATTCCAGTTTCTTGTACCTAGGAGGGAGGCCATTGCTCAGCCAAGTCTCCAAGAGGACTCCCTAAAAATGGAAAAGGGGACTTACACCTGTCTAATTCTCCTTCCACACAGTGGTATCATTCACAGGAATCTGTTCCTGTGGGGATCTTGGGGATGGGAAAGGTCCACCCTGGAACTTAGGGTGTACTGTGTTATCTCCGTCTTTAAGTAAACATCTCCATGTGTTTCTGCATCATTTTTCATTAAAGTAACTTTGCAGTCTCTGGACCCATTGGTGCCTTTCCAATGATTACAGCATTATGATATATGCGGCAAGCACACTGTGGGAATACAGATTATTTCAATGATATAATTAGCAGATTAATGTGATAGTTATGAACATGACCCTCATCTGGCAATTGGTGAATACCAATTTGTTCATTATTCATTTCTTTGTTAGATATGCATTGGATCCATGTACAGTTAACCAGTCTTGTAGGAGTATGAACTATGTTACTGTATAAAGTGAAGATCTCTGGCCCAAGAATCTTAAATTCTAATGAAGGAAACTTACATTTTTTTTTTTCAATCGCACACGGAACAATTAGACAAATTGAAATCGTAAAACCTAGCTGAGCAATTTAAAGACCAGGAAATAAAATAGAAAAGCAAAATGTCATACCCAGAATCATAGAGTACCCCACCCAGATCTTCCTGTGTCTACCTTACCTCTGGCCACTGCCTAGCACAAGCAGAGAGCCAGAGGTACCTGGAAGTTCATATCCTTCCCGAGTGGCTCTTACCAACGAGAGACGGGTGTAGCAGTGTGAAAACCCAGTTCCCTTGCCTTGAGTCAGTAACCCTTAGAAGTAACATGCTCCAGATCTCCCTATGGGACCATGCTGAGCTGGGGACTTCACTTGAAATCACACCCTTGCTTGATTTCATCCCATCCTTCTCTTGCTTCTCCCTTATCGGTCTCTCCTTGGAGCACTTCCTTAATAAATAACATGTGCATGAATCCTCATTCCAGACATTGCTTTTGGGAAAGCTAACCTAAGACATAGCATGAGTAAATGGTGGAGCCAGAATTTCTGTCTGTGATCTCTATATTCAAATTTCATACATTCTCTTTCATACCACAGAGGGGAGGAAAGTAAGACTCAGAGAGGTTCATATTTTTTTCTTAAGGGCTTGCATTTTGTAAGGGATTCAAATCTGGCATTCTAAAATCCTGTGATGTGAGCTGTACCACACTGCCCTTTAAAACTTATCCCAGGGAAATCAATCTATACTCATGAGCAAAGATTTCTTACAATCTCCCAATCAGAATTGTACTCATACTCTGAGTCTCAGTTTCTCCATCTGTGGAGTTAGGACACTGCTGATCTCTTCATTACTTTTTTTTTTCCTTTTTTAACTAAATGGACTAACACATGCAAAATGCCTGCATAACAGTTGACACATAGCTACATGCTCAGTGTATGTTGTCCTTCACTGAAGAGCCAGGGTAAAGAAAACTTCACCAAATAAGGACTCCAGTGATCAAAACTGTTTTGGCCAACCACAGGATTTTCTTGAAGCAAAGCCTCCATTTCCGGAAAAATACTGAAAAATAACAAATAATCCTGTCAGTTCCCCATACAAGATGGACTACATCAATGTCTCCATGGACCTGGTGGGTAAATAACAGAGCTCATATGTTCAGAAGGTTTCTTAATAAAGTCCAGCCCCTTTCCAAAGAAGAAAAGCCACGGAAGACAGACATGCCACATTAAAACTGCAGTGACCCAGCCAGCCCTTCCTAACTGCTAACTAGGCAATTCTCAGGAGCCCAGGGAGGAAATCTAGAAGGATATAAACATGAAATGAACCAAGCGTGCAACTGATTTTCTGTTCTCTCTTTTTTTCCCTTCTGTTTTGTTTTGATGTGTGTGTATGTGTGTGATATTTATTTATTTTTATCATCATCAGGACATTAGTACTCAGAGGGAGGAAAATGCCTCTTGAATGAGATGTTTGTAGGGAAAATTACAAGGCAGAGGATGCTGACTTTGACCGAACAATGCCCTCTGAGGATTGGGGTGGATCAGAATGGCTTCTCATGTTTTTTCTGCTCCCCTAATGGAAGTAAAATAACAACATGAAATAGAGGGGATGGAACAGCCAGCAGGAGGATAAATACCAAGGAAGCGATGTAAACACAGCCCCCAATTTCCCCAGCGAGTAAGAGAATGAGGAATGTGTTATTTATCTCTTTGTAATCTGCAAGGCAGAGCGTGGAGCTGCCCTCCTTTGGGAATATCTTCTATAAATAATCAAAGAATTGCAGGATGGGGGTTTGAATGAAGTGAAGGAACCCAGGGGACAGAATTTCTCTAAATTCCAGGTCTTCAGACATCTCTTCCAGGAAGCCTCTCTTGATCCTCCAAGGCAGTAAAAGAAGAGGAAGAGGCCCTTTGAAACAGAGAAACTTTAGAAGTTGTTGACTGTGCCCACTCCCCTTATTATTTTAGTTTAGAACACTTAATGCAAACTGTAGCTAAGTGACTTACTAAGATTGCCCTGCACTTGAGCTGAGTATGTAGTGTGGGGTTTTGGAATTAAACCACCCACCTTGACCTCTGCACTCATTAGTCATTAAATGTGTTACCTTGGGAAAGTTATTTGACTTTCCCAAGCCTCAGTTTTACCCCTCTGGGGTAAAACTCATCATAATTTCCACTTTTAATAGGATTGCTAGAAGAAAAAACATGGCAATGACCATGAAGCTCAAGGCACAATGCCAAAAATATATTAAGAGCTCCATAAAGCCTACAGATTACAGTCTTCTTGTTGTTGTTCTTAGTCATTAAGAAACATAAGTAGAGTCTAAATGTATGTGTTCCATCTTCAAACCCACCCTTCTGTTCTCTCCACTCTGTCATTTCTAATCTCTTGACTAAGATTTCTTATTTTCAGCCAAGTTTATTGTTCCAACTTATAATGCCTGGTGGCATGTATATCTGGTGTAATTAGGTACTAGGTTTCTTGTGGAACTTCTCAGACCAGACCTCAGCTCATAGAAACCCAGTAGACTTCAATAAATGTTAGCCAGATAAACAGGGTCCTATTTCATCAGCTACAAAGAACACTGATGGATTTGGCTTGGCAAATGGAGTCAACCATCTCTGATCAAGATGATTCAGTGTTTGCTGACCATGAATTGAAATGATTAAAATCTATCCTTGTAGGGAAACTTGGATCTTTTTTACAAAGGGCAGGACTTAGATGTCCTTGTCCTTGGACTTAAGGAACATGAGAGCCTTCCATGAAGAAAGGAGAACAGAGATGATGCTCCACATAAGCAATCGTGCTAAAGACTACCAGACCTTACTTGTAAGAACATTCTTTAATCTTTGGGCTTCTGCTAAAAAGTCACTCCATTAAACATGTTTCCTCAGTGTCCCATTTCAATAGTTTCCACTCCCCCTACCATGGCATCCTGGAGTTTTCCTTTGAAGTATGTTGTTATTCTTAAAACAAAATATCTATTCGTGCATGTTGTTGGGAGTGGAGTCGGCTGTTGGTTAACAGCAGTCTCCTCCATTAGGCTGTAGATTTGCTCAATACTAGTAGAAATCCAGCCTGCTTTTCCCCGTAATTGTCCTCAGTGTCTAGTGCCATGCCTACCTGAAACATTGTAAGTGCTATTAAACATTTCTTCTCACTGAATGAATGGTTATATGCATGGGGCAATCAGGAGACTCACCTGCATAGAAGGAGGTGTTGTGAAATAAAGAAACAGATGGATGAGGGGTCCCCACAAGGACCATGGCTAAATCCCTACTCTTCTTTGCGCCTCTATTGGCTTTTCTGTAAAGTCAGAGGCCACTGTGTGGCCTAGGTTTTTATGATTCTCTAATTATTTACTAGGAATTTTGCATTTTACTAGCCTGTACCCATTGGTAAGAACACAGATAAGATAGTGCTTTCTAATAGGCAGAGAAAGGATAGTAGAGGGGTTTCTTTCTTTCTTATTTATTTTTATTTGAGAAAGAGAGAGAGAGAGAGAGAGAGAGAGACAGACAGCATGAGGAGGGGAGAGGGGCAGAGAGAGAGAGAGAGACAGAATCTTGTTTTTTTTTTTTAATTTTTTTAACGTTTATTTATTTTTGAGACAGAGGGGGGACAGAGCATGAATGGGGGAGGGTCAGAGAGAGAGGGAGACACAGAATCCGAAGCAGGCTCCAGGCTCTGAGCTGTCAGCACAGAGCCTGATGCAGGGCTCAAACTCACGGACCGCGAGATCATCACCAGAGCAGAAGTCGGACGCTCAACCGACTGAGCCACCCAGGCTCCCCGAGAGACGAGAGACGGAATCTTAAGCAGGCTCCCTGCTCAACAGGAGCCTGACATGGAGCTTGATCCCACGACCTGAGCCTAAATCAAGAGTCAGACACTCAACTGACTGAGCCACCCAGGAAGGCGCCCCTCTTTCTTCATTATTTAAATATCTATGTAGCATCTGCTATTTTCAAGGTCCTAGGAGAGGCAGAGTTGAGTAAAACATGGCTCTTGACTTTGACTAGCAGAGACAGAGAATGAAAGAAGAAAAAAAAAAGGGTGAGGATTAAAAAGGACGAGAGGAGGTGGAAGAAAGGAGGAAGAGGAGGAGAGAAAAGCATTTTGTCAAGCATGGTGCCGAGTATTTTACAGATCTTATCCCATTTTACTAATGTGGAAACTGAGGTTCAAACAGATTAATTCTAAAGCCATTAATGGGCCTGTAGTTATACCAAATCTAGCTGCTTGTGGTCTTGACCCTGGGGCCCAGATCTCTGCCCTACTGCCTGGTGAAAACACAGAGGTAACGAGGCAGTTACAGCCATGCGATGTGTGAGAACCTTGAGTGGGAGCAGTATTGTTTGTATTTTCAGTCCAGCATCAAGCCCGACGCTCTTAGTCCTTTGGGGTGTCTCTCTCAGTGCCTCAGCATGCTCTTCCCTCTTCCCGGGCACTTGCCAAAAGAAGAGAGAAGAAGACAAAAGAAAAGCGTTCCAGAGTCAACTGCAGAGACAAAGATGATTTTCCCTGACAGGTACAGAAAGAGAGGAAGCTTGCAGAGGCATGGGACCGAGACAGGGTGGGGATATGGCAGACAGGATCCGCGGAAGCCTGAAGCACTTTGGCTCCCCTCCTCAGCTCTCCCTTCTCTTCTCTTGTACCTTTTAAGTTCTATTCCCTATTTCAGTGGGATTTGAGGATTGCACTAAAGTTGCAGTAATTAGAGGTGCCGGAGGCAAACTGATTTTTCAGTTTCCAAGGAAAACAATTATCCTAATCTGGTCTGCCTTCCCTGCTTCTCCCCAACAATGGAAATTCACTAGGTTCAGAGAGGACTGTCATAGAGGAGACACATCGCTTTGTGGGACTACACTTTGCCCAAACTTCTCTTTTTTCCTTCTCATTTTATTTCCCACTGGTTTATCAAGCATCTACCGATGCTTCATGTAACTAGCATTCATTGAGCCCTTAGTAGGAGCCCAGTGCTTAGTCAAGAGCATTAGATGCATTATTTCATTTACTCTGCACAGTGACCCACGAGATATGTATGATCATACTCATACTTCTTGTTTATCCTGGAGATTTAAGTAACCTGCTCAAAGTCACAGCTATTAAGAAGAGGAGCCAATATTTGGACTCTTTTGTCCAACTTCAGAGCATGTGCTCTTAGCATGTTATTATATAGTCTCTCAACCACAAACCCTGTGTTCATTTACCATTCTGTCCTTTCTATAAATCTTGAAACCAAGGCACAGAGAGCTGTATGGTTTGACCCAGGTTACACAGCTTGAAGGTGGTGAAGGCATTATTTGAATTCTAGCCCATCTGATCCCTGTGTCCATGTTGTTCTCACCACGCCAAGCTCTTAATGGAGGCTGCTGTGCCAGGGTTCATGATGACATAAAATATTTGTATTTAAAAAAGACCGTCTTAGTTGGTAGGTAGAACACTGCCCAAGGCAAGTAGTGTGGACAGTGGGAAGTCAATCCTTTTCATCCACACCAGGGCAGGGCTGCAATATTCGTTCTCTATTTCTTTCTTCTAGGATGCTCCCCACATGTTTATTTCAGTCTGATTTCCTTTGTCAGAATGAGGCAAGTAGAAGAGGGAAATGTTGGATAACTGCAGCAGGAAGAAGGACAAAGAACAGGGAAATAAACGTGATACCTGACACGGTGTTTGTGACAATTGAGTAAACCCTGTAACATGGACACAGGCATCCTGTTGCTCAAACCCACAGCACGCAAAAGCATAAAGCCCCAGTTAGCCTGAAAACGACTGAGAAGAAATGACCCCTCTACTGGGGGTGCTAGGGGACTCCTAGTAGATATTGACTATATATGGAGTAAGGGTGAAAGAAATCAGACTGTGCCTGCGCAAAGTAAGGCATAGTAACTAGCATAGAGCCTGTGCAATTGTATGCAGTTTTCTCTTTCTGGGAAGTCACCGCTTATTCCCAGAACTCTATGTGAATGAATATTCCACTCCTTGATTATAACTGCCCATGAAGATCAAAGCCCCACATCTACTCTGCACAACTGAAATCCTCTTTCTGAGTGCCCCTGCATTCCCTCCTTGAGAGTGTACTTTTGTTTTGCAGTAAAGTTTCTTCTGCTATACTTTGACACCTTCTTGAATTCTTTCTGGGGCAGAATTAAGAACCTGGCACTCAATGGCTGGTGGCTGAGGTCAGGTGCGAGAGCCCTCCCCCCCCGCAACCCCCGTCTCCGGTATCAAGATATGAAGGCAAAAAGGTACCATACACCACAAACACTGCATTTCCCTAGGTAACACCCAAGCACTTTTGAAGACTCTTATATTTTGATGATTCCAAGAAGTTTAGTTTTTAAGGGCTCTGGAGTAGAAATCAGATGATCAGTTAGGGACCTTTCCTCTTCAGAATTCCTATTAAATCAACATTTGACTTTTGGGGAGGTCATTTTCTCTTTCTGGGTTTCAGTTTCATAGAGCCATTAGGTAAGGGAATTATATTTGAGCAACATTCCTCAGAGTAGGTACCAGAATCAACTACGGGTGTGTGTGTGTGTGTGTGTGTGTGTGTGTTCTCAATGCAGACTCTTACTGACCCAACCCACATCTATTGATCAGAATTTCCAGGTATAAAAACCTACCCCTGAAATAAGCAGTCCAAGTGATGTCCACTGAAGTTGGACTGAAGGAATTAAATTTCATTGACCCTCAGTAAAATAAACAAGAAGAAAGAAAGGAAGAAAGAAAGAAAGAAAGAAAGAAAGAAAGAAAGAAAGAAGAAAGAAAGAAAGAAAGAAAAGATCAAGGAAGGGAGGAAGGAGGAAGAAAGTGGGAAGAGAAATAAAGTTAAACACCCAGAAAACCTTTCTTTTATTCCTATTATAGCTATGGAGAAATAAATGGAAAGATAGATGGAGGGTGGAGAAGGAGCAAGGTGGCCATTGACTGGTGACATTTTAAGTTTATATGCAGATATACTGATATGTGAAGTAGATTTATATACATATATACATGTACATGTACATGTACATATATAGCACTTGCCATGGTATCCAAAGCATAGGAGAAGCAGAATAAACCCTGTTGATCTAGCTGTTTCATTAGTTTTCACTAACTACACAGTTGGAGCCTCCAGTTCTGATTGACTCCAACCCCCAAACCCCTGTTCAGTACTGGCTCCATAATTGGTGGGGCCCAGTGCAAAATGAAAATGCAGCATCCCTTATTTAGAAATAATTAAGTATTGCAAGACCGTAGCTGTAGAGATCACTAAACTGAGCACAGGGTCCTATTAAGTTCAGGCACATATCTGACACTGGCCCTACCCCAAAGAGGATCAATCATGTTCTTTGTTTTCTCATAGCCTTTGATTATAATAAAAACTCCAACTAGAATATCACTCTATCTTTTGTTGTACAGAACCCTGCCCCTTCCTTTAGATGATTAAAACTACTCAAGAACAGAGCTGGTTTGCTGTCATAGTTGTAGACCCAGCACATAGTGCAGAATTTCATACCACAGCTGCTGAATAGTGCTTTGCTGGACTGATTCACAGGAACAAGGACATGGGAAGAATTACAGGTGTGCAGGGTGATTTGAGCCAGTTTCTACAGTCTTAAATGCTATGTCTGGGTGTTTAGACTGTTTCCAATGGTCAATGAAGTTTCCTTAAGAATTACTGTCTTGGTTTTGTATATGAGGCTTGAATAGTGTAGGTACTTCTTTTCTTCTGTTCTTCTCCAGTGACTGATGATATTGTGATTTATAACAAATATATATTCATAACAAATATATATTCTGGCACATAGCTCCTAAAACCCTGAGGAATTTCTTAAGTGATCAGAGCAATAAAGGGGTCTTTTGTTATGTCAGTTAAGTGACTTTTGAACCACACCTAAGGGTAGGAGCTGGTTGCTAGGAGAACTAAGTGATTAAGGGGGTTGAAACTTTTAGCCTCAACCCCTCTGACCTCTGCCTTTAATCACCAAGGGCCAATTACTTAATCAATCACACTTAAGTAATGAGCCTCCATAAAAACTCAGAACAACTGGGTTAAGAGAGCTCCCAGGTTGGTGGACGCATGGAGACTTGGGGAGAGTGGTGCTCTGAGAGGGTATGGAGGCTCTGTGCCCTCTTTCCACTTGGCCCTGCTCATTTCTTCCTTCTGGCCAT
Organism: Herpailurus yagouaroundi; assembly: GCF_014898765.1. NCBI lineage: Eukaryota > Metazoa > Chordata > Mammalia > Carnivora > Felidae > Herpailurus > Herpailurus yagouaroundi. The sequence continues at coordinate 39,106,339 of NW_024412401.1, read as the reverse complement.
TTCCAAAGAGTTATATCCTTTTATAATAAGCCAGTGATCTAGTAAGTAAAATGTTTCTCTGAGTTCTGTGAGACCCCTCTAGCAAACTGATTGAATCAGAGAAGGGGGTCATGGGAAGCTCCAATCTAAATAGTCAGTCAGTCAGTCAGAACCTGGGCTTGTGACTGGTGTCTAAAGGGGTTGGGGGAGGGGGCAGTTTTGTGGACTTGAGCACTCAACTTGTGGAATCTGATGCTAAGTCTGGATAGACAGTGTCAGAACTGAACAAAATTATAGGACACCCAGCTGGTGTTGGAACACTGCTTGGATGTGCCAGTGAACCTTCCCCTCCACTCATTAGAAATTAAGTCCAGGAACCCAAAAAGGATCTAATCTCTTTGGGGCATCTGGGTGGCTCAGCTGGTTAAGCATCCGACTTCTCGGCTCAGGTCATGATCTCATGGTTTGTGAGTTTGAGCCCTGCGTCGGGCTCTGTGCCGACAGCTCAGAGCCTGGAGCCTGCTTTGGATTCTGGGTCTCCCTCTCTCTCTGCCCCTCCCCTGCTCACACTCTGTCTCTCTCTCGCCTTCAAAAATAAATATTTTTAAAAAAATACTACATGCATATACTATTGTATCAGACTCACTCCAGAGATTTGTTAACATCCATTAAGTTAATAAGCCTCTGCTGCTATTAATCCTAGACTATGTAACACAGTGTCAGTCAAATAAGAAACAGCTGGACCCCAAGTCTACTTTGCAATGTAGTGTCTTCCCTGGAGTCTTCTTAAAAACACTCATGTTGCACTTGCCATGAGCTAGCATTGTTCTCAGTATTTTAAAAATATTAACTCAATTAATACTAACAATAACTGTATGAGGCAGGTACTATTATTTATATTGTAGATGAAGAAACTGAGGGCAGAGAGGGCTCAAGTAATTTACCCAAACTCACACTTTATAAACTTTTTTGTTTAACATTTATTTATTTTTGAGAGACAGAGATAGAACACAAGTGGGGGAGGAGCAGAGAGAGAGGGAGACACAGAATCCGAAGCGAGCCTCCAAGCTGTCAGCACAGAGCCTGATGGGTGTCTTGAACCCACGAACTGTGAGGACATGACCTGAGCCAAAGTAGGCACTTAACCAACTGAGACACCCAGGTGCCCCAAGTTTGTTTATTTATTTTGAGACAGAGAGAGAGAAAGAGTGTGAGTGGGGGAGGCACAGAGAAAGAGAGAGAGAGAGAGAGAGAGAGAGAGAGAGAGAATCCCAAGTAGGTTCCACAGTACTGTCAGCACAGAGCCCGATGCAGGGCTTGAACTCATGAACCATAAGATCATGACCCAAGTCATTTAAACGACTGAGCCACCCAGGCATCCCCCAAGCTCACACTTTAAAGTGCTCATATTAGTTTCTAGTTTTCATTTTCTCTATCTATGGTCTTCTGTTAAGAATGCTGTGGTAGGGGGAATAATAGGCTACTATCAAAGATGCCCGTGCACTAATCCCCAGTACCTATGAATGTATTACCTAACATGGCAAAAGGGACTCTTCAGATGTGATTAATAAGGGACTTGAGGTGTAAAGTTTACCCTGGATTATCTGTGTAACTACCACGAAATCACATGAGTCCTTATAAGAGGAGACAAGACTGTCAAGGTCAGAGAAAAATTTAGTAACAGAACAGAGATTGGAGTGATATGGGGCCATGAGCCACAGAATATAGGCAGCCTTTAGAAACTATAAAAGGTAAGGAGACAGATTTTTTCCTAGCCTCCAGAAGGAATCACAGCTATATTGATACCTTTATTTTACCCCTATAAGACCCTTTTATCAAATTTCTGAACTCTGAATAGTAAGATAATAAATCTGTGCTGTTTTATGCCACTATGTCAGTGGTAATTTGTTATAGCAGCAGTAGGAAACTAATACAAATGGCATCTAGAATTTATATCCTATGTCTCTGAGGTGTCAGGCAAAGCCTGTAAGTAAACTTCACAGGTGCTATACAAATCGTATTTTAAATGAGAGTATCTTAAACATCTCCTACTCCATGTTATTTGGTACTAAAATACACACACACACACACACACACACACACACACACACACTATACACACATGTATGCATACATTCAACTTTATGTGTTTAACTGGCTCTCCACTTATTATCACTTGAGAATTCACCTATGTCATTAAACACTATGTATCATGACCTTTCTTGAAGCCTTTGAGTCTCAACAAATTATCAGCTACGAGGTATTAGTGTAGGGTAGGGTAAGGGCTATGGAATTGGTTTTGCCACATGGCTTATCCCCACTGTGGTTACAGAGGAAATGCTACAGTTGATTCAGATAAAGGACGCTTCAGATAAAGGAGAACCATATATACATCCTGGACTTTGGTGAATATGGAGACAGGAACTTGACTAATGCCTGAAAAGGCCTAACAGGGAGACACTTACTGAAGGAGTCTTTGGCAGCTAGAAGTGGGCATGGCTGTTGGAGTCCTCCTTTCTTCCATGATGGGGGAAAGGTACATGTGTCCTCTGGGGCAGACAAGGCAGTAAGCCCCCAGGTGTCTTGCCTGCTCAAAAACTGCCTGCCAGGTGAAGAAACCCAACAGAGACAATCTGTGTGGGCTTGAGGGATAGATTTCAGGGCTGAGGTATGGTAAGAAATATTCAGCTGGAGGGGCACTGGAATCAGAAATCATTAAATGGGAGGATCCTGTTGATGGCAGGACAGAATGCTTAATAACTCCCAAAGTACCCCACAAAGGAAAGAGCCAGATTTCGAACACATGCCATAATCAGTCCAACATCAGCTTTAAATTTTTTTCTTTCAACTTTTATTTATTTTTGGGACAGAGAGAGACAGAGCATGAACGGGGAGGGGCAGAGAGAGAGGGAGACACGGAATCGGAAACAGGCTCCAGGCTCTGAGCCATCAGCCCAGAGCCCGACGCGGGGCTCGAACTCACGGACCGCGAGATCGTGACCTGGCTGAAGTCGGACGCTTAACCGACTGCGCCACCCAGGCGCCCCCCAACATCAGCTTTAAATTGTACTGGTCAACAGTGTTGCCTCTATCCCGATATCACCTTGTGAACATTCTATAAAAGGCACACCCTCCTTTTGGAGGCAGCACAAAACTAGCTGATAAAGCAATTAGGTGATGATTTACAAAAATCTTCCCTTCCTCAAGTGGAAGCAGCCCCACACCAGATTAGCTTCCCAAGCAGATTGACTAGATTCCTTGCTCCATTGGCTGCGTACTTTATGCAGAATGTAACCTACATAACCAAATGTGGCAGTCCTGGTGGGCAAGGAGAAGAACACGGCAGGGAAATGGTGAAGGAGCTGATAACAAGAGCTTTACTTCTAGGTTTTCCTGCTGTGTGGACCAAAGCTGGGGAAAGGGAACATTTTTTAATTGGTAGAGATTGGCTTTGGGTTCTACACTGAGCTGGGAAAGAAGACTATGTATTAATGTCTGAGAAGGACCAGAGAAAGTATGATTCCCCCGAGATACAAACCAAGAGTATGGGGGAAAAATCAGTCTCTACAGTAAATGAAAGGGGTGATGATGAAGAGAAAACAGTTACTTTCTACTTGTACTTTCAATATGCTAGTGATGAATATTGTAAAGAATTTGCCTTTAAACATACTATGAAGAGCTCTGTGAGAAACTACAATGTGTCAGGTCTCCAGGTCTCTTGTTCCCACTTCAGCCACAAAAAATCCTCTGTCCTCAGTTTTATTTACTGGACTTTGTGAAAGTTCACTTAAATGAAGATTTTCATGGTAGGAAATATTTTAACATCACTAGTTTAAGACATACTTTTTTTAACAGCTGCATATAACTAAATGCGCCTTTTATTGTAGTTGACTGCACACACATTTAACTGTCCCTACTGGACTATAAGATTGTTTTAAGAGAAGAGACTTTATCTTTGCATTTGTAAGAGTGTTTGGAACATAGGAGGTCTATATATGCTCATGAACTTAATGAACGATTCTGCTCTGACCCACCCCGTGGGAGTCACAAACTCAATGACAATTTAGTTTTCATCTTCAGGTGGTGGTAAGATTTCAGCTTAATAGGAAGATGGGCTACATTTTAAACTTTATATTTGATTACATGAATATAGAGCTTTGATCCACATTCTCTCTAGATAGAGAATTTGGTCATGCAAAGGCAAGTAGCCTAGGCGATGATAACTTGTAATGATTCCAAGTGCCTCCCTGTACTAAGTGTCACTTGTAGCAGGAAATTGGCGATTTTCAGTTGACATGAAGTGGAAAATTATTTCATGTGAATTGATGCTGGATGGCTCTATTTTTACTAAGCGAATACGGAATGGCTCAGCGTGCAGGAAGCATTTCGCGCAAAGTGAGCTGACATCGATTGGGCTGTAGGGCAGGGGTTCATACTGAAAATGCCAGAGGAAGACCAAAGGTGTCATGTCAGATGAAGCCAGCATGCCTGCCTTTTAGCCTCCAATTCCTGTGGGATGCCCCGGTGGAAGGGAATCAAGAGGCTTAGCCCCCCGGGCTGGTTGTGGAATGTTGTAGAAAGCAGGTGTGGAATTTTGTTCTCGTAACTGCGCTCCCTCCAAATTCTCATGCCATTGTGTAATCTGGCCTGGGGTTTGCCACTAACCCACTGTATGACCTCGTGCCAATTGTTCCTCCTCTCTGAGCCTGTTTTCTTGTCTATGCAATAGAGGAACTCAAACTGGCCCTTCTAGTGAATTTTTTAAGTATAATCCCTAGGCTAAGTGCTCAAGACATATCTTATTAAATATTCACTGAACCTCTGCAACACGGGTCCTATCCTTTTCATTTTATAGCTGAGAAAATTGTGGCTCAGGGAGATAAACTGAATTGCTCGATGTCAACTGGCTAGTGCATGAAGGAACAAGCTTCTGAGTCTATGTGTCCCTAATATGTAGAGATTGTATCAGTCCCAATACATCATTCTACTCTTAAAAGACCTGAATTCATACTTGAGCTGCATGCAGTTGTTTTTTGTTTTTTTGTTTTTTCTGTAGTGGGAAAAATTTGAAGTTAGAAATCTTAAATCTGGATTTATCTTAAATTTAAACTGTTATTTATTCATCATGGACAAGGCATGTTGATCTTTTGGGCTTTAGTCTTCTCCAATGTGGTAGGCAGAATAATATCCCCCAAAGATGCTCTGGCCCTAATTCCCAGACAATTTCTAATTACCTGTGAAAAGGTTACAAGATAACATGACAGAAGAGACTTTACCAGTGTGATTAAAGTTAAAGACCCTGATATGGGGAGATTATCCTAGATTATCCATGTGGGCCCAATCTAATCAGGAGACTCTTTAAGGGTAAAAGAGGAAGGCAGAAGACTAGGGAAGAGACAGATGCAATGTGGGCAAGATTTTATACTCTGTTGCTGTTTCTAAAAGGTAGGGGTTCTCAGAGAGGTCCCCAGCAAGTAACCAGAGACCTAAGTGCTACAACCACACGGGACTGAATTGGATTCTCCCCTACACTGCCCAGAAAGAGAAGAGGGAATCGTGAGAACATCCTGAGATGCTAAAACCTAAGGTAACATGGGCTTAAAGTGTTCCTTGAAGCTTGTGTTATAAAAACACTTTCTGCTGGGCAGAATCTAAAAGAAGGATATCATGCCTTATTTTTGGAACCGATTTAAAAGGAAAAAGTTCAGAAATAAACTCAAAATCCCTGGCCAAAGACAAATTAAGTACAAGAAGGAATCTCTAAATTGCTTCTAATCTATCCTAGTCTCTTGGGTAGTGACACTGAAGTCTGAACTGAATTGCACTCAATGAGGTTGCCAGACTTGGGAGAAGACAAACACTAATGAATTCAATATTATTCAGGAAAAAAAAAAAAGGAAATTTCTCTAGTTTGAGGAAAAAAGAAAAAGAAATAGCCTGTAGGCTCTATTATTATGCTTAAGCAAACTACTCTTAGCTGTAATCCTTCATTGGCTTTGAACCCAAGTGTCCAGGGATCTAAGATGGCTAGTGGGTGTTTCTAGAGGGAAGGTAGTATTGCTGTCTCAGGAAGTGCTGTGCAGTGGTCTGAGCTCAGGCCCTAAGAGCCCAGTGGACTTTGGCCTGACCCGTTCAGCCTTCTGCCTTTTCTCACTTAGTCCTCTTTGTGTGTACTCCCCTTGCCCACGTTCTCAATCACTGGTGCAACCCAACTTATCCTTCAAGAGTCAGTTCACGTGGTGCTTCTCTTTGAAGCTTATCAAGTATAATCTAAATGCTTATCGCTCCCCAATTTTATCCCTAACACAAACCTCTCTGGGAGCCAAATTTATATAGTCAACATTCTGTTTGGTATCTGCACTGGGAAGTTGCAAAACGTACATGTCTGTAATGCTGACTCCTATTCTACTTCCAAAATATTCTACTCCCAATCTCTGCCATCTCAGTAAATGGAAACAAAATCAACTCAACTGTTAAAACCCAAATCCCCGAATCATTCTTTATCCTATCTTTTCTTTTTTCCATTAGTCACAAGCAATCCAAGTATTAAAAATTCCCCATTCAATATCTATTCTAAATTGCCTGCAATTCTAATGCTATCACCACAACCCAATCAACTATTGTTTCTTACATGGACTGTTTGACTAGCCAAATTGCCCCTGACCCCTCCTGTGTCCCTATCATTTCTTCTCATGTCCTCTATAATCAGTAGTTTATGCAGATGCAAGACAGAGCTCTTAAAATACAAATCAGCTCCTTTCACTCTTGTGCATAAATCTTTTCTTGAATGAATGGACCCACCAAGCAGAATTAGGTGATTCTACCTGTCTTTTTTTTTTTTTTCTACAGAACTTTCCTTTTACTGATCATGTAGTATTTGTGTAGAGAGCGGACTCTTTGCAATTCCCATCCCAACTGTATATCCCTTAACCCCTACACTAAGACTTCCTAAGTTGATAGTTCTAGCACAGTGAAAACAGGACTCAGGTGGGAAGGACATGTGGTAAGGATGAGGTACCCAACAAAGTTGGGGGTCAATCATACACACAGGGTCACACAGAGAGGTGGCAGCTACAACAGGACTGGAATCTGGTCCTCCTGACTCCAGTCCAGTGCTCTCTCTACCACACCTCACTAATCCCTAGTCATAAAGGCATCAGGCAACAGAATATTCACCTTAGTGAGTGACATCACCTCTTAGTTCTAAGAGGGCCACATGTCATTTCCTTCACCAAACACCCAGTTCTGTGCTAGTTTCCATTCCAATTAGACACCGTCTGGAAAACATGAAAGAGTGGAATATTTTCATACGAGACCAGAACTCCAAGTTGGTCAAAGAGAATGCACCAAAGCACTTAGGTTGTCTGGAAAACACACGTAGGTGCTCAAAAGTGTGTGTTTTCATGGAGAAGGATGGACGTTTTGGAGGTTGGTTTAGTACAATGGAGGTTTTTCCAAAAAGTATATGGAAGGCAATGATCTATGACGTATGAGAATGAGCTCCAGAAAGAATACTGTTTTGTAAGACTGCAGAAAAAGAAAAGTACTAATTTCACATATTTCTTAATCATCACATGATGATATTTCCAACCATGGGGAAACCTGTTACTGAGGCTCTGACAGAATACCCACTGATGCCTGGTATATGTCGGCTCCACGTGAGCCTACTCTTCTGTTGTTCCACAGCTGTGGAATCCTACAGGATGGATTGGGTGCGGAAAGGGTGAATAAAGACAGGACTCAGGAACTTAAAGTAGCTGGAAAAATTAGCTTCTGTGGTATGTGTTGTTAAAAGATATGTTGGCTGCTTTTAACTGTCTGTCTTTAGTGTTTTGATTTCTTACCCCTGTGGCATTTGCAGGCTTAGATTTTGGTTTGATTGCATAGGCCACCATAGCTTTAGAGCCACATCAATCTAATGACCTCCTTGTTTAATTAATTGAACAATTCCTCCTTCTGGTTATCCTCTCCTATGTGAGAGATTAACCAAAAACTTACTGTTAGCATCACTCTCAGCTACTATCAAAGTTCAGTTGCTCTTGTCTCATTGTGCTCTTCACAGGTTATAATGTTAGATCCCTAGAAGAATTGTCTTTGCTGTTCACCTCATCGTTCATCTTGTTTCTGTTTCTCCAAGTGCAGTGAGACCATCTTATGGCTGTGACCATGAATTTAAGACCTTTGAGAGAACACAGCACATTAAGGATACTCTAGAGATAACTATTACTGGGATAATACCAAAATACTGGCGTCCCCTGGGGGTCACTAGAGCCCCCACGGACTAAACCAGTTGGTATCAGAATAAATCAAAGAATGCACCTGAAAGGGCATCAGTCTGTTTTAGCCAGGTAGCTTGTTTGTTAATTTCTTATATTTGCTATAATACCAGAGGTGTGGATCCAGGTACAGCAGGAAGTATTTGCTATGGCCAGTCTCTTCCTTGTTCAGCCAATAACTAATATAAAACAATTCTATTATCTAAAACCATCGCAGCAAGAAAATCTAGGGACTTTGTTGTGCAGCTGTGGCCTTAGCAGCAGATACAGAAATAGTTGCCAGAGTTAAGGAGCAGTGTCTGTGCATTAACAGAGTAAAGGAAGTAGTAAAACAGCAAAAGGAATAAAGGTTTCCTATTAAAGATGAGATCTTGATCCATGATCCTGGGAGAGCTGTCCAACACAAGACACTTTCTACTTCTGGAGAGGAACCACCCTAGCCAATTTTAATTTTAGATTTCCAGCTGGCGTGAAGCTCTAAGAGTCTGGAGAAGCCCTTTTACATTGGAGGATGTGGACCCAAGGTTCAAGTCCCTGATGTCTGACTGCCAAATCTTCCAAGGAGGTTCAAAGGCAGCCTTTGTTCTTAGTGATTGCAAATCAGAAAGGTAGGGGGACAATTGGAAACTTGAGGTTGGAGACTCATAATCAGATATTTGTGAAGATATTTTAGAAGAAGTCAGGGTCTAGTTTGGTTTACATATCTATAACAGAACCTCAAAGACAATGAACAGGACTAGAATCTCATATCCACAAGGTTGTATTATAATTTTCTAGTGAAACATATTTTTCCCCTCAATAATCATGCCCATTTCTATCAAAGATAATCACAGTTGAAACTACTTTGTTTCCAAAATAAATCTAATCTCTTTAAACTTGGCTTTATTACTTCCAGAAGTACAGCAAGAATAGTGACTGATCATACAGGCTCTTTCTAAATCCGCTTTGCTGGAACTCTTCATAAGGAATTTTAGATTGGACTTTTAAAAGCCTCTCCAGGCTAAGAAAGCAGACCAAGAACTCACCAGCAGACTCTGCATGAAATACTTACAGATTTGGGTGAATTCCTCTCTTCTCGAAGTCCCCAAATATCCTGAGGTTCCCGTGCCTTCCAGGAAGTGACCTTCCTTACTCATCTGGTAAATACCAGAAATCCTGTAAGCAACATACCAGGCCAGTTTTCCCAAGAGGGTTTTATTAGCACCATAAAGACAAACTTAGTTGCTTGAGACTGTCTGATCATATTTTATTTTACACATATTCTAAAACATGACATTCTAGTCAAAGCCTTGGTATTACAATCAATGTTTCCATTTGTGTCCTATTACTGAGGGAATAGATTCTTTTATTATTATTATTTATTTGAGAGAGAGAGAGAGAGAGAGAGAGAGAGAGAGAGAACATAAGTGGGGAAGAAGGGCAGAAGGAGAGAAGTTGTGAAAAAAATTGTAGTCGTCCTTATCAGTTCATTCAATCCCATTTTTTTTTTTTTTTTGAGAGAGAGAGAGAGAGCACATGCAGGTAGGGTAGGGGCAGAGAGAGGAAGAGACAGAATCCCAAGCAGGCCTGATGCTGTCAGTGCATAGCCTCAAGTGGCACTCAATCCCACAAACGGTAAGATCATGACCTGAGCTGAAATCAAGAGTTGAACAAAACCCACTGAGCCACCCAAGCGCCCCTCAATCCTGTATTTTAAATTCACATTCTGTTTGAATCCAGGTTTTCCATTAGTTCTGGAAGTTCTTACCCAGTTCAGTTTCATGATCTTAAAGTTATCAGAAACCTACGGTCTAAAGTACTCAGCGGAGTCTTTCCCATGAATCTCTCTGAAGATGAGGCATCTTTGCAAAAGCATCAGTGTAAAATAATGACTGTCGGTATATAACAAAAAGACTTTCAAAAAAATAGCCACAGTTAAAGATCTGATGAAAGTTCATTTGATAAGGAAATGTAATTATTTCCATGGCATACAATAATTTAAGATAATAATTGAACAAGGAGAGATTGAAAAATTTATATAAACTTTAAACAACTTTTGGAATACCTGTATTAGTCACACGTATCCATGAATCATTTCTTATTTTATAATGTTTCTCCTGTAGTTTAAAATGCTCAAAGAAAGACTTAAACAACTGCCCTGAGAGTTAGCAATAATTGCTAGGATCCTAGCTACAGATGGAGTGTGCCCACATTTCTGTCCAGCTGTATCTAGCCACAAGGGAGGTACAAGCCACACTTCTGTTAGGCCGTTATTTTGGGGGACACCAACCTGATGGTTGCCAAGCCAAGTTCTCAGGACACAAAATGAGACAAAGAAGAAGGCAATAGCTGTCCCTGGGCGACAAAGGATCAATAACCAATGTTTGTTCCTGTCAACGTGAATTTGGAAAGCCAGACTTCAGTAAGATTTCTTACCCTTTGCTGGCTTCTGCCAGTTCTCCAAGGATCCCACGTGCAGGCTCCAGAGCCAGTTGATGTCCCAGGAGATCTGCTCTGGGGCACCAGACACTCTGGAAGAGGAAAAGTAGTTTTCCCTCTACCCTTTACAGCGAGTGCCTGGCCAAGACACCTTTATCTCCAGGGCACCTCCTAAATGGATAAGCTTATCTAAAATGGTTAAAAGTTCTCCGTAGTGGTCTCCAAAATTCAAGATTATCTTTGGTAAAGTTAACCCTGTTCAGCCTTAAAGCAAAATGTTATTCACCTGGGCTTCACACTGGACCCAGCCCAGCTTAGGTCGGATTCAGTCTGGTTCCTAAGGAGGAACCACTCCGACCCGGGCACATTTCAGCCCCAACTGGGTCTGGTTTCCACATCGGAACCACTCTGTTCCTGGACCCGGGGAGGTTTCTTAAGGGGACCCCGTCCAACTCCGGGCAGTTTCTGGACCCAGTGTAACTCTGGCCGGGTCAGGTTTCCCAGTCGGAACTGCTCTGTTCCCGGACCCGGCGGGTTTCCCGGTCGGACCCAGTCCAATTCGGGGCGGTTTCCGGACCGAGGGTAACTCTGGGCGGGTCAGGTTTCCCGGTCGGACCCAGTCCAACTCCGGGCAGTTTCCGGACCCAGTGTAACTCTGGCCGGGTCAGGTTTCCCAGTCGGAACCGCTGTTCCCGGGCCCGGCGGGTTTCCCGGTCGGAACCAGTCCAACTCGGGGCAGTTTCCGGACCGAGGGTAACTCTGGGCGGGTCAGGTTTCCCGGTTGGACCCAGTCTAACCCTGAACGGCTCAGGTTTCCCGGTCCGACCCAGTCTGACTCTTGCGGGTTTCTGGACCCTGGTGTGGACGAAGCAGTGCCGCGGTCAAGTCTGAAAGCTCCTCCCGGAAAGCTGGGGAGCTGCGACCCAGGCTGCCAGAGAGACCTCCCCACCTCCTCCAGACACAGCGGAGCAGCGGCGCAAGGAGCTCAGCAGGTACTGCGCCTTGTCGGGCCTTGTTCCTGGGGCGCCCGGCTCGGTGTCCTCTCCTCCTCTCTCCTGTCACCAGAACTGTTAAAAGATAAACTGAGGCACAGTAACATTTTTTTAAGAGCTTGAGCAAAACCATTTTGAAAAGGGCAGCGCCGAACCAGAAGTGGCTAGGAGCGCTGCTACACCAACAGGAGCTGGAGAGAGACTGTGGTAGAGAAAAGGCAGAGGCAAAGCAAGACAGTTATTGATTGGCTATAGCTTAGAGCCTAGTTGGCTGTCTGTGATTGGTTGTCTTTAGCATTTATAAGATAACCCTGGGACTTGTACAGGCTTAGATTTTGGTTAGCTGATGTAGCCCCCGCGCCCCCCCCCCCCAACCAGTGTAATGGCCACCTTGTTTAATGAATTTAACCTTGTCTACACCTAAACCATGTGGAGAATAATAGAACTTTGAACTAGAAACTGAGACAGCCCCCAAGCTGTGCTCCTACTTACCTCAAGCAAGAGACTCTCTGAGCCTCTGATTCCCTACTTTCAATGTGAGGAGCTCAGCTGTATTGGAATACCGCAGAGCATCGCCCATGGAACAGCACTTTTCAAGATGCTGAAGTTTAGAATCTGTGCTAAAGTGAGTTTGGGTAGAAGTTATGACACATATGACACGTTATGATTCATGATGCATAATAGCTATCAAAAGCCCTAATGAATCCTTTAGCAGTGGAACTCATTTTTCCATGGAATCTTTGAAAGGCATCCTGTAGAAACAAGGTCCTGCAGAATTCTTTGGGAAAGACTGGATGAAGTGCTTTCAAACATTTCTTTGGGATTTAATCTATGATCTCGTGGAGAGTACGCTAGACCTTGTAACTGGAAGTTCCAGATAATTAACTCGCATTCAATTTTTCCAGGAGTTTTTTTTTTTCCCCTTTTTTCTTTTTTTTGCTTTTTTTTTTTTTTTTTTTTTTTTTACCTTTCTACTCTTAGTCAACTGTTCCATATATTCATTTTTTATGTGTATTAGTCAGGACTCTTTTAGTCTCTAGTTACAGAAACCTAATTGAAACAGGAAATGGTTTGAGAGTGGATCTTTTAACCTATCATACCTGAAAAGTTCAAGGATAGTATAGTACACTAGATTATCAGCAAAGATGGGTACCACAGCCCCTCCCATTTCTGTGCCCTGATAATGCTCTATAAAATCGGGTTGTGGATTCTGTTTCTGCTGTTCTTCATTCTGACCTGAACTTGTGGGTTGCTGTGGCCAATAAAATGTGGCAGAAGTGATGCTGTTGTAGTCTGGGCCCAGCCCTTAAGAGTTTTGATTGCTTCCTTTTTTGCTCTTTTGGAATGCAGCCACCGCGTACATAAGCTGGAGCTAGACTACTGAATTACAAGAGAACACTCAAAAGACATGGAAGGAGGGGAGGAGATGGAGACAGGGAGAAAGATGGAGGGAGGGAAATGGAGGGAAGGAAGGAAGTTAAGGGAGGGAGGAGACCAGGGAGAGACCCACCACATGGATGAGAACTGAGGATAAGAGTGAGTGAGGCCCCTGGGCCATGTTTGTACTGCTTTTCGCTAAGGCAGAATGTTGGAGGATAAGGTACCATTTTCCTAGCTTTGATTTGTTTAAAAAAAAAAACAAAAAACCCAGAGAATTAGCAGGTCTGAAACGTTGTGTCAGAATATATTTTGATTCTCATTTCCCTGATAGCTAATGATGCTGACAGTCTTTTTTATGTGGCTAGCAGATATAAACCTGCAGGCTCTCTCACTTGGGGATTCTCTCTGGAACACCTCTTTTAATTCTAAAATGTTTGTTTTCTCTTCTTTTTTTTTTTTAAATTTTTTATTTTTTAAAAATTACATCCCAAGTAGCATATGGTGCAACAATGATTTCAGGAGTAGATTCCTTAGTGCCCCTTACCCATTTATCCCATCCCCCCTCCACAACCCCTCCAGCAACCCTCAGTTTATTCTCCATATTTATGAGTCTCTTCTGTTTTGTACCCCTCCCTGTTTTTATATTATTTTTGTTTCTCTTCCCTTATGTTCATCTGTTTTGTTTCTTAAGGTCCTCATATGAGTGAAGTCATATGATTTTTGTCTTTCTTGGACTGACTAATTTCATTTAGCATAATACCCTACAGTTCCATCCACGTAGTTGCAAATGGCAAGATTTCATTCTTTTTGATTACTGAATAATACTCCATTGTATTTTAAATTATTTTGAGGGATATATCTAGAGTTGAAGAAGAAATAACACAGAATCAATAATTGTAAATAATAGGTCAGTAGTTTTTTAGGAAATCATTTATTTCAAAAAGTGTCATATTCAAATCTTTTGTATTTTTAAAAAATGTTTATTTATTTATTTATTTTTTATTTTTTATTTTTTGAGAGAGAACAAGCAGGGAAGGGGCAGGGGGAAAGAGGGAGACACCGAATCTGAAGCAGGCTCCAGGCTCTGAGCTGTCAGCACAGAGCCCAGTGCAGGGCTTGAACTCATGAACTGTGAGATCATGACCTCAGCTGAAGTCAGAAGCTTAGTTTAACCAACTGAGCCACCCAGGTGCCCCAAAATCTTTTGTATTTTAATCAGACAAGTAGATATTACTTACGTTTCTTTTAAATATATGATATTGGTTATAAAAAGTGTTATTTTTAAACATTTTTTTTAACATTCATTTTTTGATAGAGACAGAGTGTGAGTGGGTGGGGGAGGGGCAGAGAGAGAGGGAGACACAGAATCTGAAGCAAGCATCAGGCTCTGGACTGACAGCACAGAGCCTGATGCGGGGCTCGAACTCACGGACCGTGAGATCATGACCTGAGCTGAAATCAGGTGCTAAACTGACTGAGCCACCCAGGCGCCCCATAAAAACTGTTCTTAACAAAAGTAAAGTATGAGAATATTATAGTCTGTTCCAAAAGGCTTTTCACAAATGAGAAAATATTTAAATGTGTTCTTCAGATTTGTCATAATCAGAATGTATTGGTAAATGACATAGTAAATTGTCCTTAACTCTCCAGAAAGAAGAGTGAGTGAGGTCTCTGGGCTGTTGTAACCCCAGTCAAGCTACAGACTGAACGGAGCTTCCTTGTTGATGCCAATCAACACAATGTGGAGCAGAAGAGCCACTAACTAATCAAAAAATTTAAGAAATTAAAAAAACAAAAAGCCATTGTGGTTTTAAGTCACTGTGTTGGGAGGTATGTTAAATAGCACTAGATAACTGACAAAAGACAAAATAGTGCTACCATAACAAAAATATAAAATACATGGCATTAGCTTTGGAACCAGACTGTCGGTAGAGGCTATAATAGGGTGATGAAGAAAGATACTACTAAATGGAAGATGTTTGAGAAATGTGGAAATTCTTATTGGAGACTGGGAAAAGTATCCCTTGTGTTATGAGTGGAAACATTATCACCTATAGGAAAGTAGAAAATTTAAGGCAAAAAGGACCTAATGAACTTGTGAACCTTGCCAAGGAAGTTTTCAAGAAGAATATTGACAGTATTCACTGGCTTCTTTTATTTGCTATGCTAAATTAAGGGAATGGAGGAATAAATTAAGAAAAACCTGTTCAGTTTCCAAGCAGAATTTAGAGAAAATATTTCCAATCTAGGTATTGTGGGCTTGGTGTATAAAACCCTCTCTCACTCCCATTACTCCAGCTGGCCTAGGATTAGAAAAGTAAGAAACAGTCCCAGGGAAAATATCAAATCCTGGGTTCTGCCAGTGAAATGTGAGAATGGGGTCAAGGTAAAATCAAAAGTGTTCTTAAAAGACCCATTATTAGGATATCAGAAATTATTAAAATTCTTGAAACCTCTGTCAGTCCATAGTTCTGAGAACTTAAACTTTTTTTTTTTTTTTTTTTTTTGAGAGAGAGAGAGAGAGGGTACAAGTGAGCAAGGGGCAGAAAGAGAGAGAGAAGCAGAGCTTGTGTTTTACCCAAAGCAGGGCTCGAGTTCATGAACCCTGAGATCATGACCTGAGCTGAAGTCAGAGGCTTAACTGACTGAGCCACCCAGATAGTCCATAATTCTGCGAACTTAAGAGTATTGTCCACAGCACCCAGATTCACAACCCCAAGTAGAGAGCTCCAGTTTGCAGAGATGTATAGACATGTGGAGCAGATTATAATTTGTCTAATGGAGCAGATTATAATTTGGTATATAGAGGGCCCACAAATTTGCTTATGTTAGTCTGACTGTCCTAATCTCTTTAAAAAATTTATTCCATTGAGGTAAAATTTACATACAGTAACTATCACTGATTTTATGTATGCAGTTTGTTGAGGTTTTTTTTTTTTTAATTTTTTTTTTCAACATTTATTTTTATTTTTTGGGACAGAGAGAGACAGAGCATGAACGGGTGAGGGGCAGAGAGAGAGGGAGACACAGAATCGGAAACAGGCTCCAGGCTCTGAGCCATCAGCCCAGAGCCCGACGCGGGGCTCGAACTCCCGGACCGCGAGATCGTGACCTGGCTGAAGTCGGACGCTTAACCGACTGCGCCACCCAGGCGCCCCAAGTTTGTTGAGTTTTGATAAATGTATGCAGTCAGGGAACCATCACTAAAATCAAGATACAGAATATTTTAATTATCCCTTTGTCATCAAACCCCTCAGCCCAGCAAAGATTTGTGATAGCTGTGGATTTGCTGTCTGTTACTATAGTTTTGCCTTTTCTGTAATTTCCTACAAGTAGAGTTAGGTGGTATTTAAGAATTTGTGCCTACCTACTTTCCCTTATAATAATCCTTTTGAAATTTATCAATGTAACATACATATCAATAGTTTGCTTCTATTTACGGCTGATTAGTATACCATCGGTGTGGGTATACCACAGTTTCCTTATCCTTTTACCAGTTGATGGACATTTGAGTTTTTTTCTGTGGTTTGACTATTAAGAAAAAACCTGCTATGAACATTCCAGTACAGGTGTTTATGTGAGTATAGGCTTCCATTTTTCTTAGATTAATACTTAGGAATGGGGTTGCTGGTTGTAGAGTAAGTATATATTTAATGTTATAAGAATCTGCCAAACTACTTTTTCAAGTGATTCAGCATTTTGCATTACAAGTAACAACTGGGCACACCAGTTACTCCATATGCTCACAAGTACATGGCATGTCTATTAAACTCACAAAATCCATTTGGTAGGTATATATGGTGTCTCCTGGTTTGAATTTGAACGTCCATGCATGTGCTTATGGCCATTTCATTTTTCAAACAGAACAAACTGTTTTGTTATTGAGTTGTGAGAAAAAAAAACTTTAACAAATATGAATCCTTTATCTAAGATGTATATTTTGCCAATTTTTCCTTGCTTACTCTCTGATGTACTTTATTCCTTTTTTTTATGTTTTATTTATTTTTGAGAGAGAGAGAGAGAGAGCATGATCAGGGGAGGGAACAGAGAGAGAGAGGGAGACACACAATCTGAAACAGGCTTCAGTCTCTGAGCTGTCAGCACAGAGCCCTATGTGGGGCTCAAACTCAAGAACTGTGAGATAGGACCTGAGCTGAAGTCGGGCGCTCAACTGACTGAGCCACCCAGGTGCCCCCCTTCTTTATTTCTTAATAATAGTTTTCAAAGAATAAAATTTTTATTTTTGATAAAATTTGATTTATGTTATCTCACTCTTGGTTCATGATTATATGTTCTAAGAAGTATTTGTCTAAACAAATGCCAAGGAGATTCTTCTGTGTTTTCTGCTAGAAGTCTCATAGCTCGGGCTTTTATGGTTAGCTTTGTGATGCATTTCAGGTTAATTTTTGTATGGTGTGATTTATGGTCAAAATTCTTTTTTTCTTTTTATTGTGGATCTTCAGTTTCTCCAACACTGGTGAAAAGACAGTCATGGGTTGACTGGGTGGCTCAATCTATTAAGCGTCCTATCCTTGATTTCGGCTCAGGTCATGATCTCATGGTGGTGAGATTGAGCCCTACATCAGGGCTCTGTGCTAAGGGTGGAGCCTACTTGGGCTTCTCTCTCCCTCCCTTTCTATCTGCCCCCCACCCACTTGTATTCTTTCTTTCTCTCTCTCTCTCCCTCCCTCTCTTTCTCTCTCTCTCAAAATAAATAAATAAACATTTTTTTAAAAATTTAAAAAATAAAAAAGAGGGGCACCTGGGTGGCTCAGTCAGTTGAGCATCAACTTCAGCTCAGGTAATAATCTCATGGTTTGTGATTTTGAGCTCTGCATTGGGCTCACTGCTGTCAGCACAGAGCCCGGTTCACATCTTGAGTCCCCCCCACCCTATCTCTAAAACGTCCCCAGCTCTCGCTCTCTCAAAAATAAATAAACATTTAAAAAAATAAAAAAATAAAAAAAAAAAAGAGAGAGAAGACAGTCATTCACCTATTGAATTACCTTGATATCTTTTCCAAAAATATATTGACCACATATGTGTGTGTCTATTTCTGGACTTTCAATTGTGTTCCACTGACCTATATATTTCTTTACTTATGCCAATACCACATTATTTTATGTCTCTATAGTAAGTCTTGAAAATAAGTAGGTTTAGTCCTCCAACTATGTTTTTTATTTTTCTAGTAACATTTTGCCCTTCCAGGTCATTTGCATTTCCATATACATTTTTTACATGTTTATTCATTTTGAGAGGGGCTGCAGAGAGTGAGAGGAGACAGAGAATCCCAAGCAGGTTTCATGCTGTCAGTGCAGAGCACAACATGGGGCTCAATCTCATTAATCTTGAGATCCTGACCTGAGCTGAAATTAAGAGTGGGACTCTTAACTGACTGAGCCACCCAGGCACCCACATTGACATACATATTTTATGATTAGCCTATCTATTTTTTCTATAACAAATTAGCTGAGATTTTGACTGGGATGGTTACAAATCTGATAAAAAACTGTTCTTTTAATGAATTGTGTCTTCTCATTGTGGATATGGTATATCTAATTACTTAGGTCTTTAGTTTGTCTCAGCATTATTTTGTAGATTTCAGCCCTTGGGCATATTTTGTTAACTGTATCCCTAAGTATTTCATAATTTTGATGTTATTGTAAGTGGTACCTGAAAATTTTACACTTTTAGTTGTTTATTGTTAATATATACAAATAAGTTATTTTTCAAGAAAATAATTTAACTGAAAGTCACATAAGGTTAATCATCTTAAAGTGAGCAATTTGATAGCATTTAGTATATTTGGAATATTGTGCAATCATCAGTTCTGTCACATTTCAAAACATTTCCATCATTTCTAAGTAAAGTCTCTTTCCCCTAGCACTGGCAACCATCGATCTTTATTCTCTGTTTATGGATTTATCTAATCTGAATATTTCACATAAATTGAATCATACTTATGTGACGTTTTTTGTCTAACTTTTTAAATTTAGAATAGTGTTTTCAAGACCTACATTGTAGCATGTATCAGTATTCATTTTTTATACATAAATAATGTTCTGTTTCATGGATATACCACTTTCTGTTCATCCATTCATCTATTGATGGATGTTTGGGCAGATATTTGGACCTTTAGGTATTATGATTAGTAATGCTATAAACATGTGTACATGTACTTATTTGAGTACTTCTCTTTAGTTCTTTTGAGTGTACACCTAGGAGTGGAACTGCAAGATTATATAATAATGTTATGTTTAATTTTTTGAGAAACTGCCGAACTGTAGTGGCTGAACCTTTTGCATTTCCACAAGATATGTGCTAGGGTTCCAATTTCTCCATTATTTTCCAGCACTTGTTCCTGCCTCCCACCCCCATTATAACTATCCTAGTGAGCAGGGGAGAGGGGCAGGGAGAGAGAGAGGGAGAGAGAGGGAGAGAGAGGGAGAGAGAGGGAGAGAGAGAGAGAGAGAGAGAGAGAGAGAATCTTAAGCAGACTCCACACTCAGCGTGGGGTCCGATGTATGTGAGGCTCAGTCCCACAAACCATGAGATCATGACCTGAGCCAAAATCAAGAGTCAGATACTCAGCCAACTGAGCCACCTAGGCACACCAGCATTTTTTCATATTCTTGTTGTCTGTTGATATATCTTTTATTTATTTTTGCTTATTTTTTGATATGCTATGTGTATTTGTTATGACACCTTTCAAATAAAGCTTTTCAAATAAAGCCAAACAGGCTTATGGAAGATGTAGATAAAATTCCAAGTGGGATCATACTCTGCCATCTCTCTGACATGATCTCAAAGGTAGAGCAATATATAAATTTCTGGGCTGTCAAATACATAAATTGTACCAGAGGTGAAAGATATTTCAAAGAGGTTTTACAGCCTGGACATGCATTAATTTATCCACTTGGTCATTTGTAAAATATTTATGGAGCAGAATGTAAATAAATACATTTTGTACTTAGAATGATTTTCATTCAAACTCCAACTCAGGGATATATGAAATGATTTTGAGTACATCAGTTATTTTCTCTGATCCCAACATCATTATCCTGCAAGGGAGAATAATCATAGTTACTTTACAGGGTTGCAGTAAAGATGAACTCAGATTATGTTTGTAAGGTGTTAGTTCAAGGACAGAAATGTGAAATAGTTTGAGCTTATCTAATATAAGGAAATTTGGAAGCTAAAATGGAAAATATGTTTTTTGTTTGTTTTGTTTTGTTTTTATCCTTTAGTACCATATATACTTTGTGCAGGAGAGAACTCAAATCACTAGGATACTCGGAGAGAGAGCCAGATATGTGGAAGGTTAGACTGTGGCTATGATCCAGTTGTAGCTGACTTCACTTTCTTTAGAGGGAGAGACATTGGTGCTATTATAATTAGAGGTAGAGACTGCTTGTAAATTGCAACCTGCTTTACCTATGAAAAGATGGTCAATAGTGTGCCATCAGTAGGATCTGATTAGAGTACGTCAGACATATGAAAGTTATCCCTCAACTGTGGAGCTGTAATTAAAAGTCTGAGAACGAGTGAATTAAGGTAGAGTCAGCAAATGGACCTACTGTATGTCACTATTATCCCCTCCTGTGCTTTGGAAGACGTCTCTATCAAATCCTAGTATTCATTGAGCTAGGATGTAGCCTAAAGACCTTCATGACTTCAGGATCAAATGGATATGATGCTTTAGAAGAAATATACTTCACTTTTTGTTTTAGATATAGATGGGGACAGTAAGTAAAGTTTACACGTATTTATTAATTTCATTTCATTGGTAGTGGCTGCATCATGGTGTAGAGGAGGATTCTGGAATTTTTTGTTGTTCCAGCTTTCACAAAAGAGAACCATTGATGATACCTGTTCTAGTATTTTTTTCGGAGGTCCTGGAAAAGCATTTTTGTCCCCAGCCTTCTCTCTCATAAAGCCTAAATCAATATAATGTTGTTATTTAAATGACATGCATAGTCCTAAGTCTGTAAAATGACAGTGCTATTCAATTTAGTAAGAGTAACCATACGAATAAGCATGGGGTGCTGTGAGAGAAACAAAGAATGATATCACAACTGGTTTACAGAAAGAGGATGTATCACAGGATGCTTCAAAGGGAGTAGCAGATAAACTCAGCCTTAGAGAATAAGATAGGGAAAGGCACAGTATTCTAGACGGAAGGGTTGTCTGAGCAAGGACTAGAAGCCAGAAATACGAGTGTAAGAGATGCCAGAGAAAGCCAGTTGTACTGGGCCATAAAGGGAAAAGCAAGGAGTGGTAGGGCTGAATCTAAACAAGTCAGCCAGGACTTGCATCAAAAAAGGTCTTGAGGGGCGCCTGGGTGGCGCAGTCGGTTAAGCGTCCGACTTCAGCCAGGTCACGATCTCGCGGTCTGTGAGTTCGAGCCCCGCGTCGAGCTCTGGGCTGATGGCTCGGAGCCTGGAGCCTGTTTCCGATTCTGTGTCTCCCTCTCTCTCTGCCCCTCCCCCGTTCATGCTCTGTCTCTCTCTGTCCCAAAAATAAATAAAAAACGTTGAAAAAAAAATAAAAAAAAAAAAAGGTCTTGATTTTCCTGTTAAAGTATTTGTACCATTTCATAAAGATGGGATTCTGAAAGTAATTAAGGCCAGAAGTGACATGATCGAATTGTGTTAGGAAAAAGGTAGCACTACATGCAATACCCACTGAAGCACCAATTAGAAGGAATAATTGTGTTTGGAAGCAGCCATCTGGGCTTCTAGTCCTTGTTTTAGGACTAAGTCATTGCATGGCATTAAGAAGACAGGTTCCTCTTTCCGGATCTCAGTCACCTCAAATGGAAAAGGATTGAGTTGGACAAAATGATTTCACTGGGCTCTCATAGATGTAATCTTTCTTTCTTTTTTTTTTTTTTTTAACCAACCCTTTAATATTTGGCTTATATAACTATCTGCTCCTTAGTTGCATCATTTTAATAATAGAATTACCTCTGGGTTTCCTACCATGTATAAAGAAAGTGCATGGTACAAATGAAGTTATAAATCATTTTGGAGAATGAGAAGATATTCAAGCAAAGATGACAAATCATCAGTTTGTTTTCTAAATAAATAGTTAGCTCATAGAAAATGGGAAAACTGCAGGTGTAATATGGCAGAGAGTGAGGAAAGAACTGTGTCACCTTATTCTCAATTTAGGGGTCTAACTGCCTAGTACTATACGAAATTTTATAGATCTCTAGTTCCATGACTTTTAGTTTCTATTCCTCACACCTTAGCTATTATGTAGAGGTCCCCGAGGGACTATCTGTGAGAAGGATGGGTCTTTCTTCTGTTCCAATTAGAGTGATTCCAGTTTTATTTATTCTTTAGTACTGGGTATCTTTCCTTCTCTCTTTTCTTCTGCTTGTCTTCCATATGGAACATTCTCTTTTCTACTCCATGTTATTCTGATAAAACTGGCAAATACTTAGCCTTGACTCTTTAACAATGGACATAAGCCACCTCGTTGACTTTCTCAGAGTGTAACAGATAGGGAGTGGGGTAGATGGGGGAAAATGTTCTCCCTTCCTCTTTCTTGTGGATCCGTCTTGCAGTCACACTTTGAGGGTCTGTCTGAGACTGAAGTCACGTAGATACAGGTACAGGGGAGGTGCAGAGATGGATCTCTAGAGGACAGATTTTGATCCCTGAGCTAGCCATATCTGACATATGTTTTTTCTTTTTACCTTTCTGTTTTACTTCTAAGCTTGTTTGAATTCTGTTTCTGCCACTTGTCATGTAGAGTTTTGAGAAGTATTTATATATGAGGATTTCATGTATGACTTTATTTAAGGAAAGATTTTTTTCCACTGTTTTTCTCTGACAAAATATAAATTTGGGAACCACTGATCTCATCCAATGTAATTGTTTACAGAAGAGGTAACTGAAGGAAAATACACGGTCACTTTCCCAATGTTACACAGCAAACACTTGGCAGAGGTGGTACCAGAATGCAAGGTCTGTATTTGTTTTATCTCCTCACGGCATTTGGAGCTGCTTGTCTCACTCTGATGTATCTGCCACATGCATAATGCTACCACCCACCTCAACCCAACATCACTGTGACTTACCAAATATGGAAAAAGAATATTTCCAGTGTCCAGTAGGGAAATATTTGAGGAAGAAGGCTTATCCATCTCAACAGAGACCCAGCAAAGACTTCCCACATTAGCCACACACAGAGTTGTGTTTAGCAATAGAGAAGGAAAATGTGCCCAATCAACAAGACAATGTGGAAATGGCCCTGCAGGATTCTTGGAAGCCCATATCCCCTACAGGGGCAGTACTGCTTGGATGCTATTAGTGGTTGTATCATTATGGTACTGGAGCACCACCTCCTGGTTATCTTGGAAGTTCAGTTTGCCTTTCTAGTCAAAGAAGGTCCAATATTTACTAGCAATTTAGTAGTTTAGAGCTGGATGAAGAGTCTGTAAAATGGCATAGTCCATCACTTCTTTTTTATGGATGAGGAGACAGGCTCAGGAAAAATATTCTTTCCATGACCATAATAGCCAATTAAGAGAAATAATAGAAGAAGTTAAATGTATTGATTCCCTATGAGGTACCTAATTCTGTGGTTGCAAATGAGGATTTTTGAATATGAGGAACTAAAACTAGTCCTGAGGTGGGGGGAATGAGGGAGTATGTGGGGCAACTTATAGAACTGAGATGTCAATTGAACAGCTGGATCAGAAAAAAGAAACAATTGGGGACCTAGGTAGGAGTTATAGGCATTCTCTTTAGGACACCATCCCAATGCAATATGAATCAGCTTGAAATGTTTCCCATTCTCATATTACTTCACTCAAGATTTAAATCTGGAGGAGCTGAAGACTGATTGGCCTAGCTTCAGACACTTGCAAACACATGGTAAGAAAGTGTAAGAGCCCCTGAATGATAGTTCCGTGGAGACCTTATAGGAAATACCCCCATAGGGAGAAGTATTTTCCCAAAGAAACTTGAGTGCTGTTCCCAAAAGAAGAGGAAAGGGATGCTAGGGAGACAAAAACAACAGATGTCTACTGCAGTAACAAAGCCAAGAATATGACTCAGGCATTTCCAGAGTAGGGTCATGAAGCAGCTACTCACAGACCAGAACATGTATTCATATTCAGAGAGCTTCCTAGGCATTGCAGATACCTTAGCTCCAAAGCATGGAAAGTCATTAGTTAAGCATCTCTAAGTATCTGAGGTACCTCTTCCTCAACATTGTTTGCTTGACTGTTCATTCATCTCCAAATAAGGGCTATTCCTTTTCAACTATTCCAGGGCCTGTCACCAGGTATTATATACAAGACCATTTAAGTAATACCTGGGCCTTGATACTAGTGGGAAATATGAAGGACTCAATGGAAACACTACAAAACTACAGCATTTTTAAAGTCTCCTCTTCCATATATGGTCCTTATTAAGACTTCTTTTAGCTCAAGGCTTCTCTACTTTGGCACTGTTGACATTTTAAGTTGGTTGATTTTTGTTTTTGTTGTGAGCATCTCTGGCCTCTATCCACTAGATGCCAGTAGTAACCCCTCACTTGTAACAGTCAAAAATGTCTTTGGACTTTGCCAGTTGTCACCTAGGGGCAGAGGTCCTAGTTGATAACTACTAATCTGTATGTTTGGAGATGACTCTGGGGATTCAGGAAATCAATTTAATTTCTGCCTCAGAGGGAGCATTTCATTAATCGATACCATTCCATAATGGGAGAATTTGTCCTGGAAAGGAGGGTGTTCATTCTATATCCAGGGATATGAAGCAGATACTGGGTGAATACTGGTTAGTGATGCTGTAGGGAGAAGAAGGACATCAGATAGGTGTGGGGTTTTGCTTTGTTTTGTTTGGTTTTGTTTTATTCTTATAAATAAATTCAGATTCAGTCACTAGGTAATTTTATTTCTGTTTGTTCCATAAATGTGTTTCTATTCAGGTGTTTTGTTTTGCTTTAGTTATAAAGAGCCCAACGAGACTCATTTTAACTCAAAGAAAGGAGTATGTGTATACATGAAATGGAAAAGAGAAGTCATAAAAAGTCAAGGTATTTTATAGGACCCAGTGCTTCCTCTCTCTCTTTCCTTCCCTCAGGAAGCTCACAGTCAGTCTTTTGATGTTTCCCTGACCTTTTGATCTGTTTTCTTCTTTCCACCAGCTGGCCAGCTTTGCTTTTTTGCAGTTATTACTTCTTCATGACTTGAGTTTTTCAGTGACTCATTAAGGCAACTCTGAACTCATTCTCTAATTACTAACCTTAAGAATTTAGCTCCTGGGATGCCTGGGTGGCTCAGTCAGTTGAGTGTCCGACTCTTGATTTCAGCTTAGGTCATGACCCCAGAGTCATGGGATCTAGCCTCCAGTTGGGCTCCATGCTGAAATGGAGCCTGGTTAAGACTCGCTCTCTCTTCTCTTCTCTTCTCTCTCTCTCTCTCTCTCTCTTTCCCCTCCCCACCCTTCCCCTGTTGCCACATGCATGTTCATGCTCTCTCTCTCTCCCTCTCACAGATTGAAAAAAAAAAAAAAAGAATTTGGCTCCTAACCTAAAATTTTCTTTTTTCAATAGTTCCAAGTTGTAATTTGTGGGGGGAAAAAAGAGAATCTAAAAGGCTAGTTTATCCTTTTGCACTAGGCAACAACCTGGGTAATTAGTCTGTGTATGGATTAGTTTCTGTATTTGTTACTGTGTGTGGTTACAAATAACAGAAAAAAACTGATTCAGTTGGCTTAAACAATAAAGAAAGTCTGTCATCTAATAATATGAAGTACTAAAGTTGGACCTCTCCCGGGTGATTGAATTCAGTATGTCTTTGATGACTGAAGGATCTGGGATATGGGTTCTTCACATCGGTCTGCTTTGCTGTCTTCAGCACATTGCATGTAAGTCCAGTTGTAAGGCCAGTTCCCCCCCTCATGATCATTGTTGTAGCCAGTCTAAGCAGCTCAACCAAACACAGAAACACCCTGTATAAGAAGAAACTTACGAAGTTTTCTTCTTAAGAATCAAAACCTCCTTTCTAGAAGTTCATGAGGGGACTCTCCCATATTGACCTGACGTTGTATTAACTAGAATTATGACACATGCCGTGCTTAAACCAAATGCTGGCAAAGATAATGCGGTTACTATGATTGGCTTAGGTTTTACTTTTGAGCAAGAGAGTCAGCTTTCCTAAATGACTGATAACCTGTACAATTAGATGTTTGTAGTAACTAATTGTGTCTGATTCAGCCAGATTTGGATTGAGTGGCCACTCTTTGTCCTTTCTTCTGTAGCCAGTGGCAATGAGATCCCATGGCATAAACTTGCTATCTAGCTAGCCTATGGACATGTTGTTCCTTGGGTCTGTACCCACCCTAAATCCAATAGATTGTGTTCAGGAGCTCACATGGTGAAAATGGTGGCTTCCTATGTGGCAGGGACTGTGAGAAGGGCATTTTTCTTCAGATGGGGCTTGAGGAGCTATTAGTATGATGATCATGTGCCCAATACAAAACTTTATTTCCCATTTCTCTTCTCTATGTCCTTATCTTCCTCATTTATTCAAGTATCTGTTTATCAGGCCTGTGTTGAATGCCTACTACGTGTCAAACCCTTTGGAAACAGAGATGAATAAGGTACAGGGCAGAAATCAAGGAGTCCATGGTCTTGGTGTGGATACAGAAGTATACGGGGAAATTTACAAGGCATCTGAGGGTGCTTGTGTAGAAGTATGTCAAAGAACATATAAAGTAATTAAAGAGGGCCTGATTTTACATAGAAGAATAAATTAGGTAGTGGAGCAAGAGGAAGGCAAAAGCAACTAGAGTCCTTCATTCAAGGAATTTCCAGTGGAGGTTGCAATGATTAGTAATAGCTTAATGCTGCCAAGTACTCCAAGAAATGTGTGATTCTTGTTAGGAGTCTATGTTAGCAAGAAAGTACCAAACAGTGGCATTTCTGGAAAAAAATAATGAGTTGGCTTATAAAAGATGGTCTTTTTTGGCTTCAGTTTTCAGTCTTTAATGATGCTAAAAGTAATAATAGAATTATTTACATTCTAATACTGTCTGATAGTGTTTAATGTACCTTAATATCTTTTAGCAAAATGCATTTTTGTATCAGCCCTATGAGTCCTACAGCAGAGCTATCTTTATCCCCATTTGAGATGGTCCTGGAGGGGCGCCTGGGTGGCTCAGTCGGTTGGGCATCCTACTTCAGCCCAGGTCACGATCTCGCGGTCAGCGAGTTCAAGCCCCGCGTCAGGCTCTGGGCTGATGGCTCGGAGCCTGGAGCCTGCTTCCGATTCTGCGTCTCCCTCTCTCTCTGCCCCTCCCCTGTTCATGCTCTGTCTGTCTCTGTCTCAAAAATAAATAAACGTTTAAAAAAAAAAAAAAAAAGAGATGGTCCTGGAGAGGAGATTGATCCTGATCTAATCTAAAACAAGTGAAGGTAACATAACTAATAAACACAAGAATGTGGACCTGAAACCAAGATCTCTATTTCTGTATCTGCTCTTCATTCTACACCATATGCTGCTAAATCCTGTGTTTCTTTCTTGCTAGGAGGGAAGTTATAGGTTATTAAGTGGAACTAATTACAGTACCCAAGGCCTGTCCAAGTTATTATCAATATTTTAAAAGTTTGATAATTGTGAATGAGTGCAAGTAGACTTGTCTCCGAAACACATACATTGGGTCAAGCAAAGCTAAGTGTCCTAGGTAGAAATCGTCAGGGACTTGCCATAACAGAAAGACAAGAAAGTGTCCTAGGTAGAAATCATCAGGGACTTGCAATAACAGACAGACAAGAATAATCTGTAACTAGATGTCATCTCTGTAAGTATAAATTGTGTTTTAAAGATATTGGGAGAAAGTTTGCTCTTTAAAGAGCTTAAATATTGCTGCCTGCCATCCTGTTTACACTGTTAATTTGCTTTCCAAATCCTTTTAGCCAGATAAAGCAAAGGTAAACTTCAGAATAGGCCCTGTACAAATGATCACCAATTCTAAATTAATGAGCTTTTTGCTTTATCTGAGTTGCAGAAAGACTAAACAAATGTGCTGGAATCATATGTTTTCTTTCCATCTGAAGGGCTATATTCTCCTTTTAGCTCTATTTCCTCCCTCAGGAAATTCAGGAGTTTAAAACTCCAGTGTTTCAGTGTGAAATGAACAGCCAGGACCACCCCCTGACTTTTTTTCTTCCACCTTTAACTTTCTTTGTTCCACTCAGTAGGTGACTAAGCCCCACTTACTGGTTTCATCTAATTTTTCCATTTCCAAATTCACATTCAACATCATCAAACACTAATGTAACTTCTCTACAATTGTATGATGCGAGGAAAAGCACCTGGCAATGTCAGTGGCATCCTGTCCACTTTAGCTAGAATAGCAGTGACTTACTGTGCTCCCTAGCCTAGCATCTAGTCCAGGTGATGCCAACCACATCACATTTCTATACTATTTTTTTTTTTATTTAAAAAAAAAAAATTTTTTTTTTTTAACGTTTGTTTATTTTTGAGACAGAGAGAGACAGAGCATGAACGGGGGAGGGTCAGAGAGAGGGAGACACAGAATCTGAGACAGGCTCCAGGCTCTGAGCTGTCAGCACAGAGCCCGACACGGGGCTCGAACTCATGGACCGCGAGATCGTGACCTGGCTGAAGTCGGACACTTAACCGACTGTGCCACCCAGGCGCCCCTCTATACTATTTTTTACCCACATTTCTGCCAGAGCTTTGGACCCACTCTTCCTAATTCAGGAACTTTGTAATGGAGAACACTGGATACTGACGAATCTTGCTTTGATCCCAGCTTTGCACTCATTACTCATACTTCCCCTCATTAAACTCAATTTCCCCATACGTAAAATGAGAGTATCTGATGTGATTAAGATCTCTTCAAAATATTCAGGATGTTTTACTTTCACTTTGCTAAATTTTTGTCAATTCTTTAATTGCTCACATCATCACAAATACTCAAATATTGTTCTTGCATTTTCCAGAGAACTTTGGAAAATCCCAGAAGATATGGTTATCTGCTAAACCTAATGCCATAGGCATAGAATCCAGGTTATGGTATTCTTTTGGAAAATGTCTAATGGTAGCCATAGTGTAGAAAGCCAACATTGGTTTCATGGCAAAAACAAAAAAAAAACAAAAAACAAACAAACAAAAAAAAACCCAACTCAAACCAAACCAAAAACACCAGCAAAGCAAACAAGCCTTTCTACTTTGAAACATTTGTAGAAAGAACAAATGTTACTTTTTGAAATTTATCCTTACCTTTACTATGACCAGACTGAATGATATTTCATCACTCAGACATTTTTTCCTACCACCTCCAAAAAATTCGTTTTTCTCCATTTATCATTCCATGTCATACACATAATAATTTCAAAATGTAATTAAACCTGTAAGTTTGAATTGTGTTCCTCTCTCAAAAGAAAACAAAAGCAACCAAAAATAAATAAACAAATAAAAACAAAAAACCAAACCAAACAAAAAAGCAACAAGTTATAAGCAGGTACATTTTATACAGCCTATTTCCTCTCTCTTTTGTAGAATAATTTTTCAACAGTAATAGCCAAACAAATATCAAAAGAACAGTAATAATGAAGACAACCAAAGAAACAAAAGTTAATTCATTTTTTAAATTTATTTTTTAATGTTTATTTATTTTTGAGAGACAGAGAGAGACAGAGCATGAGCATGGGAGAGGCAGAGAGAGGAGGAGACACCAAATCCGAAGCAGGCTCCAGGCTCTGAGCTGTCAGCACAGAGCCTGACGTGGGGCTCAAACTCACAAACCGTGAGATCATGACCGGAGCTAAAGTTGGACGCTCAAATGACTGAGCCACCCAGGCGCCCCAACAAAAGTTAATTCTTAAAAACAACCAGCCAGTCATCACCACCACCAGCAGAAAACACACACCTTCAATCACCACCACTTGCAAAGGATTTTTAACTCCATAGACTCAGGCCAGATCTCTTTTCACCTGGGCTTCAGTGTTATGAAATGCTCAAAATTGAACCAATTTCTAGGGATGCCTGGGTGGCCCAGTTGGTTAAGCATTTGACTTTTGATTTGGGCTCAGGTCATGATCTCACAGTTTGTGGGATCGAGCCCTGCATCAGGCTCTGCACTAGCAGTGCAGACCTGCTTGGGATTCTCTGTCTCTTCCTCTCTCTCTCTCTCTCTCTCTGCACCTCCCTTGTGCTCCTTCTGTCTAAATAAATAAATAAATAAATAAACAAACAAACAAACTTAAAAAAAAAACAAACATTAAAAAAAAAAACACAAAAAATGAAACAAATTTCTACCCAAACCTGCTCTACTATTCATGTTCCCTTATCTGAGTAAATGGCAAAACCAAGACAAAAATCTGGGGGCATTATTCTTGACTTTTTCTTCTGCACCTTTCACAAGAAATCATTTCCCAAATCTTCACCTAATCCTAACATTGACTATGTCTCAAACCTTTCTACTTCCGTCTCTAAAAATATACAATATGCACCTTACAATCACCTGAAGATGTTTGGAAAAAAATAAATTACATGCATGTTTCCCCTCCTATGCACAGAAGGGATTTGGTTTGTTCGGAATAAAGTTATCCATTGTATCAAAAAATCTCCATGGGTGATATTGTGCAGCCAGGATTGAAACCACTTTCTGAGATGTAGCACTTCTCAGAGTCATTTTAGTTTGAAAACCCACTAAGTGTTCTTCTGTCTCTGCATATTCTTCCTCCCAAGAACCCTCTCTTTAATGGACTTACTCCTCTTCATGTCTGGGTCATAGGTGGAAACATTACTCAATGTACATTTTCTTGGTAAATGCGGACAGGACAGGCTGGCAGGTAGGCAGGTTGGGAGGTCTGGAGAGGAACAGGGAAGTGTGTTAGAGTAAAAAGATCTGCACTTGAAGTCCCATGCTGTCAAATGGTAGGTGTGCTGGCAACAGAGTTTCAATGAGAATTAAATTTGATTGAATATGTACATTTCAAAAAACAAGGACTGGACAGCACTTTAGGTAAAGAGCATTGGCTTTGGAAGCATCCAATATGCACAACCAAGTCTTAAGTCCTATGCCTAATAGCAGTAGCACCTGCTAAGCAAGTTGTTTCAACTCTCTCAGTCTCAGTATCTAGAACTTCAAATTAGGGTTAATTATTCAACATTATTCAAACTTAATGCTCATAACAAGGATTCAAATATTTACGGAAAACGTTTATAATACATAAAATTCTCTCTTTGGTACATGATTATACTTCACTAAAAAGTTGAAAAGAATATCTTTTAGGCATTATAATGATTATAATAGAACCCATTATTGTCATTGTTATGTACTTTATTTGCATAATTTACCCCCACTTTTTCGTAGCCTCTGTCATTTTACTATAAGTGCCTATAAAATATCAGTTACTTATTTTATGTGAAGCTTCCCACTAAAAAGGGAAGTATTTATCCAGCATCTAGTGTTTTAACTTGGTATTAACAGAAGCTTCAACACTATTTCTGATGATCAGTGCTGGGCCCTGTGTCAGCCTCCTTCTGAAGATTCCTTTTTTCTCTTCATCTGACTACTCAGGCTGGCTACTGGAGACCCTTGTAGCATCAGTCTTATCTGAATAATACCATCTAGAGATCATGTTGGTTTATAAAATACAAGTTCTTCTTTAAACTGTTCAATGTCAAGAGATGCTTCTATATTGGTTCTGATGTCACGTGTTGGGAAATTAGCTGTATTTCCTAGATGTGAAGTAATGCATTGACCATGATCTAGACCCATAACAAGTTGTCGTATTTCTTTGGATTTATACTTTTTAGAAACTATACACGCAGTATTCATGCCATTTTATAAGGACATGTAAGGAAAATTGAGATGTGTCAGTATTAATTATAAGATAGCACTTCAAGATGAAGAGTTACACTTCAGGTGGAAGGCATGCTTCACCAATCTGTAGGTGACAGTTTTGTTCAGAAGGTAGAGAGTAAATGGTTAGTCATCAAAATCGGTATCCAGGGAATTAGGAGCGAAGTGGGGCAAGGAATAATTGTTTCTAACCGTATGCTATTTTGTAGAAATAAATTCGAATCCCTGTTGTCAAGTTCAAATAACTGATTCTGCCAACACTATTGAGGAGCTGTCCCTAAGCAGGAACACAGGTGGAGAGGGCGGTGGTTGGCAGACCTAAGTTCAGGAAATCAATTGTGCAGGGTGCCAACAAAAGAACAGGGAGCAGACCCTACTGCATACTTTGTTGGATTATCACCACCACTTTATTTAGTCCTCTCAACATCCATCTGAAACAAGTTTTATTTTCTCCATCTTATAGTTGGACCACTGAGGTCTTGAGAGGAGAAAGAACTTACACATGTTTGGAAAGTAAATGGAAAAATCAGAAATGAAATCCAGACACATTTGATATCTAAATCCCTTCATTCTATTTGTTTTCCTTCTCCTGAAAGTGTCTATGAGTACCACTTCCAGCCAGGATGGAAGAAGAGAGACGACTTGCCTTTCCACCCAAAGCAACAATAGCAAACAAAGTGTGTGAAATGGTGGTTTTCCAGATATTGAATATTTGGCAAAAAAAGGACGGTGATCCCTGAGAGGTGACACAAAAATTAGATGAGCCTTTTACAGTTGCCTCTGCTTATTGCCTTGAGAAGTTTTCTAGGTCAGAGCACAAAGAGGGGATATACAAAGCCACTGGGCTCACTGAACTGAGGTAATAGATTGGTAAATCCAGGGAGAACAAAGTGGCTAGTGTTCATGGGACAGAATATTGGTGGGGAGAAAGCAGCACATAGACAGAAATTCACAGATAAGCACAGGATTTTTCTCTAGCATTCAATTGAGTGATAAAAGTGCTTGCATGTATGGAAACTACTAGAAGCGAGGGGAAAACAACAGAGAGGGAGAGAGAGAGAGAAACAGTACCCAATATTCATTCAGAACCAGAAATAGTGCATTTTCCCATCAGCCAGACTAGAAAACCTTGTGATTCATGGGGCATTGAGTAGGAAACACAAAAGGATCTTGGCATAGTCATGGAGAATAATTAGGCCTAGAATAAAAATTGTTTTTGTCCCAACTAACAAATCTTAGAAGCAAGACATAGAAGGATCAAAATACTTTCAAATAACTGTGTCTCAGAAAAAGCTAATTAATACTTAAAAGTATACAAATATATCTAGCCCCCAATAAGGTAATTTTAAAGCTGTTGAGTTTGAAACATATCAAAGAGTCTACACAAAAGCAGGGAGAAGTCACCCCAACCTGGGCACAGTTTTCCAAGGAAAAATATTCTATGGTTAATGGAAGAAGGAACATGAGGGAGGAAGGCTATTTCAGCCTGTTCCAGAAAACAATTTTTACAGGTAATTTTACAGGGTAATTTTCCAATAAAGTTACCAGGCATGCAATGAGAGAGGGAAGTATGGCCCATACCCATAATGAGAAGAAAAATCAATTACCCAAAACTAGTCAAAATTGACACAAATGTTAGAAGTAGCAGGCAAAGACACTAAGGCTACTAAACAGGGAAACAGTCAGTGTCTCTGTTCAAAGGCTAGCAGGCAGAATTCTCTCTTATTGAGGGAAGGTCAGGCCTTCTGTTCTATTTGAGCCTTCAACTGATTGGATGAGGCCCATCCACATTAGGGAGAGCAATCTGCTTTACTCAGTTTATTGATTTAAATGTCAATCTCATCCAAAAATGCCCTCAAAATAGTGTTTAAAGAATTGTCTGGGCATCCCATTGCCCAATCAAGTGCACCCATAAAATTAATTATCACAGTACTATTAAATCTTAGAAAAGAGATTGTCAGTGCCATGGTAGTGCCAGGATGTGCTTAAGATGCCGTATGTGCTGAAGGAATGGGCCATGAGACTCTTGTAGAAAGAGGCTTCTGTTAGAAAGGGAATTGCCATTCCAATGATCATGAGTCAGAGAGTTCCTGACATGCTCTAGGAATGGCACGAAGACTGGATGTGCTTGTATGGAGACGAGTGTTGGAAGCAGTGATAAAAGAAGTCAGAGATAGAGCCAGGGGTCATGTCATGAATGGCCTTGTAGGACATCAAAAGGCACTGGGTTATATTTGTGACAAGTACTAGAAGAATATGAGAAGGAGAATAGTACACAGAGCTTTGAAAGAAAAGATACAGGGCGCAGGACAAGAATGAAAACATGGAGGTCCATTGAGAGCCTATTTCTATAATTCAGTTTCATTTCCTTGAAAGGATAGTAAAGAATGTGTCCTTGGTGGGTTGTAGTAAGTGTCCCAATTTGAATGGTCTCACCGCATGGACTGTCTTATGTCTTACATTCACCTTCCTTTAGGAATCTGTACTGAAATGTGGAAGTTGGCATATGTCAGCGTCATTAGCTTTCTGGTCTCAGAGGGCAGATGCTAACTACCCTTAGGATTTCTTTTGCAACATCAGAAGCTGTAGGCTCATTAGACTCAAAACATGTGAGCCACCACCACAAGTCAACTTTGATTTAGAGCAAGGAGCTGGCATTGCTTGAAGGTGAGGTCACTGGAATCGGAGCCTTGATGAAGTTACTCAGAAAGAAGACATTGTGCTGTATTTGTGTCTTCCTCACATTCCTCCTTCCCTCTTGCCTCCTCCCACCACATGTGGGTTGGCTGTTTCTAGGGCCCCAGAGATTGAAGGAAAGCTGTTGAGTTTGAAACATATCAAAGGGTCTACACAAAACCAGGGAGAAGTCCCCTCAACCTGGGCACAGTTTTCCAAGGAAAAATATTCTATGGTTAATGGAAGAAGGAGCATGAGGGAGGAAGGCTATTTCAGCCTGTTCCAGAAAACAACGCTTGGTGTGTACACATGGAATTCACTGCATAATACAGAGGCTGATTCTCCAGCTGTGAGTCAGAGTCTGGCTGATGTAAAATGATGGACGGAAAAGCTCCTGGAGGTTTATACACAGGGAGAGCCTCCAGGACTCTTTGTCTCATCGGCAAAGGCTGGGTGGGAGGATCGGGATCCCTGCATTTCAGGATCAGCTCATCCAGAGGAATCATGCATGAGCTGGTCACTCTTTTCCTTTGGCTCTAGTTTTCTCTCGAGTAAAATAGGGGTAGTAATATTATTTCTTCCGCAGGCTTTAAAGTGAGGCTCGGGTTATATGGGTGGGAAAGTGCCTTATAAACTCCAGAGTTGTTACCTGTGTAAGTCTGTTCTACTCTCATAATATTCAAGTGATATCTATCATGAAGTCTTATTCTATAGGTGGTCATGTTCTAAGTCTGGGAATTGAACCACAGTGAGGTACCCAGTAGAGACATAAGTATACTTTTTTTTGTTGTTTGCAAATAAAGGTGAAAATATTGGTATTGGTCAAGCTATAAACAGTTTCCCTGGGTCTTTCAAAATGAAGTTCATTGTCTATTCCAAACTCCCTCCTCATCCAGTATTCCCGTCTCAGAAGATACGTTCACGTGACACTCACCCAGTTGCTCAAGTCACCGTCTTTGATTTCTCCTTCCTTTACCCCTTCTGCATCTGATCTGTTGGTGAGTCCTACTTCCTCCACCTGCAGAAAATACCCAGAAATCTCTCTTTTGCCATCTTTCTCTGCTGCTACCATCCAGACACAAGCATACTTGGCTCCCATCCTGCCTGTCACAATGGTTTACCGACTGCTTTCTGTGTTTCTGCGATTATCATTTACCTTGCCTCTTCTCCAAAGCGGTCGAAGCGTCTTTGAAAAATACTATGTCATTTCCTTGCTTAAAAGCATCTAATTGTCTAGGCTTCACATTCCTTAGCATGACTGCTCATGCCCTTCGTGATTTGGCTTCTGTCCCCACTCAGAGCACAGCTCATATGTCAGGCTGGTTCACTTTGCTCTCATCACATGGGCATCCATGCTCTTCCTCAAGAGCAGATTATCCCCACATCAGAGCATTCACCTAACTCTTTCCTTGGCCTAAAAGTTTTGGTTCCACATCTTTGCATGGCTGCATCCTTCTTCTGAGTCAAATGTCCTGGCCTCAGAGACACTTCTCTGACCACCCAAAATAAGGTCCACCAGCCTGGTCACTTTCTCACTATGCTGCCTTTGGTCTTCCTAACATTTATCATTATCTGAAACTATTGTTCATTTGTTTACATCTTTGTTATCTGTTTTCACCTATACTACAGACTCCATGAAAACCAGAATCTTCCATATCTGTCTAGTTCCGTACTGTGCCTGACTACCAATCTCACTATGACACATGCATGGAATAGCATCTAGTGCATAGTAAACCCACAGTTGGTATCTTTACAGTGCATGAAGTGGACTCTTTTATTTTGAGTGTCATTTTATTGTGCCTTTTAGGTATAAATGTCAAATAAAACTCCAAAAATCACCCCTACTTATTCAGATAGATTTGAGTTGAACAGCACTGAAAACAAATTCCTTTATTTAGATGAGTTGATGAGTGCCTTGTTCAGTGAAAAACATACATGTGTGCACACACACATACACACACACACACACATTAATAAAATTAGGCTTCAGAAAATTATTTCCTTGGAAAAACTATTTTTCCTAAATCATGGAGTGTTCTTTGTGGAATTAAGAGCAGCTGCATACAGGAGAAGGAGAGTAGATGCAAAGGAATTACAAGTAGGGGGTGTGTAGATCTGGTATATTCATCATCTCAAACTAGTGGAAGGCTTGTTGAAAGAGAGAGAGAGGGGTGCCTGGGTGGCTCTGTCGGTTAAGCATCAGACTTCAGCTCAGGTCATGATCTCACAGTTCGTGAGTTTAAGCCCTGCGTTGGGCTCTGTGCTGACAGCTCAGAGCTGGAGCCTGCTTTGGACTCTGTGTCTCCCTCTCTCTCTGCCCCTTCCTCCCTCCCTCTCTCCCCCCCCCCCCACTCTCAAAAATAAACATTAAAAAATTTTTAAGAGAGAGAGAGAGGAGACTGAACAGAGCGCAGCAGTAGAAAGAGCTTGGTATTATTTACCAACACACAGAAAAGTACCCAACAATGGTACTTTGGTACATTAATGGTACATTAAGGAGCCATAATACCCTCCTTGTGGGTGAATGTGAGGGTTTCCATGAAGAGAATGTATATTCCCCATTGCCAGGCCTCTGGGGAATTTCCTAATCCTGTTGCAGATTAGGCCTGGGGCATGAACACTTTAGAAATGGGAGGGAGAAGCTCCCATGTTTCTGGGGGACAAGCTTCCTTAGACTTGACTGTGACGAGAGGTGCTGGGAAAACCATGGGCAGTGGGGTGTGGGGGCAGGGACATTGCCAGGGACTGGTTCCTGCATATGCAGAAAGGCTCATAACTCAGAGGCATGGCTGAGGAAGGGACCATCAAATTGCACTTTTCCATGGATTCTGAATGAAGCCACTTCTTGGATCAACTATAAGTTATTCTGTGACCTATGTCCATTTTATTATCCTCCATCTGTGAGAATGTTCCCTCACCCTTGGTCAGAGCAGGAGCCCTTTGTATCCTTCATCCAGAATGGAAATGAGATAGTGTTGGCCAGGGTGAGGCCCATGTTTAGGCTTCAGAAAGCCTATGTTTAGGCCATGTTTAGGCTTCTCTCTGCCTCCTGTGGGGACATGGGTACAGGGCAGAGTGTTTGGAGATAAGGACACGTGCTCTATGGTGTCTCCTGGAGGGGCATGGCAGGAGTGTTCCTTTCCCCTCAGTGCATTCTGCTGGTGAGTCTGTGATTAAGGCAAGCCTCTCACCCACCCCTCATCTGGGTACAAAGTATGTCCTAATGTGGAGGTTGCAGTCTTTTGGTGGTCACCTGCCCCAGTAGGTTAGAGCAAGGAAACCTGGGAAGGGAAGATTGAATCTCAGCTCCAGGCCAGAGCATGCCACATCAGTCAGGTAGCTCCCACCGGCACCCAGGTAAATGCTGAAATTCACGGGGTATGTCCTTGGGCACCCAGAGAGGTTTGTACACTGTGAGTATCCTCCTGACAGAGATAGTACAACATTAAATAGCAAGCATAAAACATCTTGGGAGATGTTGACAGCTTGGGAGAGAGTGGAGAAAAAAGGAAGCTATTTACATTTTAGTAACTTTAATGACACTTTTGTCTTGCTTTTTGCACGCGGAGCCCCATGGATTATATAGCTAGTCTGGGTTTAATGCATAGTTTTGTGGCTGTCCAGATAACCTCAGCATTCCTGCCCCCCCTCCACACCTTTATCTGCCCAAGGAGGCTGCCAGAACGTTTCTCAAAGGCATTGCCAGGTCTTATAAGAGCAGTGACTGAGACATTGGTCATTGGGGGTGTGGGATCTCAGTTGAAAGTCCAAAAGGATAAGAGTTGTCCCCAAAGTTATATTTCAGCCAGCTCCTGCACTTTGCAGACCTGGGTGACAGCAGTTCCTACCTAAAATCTATCCATAAAAACAAATCTTCACAATTGTTAAGTCAAAACAATGGCTAGACATTTTCTTTCTTGTTGGACTTTTAGAAGTTTTGGGATGTTTTCACCCAGTTACTCACAAAGCAACCTTAAATGTTATACTTGGAAATTTTCAGAATGTCAGAAAGGGGAATAAATAAAAGATTATCTAGTTCAACCGTATAATTTACAAGTGGGGAGAGTAAGATCTGTACCATGGAGTGGGGCAGGAGAACTTTTCAAAGGTATTAGAATAAAGTGGTTAGGGGGCGCCTGGGTGGCGCAGTCGGTTAAGCGTCCGACTTCAGCCAGGTCACGATCTCGCGGTCCGGGAGTTCGAGCCCTGCGTCGGGCTCTGGGCTGATGGCTCAGAGCCTGGAGCCTGTTTCCGATTCTGTGTCTCCCTCTCTCTCTGCCCCTCCCCCGTTCATGCTCTGTCTCTCTCTGTCCCAAAAATAAATAAACGTTGAAAAAAAAATATTTAAAAAAAAAAAAAAGAATAAAGTGGTTAGTGGCAAGATTTGGGAAAGAACTTCCGAGACCCAGTCCAGAGTGGTTTCCACTAAATCTGAGTATTTCTTCCTTGGGGTTGGCCTTCTTTTTCATGAGTATTAAATATACCAAAGCCAGAATTTACTTTAAAAAAAAATTGTTACCATGTATTGAGTGTTTAGTACATGATAGGCACTCAGTATTCATGGTCTGTTTTAAGGTCATAACAATTTTGTGAAGATAATGTCATGGCCCCATTTTACAAGTGAGGATGTGAAATCACAAAGAGTACAAACTGAGTAATTAGTATATGAATTGGGATTCCAAATCCAATTTAGTGTCGCTCAGAGCCTTTTGCAGTAGGTTGAATGTAACCCAAAGATAAGTCCATGTGGAACCTGTGAATATGGCCTTGCTTGGAAAGAAAGTCTTTGCAGTTATAATTAAGATAAGGATCTTGAGATGAGGTCATCCTGGATTGTCAGTGGGTCCTAAGTCCAGTGACAGGTGTTCTTATGAACCACGGAGAGAAGACACAGACACACCAAGGAGAAGGTGATGTGAAGATGGAGGTGGATGTTGGAGTGGTGTGTGTATAAGCTGAGGAACGCCACGGTTTGGAGGCAGCCACTAGAAGCTAGGAGAAAAGCATGGAATGGATTCTTCCTCAGAACCTCTAGAAGGATCCAGAACTTCCAACACATTGATTTCAGACTTCTGGCCTCCAGATCTGTAGAAAATAAATTTCTGTTGTCTTAAGCCACCAAGTGTGTGGTAATTTCTTTCAGCAGTTCTAGGAAACAAATGCACTCTGCTTTTTTTTTTTTTATCATATCTCATAGCTTCTTCTGTATAGTTTTCTACCTTTAGTTTACCTCCTACTCTCAAGGTATCCCTCAACAAGGAAATTTATAGATAGTGGATAGAAATAAAATTAAAAGAAAGTGGCTCATATCTGATTGCTGTTTTGCAGGCCATTTCTGGATCGGTTGATTCCATTACACAAGCAAGAGTTCTTAAAATAAATTTCCTTGGAAAAATAAGGGGAAGTACCCACAGTGAATTGCAAACCATTGTTCCAGTTGCTTTATGTAACAACAACAAAAATAATAATAAATAAATAAAAACGCACAGGCGACTGAAATCATTCACAAATCATGTGATTTTAATATGGATGATACCGTGCAGAACTTCTTTGTTTACTAGGACCTTTTTTTCACACGCAGGATTTCATTTTGTTTCCTTGTCAAGCCTATATTTTTTTGTGTTATTTTACTCATGAGAAGACAGTAGTTCAGCCAGTTATCTGCCCAGGGTACCATAGCTAATATGTGTCAGAACAGGGAACTGAGCCCAGCTTATTTGCCAAAATGCTTTTACCACTATGAAATAAAGGAATCACTGACTTTTTATGGTATAACCCCCTTGTTTTAGTGGTGGAGCAGTGACTTGTGCATTGAACTCTTAGTAGAAACAGAAGAGAGATCGAAAGATAACCAAAAGGATTATACTCCAGGCTCTTGGCTTTTCTTATCTCGTCTGATTCAAAGCATGTTCTGGATAAAGGAAAATTGTTGTGTGAGGTATTCTGGAACTTTAAATTGGGATCAAAGTCATAAAACAGCCAGATGTTTTGGAGCAAAGCTTCCAAAAAAGCTAGAGAATATACAGCGATGACCACAGCTCAGCCAATTTAAGATTTGGAAGAGGACCCTCAGTTTTCTAGTTTGCTCCAATGGCCAAATTCAGGGTAAGAACTAAAATGGGAGGGGGGTACACTCTAAAAGTTTATAAGATTTGTGACATCTTTTCCTTCCTTTATATATTTGAATCCCTATAGACCTGAGACATAGAAGGTATTTCCACCATTTTACACATGAGGAAACTAAGGCTTACAGGGGCCCAATGACTTCCCAAGATGACTTAGCAAGGAAGCCTTACACATGAGGAAACTAAGGCTTACAGGGACCCTGTGACTTCCTAAGATGACTTAACAAGAAAGCCTGAGATTCTAGCCCAGATTTACATACCCCCCTTTTCCATCAGACTTCATGATAAAATCACATAGTGGAGATAAATTTGATTCCTGTCAATGGGGCCAGAATTTTTACAAAGTATAATATACAATGTTGGACACTGGGTGACAAATTATTAATGTCCCTGAGGAGCTCACATCAAGCTGAAGAAAGGCAGAAAAAAGCCTTAACAGAGCACCTAAATTACAATGACCATTCTGAACACATAATTTTAAAAGCCCATCCTTGAGTCTGTACTGTGAGCTCTCCACAGTTAGGCACTGTTCTTTACTATCTAGGATGCCGATTGGAAATAAGCAAGTCCTGAATGATAGTAGTTAAAATAATACAGATATTTATCAATTGATTAACCAGAAGGCTGGTAAGTTGACAATTCTAGGTCTGGTTCTATGGCTCAGTGATGCCTACAAGCATCCAGGTTTTCATCTATGTGCTTGTTGTCTCATGGTTTTATAATGGCTTATGTACACCAGACCCCACATGCTCAAACTAGTGCCCTAAAGCAGGGAAAAAGTATTCTGTAAAAGGCTCTATCAGAGACTTAGTCTATGTCAGGCATTGTGTTTATCTCATTTAATTTTTACACACACAAATAACGTTGAGAAAGTTATAATTATCCGCCCCTTACAGGTAAGGCAATTGAAGGATTATTTAATTTGCCCGGGGTTATGGGTCCAGAATTAAAACTCAGGTCTAAAATACTCCAAAAGGTGAATAAAACTTGCTATGCTGAAAGCTATAGTCCTTTCAGATAGCAGTAGATATTATTGTAGCCTAGTGCTATTACATGGCAATTCAAACTACTCTATGCCCCCCCCCTTTTTTTCCTTTTGAGAAAGAGAGATAGGGAGCAGGAGGATCTGAAGTGGGCTCTGCACTGAGAGCAGTGAGCCCGGTGTAGGGCTCGAACTCACAAACTGTGAGATCATGACCTGAGCTGAAGTCAGACACTCAACTGACTGGGCCACCTAGCCACCCCTACTCCTTCTTTTAGCAGATGAGGATCCTGCTGCAAAGAAGCACGAAACAGTTCATACCACTGTTAAGTAGTGAGCCACATTCCAGACTCCCAACTCGGAGCTTCTGCACTGCTGTGTAGAAACCTTTCTGCTTTTCTCCCCTCAACTTTATTCTATTTCAGTTTAGGAGAGGACAGGTTTAAGATGAGCATATATATGCCTTAAATATTTCAGTGAGCAGGTGGGGTGATGGGGGTGGAATGGGTTATGCATTGCTGTCATATCTCAGAGAAGGCTAAAATACCAAGAATGTTTCTGCCTTTCCCATAAGATAAATGCCAAGAAAGAAACTACTTCAAGATGCTCTTGTCTTGCTATGCAGGAGTGGGGGTGAGGGCTAGAAGGGAAGAAAAAAAATAAAGAAAAAGCAAGTAAAGGCCTAGAATGTCTTTCAATCTACATTAGCAAGAAAACTCCACTATTTTCTCCCTTTTAACCACTGCTTATATCAGATGAAAGACTGTTCATCATTTATCTTTATCTTCTTTCATAAAGACCTTCACTGCTTGAGGTTTGAGATAGCCCTGGCTGGACAAGGGCAAATGAGCTGGAGCAGTGTGTTTAAGTTTGTCCTTTTTCTATGCGCCTTCAATTCCTTTCCATTTTCTTCGCATTCTTGACTATGCTGCTGTCACTGTCTCTGCACTGGATTTTAATGTCTTCAAGATTCAGGATTCCTTTGCTTTGATAGCAGTATTCAATTAGTTTAGCCCCTAGTGTCCTGTCCAAAGTCCTGTCTTCCTTGGTGCCTCATCAGATGTAATTTAGGAATTGGGATGGAGATGGGGTAGAATCTAAGAAAGAATTATAACACTCCATGATAGAAAACTTAAGTACATAATATTTTCACATAACTTCTAAAAATTTTAAACCATGGGGAAAATGTAGCAGGCATATTGGAGTCTTAAATCAACCTAATTTGCCAGACAAATTAGATAATTAACAAAGATATTCTTACAGGATCATTAGCAAACTTAGATCTGAACATGTAACCATTACAATACATGTTTTTCTCATAAAACAGCCAACATGATGACTAGTAATTAACCTAGGAACTGACAGAACATTTTTCCTTCTGTTCCTTTCCCAAGCAGAATTGTGCCACAATGACAAGGAAAGCCCAAGAGAATTTTGATTTCTTCAGTGTATATTAATTATATGTATTTATTATTTATACCATACGTTTGCCCACACAAAATATATCTGGTACTAATGTCAGTATCAGGATCTCTTACTTATTTCTCATGGTCTGTGGGGAGATGGTTCTAAGCAAAGTCCCCTAGTTTATAGAGCTAATATGTCTAGACT
Source organism: Herpailurus yagouaroundi (assembly GCF_014898765.1). Classification (NCBI taxonomy): domain Eukaryota; kingdom Metazoa; phylum Chordata; class Mammalia; order Carnivora; family Felidae; genus Herpailurus; species Herpailurus yagouaroundi. Next base: position 39,063,043 of record NW_024412401.1, on the reverse strand, counting down.
GTCTTTTCCATCGAACAGGAGGTAGAGCTAATGCATTGTTTTTATTGAACAGAGGTTACTAATGTTGTTGAGCACATGCACTGTGCCTGGCATAGGGTGAGGTGACTTTTGTTTACCCCATTTAGTTTTTATTACGATGATTTTATGGGTCAGAACTCCCAGGCTTAGAGAAGTAAAATGGTTTGAATTAGATCCATCTGATTTTCAATCCTGTGCTCGCTCTTCTATACCACAGTGTGTATGCACGTGCACACACACACTCATTTATATTTTTACTGAAATTCTGATTTGACATAAGGTGTAACATGAAAAATGGTCCCTTTAGGTTGAATCCTTCCAGGGCCACACATCCAGATGTCACCACACATAAACCACACATTTTAATTTGTGATATTTCCAAAATATCTAAATGGATTTGTGAGACACATAAATCCTCTCTCCTTTTTCTCAATGAGTTGTCAGTTTTATTTAGCCAGGTTTATAGAACTTTACACAGAGGAGGCCACATAGTGAAGGATCTAATGAAGCATGTCTCAGTAGGGCATTGTTCTAATGAGACAAAGTTCAGGCAACATTTCTCAGTACAGATAAAGGCCTATCAGAGAGGAGGAAATCACTAAACCTTGTTACACAACAAAACTTTTGTACCTGAGGTTTATATTTCCATCCTGAAAGGCCAAATGCTGCCAATATATACTTTCATTTTGAGGGAATTGACAAGTTAAAATTGTATATATTTAAGGTGTACAAGTTGACGATTTAATGTATATAATGAAATGATTACTCCAGTCAAACCATTTAACATATTTCCTCACAGAATTATTACTATTACCTCTCCGCCCCGGGATAGAGTACCTAAATATGCTCTCATAGAAAATCTCTAGCATTCAGTACAGAGTTAACTATAGTTATCATTCTATGTATTAAGTCTTTAGACTTATTCATCCTACCTAACTGCAAATTTGTACCCTTTGGCCAACATCTCCCTATTTCCCCAACCTCTCTGCCCCAGGTGACTGCTTCTATGTATTCAACTTTTTTAGATTCTGCATATAAGTGAGATCATGCAACTTTTTCTTTGGCTTACTTAATTAGCATAATACCCTCCATATTCATCCGTATTGTCACAAATGCAAGATTTCCTTCTTTTTAAAGACTGAATAATATTCTATTCTAGCTAGCTAGCCTTAAATTTTCTTTATCCATTCATCTGTGAAGGGATATTTAGGTTGTTTCCATATCTTGGCTGCAATGAACATGAGAATGCAAATATCTCTTTGATATAGTGATTTTATTTCCTTTGGCTATATACCCAGAAGTGGGATTGCTGGATCATATGATGGTTTTATTTTTTATTTTTTTTTTTAATTTTTTTTTTCCAACGTTTATTTATTTTTGGGACAGAGAGAGACAGAGCATGAACGGGGGAGGGGCAGAGAGAGGGGGAGACACAGAATCGGAAACAGGCTCCAGGCTCTGAGCCATCAGCCCAGAGCCCGACGCGGGGCTCGAACTCACGGACCGCGAGATCGTGACCTGGCCAAAGTCGGACGCTTAACCGACTGCGCCACCCAGGCGCCCCTATGATGGTTTTATTTTTAATTTTGGGGGGAAACTCCATATTTTTTTTCATAATGCCTGTACCAATTTACATTTCCACCAACAGTGTTCAAGGGTTTCCTTTTCACCACCACTTGTTATCCTTTGTCTTTTTGGTAATAGTCAGCCTAATAGGTATGAAATGATATCTCACTGTGGTTTTGATTTGCATATCCCTAGAGATGACAGATGTTGAGCATCTTTGCATATACCTGTTGGGCATTTGTGTATATTCTTTGAGAAAATGTCTATTGAGGTCCTTTGCCCATTTTTTAATTGGGTTTTTATTTTGTTATTTTGTTTTTGCTTTTGCTATCGAGTTGTTTGGGTTCCTTACATACTTTAGATATTGACCCCTTATCAGATCATGATTTGCAAATATTTTTCCAAACTGTAGCTGTGTTTTCATTTTATTGATTGCTTTCTTTTCTGTGCAAAAGCTTTTCAGTTTGATATAGTCCCACTTATTTGTTTTTGCTTTGTTTCCTGAGGTTTTGAGGTTTTGGGGCCATATCCAGAAATGGCATTGCCAAGGCCAATATCAAGAAGCTTTTACCCCATGTTTTCTTCTAGGAGTTTTCTGGTATTAGGTCTTACCTTTAAGTCTTTAATCCATTTTGAGTTGAATTTTTTTGGTAGATTATGTAAGATAAGGCTCCATTTCCATTCTTTTGCATGTGGATATCCACTTCTCCACACTCTTTATTTAAACACTTTATTGAAAAGATTGTCCTTTCCTCGTTGTATATTCTTGGCACCCTTGTTGAAAATTAGTTAACTATATAGGAATAGGCTTATTTCCAAACTCTTGATTCTGTTCCATTGGTCTATGTGTATTTTCTTCTATGCCAGTACCATACTATTTTGATTACTGTAACTTTGTAATATAATTTGAAATCAGAAAATTTGATGCCTCCAACTCTGTTCTTCTTTCTCATGGTTAATTTGGCTATTTGGTATCTTTTTTGGTTCCTTATGAATTTTAGAATTATTTTTTCTATTCCTGTGAAAAATGCCATTGGAATTTTAATAGAGGTTGTGTTGGCTCTGTACGTATCTTTGAGTGGTATGGATATTTTAACTGTATTGATTCTTTCAGTCCATGAACATAGGATGTCTTTCCATTTATTTGTGTCCTCTTTAATTTCTTTCCCCAATGTTTGTAGTTTTCAGTGTATACATCCTTCACCATTCTTCACCTCCATCATCCTATTCCAAAATACAGTAAAACCTTGGTTTGTGAGCATAATTCGCTCTGGAAACATGCTTGTAATATGAAGCACTGTATATCAAAGTGAATTTCCTCATAAGAAATAATGGAAACTCAGATGATTTGTTCCACAACCCAAAAATATTCATATAAAAATGATTATAATACTGTAATATAATACAAAATAATAAAGAAAATGCAAAATATAAAGAAAAATAAATAAATTTACCTGCACTTACCTTTGGAAACCTTCATTGCTGGTATGAGGGAGATAGGAGAGAGGAGGGTTATTGTGTAGGACAACTAGTGATAGTGATATCACTAATGGAATCACTGCTGTCTTTTGGCTCAGTGGAATCTTTTTCTTTCATGCAACTTTAACAAGGAAACTATCCAATGACACTTGCTTTTGCCTCCTTTTGAGGATTTCTCAGAAATGTGACATTTCATTGTCGTTAGCCTGATCCATTGCTCACACTGCTGCCTTATTCAGGTCGTACTTTGTACAAAATTTTGCACTGTTTCCCAGTGAGGGATTCCTCCACCTTTTTCTCCTCCTCTTCTGCAGATGAGATGCCAAAGACTTCTTATAAAATCTTGCAATTTTGGCCACTCATATACTTCATTCATACTTCTTGATGATTTCCTTCTTAACTTCCACTGTGATCATCTCCTTCTTACCACATTTCTTTTCAACCTTTTTCTGCATTGGGGCCATTGTATATGCTTGCACGGATGTTGACTGTGGGGATCACCCACAATCCCGCAGTGAGAGAGAAAGAAAGAACCAACCATTGGCTCAGTTTTTATCATGTCACATTCACCATCACATACCACTTGTATCGCAAGACGTTCCTTATTTATCGAGTTAAAATTTATTAGAAATGTTTTCTTGTCTTGCGAAACACTTGAAGAACAAGTTACTTGCAATCAAAGGTTTTACTGTATATTGTTCTTTTTGATGCAGTTGTTAATGGAATTGTTTTCTTGATTTTTTTTTTTGATAGGTTGTTGGTGTGAAGAAACACAACTGAAGCTTTGTTGGTTTTGTAATCAGCAATTGTACAATATTTATTTTATAGGTTTTTTGTGTGTGTATGTGGAGTTTTTAGAGTTTTCCAGAAATAGGATTATGTCATCTACAAACAGACAATTTGACTTAGTCCTTTATGATTTGGATGCCTTTTATTTCTTTTTCGTATTGCTCTAGCTAGTACTTGCTGTTTTATTTTGAATAGAGGTGGTGAGTGTCAGCATTCTTGCCTTATATTGTATATTAGAGAAAATTTGTCAGGTTTCCCCATTGATTACGATATTAATTGTGGGCTTTTTATTTTTGTTTATTTTTATTTATTTTAATATAATTTATTGACAAATTGGTTTCCATACAACACCCAGTGCTCATGCCAACAAGTGCCCTCCTCGGTGCAATTGGGGGCTTTTTATAAATGACATTTATTGTGTTGAGAAAATTTCCTTTTTTATCTGTGTTATTATGAGTTTTTGTCATGAATGGATGTTGAACTTTGTCAAATTCTTTTACTGCCTCTGTTAATATTATCATTTGGTTTTTATCTTCATTCTGTTAATGTGATGCATCACATTAATTGATTTGAATGTGTTAAACCAAATTTGCATCCCAGGGATAAATACCACTTTGTCATGACATGTAATCTTTTTGATGTGTTGTTAAATCTGGTTTGCTAGTATTTTATTGAGGATTTTTGTATCTATGTTAATCAGAGATATCGTCCTGTGTTTTCTTTTCTTGTGGTGCCTTTGTCTGGCTTTGATATTAGGGCAATGCCTCGTAAGATAATTTTGGAAGTATTCCCTTCACTTCTATTTTTCAGAAGAGTCTAAGAAGAATTGGTACTATTTCTTAGTTGAATGTTGGTAGAATTCTGCTGTGAAGTCATCTGGTCCTGGGCTTTCCTTTGTTGGGACTTTTCGATTACTACTTCAATTTTCATATTTGTGATTCAGGCTTTCTGTTTCTTCTTGACTCAGTTTTAGTAAGTTGTGTGTTTCTAAGGAAGTTATATTTATCCCATTTGTTCTCATATAATTGTCCATGATAGTCCCTTATGATCTTTTTTTATTTCTGAGGCATCCATTGTAATGTTTCTGCTTTCATTTCTGATTTTAACTTGTAGCCTGGGGTAGTTTTATGGGGTAGTTGTGAACCCCTCTGAATAATGTTGAGGGAAAAAATGGTAAACAAGGCAGAATGTGCATCCTATTCATCTTTTTAGGTTGTCTTCACTCTTCTTCCTCTAAGAACCATTCACCTGTAGCTGGATGTGATTTCTCTTTCCTTTAAATTTCCTTTTTTTTAGAGAACGGTGTTGTTCTAACATTCACGTGCATAGGAATCACCTCAAAAATGTAGTAAAACCATGGGTCTGGGGTAGAACATGTAATCCTTCATTGCTATCAAGCTCCCAGGTGATGCTTAATGCTGCTGGTCCATAAACCACCCACTGAGGATAGCAAGAGTTTTTGGAGCACTGGCCACTTCTTACCTTATATTAAAATTACTTGTTTTATGTGGCTGACTTCCTCAATTGGATTGTAGTAATTTTCTTGATAATCTGATAATTGTAGCTTTTTAAGTTCTTTCTGAAAAACTTCTCTGACCAATCTAAACAGACACTCAGTGATTCTCTATAACATGAGCTTGTTTTAATTTTCTGTACAGGATTTATCCTCTTTGTACATATATCTCCTCCATTTTAAGGCAAGAGCGTGAACCTTTCAGCTGGGACATAAGCATCAAAATATTACCTTATATGGATTAGGTACTTGGTAAATGTTTATGGAAGCAATGAGCAAACTTTTTTTTCTTATTTCCGAGTTAATTTTCTTTATAGTTTAATGGCGGATATAGCCATAATCATGATGGGGTAACTGTGGATAGTTAATGTTTTGTATTATTTAAAGTTCATCATTTTCTGTAGTTCATAGGGACTGTAGCAAAGCAGTTAGACTGAATGAGGGGTTATTAATAAAGTATTTTAAACAAAAGCTTTTGTTAGTACAAGTGTGTATAAGTGTAAACTATATATGATATAAAAATATAAAATAAATGATTTCTGTTTCCCTTTTTCCACTTGGGTCCTTATCCCACCTGTACTGGTTTTTTTTTGTTTTGTTTTGTTTTGTTTTGTTTTGTTATGTTATGTTATGTTATGTTTTTTGATGCTTGATTAGAATCAGGTAAAGCACAGTCTCTTCCTTGGGCAGCAAAAACCCAGTATTGATTTTTCTTTATTGACCAATCATACATTGCAGTATAAATATTTATGATGGCTTCACATAATAAAAAAAATAAGTTAAATAACCACAGAGGAAAATGAAATGTAAATGGGAAGGGATTTCTCGTGGGTAATATATCACTTTATAATCTTACGTTACTCTGAGAAGCACCCAATGGCTTTCTAGGCTTTCTAGGATCAATGCTCAGATTACAAAACCTCCATCATCACAAACAGACATTTGCAATTTGGTCTTGTGTCCTCTTGGGGATCATTCGTGTCAGGTTTATTTGGCGATTTAGCAAGTGAAATACAATATATATGCAAAGCCCTTCTAAAGTGGCCAGGTGTTTAAATGGAACTCTTCTAATATCTTGGAACATTTTTGTAGATTCCCCCAAATGTCAGAGTTGAAAGGAGCCATGGAGATCATTATTCCAAGGCTCTCATTTTATGATGGGAGGCACTGAGATGCAGGAGGAAAAGTCTGGCCTGAGGTCACACAGCGTGTTGTTGGTTAAGCAAGAATTTTCTGCAGCTCCTGGTTCAGTGGTTTCTCCTGAACATGTCTTTGTTAATTCTGGAGAAGTAAGAGGGGTTTGGAGAGGGCACGCAGGGATGTAGTAGGAATAAAGTGTGGGTTATTAGGCTATAAAAGGTTTTTCCAAAGGACACAGTATGCAGCAGATCATTTTCTTCTGTAGTTACTACTGACTTGGTTAGAGTGTATAGAGACAACCATTTGGTTTGATATCAGTTCCTGTTTTATCTACCTCAGAAGGATGCTGACTGATACTAAAAGGTTTTGAGGTCAAAAAGGTGCTTAGGTGTTAGTGACAAAGATCTTTAAGGAAAAGTGGATTCTCCCTACCACACTCTTCTCTATCTTTCAGTCTCCCTGAGGGAAGTGACTTCCATTTTTGTAGACACAGACTGTTTCTTGATAATTCAAGATGGTGGAAGATGGGAAACCCCAATAAACAGCATCAATGGAGTTAGAGACACTAAATGTGCAATGTGTTTGAGTATAAACAATACTAGTAGAATAAAATGTATTTCATACCATTAAAAATAAACTATGCATTCATATTCTATACCACTATTTATGGGGAAGAGAAAGGAAACATAGGATTTTCAGTTTGTATTGTACCCTTCTTATTATCCTTTAGTATCCTCACAATTATTGTAGCAGGAGGTGTAAAATGCCTCCCTTCTCTGTCATCGATCATCCTCCCCAAACACACTTAGTGAACACAGTTCCCAAACCGCAAATGGTAGTGAAAAGGCTCGAGAGAGAACATCAGGGATCAAACATCCATCTAGACTGGGTACATTTCAGCCCCTTATGCAAGTCTGCCATATTTATCCCCAGAAAGACATGCCTTTGCAGTGAAATAAGTATTTGTGTGTGTACACTGATGTATGTGCATACACATGGGTGTGCATACTTTTTTTTTTAAGAAAGGACAGAAGAAAGTAACAGCTGCTTTCCTGCATTGAAAATGCATCTATTCAGAGTAACTTGAGTATTCATACCAGATCAGCAATCCAATGCAGTTTGAGATTTGACAGAATTCCCTCAATAGCTCTAAAACCAGAGTCCAGATGATGAGAGGGATACCTGATGTTTGAATTGCCTTTGCAACTACATTTTTTTAAGGCTTTCAAATTGCTGCTTGCTAACATTTACAGTTCTCTGCAGCTATAATATACCACCATGGGATTTGGGAGGAGATCAAAGAAGCAGGAAAGAAATTACTATTCCCAAATTCTTACCAGTAAAAGATCGGTGCATGTCAAACAGCTTTTAATGTCCACAAACCCAGGCCGATATATACACAAGGCCATTTCTATTCGTAAAACCTACACTTTCTTCATCTGAATCCGTTCAGCTCAAAAGAGGAAAGAAACTCTGCTGTGAATCTTAATAGTTATAGATGTTAGCCTTCGATGGAACTTTCTTAACTTTTTGTTCTTTTATTGATTGTTGAATGTAAGTGTACCTTTTGTTAAGAAAACTTGCTCTACATAAAACTACTTTTACTTAAATAATTGGGGTAGGTACAGGAAAGTATTTCAAAGGAAGATTCTTGATTTTTGAAATAAGGCTTGACAAGGCCCAGAATAGCAGGTATAGTATATGTTACTTCTTATCTAAGATCCACATATGCAAATGTATAAAAGTAGAAGAATAAGCAAAAATTAAACAAATTAAAGCAGTTATATATAGGCAAGAGGGAAGGGACAAGTAGAGGTTACAGTAAAATCTAGCTTTGAGTAGATCTCATTTTGTAGATATTACTTTGGAGCCATGTAAATATTTTACATAATTAAAAAATAAATCAGAAGTAAAAATGACCATCCATAGAGGTGCCTGAGTGTCTCCGTTGGTTAAGCGTCCAACTCTTGGCTCAGGTTGGAGAGATTTGGCTCATGGTTCGAGAGTTTGAGCCCCACATTGGACTCGGCACTGGCAGTGCAGGGCCCTCTTGGCATTCTTTCTCTCCCTCTTTCTGCCTCTCCTGCACATGTGCCCTCAATCTCTCTCTCTCAAAATAAATAAACTAAAAAAAATGATCATTCATAAAAATAAAAAGCAAAATGTAACAAACGGATCAAACTGTGTATTAAGTTGGTGACTTAGCTACACGTGGAAGACTTATTTTAGTTGACTATAAGATACAATAATGTGGTAATACATACAAAGAACAAATGAACTACCAAAAAATCTTAATTTGCTTTCAACAATTACATTGATAGTATTAATATTGGTTTTCTTATTCTAATACTATTATCTGTTTTATTTGGATAAAGCAAATAATTTGATTTTACAAATTACCTAAATTACCTAAATTTGATTGCAAATAGGAAGATATTTTCTCTTAAAAAGATACATAATTTTTCGCTCTGTCTACTGAAAAGTCTGAGAATCAGTGTCTGACCAGTACTGACCACTAGCAGTGAGCACCCTTAGTTCCTGGAGAATTGTGGTCTCAAAATGCCATTTCCTACTAAAAAGAAAAAGGGCATTGTTTTCCTCATTTTTTTACCTTCATAGGAGTCAACTTACTCTGAAACTGTTAAACAGAGAGAAGGACTCAGCACTAAATTGTCTTTCTGTAAGAACTGTACCTCATGTTTCCAAATGATATGGGAGGAAAATCATTCTTTATAGAACAGTTGCAGCTATTAAAGGTGGGAGTAAAAGAATATCAACATTTTGGTACCTCTAATGAAATAATGAATGATCATTAATGGATTCTCAAACCTTAAATAAAAAGCTGATAAGGAATTTTAAAATAGATGCATCAGGGCGCCTGGGTGGCTTAGTCATTAAGCATCTGACTTCTGCTCAAGTCATGATTTCACAAGTTTGTGAGTTCCAGCCCCACACTGGGTGAGCTTGAACCCCGTTTTGGGTGAACATGAGCCGTGCTTCGGGTAAAACATGAGCCTTGGTGAGCCTGCTTTTCTCTCTCTCCGCCTCATCTCTCTTTCTCTGACCCTCGTGGGATTCTGTCTTCCTCCCTCTCTCTCTCAAAAATAAATAAATAAAGATAATCTTATTTTATTTTATTTTATTTTATTTTATTTTATTTTATTTTATTATTTATTTAAAAAAATTTTTTTTAATGTTTATTTATTTTTGAGACAGAGAGAGACAGAGCATGAACAGGGGAGGGTCAGAGAGAGGGAGACACAGAATCCGAAACAGGCTCCAGGCTCTGAGCTGTCAGCACAGAGCCCGACGCGGGGCTCGAACTCACGAACCACGAGACCGTGACCTGAGCCGAAGTCGACCGCTCAACCGACTGAGCCACCCAGGTGCCCCGAGATAATCTTAAAAAAAGAAAAAAGATGAATCAGACTGAAAACACCTGAATGGACTAATCATTTTATTTTTTTTTCTCCAAATTTTTATTATTATTGGATATATTATTATTATTGGATCCTGATTCATTTCAGGTGTGCGGTATAGTGATTCAGCACTTCTATACAACACCTGGTACTCATCACAAGTGCCCTCCTTAATCCCTGTCACCTATCTGACCCATCTCCCCACCCACCTCTCCTCTAGTAACTGATAGTCCTCTAGTAACTATCAGTTCTCTGTAGTTAAGAGTCTGTTTCTTGCCCCCCCACCAGGTTCATTTGGTTTTTAAAATCCACATATGCGTGAAATCATATGGTATTTGTCTTTCTCTGACTCACTTGTTTTGCTTAGAATAATACACTGTGGGTCCATCCATGTCATTACAAATGGCAAGATTTCATTCTTTTTTATGGTTGAGTGATATTCCATTGTGTGTGTATATATATACACACACACACACCACATCTTTATCCATTCATCAGTCAGTGGACATTTGGGCTCTTTCCATAATTTGGCCACTGGTGATAATGGTTCTGTAAACATCGGGGTGCTTGTATCCCTCTGAATTAGTATTTTTGTGTCCTTTGAATAAATACCTAGTAGAGCAACTGCTGGATTGTAGGATAGTTCTATTTTTAACTTTTTGAGGAACTTCATACTGTTTTCCACAGTGGCTGATCACTCTTAACATAATAGGAGGAGACATAATCAGACGTTAATTTTCTTCTGATATGATGCTACAGGAACCATTGAATACCTACTATAAAATATTCTTGCCAAAGAATTGAAATAAACCATATCAGTTCATAGAACATACATACAGATAGTAGGCAAGAGTGCATCTAAAACTCCAGAATAAGGAAAAATGTGCGGGAACAAACTGCCAAGTTTCTTCAACAAATAAATTATACACCGGCTCATGCACGTGCATGCGTGCGTGCGTGTGTACACACACACACGGAACCTATAAATTAAAATCAATTTAATATATATATTCTTCAGATTAATGGTTTCAGATATTATTTGGATCCTGATTCGAAGAAATATAGTAAAATTAGATTCATTAATTGATCAGGGAAATCTGAATATTGTCTATTTTGCTAATTCTAAGGGGATTTTTTTTGGGTGTGATCTTGCTTTTGTAGTTACATTCTTAAAAATACTTCTTAACTTCAGAGATACAGATTGAAATATCTATATTTTAAATGGTAAAATTTCTGGCATTGGTTTCAAATTGATCCAAAAATGTGTGTATGTATGGGAGGGAAGGCTGATGAGGTGAAGGGAATTAGATTAGCGATATACTAAAACTTTTTGAAATTGAGTGTCTTTTACACTAATATTTCTACTTCTGGATTTGTTTGAATATTTCCATGATAGAAAGTTTTTAAAATGCTGAAATCAGGCTTTACACAGATCCTTTAAAATGTTAGATGACATTCGGGTATTACCACATTTTGAAGGGAACATGACAGAAACTCATTCCAACTAGTTTACGGGGGAAAAAAGGGAGGGAAATGTATTGGTTTATATTACTAAAAATTCTGGAGGTGTAGCTGGCTCACACTCTGAAGATTCAGATGTGTGTGTGTGTGCCACATCTTTCTCTTTCTTCCTTCCTCTTCCCCTCCTGCTGTATCTCTGTCTTGCCTGTTTCTCCCATCCCTTTGCTCTCTTCTAGGTTCCACTCACCTTTGTTCCCATCTCATTTCTCCTTTCCACAGCCAAGATTACTCAGTGAGAAGGGAGTAGAGACAACACCAATATGGCACAATCCCAGTTTATCCACCCTAGGAAAAGAGAGAGACTCTCCCACTGAAGGCATTATCAATTTCAGGTCCAGAAAGTGAGTTGAAGTGACCATCCTCCCCAGTCATGGTTCAGTCACCTTAAAGCTATTTATGGACCTTCTGTAGTTGACTTTATCCTAATTTCAGTCTCTTTTGTCCCTAAACCCTACTAGCATTTGCTTCCTGTGATTTTTACCAAAAATATTGATTCATTTCTTCTGTTTATATCCTTTTAAATATCAGTATCTTTGTAAAATATATATTGTGGTTTTGAATGCATGTACAGAGGCTGTATATCTCATCTGAAACTAATCTTTTTGCCCTTAAAACTGTGTGTGTGTGTGTGTGTGTGTGTGTGTGTGTGTTTAAATAACATTCATTGGGGTGTATTTACATACAGTAAAATATACAGATCGTAAGCATACAGTTAAACAAGTTTGACAAATGTATATTTCCATGTAATGGACACCCTAATCAAAACACAGAACATTTCCATCACCCCAGAAAGTTTCCTTCTGTCCTTTTACAGTAAATCCCCCAATTATATTCAACCACTGTTCTGATTTCTATTACCATAGGTTAGTTTGCATGGTCAATGAACTTAATAAACACGGAATTGCACAGTATGTACGTATGTACTCTTTTACATCTGGCTTTTTAAAACTAAATATCTGTGAGATGCATCTAAGTTTTGCCTGTGTTAGTATGCTTTTAATCATTACTTCACTATTGACTAACAATCCACAGTAAGAATATAATACTATGGTTTTAAGATAGGTATGTGTGCATCTAGTCATTTGCTTCTGACTGCTCCACAGTATTTTGCAAAATGCCTCTTCCGTATTGTACTTATCCACTGCCCTGGTCATAACACTCAATTGTCCCCATAGCCTGTTAGCAAAAATAATGCTGTGACAAACATCCTTGACTGAATGCCCTTTGAAAGCTATGTGAGAATTCTCTGGAGCATATAAACATTCTTAATTTCATTGAGACCGGTTGCACTACAAAGTGCTCACATCAGTTTATATTCCCTTCAGCGGTGCCTGTAGGCACCATTTGCCCATGTGGTGGCCATGAATAGCATTAAAATAAGGTAAATAATGTTAACCAGTATTGATATTTAGAGCATGGCTTTCCAACACAAATTGTTGTGATAAAGGAATTATTCTATATCTTTATTGTCCAAAATGGTAGCTACTAGCTACACATGGTTACTGAGCACTTGAAATGTGGCTGTTGTGATTGAAGAACTTCATTATAAATTTTATGTAATTTTAATTAACTTAAATGCAAATTAAATAGCCACATGTAGCCAGTGGGTACCGTATTGGACAGGAAGGATTTAGAGTCAATCAGGATGATGAGATTTGACTTAGTTTTTGAGACCAGTGGGGAGTCACTGGAAAAGGATTCAAGAGAATGGCATGATAGAGTTTTCTCTTAGAAAGATCATTCCAGGGGCACCTGGGTGGCCCAGTCGGTTAAGCATCCAACTCTTGGTTTCAGCTCAGGTAATGATCTCATGGTTTTTGAGATCAAGCCCCAAGACAGTCTCTGAGCTGACAGCAGGGAGCCTGCTTGGGATTCTCTCTCTCTGCCCCTCCTCCACTCACATGCACACTCATCCATTCTCTCTCTAAAAAGAAAAATCATTCCAACAATGGTGAGGCATGGGTGGAGTGGGATTCAGCAGAAGTTAAGAAATATTACATGAGATGATGCTGCAGCAATCCTAGCTTAAAAAAAAAAAAAGATCGTGGTTTGCATAGGAGCAGTAGAGATTGATCGAACAGAGTCAAGAGTTTAAGTGGAAACGCTGATAGGACCTGGACAATGACTTGAAATGCTGGATCAGAAGAAAGAACCAACAATGAATTCCAAGTTTCTAGCATGGATGATAAGATTCCTGGAGGTACAGTTTCAAATGAAGGTCCCAGAAAATTCATATGGAAAATCACCTATCAACCAGGAGTGGTGGTGGAAACTTAGTTAAGGTGTTCTGAATCACAGAAAGATTGTGTGTGGAGCCAGATTGTCTTAGGGTCTGGAACCCCATCTGTTACTGCTCTGGTTTCACCAAGGCTCATGCAAAAGGTCACCTTCATCCATCTTACACCATCTTTTGCTCAGTCATAGGCTGACAGAGTTCAGCACAAGAGGAATGAAGCGACCTGGAGACACTTGTAAATACCTGGAAGCTCTGAAGTTGACACAGAAGGAGAAATATGGGAACTGATACGCATCCATTGTTTAATGTTGCAGGCAATTAGTGATCAGGAGCAGCTGGTATGGTTAAACTGTTAAAAATGCCAAAGTAAGTGAAACAGAACATATGGGATAGGTTTTATCTCCAAAATACTGCTTTGAGGATAATATTGACATAATTTGCCTATCATATTTTCCCCCTTTGAAATGATTTGCATAACGTTTCCTAGAAATAGGCTCCATATGTGTGTTAGTAATTTGGTGGAAGAAGTGTAAACTCAAGCTCATTGAAGAAGAGCCAGCTACAAGAGGAATCATGAATCTACAACTAGTGCTAGAGAACATCTCTCTTCATGGGAAAAGTAGATTGTCAATGGAAAGTCAACAAAAGGAGCTAGGAAATGGACAGTGAGTGAGTCCTTTCTATAATGCCAGCCACTGAAGTAGGCATGTCATGTTGTGTTTAGTAAACTTTCCAGGTATATGTTAGCAGCTCCATTTTGTAGATTTGAAAACTAAGACTTAAACAGAGGTGGTAATTTGCTCAAGTTGCAAAGGTAGAAAGTGTAGGAGTCAGGATACAAACCAGTTTTACTTGACTGACTGAAAAAAAAAAATCCATCTCTGGATTTGGACAAGTGTAGTGATTCTCAAAGTGTGGTCTCTGGACTATAGCATAAGCCTCACCTGGGAATATTGTATGAATAGGAATCATTTCAGACCCACTGAATCATTAATACTGGCGGTGAGGCCCAGAAATGTGTGTTTTAACAAGCCCTCCAGGTAATTCTGACGCATGCTACTGTTTTGGAATCACCGGATGAGTGAGATTTAATTAATCATATAAGAAGCAGTTACCCAGGAAGGCTTCAGTGGGGAATGCAGCTGGGAGGATGCAAAGAAACATAACACATGTTTTCTACACAAAGAGTAATTGCAGAACATTTGGGGAAGTATGCCTAACTGAAATATCAAAACTCTGCTTAGTGGGAAGAATGTAGGTAAGTGACTTTGAAATCTTACTTCTAGTCCCAGATCTGATACTAATGTGCAGGTCGGCTTTGGACAACTTTTTTTTTTTTTTAAGGTTTTGTATTTATTTTGAGAGGAGCGGGAAAGGCAGAGAGAGAGAGAGGGAGAATCCCAGACAGGCTCCATGCTATCAGTCAGCACAGGCCCCAACTCGGGGCTCAATCTCAGTAACCATGAGATCATGACCTGAGCCAAAATCAAGAGTCAGATGCTTAACTGACTGAGCCACCCAGGTGTCCCCAAAGCATTTAACTTCTATATCTTTCAATACCAATTTAAAATGATAATTGTAGTGGTCATAATAGCTGGTACATTTTCATGGCCCTTTAGAATTTACAAGGTCTTTACATTAGTTTAGAGGTAGATGGGACAGTGATTAGCCAAAAATTAAAAGCTGTTTAATTAGAAAATCTTCAATATTTCTTTCAAATCGACAATTATAGTAGAGTTTTTTAAAAGTAAGATATACAAAATTATAGATGGCCAGGTTAATGGTTCTCAAGCCTGATTGTGCTTCAGAATCACCTAGCAGTTTAATGGAAATTTTAAATTTTTTTTTTTAACGTTTATTTATTTTTTTGGGACAGAGAGAGACAGAGCATGAACGGGGGAGGGGCAGAGAGAGAGGGAGACACAGAATCAGAAACAGGCTCCAGGCTCTGAGCCATCAGCCCAGAGCCCGACGCGGGGCTCGAACTCACGGACCGCGAGATCGTGACCTGGCTGAAGTCGGACGCTTAACCGAGTGCGCCACCCAGGCGCCCCTAATGGAA
The DNA here is from genome assembly GCF_014898765.1 of Herpailurus yagouaroundi. Taxonomy (NCBI): domain Eukaryota; kingdom Metazoa; phylum Chordata; class Mammalia; order Carnivora; family Felidae; genus Herpailurus; species Herpailurus yagouaroundi. The sequence goes on along the minus strand of NW_024412401.1, from coordinate 39,047,300 downwards.
ATTTTAAAAAAGCATCCAGAAAAAAAGCACGTCATTTCTCCAGAACAATATACTGTACTCACATTCCATAAATATACATATACACATACACACACACACACACACACACCATATATATGTATATATAGAGAGGTGATTATAATCACTTTCAGATGATTATAATATGCTTCTAAAGTTGAGAATTATGGCTCTAAATATCAACTGAATCTGAATGAAGGAGAAATTGCAGTGGCCAGCAGGAGTTTGGGGGAAGAAGTAGAATGACATTCTAGCCATCTATCTTTGTGACTCTCTATCATCTATGGGGGGAAATCTAGTTTACTTAGCTTGGAATTTAAAGTTGTCCATGCTTTACATCCTAAGTCCTACTTTCTGTTCTGTTAATCACTTCCATAAACCCTAGCTTTAGCCAAATTAGCATGCTTTCTTTTTTCTTCAGGTATGCCCAGGGCTGTATGTTCTCTGTAATTTTAACAGTGTTATTTCCTATCACTGTTTTTGTCGAATGAAGGCATGTCCCTTCCTCCACAGCACAATTCAAGTGCTAGATTCTTCATGAAGCCTTCCCTGAGACCATCATAGGGTAAGCATCTCTCCCTCTGATGGCATATCACAGTTAGGATATTGTATCCATTAGGATATTATTGACTGCATAACAGAATACTTTGTCTCAAATAGCTTCAAAAATAAAGACAATGTATTATATTACAAGTCATGAAGTAAGATGGCTGAGGGGTCAATTAATTTAATAACTCAACGGTGTCATGAAAGACTCAGGTCCTTTTCACTTTTCCCATCCTCCAGCTTCGCTTCAGCTTCCCTGGAAAATCTGAAACAGCCCCCACAGTTATAAGTGTCATTTACAAACATAACTCTGGCCAGTCGGTGAAAGGAGCTTTTGTTGATATTGGTTTCTTTTGAAGAACAAGGAAACCTTTCCAAGAATCTGACCATCAGACTTCTTATGTTCCATTGGCCAAAATTATGTCACATGCTTATTTCTAAACCATTCACTGGTAAGGGGAATTCAGTTTCTGTGACTGGCTCATTGAAGCACATGTTTAATAGAAGGATTTCCTGAACAAAATTGGAGTGCACTTAGAAAGGAGGAGTGATGGTAATTGGTGAGTGGTGCTTGGCCAAGCTGTTAACTCCTTGTCTCAAGCAAGTAGGCCCTCTCAGCCTGTATGATAGTTGTCTGTTCCCATGTTGTAATTCTGCTATTAAACTCAAGTCTCCTTGTTGATAAGTGTTAGTTTGATGTTTAAAAGCATGAGCTTTAGAGGTGCCTGTGTGGCTCAGTTGGTTGGGCATCCGACTCTTGGTTTTGGCTTAGGTCGTGATCTCACAGGTTCGTGAGTTCGAGCCCCACGTCAGGCTCTGCGCTGGCAATGCAGAGCCTGCTTGGGATTCTTTCTCTCTCCCTCTTTCTGCCCCTCCCCATCTTTCTCTATCTCTCTCTTCCTCTCTCTGAAAATAAATAAATAAACTTAAAAAAATTTAAAGGCATGAACATCGGAGTCATGCATACCTGGGTTGAAATTCAGGTGATAAACTCATCCCTATTTGCCTAAGACTTTCCTGATTTTAGCACCCAAAGTCATATATCCACAGAAACCCTGTAGTCCTTGGAAAACAAGGATGGCTGGTCACCCTACTTGAAATCTCATCTCTACCATATACCGGATGCATGATTTGGAGGTCAAGTCACTTACTCCCTCAGTGTTTCATTCAAGAACTACTCCTTGAATGTCCACTATCTGCCAAGCACTGTTTCAGAAAGTTCTCCTTGTTTTCCTGACCACTCTGGCACTAGCTCTCTAATTTCCCGCAATCGTGCTAGAGCTGTCCCAGGACTGCCTTGTGTGTGACCCCCTCTCTGCACCCCATCACTCAGAGATGATGTCAGAGGAAGCCTGGCCGCCTGACGAATGGGGCTTGGGAAATCCCCAGGAGTTTTCAGACACTGTTTCTGGCCTGAAAAACAAAAACACCCTCGAAACAGCCAAGGGTCCCAATCTGCTCAGAGAACATGCTGTCCTCTCCTGTTTGCAGGGCCATTTCTTGGACAAGCAGCGGTTCTGTTTGCTGGACTTTTGGCCCCATGCAGTCACTGTGAGGCAAGGCACATATTGCACAAACGGGCCAGTGAAATGAGGTAATTGCGGCTTTCGATGAATGCTATTTCTGTCTCCTGGGCGATGTTGGCTGGGATGTGAACGAGAGCTAGTGTATCTGACACGTTATGGCTCTCTCCACAAAGTGGAGATAGATAACACAGGAGTGGGAAAGCCCCATCCTGTTTTCTCCTCCCAGTACTCCATGCACATACAATTTTTAGACAAGATATTCCCCATGTTGGAAAACTCTTCCAAATGTCACAGCTTTTCCACTTGGGCACCAAAGCTGTCTTCTGAGGTAATTTAATATAGCTGTGTTGAACATAATCTACGTGCCAAGCATGTTAGATGTGTCATCATTTTCCTCTTCCGAAGGACCCTCAGAAATAGATACAAGTAGTATTCCTACTGTAGAGAGGAGCAAAAATGACACAGAATGGTGAGGTCCCAGCTTAGAGCACTAATCTGTGCAAAGCAGGGTGAACACTTACGTCTCTCTCCTTAGCTAGAGCTATTTCATCCCACGCTGTTATTTTAGCCAGTTGTGTGGGATTATTGTCCCCAGAAATACGTTTTATTCTTTCATGTTACTTCAAAATGGGAAATATAGTAACATGATTTCTTCGTAACACTCTTTGTAGCTTTCTGTACCAGAGTCCGGTGTGACTCCAGCTGCTTGACTGACAGTTCAGTTTGCTCACACTGATTATTTCTGTTTGTTTGGTTTGTGTTTTTGTTTCGTTTTTCTTCTTTTTGTCCTCACTTATGGGTACTAGTGTTAGTATCCCAACACTAGTTGAGGTTGTCAGTGAACCTACCTCTCAGATTCCCTCACCGCTATTCCTCATTAACTATTTAGTTTTGATTGTTTTAATAAATCAACTAGATAGATATACACCCTTAAATTATTATGTAATGGAGGAGTAAAGAAGCTCTACTCTGGGACACAAGGGGCTACTTTATGGCTAAAGGACAGAGACTTGGTTTAGTAGTCACTTTTGGTTATTTATAGGAAGATGCGTTTGGTTAAGAATATTTGGTGAAGAACAGGCTTTTTGGAATCAGAGTTCTGATGCAAGCTCTATCATATTCTAACCCAAGAGAGCTTTGGTATCTATTTAGCCTTCCTAGACTCTGTTTTCTTATTAGGAATATGGGAAGCATGCATGCAGTTTTTGCAAATATTAGCAGGAAAAACTCTTTGTAAAGTGCCTGATGCCTTGTGCAAGCTCTGTCAGTAATAGTGATGCATGATTATTAGGGGTTGCTGTATGTATTTTTATGTCAGTTCCTCAAAAACCTTTCACGGTCTTTCCCTAGGTCACATAGGCTGTATTACAAATAGTTCTCTTTGGGTAGGTGAGCTACTGCACTTATACATGTGTAAGCATGTTCATGGTGCCGTTTTCATAAAGACTTCTCATGGCCTTTCTTCTCCAGGGAGAGGTAGACCATTGTAATTGTGTCAGAAGTTACTGGTATTCAGGTGACCTGAGTACATGCTTCACACGTGCCTGGGATTCAGCCTCTAATCCCTTGCCACGTTGCCCATTTCCTCTCACTTCTCCTCTCTTCTGTCCTTCAACCTCACTGACTTTTCAATACTGAACAATGTATTCATCTTTTATATTTCCTGACCTCTTTCTAACCATGCCCCCAGGGCCTCACTTTCCACCCCAAGATGTTAATCAGGTACGTTATAGACAAAACATTTCCCACTGCAGGAGAACAAATTTTTATGCCAGCCATTAGGTTAATGTATATGTATTTTTCCCTTTACGATTACAAGTATATACATAATCCAGGAGGTTCCTAACTACCTGAGCCACCTAGAGGTAGGTAGGGAAGTTAAAGAGGGCTTTACTAAGCATACATTATTTGAGCTGTTTGAGCTGAATCTTGAAGGATGAGATGACCAGGTGTCAGCTCCAGGTCACTGCTCTCCCCAGTGCTATTTCAGGTCACAATGAAGTAGACCCAATTAGGTATGCTTCCAGCATGCTCAGAGGGAACATTCGCGATCAGCAAGAACCATCAGAGTTAATAGAAGTTGCAGAATTGGTGAAGGGCTTATGAAGGGTGAAGATGGGACGTGTTCCTGGACATTTGCTCTGAGTTGGAAAACGGTGTTGTGTGTTCATTAAAACAACATCAAAACAAAAGACCCTCCAGGAAGTCCCGGTAACCAAGGTCATCACTATTAAGAAAGCAGAACCCTAGTCCCTGGACAGACATTCTGTCATGCAAAAGCCTCATTTAGAAATACTGATGAATTGATCTATATTTTTAAAAGAAAAACAAAAACACTTCAGACACTGGTGGTTGCACTTACGTAATTGGAAGGAGGATGCAGGAAATGGAAGGGAAGCCATATTCATTTAGAAAGCACTGTTGTGTGAGCAAAAGCAAGGACAAATCTGTGGCAGAGAGGCTCCCAAGAGTCTTGCTCAGAAAAGCACCGGACTGGGAGAAGCAGGTTTTAAACTTGGAGGAGATATCAAAATAAAGCTCAAAGGGTGCAGCAGCTAAGTACTGCCATATTCCTGTAAGTCTGGCGTCGTGTCAGCATCAGCTAAAGCAGGAGATGTCTTGGGCGCTTCAGGTCCAGATTCTTACATACTCAGTCACCCACACTATAAACTTCTGGACCATCTTGGGCTCCCCTTTTTCCTCCTCACTCTTAATTCATCTAGTTTTGTAACTTCTGTCTCCTAAAAGTGTCTCAGTTCTGAATTCACTCTTCCCCTAATGCTACTACCATGGCATAAGCCCCATTTATATTTTTGCCTGACTGTTCTGGCTTATTCCTTACACTTTGACTTACATTCATATTCCTGAGGACCCTGTAAACTTGCAGATTCTGATTCAGTGGGTCTAGGATGAGGGCTTGCACCCTCCATAGAATAGAAGGGATTAGACTTAAATAGAGAGGATTAGACATTCTCTGTGGGACTGCAGAAGATGAAACAAACACCACTGGATGGAAATAGAGCAAAATCTGGATATCTGGAAAGTGATTCTGATATCACAAGTTGATTGGGGTGCCTGGGTGGCTCAGTCAGTTAAGCATCTGACTTTGGCTCAGGTCATGATCTCATGGTTTGTAAGTTTGAGCCCTACATCAGGCTCTGTGCTGACAGCTTAGGGCCTGGATCCTGCTTCGGATTCTGTGTCTCCTTCTCTCCCTGCCCCTCCCCTACTCACACTCTGTCTCTGTCTCTCTCTCAAAAATAAACAAACATGAAAAAAAAAAAAAAGAGCTGATAGACAATAATAGGGACTATCTTATGAGATGAGTACCCTATCATTATTCAAGTAAAGACCAAGCACTATTTTTTCCTAACATCTCACTCTGAACATTTCAAATATAATGGAATGTTGTAAAAACTGTATAGTAAATACCATATTTCTGTGATCTAGATTCTAGCATCTTAATACATTTGCTTTATAACACATCCATTCATTCCCCTATTGATCTGACAACATAGTGGGTTTTTTTTCTATGCATTTCAAATTAAGTTGCAGACATCAGTACATTACCCCTCTAAATTATTGGAGTTAGTGTTTGTTTGCCTGTCTGTCTGTCTGTGGGATAAAATTCACATGCAGTGAGTGTGCAAGTCTTAAGTGTATCATTTTATGAGTTCTGACAAAGACATACACCAAACCTCTGTCAAGATATAAAATATTATAAAAATATTATAAAAATATCTGTCAAGATATAAAATATTGTCACACAAGAAGGTTTTCTCACTTCACACTCAGTCCCTACCCGTCATCCTAGAAGCCACCACTCTTCTGAATTGTTTCCCATAGTTTAATTTTGCCTTTTCCAGACTTTCATATCGTCAATGGAATTAGAAGGTATCTAGTCTTTTGTGTATAGCTGCTTTCATGCTGTGTAAATATTTGAGGATTACCTATGTTGCTAGTTGTGTCTATAATCTGTTCTATTTTTGCTGTTTTTTAAACAGAGATGTAATTGAAATACTATAAATTCACTTGTTTAAAGTGCATAAAACACACTACATCAGTGTGTTTTAGTATATTCACAAGGTTATGTACCCATCACCACCATCCAATTCCAGAACATTTTAACCATCACCGAAAGAAACGTGTGCATTAGGAATCACTCTCCCTTCCCCTTCCCTTCTGCCCCCAGCCTCTGGCAACCACTTTGTATCCTGCCTTCTGTCTATGAATTTGCCTATCCTGGACCTTCCACATAGTATTCTATAGTAGGAACTTGTCACAGTTTATTCTTCCATTCTCCTATTAATATAAACCTTGGGCTGTTCCCGGCTTTTAGGTATTTTGAATAAAACTTCTGTGAATATTCATGTAAAAAGTGTTGTGTAGGCATGCATTTTAATGTTGGGGGGGTCAGTGCCTATGAGTAGGATTACTGGTTTACAGTATAGGTGTATGTTTAATTCTATAATAAATTGTCCCCAGGGTGCCTGGGTGGCTCAGTCAGTTAATCGTCTTAATCTTGATTTGGGGCTCAGGTGATGAACCCATGATTTATGAGATCAAGCTCCACATTGGGCTCTGCACCGACAGTGTGGAGCCTGCTTGGGGTTTTCTGTCTCCCTCTCTCACTGCCCTTCCCTCACTCACACACATGCGTGTTCTCTCTCTCTCTCTGTCTCTCTTTCTCTCTCTCTCTGTCTCTCTATCTCTCTCTCTCACACACACACACACACACAATAAATAAAAACAGAATGAAATTGCCATAAATATTCCCAAAGTGGTTGCACAATTTTATATTCCCGTGTACAGTATATGAGGGTTCCAGTTGCTCCACATGTATACCAACATGTGGTGTTGTCATTTTTTTCTTTAAATATGGGCTACTCTAGTGGGTCCAAGCAATATTTAACAGGAATATGGTAGTGTAGTTTCCTGTAGAATGGGGAGCTTGAACATGAATGTATCCACAGAAGTCAGAGCTCCTGAGGTTCTAAGGCAAGTTACATGTGTAACTTTGTTCTTACCCCTTGTATTAGTTTTATATTGCTGCCGTGACAAACTACCACCTAGTGGATTAAAACAACACACCTTTATTATGTCATGGTTCTCTAGGTGAGACATCTGTGTAGACTCAGCTGTTGCTCTCTTCCAGGTCCCATGAGGCTGAAATCAAGGTGCTGACTGATTTGGGCCATTATCAGGTGGCTCTAAGGAAGAATTTGTTCAGGTGTCAGCCACCTTTAGTTGTTAGGGGCCCCTTTCCAGCCCTTACAAATGGCTGGACCACAGATCCAGAACCTATTTTTTGGACTATTGTTGTGCTTGAAATCTCTTTGACCTATCTTTCTGCCACAAGTCTTCTGCTTCTAGCTGACAAAAGTTCTCAGCTTTTAAGAGTTCATGTCATTAAAACCCACCTGGAAGAACCAGGATAATCTTTCTGTAATCTTAATCACATCTGCAATGTCTCTTTTGTCATGTAATACAACACGGTCACAAGATCCAAGGATTGGGACATAGGTATCTTTGGGGAACCCTTGTTCTGTCTACCACAGCTCCATTAGGTGACTCATGCCCAGACCTCTAGCAGATGAAGAGTTTGGAATTTTAGATTTTGTTCTCCACACTCTACTCCGGTTTTCCCCTCTTCTATCAACATTTTGTCAGCTCTGATTAAATGCTTCTGGCATTTTATGTAACTGGATCAAGAGCAACTTCATGTGGAATATTTCAGTTTCACTTGGTGGTTATGAGTGCTACTTCATAGGTTGTTGTAAGAATTCAGTCAGTTCGTTAATGCAAGCCAAAGCACTGGATAGTGCCTGCCCCAAAGGGACTGCTCTGTAGGACCATAGTTATCATGTTAGCTCTGCCAATGAGCCTTCGTGTGGGCAAGTCAGCATTCTTCCCCAATCTTCAATTTTTCTCTCAGTTATGATGTGTATGTTGACTATATTTGTGGGCACCACCATCCTTTTCCCCTCTTCTCTCTGACCTCTACATGCTGTATCAATGAGGTCCCTCCCCCACTGATGTTGGTTGGGTTTGGCCAGTGGAAGGCACTGAAAAGAGACTGAAGAAAGGGAGATGGTGGAGACTTGGATTTTCATTCTTCCGCTCCCTGTCAGCCCACACGTGAACAGTGGCTAGTTCTTCATCTGAAGACCACAGCTTCTGTCACAGGTTGTCTCCTACAAGTATCGTCTACTTTCTCTAGACTCTAGAAACACTGTTCCCTCTTGTCATCCCCCTCAGGACTAAGGGTGCTAATAGCTCCCTGCTATTGCCAGCCTGGTGGTGGTACACCAGTTCTTTTTGGTTCTTCTGACTCTGATCACGCCTTAATAAATCATCTCTTCATTAAGCTCTCCTAAATTGTCCTTTCTAAGCATACCACATTGATCCTACCTGAAAAAACGGGGATGTACTGTACTATTTCTGTGGGCCCTTATCTATCGAAAATACTGTAATTTCCCTGGTTCTCGGGATTTATGAATTCTCCACAATTCAGCACTTATTCAGTGATTTTGTGTAGAAGTGCTGAAGAAGACAAACAAGTACAGACACAATAAGGACCTTTGAGACTTTCACACTTTTAATCATTCATTCAAAAATAATTGTGCATGTGCCAAATGAGAGAGAAATATCTTAGTTAGCCCTTTAGACTTCTTATCGCCTCCTTTAATACAACCACTTCTCTTTTCCTTTGAAATATCATGTTAAGGAAAAAGAGACATGTGATGAATATTTATTATGTGCTGGGTGCATTAAACACATCTCTTCAGTAATCCTTCTAAGAACCCATTAGAGAAGAGATCGCTTTCTTTTTTTATCAGATGAGGAAATTGAGGCCCATAGAAATATTATGAGAAATTCAGATTCAGACCTCTTTTGCTCAAGTCTGCAACTATTAACCAGGCTTCTTTCAGGCCTTAGCTGTTAGGATGGGATTCAGTGACCCTTGCCTTAAATTCATTGTCGATGTGCAAAATAAGCATGGAGCCAGGCACATGAGAGCAGTCAAGATGGTTTGGATAAATGAATGATTGATACAGTGAATGAACGAATACATTTTTGCAGCTGAGTTTCACTTTTGTAAAGAAGTCAGAGGCAGACACAGGTTGATGCCGAAGGTGCCCAGAAAAGGGCTAGGATGTTGACTGAAACTCTTGGGTGACAGTGTCTCCAGAAAGATGAGGCACTGGTGCAAGCAGGGTTTGACAGGGCTCCATTGCCACCCTGGAAACCCTTGCTGGGGATTCCCCACGTTTCAGTGTTTTTTAGAACTACATCTTTCATCAGGTGAGTTGCCGGGGATTATGCTGGTCCTTATACAGTGGTGGAGAGAATGCCAGGACAGGGCATGGTTCTCACCTGGAGTGATAGCATGACAGAACAGAGTCTGTCTCTGCCCCAGAAATGCATGGTGGTTTTCAAAGATAATGTTTCTCCTTTCTATAATAATGGGCATATTATTAATCTATTTTTTCCATAGATTATTATATTTCAGCTTCATATCTGCTATGTGAGGCAGGTATTATTAACCCCACTTACAGATTGAAAAACTGAGACTCAAAGTTCACATGATTCAGGGTCATAGAATGGATAAGCGGCCGAGCTGATACTGAAGAGCAGGCATGTTTGACTTCAAATGCCTTCCTCTTTACCTTCTATCAGACTACTGCAAACAGTGCCAGTTAGCATCTGTCTAATGTTTCAGGGGAAGTACTGTGTTCTGCCAGTTACTTTGGAAATGCGTATATGAACTGAATTCCCTTTTTGGATGATTGATACTTTGATAACTGATTAATCTAAAATGTAATTCCTCACTGTTTTCTTTCTCATTGTTCAAATTTACATTCGTGTGTGTTTATGTATATGTGTATGTTTTCCTGAATTTCCATAGTGCATGTAACTTGCATTTCAAGTTGGAAAATAGGGTGAATAATTTCAAAGTTTACCTTGGGTGAATAATTTCAAAGATCTGAGTATCAGTTTAACCCCCCCCCACTGAGTGGAGGTAATTATCCCTATGCAACCTAGTTCAAGGGACTTTGAAGGATCAAATTGGATAATGGATGTGAAAGAGCTATTTAAACTCTAAAGTACAATTAAAATGTTGGTAGGTTATTTTTGTGATTTTTACTATTCAATATAATGTGTGTGTGTGTGTGTGTGTGTGTGTGCGCGCGTGCGTGTGTGTGTGTGTGTTTCTCTCAAGCTGTAAGCTGTCATATGAGTTAGGAAACATTTGCTTATCCCAGATTTGTAGGTTGTTTTCTTCATTCTTTCTTTCCTCCCTTTTCTACCTGTGCATTTTCCCCTCTCCCTTCTACCTTCTCTCAGCTTCTTCAACAAACCCCTTTTTAGGTCTTACCATGGACTTTGTACTGTGACACAGCATATAAGGCCACATAAGGCACAATCTCAGCTATAAAGAAGTCTGTTGCTGAGCACAAGAAGTAGACAGATAACATGATGGGATTGAGAAAAGCAAAGTGGATTAACTAAAGCCCATGGCTAGGTGACTGCAGAGACAAGCTGGAACCCTCAGTTCCATATGCCAAGACAGTATTCTTTCTAACCTTTTACAAGCTTCCTCTGGGAAAAAAAATACTACTTCTAAGCCAATATTTTCAAGGATAGAATCTGGCTTAAAGCAGAAGGAAGCCAGTGAGTGTTCATTGAACATGCGTATGTGCAGAGCATCATGCTGTCTCTTCATGTTCCCACAAGTACCCTTATTCCATAGGTAAGGACAGAAGGTCCAGAAAGATGAAGTACTTTTCTCAGGCCGTAGAACTAGTAACAGGTGGAGCTCTGTTCCCACTCTAGGCTAGGCTAGTTGAACTTTAAATATGTTAAGGCAGAAGCATCTTGAAGCAATATAGAATTAAGTGAAAGCCAACAAGCTAGATTTTCTAGGCTAGTAGGGTCTGTCCTTCATAGTCTTAGGGCCTCAAGCCCTCTATGTCTTCTCTCTTAATACAACCATGAATTACTGTGAATATGGCCACGTTAGCCAATGTTTCCCTTCTCTAGAGTTATTCCATTTGGTGCCTGTCTGGGGATGCAATTATATAGACCTGTTGATGGCCTTTGAAATTGTCTAAAGTCTTCTCTTCAAGTTGAACAGAAACCCACTCCAGCTCAAGGGAGCAGCCTATGGAAAATTCCTGACACTGTATGTTCTCGTAATTTTTGGAACACTGTAAATATTTGAGTCAGTAGATCTTAATCCATAAACACAGCTGTACTTAAAAAACCCTGATGGGGAGTTATTATAATTTAAACAATTGGGTAACAAAACAAATCAATGTTAATCATTTTCGTTTTCTAAGGACAATGGACTCAGACTTCTCATAAAACTGACATGATGAGCTTCGCAATTGCATCCACAAATAAACTTACAAATGCTAAGATAAACCATTCTCAACTTTTTAAGAACATTGTAAAAAGAAAGTGAGGTGGGGGCGGGCCAGGAAAAGGAAGAAAAACAAAACAATTTTGAGTAAGACCAAGACTCTCATAGCCATAATGCATGTGAGGCCTCTAAAGATAAACATTAAGGGAGAAAACCCTCTGTGGGTTTGTCATTTCTCTGTCTAAATTATGTTATGAATTACTATTATTTGGGTATTTTTCTTGTATGTGTGAGAATTACCTTCAGTTCCCTTTGTGGACTTTCTCTTTACTGCAATTTACAGAAATGACTCAGAATAACCAATTCATTCCCACGAAGGGTATTGAGCTCTTGTGTCAAGTACCATGTTAGGCACTGGTGATAATGTGAAGAATAACATGTAGCTCCTGTCCTCTAGGGGGATTGTAGTATAAAATCAGAAACAAGAAGTTGCCATTGATGAATTTTTTTAAAAAATAAATGAATAAACCAACGTTTGCATGAGGAGAAACACTTTGGAGGATATTTCCAGCTGAAAAGTTGAGGGTGGTATTTGGGGGTAAGGTTGCGTAATCCTTGGAGTCTTCATGGAAGATGAGACATTTGAACTGAGGATGTAAAGGAGCTGAGTTTGGGCTGGGGGCAGGGGGAATCCAGCAGAGGGAACTGTTTGATCAAAAGAGCAGTTCTAGGAAACAAAGACAACAGTTTGGCTCAAGTTTAGGTTTATTGCTAGGCTTTCTATTCTGTTCTGTTGATCTATGGGTCTGTTGTTGTGGCTTAAGTTTATGGAAAGGAAGGAAGACCAGCACCTGATAAGGTTGGCAAGGCAAAACATAACAGTTGCGAGGGTCTTGGATTTCAAGTCTGGGAGGCTTTATAACCTCTTCTGTAGCACAGACTAAGTTTGGTAAAGACTTGACCAGAATGGAATATGGGAAGATTCACTTGGCAAAGGAGAGCAACAGATTGAGAGGAAAAACAGGAGGTAGAGAGATGTAGGGAAAGGTCATGAGACCCTGGATTGTGACAACAGCAAATAGAGAGGAGAACATGTGGTCTGAGAGGGATTTGGAGGATAAAATCAGAAAGACTTGCTGAGGGATTGGATACAAGGAAAGCCAGACTTTACAGACCTAAGGGAGACAAAGATTTCAACTGGAAGAGGCCATTGGATTAGAGCATTTAGTGTTGGAATTCAGTCCCATGCACGATTGGATTCCAGCTTTTTCTTTTCCTACATACTAGTGACAAGACCTTATATTCCCATAGCCTTTAATGAATGCTCCTTCTCTTGCTTCCACTCCCTTTCATTATATATATAAATATATATAATTTATTATATCTTTATATAATATTAAATATTATAGTTTTAATATACTTGTTAATTATTTGATAATTAATAACCAATAATTTTATTATTTGATAATTAATTATTAATTAATATAACTATTATAGTTATTATAAATTTTTTTTTAAATTTTTTTTTCAACGTTTTTATTTTTATTTTTGGGACAGAGAGAGACAGAGCATGAACGGGGGAGGGGCAGAGAGAGAGGGAGACACAGAATCGGAAACAGGCTCCAGGCTCCGAGCCATCAGCCCAGAGCCTGACGCGGGGCTCGAACTCCCAGACCGCGAGATCGTGACCTGGCTGAAGTCGGACGCTTAACCGACTGCGCCACCCAGGCGCCCCTAGTTATTATAAATTAAATATAATTATAATTAAATTTGAGTTATAATTAAATATAATGTTAAAATATTACATATATATTATTAGTGATATTGTTATTTAATTTTACTATTCTGCCTGGGGATCTTCTGATGTGGTTATCTTATCTTATAATTTAGGATACTCATATAATATAGATGACAGGATCAACGATTATCTAAAAGTATGGGAGGGAGACAAAGGTTAAGAACTTTTACTCAGTACCTACTAGGAACCAGGTGTTTTTCATGCAGTGTCTCTTGTGATTGTCCTAATGCCCCATTTAACAGATGAGAAAACTGAGGCTCAGGTATGTGAAGTTCCTATTCCCTGTACGACCTCTGTTATAGCAGAACAATCTTTGTGAGGAGTGAATGAAGTGCAGCCAGCACTTCTGTGGATTCTTCTCCGCCAACTGCTGCCTCTTACAGCACATCTAACTTTGCATTTATTAAGAAGCTATTATGTGCAAGGATTATGTACTAAGCACAGAACCCATAAACATGACTGCAGTACCAGATTGGATTCTGACATCCTTTACCTAGCCTATATGTCCTGTGTGTACTACACCTTGCCTAGCTGTCTTGCTTCAACTCTTACCACTCTCCCTAACCCTGCTAGTTCTACAACCACAGCTGAAGTCCCCCCAGTGTTCTGTTTCATTTGTTGGGCTTACTCATTGCTTTTTGTCTCTTCCTAGAATACATTTTTATATTTTCATATGGCTAAAATCTATTCATCCTTCATCCCTCAATCTAAATGTGACTGCAGAAAAAGCTATCTTGCTCTCCCATCCAGGTTAGATCTCCAAGTAAAAATTTGTCTCTACGTCTATTTCACAAAGTTTGGGACACTCTGAATTTTTGTAGTTGTTCATTATTATTTGGCTTCCGTTTCCTACTGTAATCTCATTGAAAACAGCAAACCATGACTCTCTTTCTTTTTCTCTCTCTCCCCTCCTTCCTTCCTTTCCTTCCCTTCATCCCTTCCTCCCTCCCTCCCTTCTTTCCTTCCCTTCCCTTCCCTTCCCTTCCCTTCCCTTCCCTTCCCTTTCCTTCCTCCATCCCTCCCTTCCTCCCTTCCTCTCTTTCTCTCTTCCTCCCTCCCTGTGCTGGTGGTATAATAAAGTCACAAAAATACTCATTGACTATCTTAATGATAGACTCACTACAAAATTTGACTAAAGGCCAAAATACTGAGGCAGGGTTTTGGTGGGTGGTAGCAAGATGAGGAACCAACAAAGTTTCCTGGAAAAAATGCTGAAGTTAGATAGAGAAATGAAGACAAGAAAGCTATAAGCACAGCTGATTGAGCTATTAATAATTGTAATATTGAATAAAACTCAAAATCAATATGAGGCTTTATGTATAGATTCATGTTTTCTTCATTCCATGTATGTTTTGGAATCAAGCCCTAGCCTTCTGTCTCTACTTTTGGTGTACTTTATACTATCTCCTATATTCATTAATACTGTAACAGGGATATAGAAATGAGGGAGCACTACATGGTAGACCAAGTGTTCACAGTTAATCTAGAGTAGAAAATTAAGTCTTGACATTAGCCTCAATGGGGACTTTAGGGTCCAGAGGAATGGGCACATTAGAAAGACTGAGAGCAGAGGGAGGCTATGCATGGCCCAGAAGTTACAAAAGGAGGAGGGGTAGGATGTTTTCAGAATATCATAACCTGCCCAGAAGAATGTCTCAGAAAGCTAACGAGAGGATCTCTGGCCAACCAACACTTGCTATGTAATTCACAGAAGCCCAGGTCTAAACTCATTTCAATTTGTGGCAGCTTTGCTCCCTCCTCCCATAGACATGGCTGTGCCTCACCTGAGGAAGAAAACCATTCAGAAGCTACAAACCATTTCATTCCTCAAATATACAACAAACCAAGTCCAAACCTTTTCCTACCACTGAGAGGTTTTTTTGTTTATTTATTTTGGGGGGCAGGAAAGAAAGAGAGGGAGAGATAGACTCCCAAGCAGGCTCTGTGCTGTCAGCACAGAGTCCAGTGTGGGGCTTGATCCCATGAACTGTGAGAGCATGACCTGAGCTGAAATGAAGAGTTGGACGCTGAACCAACTCAGCCCCACAGACCACCACTGAGATTAAAGGGATTCTCCAAATCTGCCTCTGCCTTCTGGAGCCACCATCTTTCATTTCTCTGCTTCGTTGCTTCTTCATCTGTGTCAGTCACATCAGAAGACTTTACCTTTGCTCCCTAGTCATGGACTCGGAATTCTTTTTTGGCTGCTGAGATGCAGTCTGAGAGACTAAGTGATGCCTCCATGTTCATTCTGAAACAGCACATTAAATTCATGCATTATTAATGGGATAAACTCAAGTGAAAAATAAAATAAAAAATTCATTTATTGTCATGTTTAGTTTTGGGGACTTGAGGAAGGAAAATCACTCTTACTGCCTTTTAAGTCTTGTTCTGGGGTTCTGTGCTCATTTTCTTTTTGTCTCTTGTTTGGGGACTACGTGCCTATATGGAATGCTAAACAGTTATGCCATGAGCAACATCTAAAGATAATACTAGAGTCCATCCAGAAGGGAAAATAGTCTGTGTAGCACAGTGAATGCAGTTCTAATGTAAGAGTAAGAGCAAGATTTGGGCCATTTTCAACCTCTTGTCTACAGTATTCCCCCCCCCCCCCCCATATAAATGAGAGTTGAATTAGCATACATGTAAATTCACTCAGTACTTATATCCAACATTTCTGTACTTTCCAGCACTTACCAATAGAGTAATTCTGGAACAAATGACTTAATTTCTTTATGTTAACGTTCTTCATACATAAAACAAGTTATATATATGAGATATGCATATGCATATGTATGATATAGACCTATATCATACATATGAAATATAAACTCATGAGATGTTTAATACACTTGGCAATCAGTAAAGGCTACTTCTTGCTGGTTTAGTGGTATGATGGTTAATGGTGCTGATGGTGATGGTAATGCTGAGATAACGGCTGTTTAGTTTTGTTGTTGGGTTTGATGGTGGTAGCAGTCATAATGTTAGTGCAGATTTTATTGGTGATGGTGACTGTGTTGAGCTTTTGGTGTTGGTCGTGGCAGTGAGGCAGCAATGATGATGATGAGGTAATGATGATAGTGGTGATGGTGTTATTCCACAAAAGGAAAGGAATCAACTCACAAAAGATGGAGTTAACCTCCATCACAATCCACAGTTATGCTTGCCCTGCCACAATATTGACACTCAAATAGAATATTTAAAAATATTCTTCAGAACCTCCTTCTCACTCCAGTCCAGAAGATGTAAATCAGGTGTACAAGAAGTGGTGAAAATAGTCAGGGGTCCTTTGAATAAATTGATATCTATTGAGTGAGAAGTTCTTTCATTGGTTCTATAAATTCAAACCACCTCTGAGGTGGGGTATTAAGATATCTGCAAGATTAATAGAGAAAGCACTAACTAAAGTAAGCATCTTTATTATCTTCTCTTCAAGATTAAGGCCATTCTAAGCAAAATCAACAGCATGTGCAACGGTAGAGAACGATGAAATGGGAAAGATGAAGAACTCAGGGGTGGGATCACAAAACAGATGGAGGACTAGTAGACGGGAATGAAGAAGTTGACTATGGCCAAATCATGGATGGTCTCACAAGTCAGGCTAAGGAGCACCAGTTCTGTCCTTGAGAGCAAGCAGGAGCATTTGTAGGGGGGTGATCTGATCTTTACATTTTCAGAACATTTTTTAATCTGCCAAGTGGAAAAGGGTTCAGTTATGGGGGTGAGGAGGGTGGTGAGGAAGCGACTGGGAAGAGTAATACCAAAATGTCACAGTGGTTTAAATGAGAAGTGAAGAATCCCAAACTGGGAGGAGGCCATGAGGAGAGATTTAAAACACTTTGGAGCTGAGACTTTCAGACTTTGGAAACAGGATGAAGGTAGAAGATGATGTAAGAAATAAGAGAAAAAGAGGAACTAGGGAAATCATTTCTACTTCTGTTTTAGGCAGCAGCTGCAATTAACAAAAAGAAAGTTGAATACTGCAATGCAAGATAACTAGCAACAGACCCACAGGGGCTCCTCATGACCAAAGCTGAACACTTTGAGCAACAGAATAGAAGATGATAGTATTGGATTAGAATCCACAGTAAAAAACAAATATCCATAAGTTCACAAGGATAAAAAAAAAAAAAAGTACTTGATTGCCTAGCTAGATGGGAGTGAATGGACAGTCCTTCCTTACAATGCAATTTGCATTCATACAAATGGAAGGGAAGAAATTGAAATTGAGCAGTGAGCAAACAACACAGGGATACTTGCTGCCTACAAGTTTTACTAATGGATGCTGAAATCAGTGAGTAAAAGATTAGAGAGAAACAGGATAGATAGAGTCTCAGAGTTATAGTTCCCAAGATATTTGCCAACTCTAGGCACAGAGGGGAGATCAACTTACAGCGGAACAACCCAGCAGAAACCACCTTCTCCAAGTCACCAAAGGTAATGTCACATCACCAGCAATAAGACACATGGGTAGCATAAACCTGGTGACATAATGTACTAAGGAGGATATAACATCACTTCTGTGACCTTCATGCCCCAAATGCATTAACCTCAGTCCAATCATGTGCAAACACTAGACAAACACAAAGTGAGGGACCTTCTACAAAATAACTGACCAGCACTCTTCAAAGATGTCAAAGTCATGAAAGAGAAAGACTAAAAACTGTCAGACTCTGTAGGAAACTAAGAGTAAACAATGGTTAACTGTTCTGTGGGATCTTGAGAGGATTCTGGGACAGAAAAAGAATGTGAGTGGAAAAACTGATGACATTTCAGTAAGGCCTTGAGTTTAGTTAGTGGTGTTTTACCAGTGTTAGTTTTCTGGTTCTGATGGTTGCACTATGGTTATGTAAGATGCTAACATCGGGGGAGGTTCGCGAGAAGATATATAGAAATGTGTTCTAGTTTTGCAACTTTTTAGTAAGTTTAAAAATAGTTCAAAATAAAAAGTTTTGTTTTAAATATCTGACAGCAAATTCTCTGTTCATTCTGGATCATTCTCTTGGAGACAGGCATCCTGGTTCCAGTGCTTACTCTTCCACTTGCTCCTTGAGAGGTTTAGGGCACACCACTAATCTTCTCTGGTCGTCCTTTTGTCTGTCTCTAAAATGGGCTGATGGTATTTTATTTTACCTTTTCACGAGTAGCAGGCTGGCTCAGCTGGTCCATGCAGATACTCCCCTGCTCTGAGGAATCCGTGAAGTACCATTTGGTTTGAGAGAATATTGAATTCAAGTCTGGACTCTTTACAGGCTAGCTGTGAGGCCTTGGGCAAATTAGCTAATCACTCTAAGGTTTTTTCCCAGTCTATAAGGAAGCTAATAATAGTATTTAATCCATAGGGCTGCTGTGAGGATTAAGTGAGATAACAAATAGAGAGTGTTTATCTCTGTGTCTTTTATGTGGGGAATGCCTAAAATAGCAATTACTAATATTTTCCAAATTTTATGCCCCTGAAAGAAGTTGAGGAAAAGAGCACTGAATCACACTTATGCACAGAGACTCTGAAATGGTGATTTTTTTCAAATTCTGTTTGAAGAAGGCAGCTTGCCTATAGTCAATCACTGGTGACGGAGTGAGGTTTCAGGGTGGAGGGTGCATTTGGGAGCGTATGCGCTAATCAGATTGGCTGTAGGGGCTGCTCGTATTTTCTTCTCCTAGGCCCATTGCCGCCACTGCCCGCATCCCTCCCTGGCACGCCCTGACATTATACATTGGGGTAGAAAACAACCTCAGACAAGGTACTGTGCCCAAACGTGGTTAAGGAGTTAAATTTAGAACAGACGGACAGCCTGACTTCATTTGGCTGCTGTGCTCCACGTCTCACATCCAAACCACAGTGGTTCTCTATGCATTCCCGAAATCAAGGGGTGGAGGAGGAAGAGTGTCTGAGAAACTCCTACCTGGCATGCCCATTCCCCTTCTGGAAGCAGGGGAACCCAGGAGCTGAGCTCATTGTTCCTCATGTTGTGCTGGGCCTTGGGTCCACAGAGCAGCCCCTGGGGTGGGCAGAGTCTCAGTGGTCAGGTTTCTGAACCAAAGGAGGACATCCAAACTGGCAGCCAAGCTAGAGATAGAGAGGCTGCCCTTCCAACCTTGCAGTGGCCTTGGGCTTGTCCCTCCATGCCAGTGGCCACTGCCTGAGTCCAACTCACAGCATCCCTCCACAGATAACTGCATAGGCCTCTTTGCAGGCCTTCCAGGGTCCAGTTTCTCTCTCTTCCCTCTGAATCCCACCAGTAGCAGTGCCAAGATGTGGTTTGGGAGGGCCCCCAGGACACCTCATCACCCATTCAAGCCTAACCTCCCAAATCATTCCCAAAGTCAACACATGATCTAAATAAAACCAGCTTATTAGCTGAGCATGTGCTCCGTAGACATATGTATATCATTGCCATTCTTCACTTTACAGGTCTGACTTCATCTGGACACTCCTCTGCTCCCCACTGTTTACAGGATACAGCCCTTCCTCTGTCACCTGCTGTCTAGGGCTTTCCATGATTCTCCCCTCTTTTCTCACGGAGTCTCCATCCCTCGGTGTATACACATGCCCAGTGCTCCAACTGTATGAAGCTGTTTTTATTTCTCAGCATGAGCTTCTCTCTTGCTTCCATTCTGTGTACATGCTGAACCCTCCTCCAAGAATGCCCTTCCCCGATGTATGACTAGACTCAGAGATCAGGCTTCAAAATCTGTACGCAAAATCCTCTCAAACAGTATAGGGAGAGTTCTTAGAAACCAGTTGTTCTACATATGTTATTCACACTTTCATCAAGAGGATACTAGTAATAGTTAATTTGTACTCTACCAGGCATCATACTACTTATTTCATATGCATTAAGTCACTCAGTACTCACGAGAAACTTGTAGGAAACAAACTCATACTATGCCCATTTTATAGCAAAAATAACTGAGTTTGGGTGAGGTTAAGTAACTTGCAAACGGTATATGCCTAGAAAGGAGTGGCTTAGAATTCAACCTAAGCACCAAAGCTTTGGCGTGCTCTTATCCAATTGTACTATCCAAATCAAATCCATATTCTCTGCTCTCCCTCATTTGCAGTTGGGGCAACTGAACCCAAGAGAAAGAAATATTTTTCTCAAGGATAAACAGAGAATTTATGGAGAGAAAGAGTAATATCTGTATCTTCTATTTCCCAGCCTATGGACTTCCCTCTTGACAGTTTCTCCACGGGAAGGAAATCAACAAATGGCCCATTGCTATTATTTATGTGGCTGGGTGTTCCATCTGGTACATACCATATAAGAGGGAACTTGAAGAAAGGTAGTCAGCTGGTATCTATGTAGAGTCCATGCATGTGAAGATCCTATCAAGGCATTTCTTAAGAAGGGCCGTCTCAAAAGTGACCATAAAGGAACATGATCAAAATTGCATTTCTCTGAGATTCTTCTGGCCCTCATCTGTAAAATGGAAGAGCAGTGCCCTCTTGCAGGGTTGATGTGAAGATTAAAGGAGATATTGCACATGAAGCCCTTAGCACGAACCCTGACAACACACTCAATAAACAGTATTTCCAGCCCATGAGGCACCTCATTTTCAAGGCCAAAATAGACTTTCATGGAAAGAAGACAAGAGAAGATTTCAAAACCAAAAAAAACCTTAAAGATTTTTTACTTAGGATTCTTCCCACGTAAGCAAAACTGATATTGTAAGAGAAAAAGAATAGGTCCTGGTCAAGTAAATGATACCCAAACTCAAGTTTGGGTGGAAGCCCGGTCTCCTGACCTCAGACCTGTGTGCTTTCTAGCACAGACTCTGCTTCTAAGCACCCACAGACTGCACAGTCCTTACTAAATGGGCAGACAGAAAGACAACAGGTTTCAGCTCTGGTCTTTCCAAACTATGAACCTTGAGTGTGAAACGTAAGAAGTTTCCAGCAGATACTGCCACCTTGAAAATCTATACGTGTAAAGATAAAAAGTATGCGTGTACACGTGTGTACGTGAAGAGAGAACAATACCAGGAAGCCGATGGGCATGTTGTGTAAAATCGGCATAAATTAATAGTGAGGCCTGAAAATAGAAGTCTTGTCACATCCTCCCCTGAGCATGTTACAAACGTCTCTATTGTTAATTCAGAAAATTCTGACCCTTTGTCTTGTTTTTTTCCAAGCCAAGCCTCATTTGTGTTACTGCTCTTTATATGCGCTATTCGTAAGACAGGATATACGTGCATAAATCTTCTTTCTTTCTTCTCTTCCTCTTTCTTTCTCCATCTTTTCCATATATCTTCCTTCTTCTTCTTCTGTATCTCCCTATTCCCTCCTCCTCCCTTTCTTTTTCTATCATCTAAAGGATTCAAAGTCTGGCCCTACCTTTCTCAATAGGCAATTGCCCAAGGACATGCCTTGCAGTCAGCAAATGAAGTGGTGGATACTTGAAGCCTTTTTTTTTTTTTTTTAAGATTTTCAAATCGTAGCTAGAATTCATTTATTGAGTCCTACTATGCCCCAGGCATAGCACATGTTGCTGGGGATGTAAGAATGAATAAGACTGTGTCCCCTCCATTAACATTTAACATCTAGTTGGGAAAATCATCTGTGCTGTATTTGTTTTTTTTTTTTTTTCACATTGTAAGCTTTTTTTATTACCCGTTCAAAGGTCATGACAAGTGTTGCACATTGTATACAGATGAATAACGTGTGCTCTCATGATGTAGGAGACAGAGATCAAACCATTTCCACCAATGGATTCAGTTTGTTAAAATCCCACAGTGAGAAAAATCACAAGAATACCATAACCCAAGATGGGGAAATCATCTGTGGTACCCTAAAAATACCATTTTTTTTCTGTTGCAAAAGCAGTAGGATTTCTGAGTAAACCACACTGTTAGGCTGTGAAGAGAGTTCTGGATGATTTGAGCCAGATTTAGAATTTTTCTGTTGTTTCTTGTATAAAATGGAGATAGTAGAACAAACCTGCTCCCTTGAACCTCTGAGATGACAGTAAGAATCAATAGAGGGACCCACCTGGCGTCCTGAGAAGGAAGTAAGTTTAAAGTCAAGGGCCTGGAATGCAGACTCTCTCCTGTGGGGTGATCTTGACTTAATTCTCCTGGAACAGAGCTCTCTCAACTATGACAACCCTGGCATTTGTTGACAAAGCCATCCCCGGGTGTTCAGTGTGGTACTGGATGCTACATATGCATTGTCTTTATTTTTTTTAATCCACATGGCAAACCATTAAGATATTTACAAAATATCTCCATTTAGCAGACGAAGGTCCTGGATCTTCGGTGAAATTGAATAAATTACCCAAAACTATCCAGCTGGTAAGTGTTGGAGCTGAGATTCAATATGCAAATATACAGGCTCATCTATATGAACTCTTAAATAATATTTTTTATCATTAGCAAAATCTCATACTTACTTATCCATGTGACACAAGATGCATCGAGTAAGAACGCCAAGATAAATAAAAGCCAACTTATATGTTTTCTTAAGGAAAATTTA
Organism: Herpailurus yagouaroundi; assembly: GCF_014898765.1. NCBI lineage: Eukaryota > Metazoa > Chordata > Mammalia > Carnivora > Felidae > Herpailurus > Herpailurus yagouaroundi. Next base: position 39,024,573 of record NW_024412401.1, on the reverse strand, counting down.
TAAACACATTTTTAAAAGTTTCTTTTACACATTTTCAAAACTAAAAACTTATTGTAGTACCATAAAAAGTATATACTCAAAACTGTATCAAGAAAAAAAATAACTCTACTCCCACCCCCTCACTCCTCCATCATTCTTCACCATCCTTAAAGTAAGCAGTGTTAACAGCCTGGTGTTTGTCTTTATTTTTAACGTTTAGCATTCCTTGTTCACATAACTCACCACTTAAGAACTCCTAAAAGTCACAACCTGTCAGGGAAGATTCAAGTTACAGTCTGTGAATGACCTGGGCATCAGCCAGGAAAGTAGGAGGTAAATCATTCATGAAAAACAAGAGATGGCCTACAAAACCAAGACCGAATTTGTCTGCATTGGAGCCTGCTAAGAATCCTTACTCTTTCCAGCAGGAAATGTAATGTGGCTATTACAAGATGGAGTGGCCTGGCTTGAGGGCTGTCTACAAGGATTGTGTCCAGGGAGGCCCTGTATTAGAGCTATTCAGGAGCCTTTACACTTGCTTTCTTGAAGTAACTGCATGCAGGTCCATTGATCTGGTGACCATAGTGACTGTCCTAGAACAGAATCCTTATTACTTCCCTATACCTAATTCCTGCCACCAGTGTATCATGATTTATTGACATAACTATTTTCTATTTCAACTCCCTTCCCTGACAGCTTTCTGTCTTTTCCTAAGGTGTTTGTTAATATCAAGGTAAATGTTGTGTTTTTTTGTTTTTTTTTTTAATACCATGCTAATTGATTCCCAGGTAGATCCCAGGAGCTACCATACTTTCTGGAAACATGTTATAAACATATTAGCATCACCAAGTCTGAGAAAGTGCTTTGAGTTGCAATCAGTTTCCCACCAGGGTGGTAGAAAGCTCTCAAAGAGTTAATGGGCCCCATTGCTAATGGGGCAATCAGGGACTTGTTTGATCCCAGTTCTAATCACTTCCTAAGTCTCTATCCCATCACCTAGACAGATGAGTGTGCTAGGGCCTGAAGTGTGCTGTAGAGGGCAAGTGAGTCATAGACAAACTTCCTCTCTGAAAGGTTCATTGAGAGAGCCAATTAGCCAGGAAGGAGGTGCTGTTCTGCATGCTCTAATTACCCGGGGATGCAAGGGGTCAGATCAGAAGCCTGACCCCCACAAGTAACCACACAAAACGCCTCAATAGAGTTTTTGAGGCGGGAAAACTTGAAAGCCGGCCTTATGTCTGCCTTAGCAGTCCTTTCTCAAGAATCCAACAAAGGTTGGAGCCTGGGACAATGGCTGGGGTCCTCCCCTGGACCACCTCGGGGACAAAGGGGGAATGCAACTGCCAAGATCCAAGAAGCCCAAGCTGCCGCCTGTTCAGAAGGAGGGTGGGGAAAGTGTGGCAATTTCTAAAACCTGATTTGTCCCTTGGTCCAAAAGAGGAGCTTTTGATCTCCAAAGAGGGGGTGGGGTGAAGAGTACCACCAACGAACACACAAAGATTTCCAAACAGAATACATGAATTCATTAGCTTTTCTTTTTTTTTTTTTTTTAATATGTAACTTCTCCAATGCACTTGATCCTGGGACACAAAAAATAATTATCACAATTCTGCAAAAATTGAGTTGGAGCTCCCTAAAACATACTTCAGCTTGGTTTGTATATTTGATAAGCCAAGGTGATAGGTTGGAGAAAAGATCACTCAGAAATATAGCAACCTGCCCAGAGACAGCCTGGACTTCTAAGGTAAGAGGAAAGCTCAGAGTAATCTAACAAAACCCTCTTATCCTAATGAGCTTAAAGTCTGAGGCAAGAAATGTGGACCTACTTGTCCGATGTGCAAAAGCAAGTCAACTGCTTCTATAAAGTATGTTGTGGAATGACACACGCCTGCACACACATGAACGTACGCCTAAAACCATATGTGCATATATTAGTTTTGTAAGTCTGGAGTATATTTGTTTTCAGTTGACTTCTCTCATTTGAGTTTTATTGGAGAATGTTCCAGGGTTGAAATTCAGGATTGGAAAAAGAGAGTAACCTGTTTGGGGAAACGTTTGGTGGTTTCAAAGTGTGTAAAGAAAGTAAGATGATGAATATCTTTTGGAGCTCCCACATCAGGAACCTGGGGGTAAAGAGGACAGAGACAAAAGTGACAGTTTGAAATGACCACAGGCAATCACTATGATGTATCTCCTAACAGAAGATGAAATGGGGACTGAGACTGCTTGGAAAGAAAGGAGACTACCAGGCAGAGCAGCCTTTGCCTTCACTCCCTGGTGGTCAGAGTCCCCTTCCTTGTGCCTTGGTTTTCTCATCTGGTAAATGGACCAAGCATACTAGATGATCTCTACAGGCCCTAGAGTTCCATTCACAGTTCTGTTCAATACTGGAAGCTCAGGAATCGAAGTGGGGCCTCTCCTCAACCACATGCATCTGGCCAGTTCCATCCATCCCCTTTACCACTCTTGTTCTGCTTCTCTAGCCGACGTCTCTCAAGATGAATGCTTCAGAGATAAGAGAGGACAAGGAGGCTTTATACAATTAGATGGGAGACCAGAGTAAGAAGTGGGGAGGAGAGAATGTAATTGGAGGGAAAATAAAGGAAAAAGGAGGGATTCCATTTATGAACGTTGCCACCATTCATCCTGATTGTGGTCTGAGGGACACATCGTGGAGGCTTGAAATGTCACCTTTGTGACCACATAATCAAAACACACATCAGCATACAATTCAGGGAGAAAATGGCATTTTATTTCTTCTTCTCCTCTGTTCCTCCTTTGTCTCAGCACTATTCTAATTTTATGTATGAATGTATGTAGATCTGTATTTAAAAGAGGCAGCATGCTGGAATAATAATGTTGATAACTTTAATGATTACAATTTTTAATGTGCTTATTTATTGCTAGGGACTCTGTTTATTCTGGGCAAAAGCCTCAAAAGCACCCTACACTTTTTTTCTTGAGGAGGTAGACTTCCTGCTGGGTTCATCAGTAATTCATCCAAGGTAACATAACAAGTAATTGGCAGAGCCAGGAATGCTGAGAAAAGAGTTTAGATTCTGGGTCTCAGAAGACATTTTGGAGCCACTGGTTCTCTGCTGCTTGCTAGCTGTGTAAATATGGGCGTGCTATTTAAACTTTCATAGTCCCACTTAATTTCTTCACTTGGAAAGCAGAAATAATAAATAGCTTCTTCTTAGAACTTAAACGGTAAATGCAGGTAAAGGCACGCTCACGTGCCTGGCACAGAGCCAGTGTTGATTAATGTGAGCTCCTCCTTTCTCTTTGCCCTTCACTCTCTAAAGTCTGATTTTAGAATAATTGGCTCTATTACATTTTCGATCCTGCAATTCCATTATCAGAGAACTTTCCTGGTGCTGAATCCACACCCAAGAAGCCTTATTTCCCCCAAGCCTCTGCCTCTACAGACACTAAACTCAGACAATACACACTCTTTCCAGTCATTGAAAGGGATATGGCTTTGGAGTAATAGGGGGAAAATATATCATGAGTAATATTAACAAGAAACCTCCATAAAAGTTGGCCCATAGCTTCTAAAATTCTTGTGGTTTATCATCGAAATGGAAACTTGGTCTCCCAATGGTGGAAGGCAGCGTTTTAGGGGCCATCTTCTTACAAGTCACTAAGGATTATTGATGGAAAAAATTGTAAGGTATCATTTCAGCTGAGGGTAGAGACACTTAAAGAAATTTACCAAAGGAACATCAAGAAACAATATAATATCAGCAGGACGTCAAAGACCTCGTAATTCCTATTTGTGAGTCGGGAATATGGAACTGAGAAAGGTTTCCAAGTATCTATTAATTCAGTACGTTCTGAACTGAGTGGCAAGGCAGCATGAATTGCCACCATCCGTCTGTGAATCTTTTATCTCGACTGGCTTTTGAGAGAAATACATCTTGTCCTGAAAAAGTGAGTAAGAGATTAGAATCTACTGTCGACATCACTGTTTCGTTTTCTAACAACCCTGATTTTTTTTTTTTTTTTAATTTTCCTGCTGCTGTTAGAAAGTGAAGAAAAGTAATTGACAGTTTGATTCTTGGTTATGAGATGCTTGGTGCCTGTCTCCCTTGGAACCCAAGGCTTTGCTTGCACTCTGTGAAACTAATGCCTCGAATTTCTGACCTGGAAGAGAAATGGGCAACCATTTGGTCTGATCCTAGCCAGCCCCTGTTCTTACAGATGGTTAGATGAAGACACAAAGAAATTAGCTGTAGTGGCAGTATTAGTACTCAGGTTTTCTGACTCCCGGCTCGATGTCTTTTCTACATATTCTGTGCTCTCCTTGAGACTAAATAATTTCGCTTAGAATTTGAGAGCATACAGCTAGTTTATAGGAAAGTTACTTTCACCATTCATAACTTACAGATTCAGTCCACAGAGCCCTAACTAATTTTCTATGGGAAATATGCCTTATTCTATGTGAATGGGAGAAAGAGTAGATTCAATTGACAAATACGGGCAAGTGGAGGGATCTAATTAATATGACTTACGATATATTTTATTTATCAGTATGTTCAAGGCCATATCCATGTTGGTGACTGGAAATCGTGAAAAAGGAAAGTTGGTTCTGATTACAATCATCTCCCTCTTCTACATTACTATTACTTTAGATCTGGCTCAGGTTAGTAAAAGTTTAGACTTGTTCTAGAATACTATGCCTCTGGCCCCATCATTTATCAAGTCACTCATTAATTAACGTTATGGGTTCAAGAGGTGTGTTGGTATCCAGATCCTCCCATCCTTCTCTCCATGGCTCCCTGACAAATGGAGCACTCAGAAGGAACAATGATATAAAGTAAGTACTTCTTTGGTAATTGTCCAACAAGTGATGCGCTGAAGTTCCATAGGTACAGAATTTCATTCAGCACAAGAAGCAACGTTTCACTTTGTACCTATTCATAATTGGGAAGGGGAGCTGTCTTGTGAACTAGAGGATTCTCTGGTAAATAGAAGCATTCAGATAGACTGTATAACCAATATTCCTGTGGGGTGGAGGTGCAGTTGTTAGTCTTAAGAACTTAGTCTTTGAAGTTACGCAGAAGAAGCTTTAAATCTGCACATCCCTACCTTGAGACTTTGCAGTATTTACCTAGGCTGTGCTACCATCACTGGGGCGCTTGTTAGAAATGCAGAAACTTGGGTTCCACCCCATACCTACTGAGTCAGCATCTAGATTTTAACAAGGCCCCAGGCTGTATGTGCATTGAAATCTGAGAACTGACCTAGGCTTTCTAAACCTTGGCATATTTACTTATTTATTTGAAAGGGGATAATAATAGCTACGTCTTAGTGTGGTTCAGTGATCAATCATATGATGTTAATAAAGGTTTTAGCAGACTATCTAACAGTTAATACACAATAAATTGTAGGTGCTAATATTAGCTTTTCTATAGATGAATGCAGCACTGGGTTGAAAGTTGGACTAAATTACTTCTAGAATCTTTTTATTACTCTAAGACTATATGATTCTATAGTTTTATTTCACATATTTTGACATTTTGGGGTCAGATCATTACTCTGACTCCCACACCAAGAATATAAATATATTTGGAAAAATCATGTTATGTTATGATCTGTCTGTTAGGCAGATGTTCTTCCTGTCCCCCCCCCACCCCTATATTATAAAGAAACTGCATTGAACATGCTTGACAGCAGGCATTTCACTTCACTCATCCATAAATATGGGCCTGGTGGGGAGTGGGAGCATGTTGGAGTTTCATTCCATCAATTTTACTTAGTCTGGGAACCAGACATCCTCCTTTCTTGATGCTACTGAGAGATCTTATACTGTCTACAATCTATCATTCTCCAGTTAAAATTTACATTTGCTGTGTTTGATGCAAAGCATTGGGTTCAGCGCCACGTAGAAAGAGAAATTTAAGAACATAGTTGGTCTCAAAGAGTCCACGGGAATGTAAGCCTGACGACATCGTTTCTCTGCTCAAAACCCATTAATGATTCACTGTTGTTCTAAAAGTTCCAACATCTTAACAGGCCTTATAAAAGCCTATGTGATTTGACCCATGTCTACTTCCCTGGTCTTAGTGCATATCCCTTTTCTTTTGTAAGTTGTCTATTGCTGTGTAACAAATTGCCCCCAAACTGCATGCCTTAAAACAGCAAATATTATCTCGCACACTTTCTGTGGGTGAGTTTCTGTGTCGCAGATTGCTCCCAAATTGCATGCCTTAGAACAACAAATACTTATTGTCTCACACACTTTCAGCTGGGGAATTCTGGCTCAGGATTCTCATAAGGTCACAGTCAAGATGTCATCTGAGGTTGCAGTCATCTAAAAGCTTGACTGGGACTGGAGAAGATCTACTTCCAGCATAACTGACTCATAAGCCTGGCAAGCAAATGCTCATTGTTGGCAGGAGATCTCAGTTCTTTTCTATGTGGTTGTCTCCATAGGACCACTTGAGTGTCCCCATGACATGGCAGCTGTCATGCCCTCAAACTGAGTGCTCCAAGAAAGGGTATGGTACAAGCTGTAAGGTTTTTGTGTCCTGGCCTTGGAAGTCACACATTATCATTTCCAAAATATTTTAGTGATTACACAGATTCACCCTATTTAATGCAGGAGGAAACTACACAAGAGCATAAATAAATACCAGGAGACCTAAATCACCAGGGATCATCTTGGACACTGATTATTACCACACCTCTCATGTTCTAAGCATTTTAGTTGGTCAGTTTGCATTGAGGTCTCACAAACAGAGCTGCCTCCTAGACATTACACATAGTTTCCTCTAGGAAACTAGGGGTTTCCTAGGTTAACCCCTTCTCATCCTTCATTCCGTACATCGGATGCCATTTTTCCTGAGGGGTCTTTCCTAAACCTTTCCCATACAATGCAAGGACCCCTTCTGTAGGCACCCAGTATCCCCTGTATCCTAGCACTTTTCACAGTAGATTGTAATTTTCTCTTTTCAGCAGTTGCCTCTGATAGACTTAAGTAGCATTAGGATGCCATTCTATTCCCAGAAACTCACCCTGTACCTAAAATTTAGTAGGTGTTCAGTAACTACTGAGCATCTCATAAATGGAAGCATGGATAAAAAAAACGGAAGTAGTAAAGTTATGTTTATCTTGAAAAATAGGTAGGACTGGGATTAGAGGGGAGAACAGAAAGGATACACAGTATGGGCAGTGGGGTAAGAATTGCTTTGAGCAGAAGTATAGCACTCTCTTCACTAAAGATTGACCATGTCCAAGCTGCTAAACTTATTTTTCAAGACCCTCTAAAAGGGAAAAAAGAGAGGCAAACCAAGAAACATACTCTTCACTATAGAGAACAAACTGATGGTTACCAGAGGGGAGGTGGAGGGTTATGCAGGGTTGGGTTATGCATGTGTGGGTTAAGCACTTGATGAGGACTAAGGAGGGCACTTGTTGTGATGGGCACCAGGTGTTGTATGGAGGTGTTGAATCACCGTATTGTATACCTGAAACCAAGATCACATTGTATGTTAACTAACTGGAATTTAAGTACAAACTTAAGAAAAGGGAGACCCTCTAAAACCTCCCCTCAATCTTACCCTTCAGTTTTTCCTAGTTTTGCCACTGGGGGTGAGGGATGGATCCATGCATCTTTGATAACTAAGGTTAAGAGTTTTTATCTATGGAAATAGGAATATAAAGGAGAGAGAAGTGAGAGATAGAGAATGAGAGAATAGAGGGATAGCCAAACAGAAGAGCAGAAGGGTCAATACATAGCTGATATATTTTGGAAAACCATAGGCTTCAAATAAAAAAATTATTTTTCAGGGCCTCTCTTTAAGTTATGAGTCCGGCATTCTCCATTTGGGATATTCAAAAGCTTTTAATTATAGTTGGCACACAGATCTGCTTGAGACAGTGATCTGAACTAGTATTTCTTGGATCCCTCTGTCACCTCCTCTCCTGACACCTGACCGCCTAGGCCTTCCCCAGGGTGCTGCATGGCTTCTGATACCACTGATCCATAGATGCTCAGATGGCTGTAGTGACTCTGCAGGGTTGGATAATGCTAAGTGGACATGTTGGAGAATTAACTTCTTTGGAGAATATTATGACCAATCAGATATAGCAGAAGGCAAAAACTAAACAGATAAATTGCTTTCCCTTTCTCTTGGCTCAGCCCTGGATGACTGTGGCGATACATAGTAATTCTTTTTTTTTCAATATTTATTTTTTTGAGAAAGAGGGACAGAGCACAAGTGGAGGAGGGGCAGGGAGAGAGGGAGACAGAATCTGAAGCAGGCTCCAGGCTCTGAGCTATCGACACAGACCCCGATGCCTGGCTTGAATTCATGAACCGTGAGATCATGACCTGTGCTGAGGTCAGCTGCTTGACTGAGCTACCCAGGCACCCCGCTTTTTTTATTCTAAAGTTTATTCATTTATTTCTGAGAGAGAGAGAGCGCGCAAGCAAGCGCGCACAGGTGCACACACATCACAAGAGGGGGAGCGGCAGAGGGAGAAGGGGAGAGAGAGAATCTCAAGCAAGCTCCATGCTGTCAACACAGAGCCCAACACAGGGCTCACTCTCAAGAACCGTGAGATCATGACCTGAGCCAAAATCAAGAGTTGGAGGCCCAACCGACTGAGCCACCCAGGTGCCCCCAATACATAGTAATTCTATACTGTCTCTCCAGGGACATCCTCCATGAGCTAGCCATCGGTGGATAGCTCAGCAATTTGTCATCTTGTATTTGTTTTTCCTTTGTACTCCACTTCCCTTCCTCTCACCCCTCCTTTGGGATGGAAGTTCCAAGAAAGTATTAAAATATAAGCATGATTAACAGTGCCTCAGTGTCCTGTTTGAAGGAGAGTGAATCTCTATTAAGAAAGACCAAGGAAGATGACGGAGGTTACCCTCGCTGTGAGGAGAGAGCAAAGGGGCAGGCCGTGGAAGAATGGCAGAGTGGGCCCCAGGAAAGGTCACTATCCATAAAACTGAGAATCCACCACAGAAGGCCTTATAGATTATACTTTGGCGTGGAAAACAATGACAGAGAAAGGACTAAGCGCTGTTCTGTCTGTCCATAGGGCCTCTGCAACCAACCACAGTAACATTCAGTGCCTAAAAGGCTCATGTCATTAGTTAAAACTTAGCTAGGAAACAGGGATATCCATCCTTGATTTGTTGGTAACTCACTGTATGACCTTGGGTCATGTTACTTTCCTACTCTGCCCTTTGATTTTCTCCTTTAAAAAAATAAAATAAAACGAGATTGGTCTAAATCAGTGGTAATATTCCTTATAGCCCAAGTTTTCTCTCCTGGTATGTTTTAAAGCCTCCAAATGCGCAGGATTGACATCTGCATGGCCAGGCTTTAGGTGTGTTTCAACTAATAACACCGGGGCAGTGAGTAATTTCTTCTTCAGAGCATAATGGGCTCTCAGTAGGGTCAAACGCACAGTACTGCTTTCCGTCCTCGTGTGCCATGCAGGAACACCCAAAGAAATAAAAGTATGAGAGGTCTTATGTGGAGACCTAATTTTACTCCCATTTAAAATTCAACAGGAACACTCTTCAGAGGCAGGGCGCTGGAAACCTGAGCCAGCAGCTGACAAATTTAAACCAGCCATCCACTCCACCACAGCCAAACACACGCATGGAGTCACCCTGCTGCCTTTTCTCCCCCTTGCTTGCTTTATTTTTCTCTTCCCTGAGAGGGAGAGATTACGAATGTAATGGAAAATAGTGGACATTCAGTGTTGGCTCTGAAAAAATTGGTCAAATGAAGGCATATTATTGGTTTCCATGATTAATGGAACATCCCATCCCTCAAAACGCAGTCAAATTTCCAAACCCCTCAAAAGCAAACTGGGATGCTAACTACCTCTGGATCCAGAGTAAATGGAATTCATTTTTCTGGCTTTTCAGCCTTGAGTATCCTCAGAATTTTTAGAAAAGCTGAAAAGAGCAATGAATAGGGAACCCACAGACCTGCATTCCAGTTCCGTGGCTCTGTTACTGAGTGGCCTTAGGCACATTCTTTCTCCCTCTGGCCTCAGTTTTCTTCTTAAGGAAATGGGCAACTTCTTTACAAGAGTCTTCAAATTTAATGCCAGATTTGTTGGCAGTGATGTTCCTTGTGGGACTCTGCAGCCCTTCCTGGGGTGTTGAAAGCTGTTTTAGTTATGTTACAACTTCTAGCTAAGTAAACATTAGTGGAAGCATATGATGAGGAAGAAAAGTACTGCTCCAAGTCTTTGATTTTACAGACACCCAATTTATTTGGTTTTGCAGACATCAACCCCCTAGTTTATTTGCATTTTCTGTGTGAGGTAGGGGGCTTGATGAGGGCCAGGTGAGAGGGAGCCTGGTTAGTGGGACCTGCACTTTTTTTTTTACCTCTCAAGGGAAGACTGAAGGAAGGAACCACAGCACTTCTTGGGAACTTCTTTCTCTACTCCCAAGAGAGACAAGAACAATGTGGGGTGCAGACAGAATGGGTCCTCAAGAGAACAGCTAGAGAAGATAGTGGAGAGCTAATGGAGACCAGATGAGGGCTAAGAAAGCTTTCTTCATAGAAGACATTTAGGTAGTCCACTGTATGTCACTGTATTATAAATTACATGCTATATCCTATCCATCAACTGAGAAAAGAATGAATTCTCACAATTCCTACAACGTGGCCACTCATTTTGTTTGTTTGTTTGTTTTGTTGTGCTTTTCCACTGTGCAGCACGTGATTTGGAGAAACAAGAGTAGCAGCTCCTTCCCTCCCAAGTGAAAGATCTCAGACAGGTTACTGCACCTCTCAAGTAGCCATCAAAGATCCGCAATGTGCAAGACTGGCACTAGAGTCTTTGGAGCTAAAGTTGAATAAGCTATAGGTGCAGCACTCAAAAAGAACTCAGAGAAAATAAAAAGTTAAAACAGAAGCAAAAACACTGTAATGGAATGAGTGCCATAGTACAGGGAAGTATAAAATAGTATGAAAACCTAGAGGAGACAACTTAGAAAGGTACTCAGGGAAGATTTTTTTGGAGGAGGCAGGGTGAAAGGAGAAATTTCAATCTGTTAAAACACAAGAGTCTCATGGCTTGGGTGGGAGTGTAAAATGGGATAACATGGAAACCCAATAAAAGTGAGACTAGAATAACTACTACCAATATTCAAATCACAAATAATCAATAGGAGTCAGATCACAAATAATCAAATATGTGGATTTGCGCCTCCAGACTCATGAAACCTGAAAGTTTTAACTTACAGGGGGGGAAAAGTGATAGGATCAGACTTTCCTGTTATAAAGAACACTCAGTCTATGGTTAAAGAATGGACTGAGCAGGACCAAACTCAATATATAGAGGTTGGTCAGGAGGCTGACAATAATAATGGCTTGGACTAGGCTGGAAGCAATGGACATTGATTTACAAGATTATAAAAAGGGAGAGAATCTATAGGACATGGTAACTGATTGGATGTGAGTCTGCAGAGGGAAGGAAAGATCTCTCTCTTGGATGATTGGCTGGATAGCAGGGGCTTTTTATTGAACCAGATTACCCACGAAACACTAGAGTGAGAAATAGGGAGGGATGTGAGGTGATAAGGCCACTTGTAGATAAGCTGAGTTTGAAGGGTCTGTGGGTCATCACAGTACCGATGGCGAGTAAATAGATGGATATGTCTCCAACTAAAATTCAGAGCAACACAAAATAAGAAACAACCAGGCTTACAGCTGCTCTTGGATCCCAGCTTTAGTAAAATGGGGATAATACTATTTACCTACTTACTTCTCAAAATTGAAGTGCAGAGTGAATGAGGTATTGAACCTGAGGACACTTGGTAAAGTGTATGGTGCTGTACAACTGCAAGGTGTGTCTTTTTTTAATTAATTTTTTTAATGTTTATTTATTTTTGAGAGACAGAGAGAGATGGAGCACGAGTGGGGAAGGAGCAGAGAGAAGGAGACAGAATCCCAAGCAGGTGCCAGGCTCCGAGCTGTCAGCACAGAGCCTGACACAGGGCTCGAACTCAGGAACCGTGAGATCATGACCTGAGCCGAAGTCGGTGTTTAACCGACGGAGCCACCCAGGTGCCCCATGGTGTGTCTTTTTAACTGTAAAGCTCAGGGGCATAAATAATATGTTTGGATATTGTACCGTCTGTACCAACAGCACTATTCTCGTAGAACTTAGTCTGGACTTGCAAATGGAATCAGAAGAGAGGAGCTGGGGAGGAAGGAAAGGAGGGAATAGAAAAGAAGGCAAACCAGAACCCACCCTATCGAAAGAAAGCCTTAGTCATCTACATCAGTTACATATAGACTGATGTTTTCTTACTCTGGTGCTAGGTGCAGGACTTCTCTGGAATTCACTTGGGGAGAGCAACCATAACCCCCTACATCACTACCACTCTAAAATGGACTGAGACTGTTCAATAAACACCTTCTCTGCATACTCATAACATTTTGATGAGAAGGAGGGGTGACTCAGCCATAGACTAAGAGATGAATAAGTATCACCAGCCCCACTCAATTATGGGGCCAGAGGGAAAAGCAGTGTCTGCAAAAGTCAAAACAGATTTTTGAAACAGTTTCTCTTCCAGCCTCTGAAAAACCTGCTCATTCAATTCCCTTTTTGTTGATGACTTTGGCTTCTGAGATAGGGCCTTTCTCTGGCAGCCCAAAGCTCTGACAATCCCCCAAATGTCAGGGCTTGGAGAGCTCCTTGGGGTAAGGTGTCCAAAAGGACAAGGCTCCCAAGCCTCAGAATCTTTGCTGAGTTCTGGAGTTTCCAAAGCCCCAGTCTCCTGTGGAGACACTGAGTTGCAAATGTCAATTGTTGGAACCCTGCAGCCACAGCCTCCTGGGTGTTCTAACAGTTTGGGCTCCTTCTCTGCTGCCTTATAGTGATTAATTACAACCAACCAGCCAGGTTTCATGGGACCCCACTTCCATAGCAGCCACAGTTGACTTATCTTGGCCATTTCGAACAAAAGACCCAGCTCAGACCCTGAGGATCCTTTGTTAGCCCACCACAAAAGAGGGGTTTATTATAGAAAAGGCATTCCCATCTCTTCTTCTCTTCAAGCCAGGATAGATAAGGAGATATGCATGAAGGCAGGAAGTATGATGGACAGGGCCATTTGGTCCAGGCCATAGTTGTAACCCTTGCTTTAACCCCTAATGCCTGTGAGATCCTGGTCAGGTAACTTCTCTCTTCTGAGCTGTAGCAGCCCTCAAGATCTAATGGGGAGGGATCCTTGCTCTATCATATGTTAGACAGGAAGCCATATGCTTGAGAAAGTACCCTTGACTTCCTCTTTTCCAGTGCTGTGCACAACATTATATCAAGTAAGCAGTAGAGAGTTAATCACAGCACTTTTGTATCTGAGATCCCTATAGAACAGTGGTAGTTTTCTACACATGTACGTATTACCCATCTCTGTTTTTTGGATAAGCTCTTCCCCCTGCCTGGAGTGGCCTCCTTTCAAACACACCTGTAGCCGCCCGCGCCCCCCCCCCCCTTTCACTTGCAGCTTCAATGTCCTCAGGAAGTCTGTGCTCCAAAATTATCCTCTGCTTACCTCAATTGTGATCCTCTCTACTTACCACATCAGTTTATCATTATCTCTTTATCTATTTCTCTCTATGTCACGGAAGAAACACTCAGTTAATGCTTGTTTGAATAAACTTGGCTCATTTCAAGAATAGACCGCTTTTTCTATAATCATAAAATAACTAACTTGAGTAACCCTCCAGCATTTACAAAGTACATTTACATATATTTTCTCATTGAGTGTAACAGCCGCTCTGTAAAGCATGTAGTATTAGCCCCATTTAGTAGACACAGATACCAACCTTCTTAAGTAAACTTAATAGCAAGCACATGACAGAATGGAATACAAACCCAAGTGTGTCTGGCTTTAACTGCAGAGACCGTCCTTCAGTGGCTTCTCCAGAAGAACCTCTAAAGGGCAAACGATTGTAGCAAGCAAAGGTTTACTGAGTGTCTGCTATACACTAGGTACTCTGTTAGGTGTGGAGGAGCAAAGGTGAGTAAGGCTTGGGTCTCTGTCCACAAGGAGCTCCCAGCTGAGTGAATAAAATCAATGAAAGCAGAACTTATTCATCTATTCAACTCATGTGTCCGGAGGACCTACAATGTTCCAGTCATCAGGCTATGTGCTCATTATAAGAGAGTTTACACTGTTGTGAGAGAATGAGGGTTAGATCCTGGTACAACCCAAGGTAGAGCATATGGATTCTACATTGGTTGAGGTTTGAATTTTATATAATGAACACATATTCATTTGTAATCAGGGAAAACAAGTTGGAGGGGAAAAGGAACAAGATAGGAAACATTCCTCACCTCTATCTCATCTTTATACATCTTGCCTTTAGTTTATCATCTTTAAGCTATAAGCCATAAGAGCATTAAAGGTAAAACAATGTAGGATTTTGCAAGAGAGAGTATGTATCTATCTGGAGAATCAGTTAAATCCTCATGTTATTCGGTGATGATATTTTTGATGATAACTCTTTGGATAGTCCTTGGTATAGAGATTCCTAAGGTATTCTCTAGAAGATGATAGTTCCAAAGGATGTGAACAGCATTTCCAAGGTTGGGGGAAGGGACACTTAAAAATCTAAATAGGAGAAAAGACAGTCTGATGAAACAAAAGTAAATGTTTGTGTTTTGTTTTCTTTCTGCTTTATTTGCTTTTTTCTACAGAACGTCTCAGAATCTTCAATAAGCATCTGTTTCTTGAGATAATGAGTGGAGATAGGGAGGGGGAGAATATTTAGGATTTCTCAAAAAATATTATTCTGAAAGCAAACATCGAAACTAGTGTTCCCAAGAAAACATATGTATAAGTGTTGCCCTGTGAACTCAGTATCTCTTTAGCCTCATCTGTGGAGTGTTGATGATTGCTCAGGTAAAGTAGCAAAAGCAACAGACAAAAGAGGTGTATCCAGAAGGTGCTTTGGCAACACAGCAGTTAAAGAAAGGTAGGTCAACTCCATCTGAATATTGTCTCCTCTGTGGACAGCAGTAATAGCCCTGCTTGATAAAACCCAAAATAAAACAAAACAAAAACACAGTTCCATGTTGTTTGGAGCCAGAAAACCTTTTTCTGAAGGTTGATGTGTGAGCTGGGTTTTGAGAACCCATAAAGCTTCAATGATGGAGATACAGCACTAATGTCTTCCTGGACACAAGATCACTTTGAGGAACTACAGACCTCCCTCTGTTTTGAGCTATGGGGAGCCACCTTTTGTATTGGCAATAGCATGGTGTTTGGAATCAGTTTCCCCATCCAGCAAATGGGGATGATAAAGTGTCTTCTAGGGTAGGTGTGAGGGTTATGTGAACTAATTCATGAAAAGACTTTAATAATGCTAGGCACATTGTAGGCACTCAGTAATGAAAGCCAATATTAGCTGCTACCTCCACAAGAGGTTGAGACTCCTTTACCATTTTGCAAGATGAAGCACTATCTTTTGACCTGACTGAGAGCAATACGATTTAAAAGCCCCTGCTGAGAATGAAGGTCCAGCATTCATCTTCAGTAATTAATACATGCCCTGGGGGATACTTGGGATTGGAGATGGGAGGGTGGGGGACTGTTTTCCCATTTTGATTGAGTGTCTTTTGTATCCCAAGCTATTCTGAATGTCATGGAGAGTTAATGAAGACATGTTGTATACCCACTGCAAATGCAATAAAATAGACAGTGCAACCAATTCTACCACTGTCTGAGTAGATTAAATCCTCAGTTACACTGGAAGTGCAGGGGAAGAAAGGAAGGCTGTGCTAGGAGATAGATGGGGGTGTTGTTGATTACAAAGGCAGAAAGGACAGAGGGGTATCCTCCTCCATCTTTCCACATTCTCCTGCTACTTTTTCTTTCTTCTTCAACTCCCCTCTCCCGCCACTGGCTAGAAACAGAGAGAGAGCACAAGGTGTTGGTACCCACTCAAGCACCAGATCACAAAGTCAGCATAATTCAGTCTAAATAGTATGTACAGAGTGATAATCTCTGTGTTTTTCTTATCCTCACCTAGCAAGCTTTCCTGGATAATCTAAAGTGCGCGTGCGCGCGCGAGCGCGCACGTGCGCGCGCACACACACACACACACACACACACTCCCCCAAACCCCAAAGTCAAAAACAAAGCAATACCTGTTCCATTAGTAGGTCTTGCTGCTCAAGGACTGGCCTCAAGTAACAGATGTGAAGTTCTTCAGGTTAGCAGCCATTCACAACACTAGAGATATCCAACTGGGAACAACCTCCTAGTGTTGGAATAAACCAGATGATCTAATGCCTGAAGATCCCCCACTCCCGCCCATCTCTATGTATATGATACATCTGAGAAATAGTTGAATGTGTTCTCCTCAAAAGCCTGGGTAGGGCACTCCTTCTTTAATGAGGCAGCAATTTGGAGAGACCCCAAGGGGGTGGCTGAGGAGGTTAAGAAACACTGCAAATTTGTTTAGAATCCTCCAGAGAAAAGTTTCATGCATAAATCTTAGCAATTATGACTCTTTTTCTCTTAAAGAATGAAACAAGAAGAAAAAGAAAAAAAGTTAAACAAACCCTAGAGTGATTTCTACAGTGTGGCTATAAAGTGAGATTTTTTTTTTTTTTTCCAGAGGAACAAAGGCATCTCCATTTTAAGGGAATTTTTAGTTCCTCTCTGCTCTTTCTAGAAGGGGTCTGGTATATTTTAGACCGTGGTAGATTAAATCGTTAAAAATGATGGCTCTGCTTCATACCCAAAGCAGTCTGCAAACAGAGCACTGCAGTTACTTCAGCAAGGAGATTCTTTCCAGAAGAGAAAAGGGTACATGATTATAATCTAGGGCTTTTCTGCACTGAGTTCAAATCTTGCCTGCTCCCTCATGCAACTTACTTAACCTCTCTGAGCCTTGGTTCCCTTCTTTGTCAAGTGGTGATGATAATAGTAACAGTAACCCCTCCCTTTGAGATTGATTTGTGTGATACTATTTTAAAGGGCACTGTAATCATTATTTACTATATCAATTCAAACACTGGGTAAATGTTCCATTCCTACATGGTAACAAAAGTATAAGGTGTCATCTCAGTGTCCGTTATTCTGCATGCATTGTTGCATTGAACTCTCTTCCCTCATTTGACCACCCTATAAAAATGAAAGCCCATGGGGGCGCCTGGGTGGCTCAGTCAGCTAAGCATCCGATTTTGGCTCAGGTCATGATCTCACAGCTTGTGGGTTCGAGCCCCGCGTCGGGCTCTGTGCTGAAAGCTCAGAGCCTGGAGCCTGCTTCTGCTTCTGTGTCTCCCTTTCTCTCTGCCCGTAACCCACTTGCATTCTGTCTCTGTCTCTCTCAAAAATAAATACACATTTAAAAAGTTAAAAAAAAAAAATGAAAGCCTGTGAAAATCATCTCTCTTACTAAAGATCCCAGGGTCCGTAAGCTCTGTAAGCTCAAACCCAGTTCTATGTAAATCTAAACTCTCAGCTTTACAGTACTGCCTTGAGCTGGGAATGTACATATCCATTCATTTATTCAGAAGTATTTATTGAACAAATTTGGAAGTGCATATTAAATATGTAAAAGGACTTTAAAAGCTCAAGTCCTATGTGAATGCAGGTATTATAATAAGGGGCAAAAAGCCTATCTGCTCTCCCTGGTAACATGAGTGGGAAACACAAACAACATTCACAGCCTCTGACTCCTTATCCTATGGCAAAACAAAAACAAAAACAAAAAAACAAAACAAAAGAAAAGAAAACCCAAAAACAAACAAACCAAAAAACACATATATTACAACCTATTGCTAATATAATCCATCTTAAAACCATTGGCTATTCAACAGATTCAAAGTGTAGCCCCTTGGGCGAATTGTATTACAGTAAAGGAGGCACTTGAAAAAACTGTCAGGAAAGTCAAAACACCTCCTTTTCGCATGCTCCCAAAGTATCCCTGGTCAGCAGACTGCCGTAGAATCCTGTTGGCTAAGCTCATAACTCCCAGCCATCTAGGATAGTTTGATATAGAAGCAATGCTCCAATAGATTACAGATGGAGAAAGGAAGAACTCAGAGAAGGTAGAAACTGTAAGCTTTAAAGGGCACTGTTGTAGCTGAGGCAAGTAATCAAAGTCACCACCAATGGCAATAAAGACATGTTGACCCAATCTGCTTAATACAGTGTGACAAGAATAGCACTTTACCTCCCCAAAACCCATAACTCTGGTCTAGTCATGAGGAAGACATCAGAAAAATACCAGTTTAGGGACATTCTACAAAATACTTGACCAGTACTCATCAAAATTGTCAAGATTATCAAAAACTAGGAAAATCTAAGAAATGATCACAGCAAAGAGGAGCCTGAGGAGACATGAAGACTAAATGTATCCTGGATGAGAAACTATAACAGAAAAACTACATTAGGTAAAAACTAAGGCAATATGAATAAAGTATGGACTTTAGTTAATAATAATGTATCAATAGAGGTTCATTATTTGTAGCAAAATACCACCATCAGTGTAAGTAGTTAATAATAGGGGAAACTGGTTACAGGTATATAGGAACTCTTTGTATTATTTTTGTGTCTTTTTATAAATCTGAAATTGTTTTTAAAAATAAAGTTCTATTTTAAAAAGGTGACTTTATCATGCAAAGGAAAAAAAGCCAAAAAGATTGTTTGAAGGAAAATCAGCTCTTCCCTTATCCCATTAGGCACTACTGTGTATTGTTGTCTCAGAAAACCAAGATAATTTACTTCATTTTGATTTGTGCCATGTCTTATTCCATATAATGCTTCAGATGACTTACAATAAGATATAAAAATTAAAACTGAAGAAGCTGATATGGGGGAGGAGTCAACTAGGAACATTTTGGCTTGGAACAGATAGATAAGATTTGGTGTCAGGTGGTCTTGTGTTTATGCTCTGTTCCTTAGTGAAGTTAATTAACTTTTTGTGAAGTATGTTTAATAAATAGTAAAGATGCAATAATTAATGATGTAAGCATATTAACAGATAAGTACTTAACAAATGTACCATATTTTTTATAACTTGGGCACAGTGACTTTTCAGTGCCTGAACATTTCAGAGATATTCCAGGACCCCATCAAGGGATCCAAATTGAAGTCAATGCTGTTTTAGCCGAAAAAGTTTCTGGATTATTCGGAGTCCCACCAAAGTATCTTCATAATGGAAGACATTTTCTATACACAAAAGCTTTTTCATCCATTTTAACATAAATGTGTTGATTTTATAGATCAGAAAACGGGCCAGTGGAGAAAGGTGATTTGCCCAAGATCCGCCCAGGAGATTTCTAGGCAGAATAAGGACTTGAATACAAGTGTCCCACTGCTAATTTGACTTTTTTTTTTTCCTACACAGCAAGTTGCATTTTTCTCCTTCCAAAAATACTTCCTGTATAATCTTTAAAATAAAAAGGAATTAGAGGTGTGGAACTTAATATTATCCAATGTTAGGGATTAAAGATTTCTTCAAGCATGGAAGTGCTGATTGGCTGAGAAATACAAACCAATCTTTGCAGATCTGCATTAATAATAATAAAAAAAAACCCTCCTTTATGACATATTCTTGCAATAAATTTGAAGTAATAAAGAAATATCCCCGAGGTTTGTTTTGTTTCTCTTTAATCCTAGCAACAATGAACACAATAGTTAAGAGAATAGACTTTGGAGCCAGACAGATAAGGATTAAATTCTGGCTCCTCCATTTATTAGCTATGTGACCTTCCCTGCTCACGTTGGTAAACATTTCTGAGCTTCACTTTTGTCATCTTTAAAAGAGATGATTAAGATACAAAATTCAAAAAGTTTATAGGAATGTAAAATTAGATACTATATATACTTCATAACAAAGAGCTTGGTGCATAATTAACACTCACTGAGCTGTAGTTGTTGTTATTGCCATTATTGTTGTATTTTCTTCCTGGGAAATCAATAATTTGTGGTTCCCAGGGAGGTACTCAGCATAGCAATAAGGCTAAGTCCTTTTGACTGGGCACCAGGAGATCTGGTTCCTTTTATGTCATATTTGCAACTTGTTAACTGTGTGATTGGGTCAACATATTCCTTCTCTGGCCCCAAGTTGTCCCACATTTCAGAGCATTTCATATTACATGGAACAAAAACCTAGTCTCAAATTATCTTAAGCTAAATGCAGAAGTTCCAGCCTCACGTCATTGAAACCTCCACAGGTAATCTCTCCTTTAGGCTCAGCCTGATCCAGGACTTCTTTGATACATCAAAAAATCTGTTTTCCTCCATTGCTGAAATCTCTTCTTCTCAATGTTGGCTTCATTCCCCAAATCCACATGCTGGCAGTACGGTTGACATCAGCTCCAGAGCTAAATGCCCCCAGCTTCAATTTCAGTGAAAATAGAGCACTGTTCTTTCCTGAACAAATCCCATAAAAGCCCTAGGCCTGATTATCATAGGCACAATTTGACTCACATGCCCATCTTGAGCCAGTTACTGTGGATGGGAGGATGGAGCACGGTCCTTACTTCAGCTTGGGTCACATTCCATTCCTGAAGCTATAGGTGACATATTTTGCTCATGTGACCAACTGTAAAGAAACGGACTCTGTATTAGTGCTTGTTGCTGTGTAACTAATCACCACAGATCTAACAGCCAAAATGACATTTTATTATCTCATAGTTTGTGTATGTCAGAAATCGAGGTACAGTGTAACTACATTCTATGCTGAGGCCCTCAGCAGGCTGAAATGAAGGTGTGAGCCAGGGTCGTGGTCTCACCTGAGGCCCAGAGTCCTTTTCCAAGCTCATGTGGTTGTTGGCAGAATTCAGTTTGTTCTGGTTGTGTGACCAAAGTCCCTAATGTCTTGCTGGCTTTTGGCCAGGGATCTCTCTCAGCTCTTAGAGGCCATTTCGAGGTCCTTGCCACATGGTCCTGTCTTCTCACAACGTGGCAGGTTTGTTTTGTTTTGTTTTGTTGTTTTTTTAATCCTCAATGTCAGGAGTGTCTGACACTTTACCTTCTCTTAACTGGCCCGTCTGATTAGATCAGACGTGCCCAGAATGATCTCCTTTTTGATTAATTCAAAGTTGACTGATGCTAATCTAATTATGAGAGTGAGATACCATTGTATTCATTGGTTTTTTACATACAGAATGTACAGGGGAGCAGGAATCATAGGGGTCATCTTCAAGTTCTGTCTGCCACAGACCCGCCAAAAGAAAATGGGAGTCTGGATAACAAGAGGACATTAAATGTTGCGCAGCCAGGAAAACAAAATCCTCTGCTTCCCTTTGGAAAAACAAAAGCTCTTGGATTGGCCCAGATTATCTCTAACATCCCTTCCAATTCAAATCATGATTAATTTTTTGAAATCAAATATAGAATCTAAATATTTCCGATGCAGTTGGGGGAATCAGCAGTAACTTTGTATGAAAGTCACTAGAAGTAGAGGGCAAAATCTTTAGAAATATCCTCCTCCTGAGTGTTTTCTCAGCAATTTCTGCAATCCTCCCCCTTCGGGGGGCATCTCTTGCCCACCTCATTAATATTTTCTGACTTGCTGTTGACAGCCCATTTTTTATAAGGCTGGAAGGACACAGTTTAATCTAAGACCCAAGGGAGTTGAAGGAGCCTTCCTAAAATATGGCCCCGACCCAGCAAGCGGGTCACCTTCCCTGAAGTCTTGGAGCTTGAGCTATGGTTTATCTCTAGCCACCTCCTTTTTTGGCAGTGGAAGAAGAGGATGTGGTTAAGATCGCAAAGGCATTACTCAGAGCCAGTTTGGTTCAGGGGAAAGAAATAAGGCTGAGATCTATTCCTGCGTGGCTCCATTCCTGTCTGCAAAAAGATTCCCAGAGGACTGCCTTCAGGACCTTGGCCTTAGGAACTGACTGACCAGCAGAATTTGAACACAGATCCCCCAGTTATGGCCTTTCCCCATGGGTAGGCATAAGAGAAACCATGAAAGAGCACAGAGCCTCTTCATTGGGAACAAAACTCGCTACAGTGTCTCAGGTTCACTGGGCTGAAATTGTATAAATGACTGTGCATCTCTTATGGGTCAAAGTAGTATCTATATCTTCTATATCCTGAGTATATATAGTAGGGGATCAGGAAAGGCCTTTGTCATAGAAGAACTAACAGTCTAATGGATGAGATATGGAAATGTGTTGGAAAATTCTAGCAGAATGTGAAATGGTAGGGGAAAGTGCAAGGTATAGCACCTAATGTAAACCAAGGCCAAGGGATTTAGGGAAGGCTTCCTGAAGAAAGGAGTGCCTGAGTTGAGCTTAGGAAATAGATGGATGTTAGCTAGGTGATGAATGAAGGTCAGAAATGAATTCTGAGATGAGCAAACAGGATAGGAAAGGGTCTGATGTGTAGAACATCTAAGTGCATGCTGAGGAAAATAAAAGATTGATAGCATTGGGATATGGACTTGGTTATGGTAGGAGAGGAGGAGAGGTAGACAGGAAAGCTCTATAAATGTGAGTATAGAAAGATCAACAGGAACAGGTCATGGAGAGTCTTCTATGCTACATCAAAGAGCTTAGTCTTTGTCCTGTGGATAATGGGGAATCTCTGGAAGGTTCTGAGCTGGGGTGATACTTGTTTGTTGTGAATCCCTCCATCTGTGGTGTATAGAACACATTCAGCTCTACAAAGGTTAGGGATACAGAGCTTTTAGATCTCAGCTGCTGCAGTGGTTTGGGTGAGAGATGATGAGAGTATTAACTCTAGCAGTGAGACTACAAAGAAAGAAATGGGCTTAAAAATATTTGGGGGTGGGGTGCATGGGTGGTTTAGTAGGTTAGGCATCTGCCTCTTGATCCCAGATCAGGTCTTGACCTCAGAGTTCTGAGTTCAAGCCCTGAGTTGGTCTCTGCTTGGAGCCTACTTAAAAAAAAAAAAATTGAGGATATAAATTACAAGATTGGTGATCAATTGGCTATAGTGTACTTATAGCATCAAGAACAGTGTCCAAACTGACTTGCCCAAATTGTTCCGTGTGTGTGTGTGTGTGTGTGCGTGCACACGCATGCGCATGCACACCTTGGATTGTAATTCAACCACATTTATTGAGTAACTATTGTGTTCCAGGCTTGCTTTAAACATTTGATTATATATAATCACATTTTACTCCCCAGTGAACACTCCAAAACAGATAAGGTAATGGAATTGTGGAGAGAGAACCAACTTATTTAAGATCATCTGGTACCAGATGATACAAAGGTAGTTTATATTTGTTTCACAGAGTAGATGGACTTTGCTTGAGTGCTAGACCACTGAAATGAGGATTTTATAAACTCAAAACACATATTTCAAAGAGAAGCATCATGGAATAAAGCTGATAGCTTTATGTAGACAACTGTCTTTGTGTCACCAACCTTAGTGGTTAGATTTGGAGACTACCGGACCATTGTTTTTCAGTCTTAGTTGCACATTGGGATAACCTCAGGAAACACTGTTGCTTATGCCTCATTGTAAGGGAACGTGATTGAATCGTTTTGGGACACAGCCTGAGCATCAGGTATTTAAAATCTGCAGATGATTATAATGTAGAGCAAAGACTGAGGATCATGAAGCCATGCGGCAAAACAAGAAGCAAATGATCTTCTCTGTTGAATTCTATCCCTGATCCTATCTTTCTTCTGCCATCAATAGTCTGACTTTCATATGAACATAAGAGCATCTTTCCCAGCATGGCCCTCTCCCCCTGTTGCAGCCTTCCGCTGCTGGTGGTCCCATGTTCTTGGCACAGATGGATCTGCTACCTAATTGCCTGCTTATTTGTCAAGTGGATGTCCCCAGCAGATGTTCCCATGTGGGAATTTGGAGGCCAGCATCTGTACACAAACAGCTGATTGCAACACTCTTCTGCTTTTGATCTAGTCCTGATGGGGCACCACCCAAGCCACGGATAACCTTCCAAAACTGACCTGAGGATGAATTTTTTTACCCCCTTTTTTCACCCCAAACCCTTTCTTTCAGTCATCTTTCATGGTTTTAGAGGATCTTCATGTGTATTCTTGGATTTCTTTCTCCCTCTGCTTTGTTGTTGTTGCTGCTGTTGCTATTGACCTTAGACCACTATTGACCACTGAGCCAGGAACCTCAGCGTCTTCGTGATACAAATGGCTAACTGGGCCCAGAGAGGAAAAGGAACCTGGTCAACATCAGGAAAAAGAATTCAGGGACCCAGCTGAGTTTTAGTTCTGTCTTTTATCTCCATTATCAGACTCCCAGAAATATCCATGGGTTCTATGGCTGGTTCTAGCTGTGTCCTTCAACAAATTGCTTCACTTCATCTTGTAAGAGATTCATCATCTATGCCTCTGAGCATCATTGTGAAGCTTAGAAATCTTGTGTATGAAGTAAATAGCACCATATTAAAAGACTGGAAACATGATGGAAACTTGATAATGATGTTTAGCATGATGATGAAGGGCATAGGCGTATGAGTTACATATTTTCAAATTTGAGTCCCTTTTTTTGGGCACTCCTTAGAAGGATTTCCTTGGCTAAGTTACCTCCCTTCTTTCCATATCCATTTCTTCACTTTTAAAATGAGAATAAAAGTAATATTAACCTCAGATGGTTGCAATAATATGGAGTGCTTATAACACAGCCTGGCTAATAGTGAGCATTAGGGATAATAATGAATATCAGGGATTATAAGAAAGAAGGAAAAGGAAAAAAAAAGCATAGCAATGTTTTCTATAATTTGGAAAGAGCACTGCATGAGAAGTCAGGTCACCAAATGTTTAATCTTAGCCCTGAAACTAACTTGCTGTGTGTTCTTTGGTAAACTCTTTTCTGTAGCTGTGCTTCAGGGGTTTTGTCAAGAGGACCAGATGACCTTTAAGCATTATTCCATTCTATGATCTTCTGTATCTCAGTAAAGTTCTCTGCTATCCCTAAATTCCCTCACCAGCCAAGGGATGTGGCATGCCAGGGTCCTTCTGGCTTCTTGAAATCATCTGCCTTTGATATCTACTTCCCTGTCTTCCTAGCCTTTGTGGTGTGGCCTCCTTCCCACTGCCTTTGAGTTTGTACATAAGAAGGCAGTCTCGCCCTCTCCTAAGACCCCTTTCTTAGATGTGGAAAGACGGACCTGGGAACCCAGACTCGGAAATGGACCACTGAGTGCTTTCAGAGATAAGCCATGAGCTCCTTCTGAGAATGCAGGGCTGTCAAGTGGAAATACTGACAGCAGCCTTGGTTCCAGCCATGTAAGTAGTATTACTGCAAAGACATATATTTAGCATCCATGACATCAGCTTGATTTACCTTGATTAACGGAGCAATTTGCTGTACATTTTTCCAAATGCTGTAGCCAATTAGAACTCAAAATACATTAGAAAACCCTCTTTGGTGTGGCCACAGTCCAAAAAGGCTAATCTATCATAATACACACACACACACACACACACACACACACACACACACACACATACCCTTTTCCAACCATTTGTTGGATAAAGATTTGTGTCTTGGAGGAACTCGGAGTGGTTCAGGTTTTATTCATTTGGGCACCAGACACTTTTGCTATCAGCCATTACTAAAGTCAAATTAGGGGGAAACTATCTTTGTAAATGCTACTCCATTTTTGTGTAGCTTTCCAACATCTTTCTGCTTATAGGCTCTTCCCTGCTTATCCCTACAATATGTTTGTAAAAGACCCAATTGGTTATAAACCCCTTGTAGCAAGAGGATATGGACCCTTAGAATGGCTTTAATGGCTCTTTAAGATCTGGTCCCAAATTACTCTTTCAACTTCATATCTTCCTATGATACTTGATCTTCCTTAAACTTTCCCCCCAGATACTTTATACTTCCTTACAACTTTGTATTTGCTCTTGAAGTTCTCTCATTTGAATGAAAAAGTAGTGTTTAGAGTATGTATTATATATAGACAAGGCGCTGTGCTAAATGCTTATTACCATATAATATTGCCCTTAATCTGCTTAACGCCCCCATAAAACCTGAGAGTTAAGATACTTGCCTGAAGGTATACACAGGTAAGTGGCAATACTGAGATTATAGATCTAACTCCAAAGCCTTTGGTCTTTCTGTAACATTCCTTCATCTTTCAGTGTTTCCTTTCTTCTTACTCTTTCCCTATATCTCAAACTCTCATGGAATTCTTCTTATACAAGGAAAGCTGTATCTTAAACTTAGTGACAGTTAGATGTTAGGGGATGAATGTGTTGCCCATTCACAGATCAAAATTATTCCATGTCTAATCTACTCTACAACGACTGATTGAGCTGTCACTCTAGGTAAAGCACTTTCCTAGCCCCTATATATGGCACAGTGGGATGGAGTATGTTTAGGGAGTGGACATAAAAAAGTGTTGGTTGACAAATGATTTAGGATTAAATTCTGAATCTTATACTAACCATGTGTGTAACTTTGAGTCTCTCAGAATCTATACTTCATTGCCAGTGAGTAGGAATAATGACATATACATTGCTGTCAATATCAATTGAATTGATGTGAAGAAACGAAAATGCTTTATCAGGTGTTGTTTATCCTCCCTGGCACTTGACTAAAAGTAGCTTATGGTCTACTAGCCTATACTTTTTCTAAAAATTTTTTAATGTTTATTTATTTTTGAGAGAGAGAGAGAATGTGAGCAGGGGAGGAGCAGAAAGAGAGGGAGACACAGAATCTGAAGCAGGCTCTAGGCTCTGAGCACAGAGCCTGATGCGGGACTCAAACCCGTGAACTGTGAGATCATGACCTGAACCGAAGTCGGATGCTTAATTGACTTAGCCACCCAGGCACCCCTACTAGTCCATACTTTAAATGACATATAAAACTATACTATAAGCTACAAAGCAGTATGAGTTCCTGTTAATTCTGAGCAAGAATTAGAGGAAAAGTGATGGTAAAATCATTGAGATTACTGGCTGGTTCTTCACGACTTTCCCAGGCTTTGCCAAATGCCTGGGCCGTAACTGGCCCTTGAAACACACATACCAAACGAATAAATACTGTTGTTATTTTAGAAGCACCAGAATGGGAGGTCAGAGACCTAGGTTCTGGCCCCTGCTCTACTCACAGACATTAGTAAGTAAATCCAACCACTTGTGGCCTCAGTTTCTTTATCTTTAACAAAGGATGTTAAACCCCTGACTTCATAAGATTGCTATGTAGAGCAAATAAAACTGTCCACATGGAAGTGCCTTGTAAAATATCAAGAAATGTATATGTACAAGGGGATGAACAGGATTGACTTGGATTCTTAAAGGAACACATAGGCATATTAGTGCTGTGCTTTGAGGTTCTAGGAGGATTCCCATCCAAAAGTCTGTAATTCAAAGTTCAGTGGTTTATTCCATTTTTACAAATGACCATTTTTCTTCTTGACTTGACTCTTAGCAAATGAACCACAAAATCTTCCAGTCCACTGCTTAGCATATTCTTGGCAGAAAGGACATCAGAGACCACTACCCTTTCTCACCCAAACACACACCGTACTGATGAGGAGCCTGACCCCTGGAAGGTGGGGACTGTATCTTTCCCCCTTCCCCAGCACCTACCACAATGCTTCATCTATTATATAATCCTTAAATAATTGTTGAGTAAGTGAATGAATAAACAAATCAAATGAATCGTTCAAGTTATCCTCAGTATCTGATCCATGGTAAGTGTTTGTTTGTTTGCTTATCAAATGAGCAAACAAACAGTCTTCCAGCAACTTGCTCGCAGCTCTGGGACTCAGATCTCTTACTGTGCAATCCATTTCCCAATATATCACAAGATAGTATTCATCCTGGCTTGCATTTGTTACTGATTGATTTAAGTTTGTGCATTCTGCCACTATACATACAATTCCAAAATGGTAGAAGCAGCAAGGGACCATATCTTCTGCCACTGTGTTTTTTGGAACATGTAGCTTGGGATTGGTCTCCCACCCAGTAGGTAATCAATAGATACCTTGTCTGAACCTGGATGAATTAAAGAAGCAATTTGGAGTGTGACTTCTGAGGAAGAGACCGGGTAGGAAGAGCTTTGTGTGGTCTGATAATGTATTTATTTATGAGACTAAATGTTTATCTAAGTCTCTAGAAGATCTCTGGCTTCATTTTGGTGTCTGTGCATTTGTGTTATTTTCCATGGTCACAGCAGCCCATCCTTCTGGGGTCCAGCTGGGCTACAGAGTAATAAACAGACATAAAAATTGGCTCATTCCATGACAAGAAGTGGGAGCAACTCAAAGCCTTTAAGAAATTCTCTGAGTAGTGAATGCATCAGCATCCAGCTAGTTCAAGTAGGGTTCAAGTAAGCACTCTAACTTCGTGAAAGCTATTTATGACCAACACAATGAAACCTCTCTACCCATTCAGTCCCTGGGCATTTGAGATATAGCTGTTTTTCTTTCAGTCTGTTCTGTGACAGCATTCAGCAACATTGGGTTACTTTGACAACTTCAATAACTAACTCAGGATATGGGCAAGCTGCTCCTTTTGTTTCCTTAGTATATCCCTTTGCCATTTAAGTATCAACAGGAGCTAATACAAATCAGTGATCATACTTTATTCTGAAGGGCTGAACTGAGTAAGTTCAAAACCACTGTCTAAAATATCTTACTGGATGTTTTGAAGAGGCCAGATAACTTTTCATGGTTCATCACATCTCATTGGTCCTGACACTTCATTTGCAAAGAATCCCATATAGTCCCGAAAATCACTATACTGAGACATTTGAGTTGCAACTGATAAACCATTCATCCACCAGTCTTTGTTTCATGAGGACAGAATAAATCAACTTGGGCCAAGAGATGGAGAGAAAGATAATAGCTATGGCCTGTGCCTTTTAGGAGCTTGTGTCCTGGCATGAAAATGACCCCTGGGTATTCATTTTTTATGGTGCCAGTTATATAGTGCTCACTGACACAGAAAAGGATACCTAATGCTCTGGCAGCTCAGAGAAAAGGGCGGCCACTTCTCTAGGTGGACAGGAAGAGGAAGAAGGAATTGCAAGGCTTCATAGAGCAGGCAACACTTGAGCTGGGCCAAAGTGTATATGCAATACCGGTTAGTTATAAGTGAGTGAGGGAGGTGAAGCACAGTCCAGCCAGGAAGCAAGCAAGGTCTCCACCAGCTCAGCATTTCTTCTCATTCCACTGACATCTGATGGCACTTTTACCTTCTCAGGGCCACTCTTGGAAGAATAGTAGTAACCAGGTTTACTGTGTGCCAGATACTATTTGAAGTGCTTCACATTCACTGGCTACCCACCACAAAGGTATATGAGGTGTAATAGCCCCATTTTTATAGATGCAGAAACTGGAGCTCAGGTAAAATTTGCCCAACATCACAGAGTTAGTAAAGCAGCGGGGCTCCATCCCAGTTTTCTCCTACTCCTTAACCTACCTTTACTTAAACACTACGCTAACCACAAATTGGTCAGATGGTTTGATTGTTCCATGGTAGAAAAGAGGGTAAAGAGGGAGCAGGGTTTGTGGAAGCGCCTAGATGTTCCCTTGGAACCCCCCTAGGCCATACATATCTTCACATAAATAGGCTTGTGTGAGCTAGAAGTCTCTCACCATCTGAGCCCAAGGTCAAAGGAGATTGTGGAAACTCATATTTGTCAAGTGCTCATTCCAACCCAGGTTGCACTGCGGTGCTTTAATTCACCCTCTTGGGTTATCCTCGCAAAGAAGCCTTTGGACAACTGATTATTTCCTCCAATTTGTGGATGAGTACTAAGTCCTGTGTAGTTTTCAGGATTTTCTCACTTTCCCACAGCTAGTCCCTATCAAGGCCAGAGCTCACAAGTAAGATATTTCCCTCTGAAGTCCATTTTCATTTTACCCCCTTCCTCTGTAGACTTACCAAGTATGCCAGAACATAGGCATAATGATCATGATGAAAAAGAAAAATAAAAAGTACAGGGAGAAGAAGACACAGAAGGAGGAGGAGGAAGAAGGGGAGGAGGAAGCAGAGGAGAACGAGAAATGTGCCTACACACAAGTTATTTATATACTTTAAAGGAGCTCTGGGTATTGAGGGATACTCACTGAGATAGGACATCGATAGAAGCATTCAGTGGACATGTTCTGACCTGGATTTTGAACAAGAGAAAGAGCGTAGCATGAGAGTGATGGGATTTTCAGTGTTTTGAAGATGCCAGATTGGACACAGGAGGGAAGGCTACATGACTAACCTGGGGTAGCAATGGAGTTGCTTATAACATAGCAATTTGCTGAAACATCCTCAGCATGACTACACAGTCCTCTTACCCTGAACGTCCACCCCCTTGTTTTAATGACTTAAATGATGAGTGCATAACAGGTTCCATCTTTTTTCTGTCAGCCCAGGGGATTTATTAGTCAAATAATGATTGCCTCACCTCAAGATATGTTTTCATTGTGTTTGTTACATGTCTTCTGGATTCTGGTTTCATTGGAATGAAGTTTGCATCTCTGCAAGATCCGTTAAATCCCTCTACTTTGCTGACTGAGAGCAGCTCAGAGACAAACAACAACAAAAAAGCCCCTTGAATCTATAACATATTTCCCTGCCTCTTTCCTTCCTTTTCCTTTTCTCTCTAACCCCTCCCCTAGAGAAGGCAAGAGAAATAAAAATAAAGTCGTAATTAAGAAAAGGACTAAGAATAAATTCCATGCATTTAACCGAAGTTCCATCTCTGAGCCCAGGAGAATTGGTGCATAGCTGTGGTTGTGTGAGAGGAAGCGCTCAGGGGACTCATGCTGTGCTTTCAACACAAATACAGCTCATAAGGAATAGTTTATCACTTAAACCATCGCTTTAATTCTGCAGAGCAAAGGCAAGACCTCAAAAAGGGCTCAGATACCACCACCACCACCACTGGGGTCTCCCATTTCTGGAGTCCCTGTGGCCCAAATAGCTCAGAGCAATTCACAAACATTTATTGACGGAACCCCATGACCCGTCCCCCAAGTGAATACTTTAATATCCCATTCTGCAGAGGGCAAAATGGCAACATGGAGAAGTTCAAGGCTCTTGGCTGCCTGCCATGCAGAGAAATCAAAATAGTGGCTGGATTCTGAAAGAAAAGCATGGCCAGGTGCACAGTGGATTTTTCAAGAAATGTGGTGAAAAGAGCACTAGGCTGAAAGTCAGGAGACTGGGCTCTGATTCTAGTTTTGTCACTCATTCACTGGGGAACTGTGGCCACGTCCCCCACCCCCAGTCTGTACAGTGGAAGTACAATGTAACTGTACAATGGAAGACTGAAACAGAAGACCTTAAAGTCCTTGCTCCCTCTGAGCATGGTGCTCTATGTCCACCCAGCACTAGGCTAGCTTTCCTATCACTGTGGCTGCTACGTTGCTGCCCTGTAGGAATTTTACAGTCTTTAGAACTCTTGATCACTTACTTTTCCACATAGAAGGAGCTCAGTAAATATTTACTGAACTACCAAATTCTGTATAGCTTAATCTTTAGTGCATCTGCCTTTATCTGACTGGTCAGAAAGCAAGGATCTTAGGGACAGAAGGAGAGTGCTTGCTAAACCCTAAATGTCTATTAATAGATATCTTTTCCATGTCCCATCTGGATTTAAAAATCCTGATGACGTATGTCCAGGGAGGTGGTTTGTAATCTGTAGGTCCAGTTCAATGCAGTATAATTCAATTCTTCAAAATTAATTATTGATCATCCACTCTTTGCCAAAAACTATACTAGCATCTGGAGTTACAAAGATTTCTAAGATGTAGCTCTTGTCCTCGATATTCTGCTCCATGGGAGAATCAAGCAAGGAGAAAGGCAAGCACGATACATTGAGATTAGTTCAATAACACAGATCGTGTGCAAGACAAAGGGTATGAGATAAATAAATAAATAAATCAATAGGCCAATTACAGCTCAGATTTCCGGTGAATTTGCTTTAATTTAGACCCTAAAGTAAGAAAGTGATGACATAAAGATTTCAACTCTGGTGAGATTTCACAGTAAAAAATTTATTTGGTTATTGTTCATACGTATGTGGGGAGACAGCTGCATTAGTGGAAATTTAAAATTGGATACTATTTTAAAGGATAAGGCAGTTGGCATGAACATAGTTTCCAAACTAATGGATACCAAGGTGTAGACTAGCTTTCATGAAAAATAGGTCATTTGAGATAATCCCATGGCATCACATATAGGAATATTTCTTCTTCTTCCTGGCTTGGTTTCCTTACATATAAAGGGGTGGTTAGATGAGATAATCCCAATGATCCCTTCCAGCTCTGGTGCTCTGTACATGGAACACAGACAGTGCCTTCTCTGTTGCCTACCACAACATTTACTGTTGGTCTGGGCGCTAGAATGGAAGATGGGAAAGGGCCAGGGAAGGAGGGCTATATTCTCCTTCCAGGGATGCTGGATTTGGGGGAGAGGTGAAATTCAGAGACAATTGGAAAAGAAAAGGAATAGCAGTAGGGGAACTCTCATTATAAATTTGTTGCTTGGAATGTACTACAGGTTTCTTTCTCATGTAGTGACATGAGGATGACACTTGAACTCGGGTTCAATTCTGGCATGTTAGTTAAATAGCTTATAGATTCTTAGGAACTCACTCTTTGGATCTCAGTTTCTCCTCTGTGAAATGGGGTAAACAACCCTGACCCTGTTCATTCAAGTGTGTTAAATAAAATAATTGAGAGAGGCATGCTTTGTAAATGCTATAAGACTATACAGAGTTTGATTGTCGCTATTGTTATAATAATAAAGGGGTACAATGCCTATTCAAATTATGGTATTATGGAAATTTGTGGCAGGCTATGAGGGGAAGAATTTAGGATAAGAAGGTCACCAAATCTTCTAGGATGTCCTGTTCTATGCTTGCATCAGTTGTGAGCTGAGCCTGTATTCCGTCTCCTTTCACAGAGTAGTAAGCAGGAGCCATGGAGTGCTGGTGGGCTCCCACAGGCCCGCCAGTCTATACACTCAGAGGAGAAGCTGCTAATACTTTCCAAGTCACCCTGGAGCAGAGACACACATAGTGCTGTGATTGCTCATGACCATAACAGGGCCTCAGCTAGTGAATTTATAGAGGGTTGGTCTGCATTTTTAAGCAAGATAACTAAGCCTCCAGAGTTTACCCTGAATATATTTTTTAAAAAATTCTTTACAAGTATATGCATCTCACAAGCTGGGATTTATGTAGACATTTAGGTCTGATGATGTTGAAGGTAAATTTTTAATACTCACAGAAGATGGAAACCAAAGTAAACCAAAGCTAGGGTATCGGCACCATCTAGTGGGTAGATGTAGCCAGTGCACACACTACAAGGAAAAGGGATGGTTCGTGAAGGAAATGTGGCTTTGGAAAGGCACTGCAGAGGTAACAACAGCACCTATAAAAGAGAATATTGGTTGCTCTGGAAGTCACCAGGGGTCAACATGTCTATAGCACAGCTAATGGCATTAGAGCAAGGAAACTTGTCAGAAATCAGACACTGTCTACTTTAAGCTCTGTGCCTCTGAAAAAGTCTCTTGAACCCTCAGTTTCTTGGAGTGTAAAATGGGAATGATAATGCCTGCTTTAGAAGGCTAATGATGAGCTGCTATTATAGTATTAATCTGTAGGCATTTGGAAAATAATCTGATATGGAAAGTAATAATTTAGTATGTACCAATTTGATGCCAGCTTCTTCACCTCCCTTGTCATCTCCTTTAGATCTCAACTAAAGCAGCCATCAGTACCTTCAGTTTCCAAATAAGAAACTGAGGTTCCATTTTGCTCATGACCCAAGGTTACACAGCCAGTAGGTGGCAGAGCTGGGGTTTGAACACGTTTTTGGATATGCTCCGAAACTCTCCTTTACGCCTCTGTACCAGATAGCAAACACACAAAGTTTGCTTTTTCTTCCTCCTTCTTTTTCTTAAGATGAACCATTAGGTATTATATAAGGTACCTGGCTCAGTACAAAACCCACTTTATTCAACTTTGAAATTTAGATACCATCACTTTCTTTATCAGATGAAGAAACTGTAGCTCATAGAGACTAAATAATCTACCAAACATCAACAATTAGTGAGATCGCTGGGATTCAGACTTCCTGATTGCAGACCTACTGCTTTAATCCACCCTCTACTGACTCATTCGCTCATCATTCATCCCTAATTGTGAAGTATGCTTCTGTTTATATTTACATCCCAAGAATTAGTTGTTTATTTAACTAAAGACATCTGCATTTATTAAGGTTCCTGGCTCATCTAATTGTAATCTGTTTGTCTGCCCATAGTGGGGGGTGAGGTGGGGGGATTGACAAATTAGCTTTAGTGTACAGATTTGTCTCTAAAGTCCCCTACTAGATCTGTCTCATGAGGACTGGAAGATTAAGCTGTCTGGATGGAGAGGTCAGCTCTGATCCTGTGAAGGAACTGTTGTTCCACAGTTCTGCTTAATAATGGACACTGAAGGGCCTTACAAAGACAGCTACTGGCAAGGTTAGGAAAAGAAACACAAAGGCCACTCATGTTTCCTTTAGGGACCCTACTGTGAGCTTGGGGGACCCAGAGACTCAGAGTGCCTGAAAGCAGTTTGCTCAAAGTTGATGAAAAAAGCTTGAAAAAAGTCAGCTTCCTTGACTCCAAAATCCCTGATAGAACAAACTTTTAGAATCTGACCCAGAAAGGGGCTCCTGGGTGGCTCAGTCGATTAAGAGTCCACTTAGGCTCAGGCCATGATCTCATGGTTCATGAGTTCAAGCCCCGCATCAGGCTCTGTGCTGATAGCTCAGAGTCTGGAGCCCGCTTCTGATTCTGTATCTCCCTCTACCTCTGCCCCTCCCCCACTCATGCTCTGTCTCTGTCTCTGTCTCTCAAAAATGAATAAACACTAAAAATGCTTGAAAAAAAAAAATCTGACCCAGAGAGATTTATTTATCTGTGTTGTAAAGAAACTGCTCTGTCTGGCAGCTGCTTCCCTCTAGTGGTCATACTGCTTTCAAGCAAGAAGATGCTTGTGATCACATTACAGAAAATGTGATTTTCACATTACATTTCTGTAATTCACATTACAGAAAATCCAAACCCAAAAATAGGATGCTGTTTGACCAGGGCATGTCTGGTAGTCAATCAGACAATTTCAGAGGAGTATGGTAACAAAAGAAAAAACAACGCAAAATACTGGGAGTTACTTGTATTCTGGTCTTTGCAAAAGTACATTGTCTGAAACATATGTTAGAGGAAAAACACTTTTTAATTAAAATTTCTAATTCGATGTATGAATGAACCTCCAACACATGCATACACATACCCCCCCCCCCCCCCCCCCCCACACAGGGGGGGAAAACAAGGTGGGAAATACTGAATAACATTGATTCCCTGCATAACATTAATCCCCAATTTAAAGATGGGACAATTGTGACCCATGAAAAGACACTCGTCATACAGTGGCCCAATGTAGTGCTTACACCGTGACAGTGTCTTCTGGACATGTGTATTGGAGCCTCCATAAGCCTGTGTGCCAGCATCACTGTGATGAGCAGAGATACATGTCAACCTAAAATGAACTGTCATGAAAATAAGAAATGAACTCTAAGTCATTGGGGTCTTTTGTTTGTTCACCACTGCTACATAGCCTCACCCACACTAAATATACTGCATCTTTTATTAGCCAGTTTCTATTTTGCTCCCCTCTGAGTTAAAGGTTAGTCGGGACAAGGAGATTGGTCATTTCTTATGTTTTATTTTTTCATTCTCTCATTGGTGAACATAGATAGTTTCTAGTTTGGTGTTATTAGGAACAGTGCTTGTATGAACATTCTTGTATGTATCTTTGAATTTATTTATTTTTTATTTTTTAACATTTATTTATTTTTGAGACAGAGAGAGACAGAGTATGAACAGGGGAGGGTCAGAGAGAGGGAGACACAGAATCCGAAACAGGCTTCAGGCTCTGAGCTGTCAGCACAGAGCCCCACGTGGGGCTCGAACTCACGGACCCGGAGATCATGACCTGAGCTGAAGTTGGCCGCCCAACCAACTGAGCCACCCAGGCGCCTCTGTATCTTTGAATTTAAATACCTACCCAGGTCTGGTTCATAGACTATACATATGTTCAGGTTTGTTAGGTAATACAAAAATGGATGCACCAATTTACATTTCTACCAACAGTGCATATAGCTATCCGTGAGTGGGCGGGGCGGCAGGGATCTTGCTCCCCCTCCAAGGGTATTTAGCAATACTGTATATGGAAGCATTTTTGGAGGTCATAAATGGGGGTGGGGGTGGTGAGTGCTACCAGCATCTAGTGGGTAGAGACCAGGGATGCTGCTAAAGATCCTATAGGACAGCCCCCTACTGTAAATAATTAAATGACCCAAAGTTTCAAGAGTGCTGAGGTTGAGAAACCCTATTTCATGCCAACTTTGTTACTGTCTGTTCTTTTATTTTTACAACATGGAGTGACTTTCATACCCTTTTACTTCCCATGTAAAATGGTACATACGCTTTGGGAAAGAGTTTGTCCATGTCTTCAAAATTTAGACATATACCGTCTATCATATAACCTACCCATTTCACTTCGAGGTGTTATTCAAAAGAAATGAAAGCATATGCACAAAGTCTTATACACAATTTTCTTAGTAACTATATTTGTTAATAGTGAAAAAATAGAAACAACCCAAATATTCAAAGGGTGAATGGTTAATAAATTTTAGTGTATTTGTGCAACAGAATATTACTTAGCAGTATAAAGGAATGAACTCTTGGCATACCCTGAAACGTGGATATATCTTAAAATAATTATGTTCAGTGGAATAAGAATGACAAAAAAAAAAACACCCCAGTATATTGGTTGCATAGAGCTATCTTATGGTTTTGATTGGCATTTCTCTGATGATTAGTGAAATTGTGCTCTTTTTCACTTGTGTGTTTTTTTTTCTTTTGTGAAGTGCCTATTCAAATATTTTGCCTATTGCTCTACCTTTTCCTTATTGATTTGTAGAAGTCCCCTATAAAGTCTGTTTATAAGTCTATAAGACTGCTCAATGAATCTATAGATGAGCTTGGGGAAAATTTTCATCTGAATGCTATTAAGCCTTCCAGTTCATGAATATAGTGTGCCTTTCATTTATTTAGATTCTTTCCTCAGATGTGTTTTATTTACATTTTGATATCTTGGATATCTGTTATATTTATTTATCTGTTTTTGTTTAGCAAATTTATTGATATATATATTTTAACAACTTTGTGAGTTATAATTAAACTATGGTAAATTGCACATATTTAAGGTATACTATTTAAGAAGTTATGACATAAGTATACAACTGTAAACCACAGCCGTAGTCAAGATAATGAATAAATTTGTCATCTCCCCAAAGTTCTCTAGTGTCTTGTTGTAATCCCTCCCTCTTGCCCATTCTCTTCCTATTCCAATCCCCCATACCCCTAATCTCTTTTCTACCAGTATACATGTCTTGTCTTCAGAATTATATACATGAATTCCTACAGTATATGCTATTTTTTGTCATACTTATTTCACTCAGCATAATTATTTTAAGATATATCCATGTTTCAGTGTATGCCAAGAGTTCATTCCTTTATATTGTTAAGTAATATTCTGTTGCATGAATATACTACAATTTCTTTAGCCATTCACCCTTTGATGAATATTTGGGTTGTTTCTATTTTTTTGTTATTGTGAATAAAGTTACTAAGATACTGTGCATAAGACTCTGTGCATATGCTTTCATTTCTCTTGGATAATACCTAGGAGTGAGATGGTTAGGTCATATGATAGGTGGTATATGCCTAAAGTTTTGAGAAATTTCCAAACTGTTTCCCAGAGTGTATGTATCATTTTATATTCTCACCAGGAGCATATGAAAGTTATTCCATGTCATTGTCAACACTTGATACGGTTATTTGTTTTCATTGTAGCCGTTGTAATAGGTATAGTGATATCTCAACGTGGTTTTATTTTTCATTTCTTTAAGGACTAATGATGCTGAGCATCTTTTTCTGTACTTATTTACCATATATATATATATATATATATATATATATATATATATTCATTCTTGGATGAGGTGTTTTTCAAAACGGTTATTTTTTTTAATTGGGTAGTTTTAAAATATTGTATTTACTTTATTTATTTTATTTGGGAAAGAGAGCATTGAGTGGGGGAAATGAGCAGAGGGAGAGAGAGAAAGAATCCCAAGCAGTGCTGAGCCCAACACAGGGCTCAATCCCAGGACCTGAAATCAAGAGTCAAATGCTCAACTGCTCATTGAACTGAGCCACCCAGGCACCACTAATCAGGTAGTTGTTTCCTTACTGAGTTTTCAAAGGTTGTTATACATTATGGATAAGATCCTTTATAGTATACATGATTTGAAATTATTTTCTGGAAGTCAGTATCTTGTTAGTTCATTATCTTAACAATACTTTCTAAAGAGCAGAATTTAATAACTGGTGAAATCCAGCGTATCCATTTTTTTCTTTTATCCTGTTGTGCCTAAGAAATATTTGTGTAGCCCAAGACCACAAAGATTTTCTTCTATATTTTCTACTAGAAATGTTATACTTTTACATTTTACATGTATGTCTGTGATATATTTTAAAAGTTAATTTTGGTATATGATGTGAGGTGTGGATCAAAGCTAATTTTTTTTCATGTGTGCATCTGGTTTTTCCATACCTTTGTTGAAAAAAAACCAGCCTTTCTTCATTCAGTTACTTTTGCAACTTTGTTGAAAATCTGTTTACCATATGTATGGATATATTTTTGGTCTCTCTGTTCTTTTCCATTTATCTATTTGTTTATCTTGATGCCATACATACCACATTGTTTTGATTAATGTGGATTTATAATAAATCATGAGGTCAGATGGCATAAGTCATCCAAATTTGTTTTCTTTCAACATTGTTTTGGCTATTCTAGGTCCTTTACACTTTTTTGTAAATTTCAGACTTTGCTTGTCAGTTTCAGTAAGGAAAAAACATGTTGAGATTTTGATTAGAATTGCTTTGACTCTGTAGATCAATTTGGGGAACACTAATGTTTTAACCCGTGGATATCGTTCCGTCAATAGACATGGAATATGTCTATATTTATTTAGATCTTTAATTTCTCTCAACAGTGTTTTGTAGTTTTCAGTGTGCTTTACCTTACACATCTTTTATCAGATTTATCCCTACGTGTCTATTTTTGATGGTATTGTAAATGATACTTTTAATTTCAGTTTCTAATTGTTTGTTGCTAGTGAATAGAAATGCAATGAATTTTTGTACATTTATTTTGTAAGCTTCAATTTTGATAAATTCAATTATTATTCATAAAAGATTTTTTGCAGATTACATTTGATTTTCCAAAGATGATTATGTTATTTATGAGTAAAGACAATTTTAGGCCTTCCTTTCCAATCTGGGGTGCCTTTTATTTATTTTTCTTTCCTCTTTATACTGGCTACAACCACCACCAGTACAGTGTTGAAAAGAAGAGCTGAGAGCAGATGGCCTTTCCTTACTCTTGATCTTTGGAGGAAAGTTTTCAGTCTTTGTGACTTTGTGACTAAGTGTGATGTTAACTCTAGATTTTTGGTAGATATCTGTTATTAGATGGAGAAAATTTCCTTCCATTTTTAGTTTGTG
Source organism: Herpailurus yagouaroundi (assembly GCF_014898765.1). NCBI lineage: Eukaryota > Metazoa > Chordata > Mammalia > Carnivora > Felidae > Herpailurus > Herpailurus yagouaroundi. The sequence goes on along the minus strand of NW_024412401.1, from coordinate 38,985,033 downwards.
AAGAGATTTTTATCAGGATGAGCTTTGGAGTGTGTCAAGTGCTTGTTCCCCATTTATAGAGATACCAAATTTTCTCTTTTGTAATCTATTGACATGCTGACTTTTTTTTAAATGATTTTTTCGAATGCAGAACTGGTCTTGAATTCCTGGTAAACCCCAACGGATCATGATGTATTATCATTTTCATTTTTCGTGGATTTGATTAGCCACAAACTTGTTAAGAATTTTAAGTCTATTTAATGAGAGGTATTGTTCTGTAGTTTTCCTTCATTGTAATATCTTTATCTTATTTTGGAATCTGTGTAATTCTGGCCTCATAGAATGAGTTTGGAAGAAGTGCTTCTTTTCAGTTTTCTTGAATATTATGGTAAGATTTCCCCATGAAAGTAATGTAGGCCTAGAATTTTCTTTGTAGAAAGGTTTTTAAGTACCTGGTCAATCACTTTAATAGATACAGGACTATCTGATAATCTATTTCTTATTGAGGAAGTTTGACATTTTATGTCTTGCGAAAAACTGTCTATTTCATCCAAGTTGTTAAATTTATTTACATATAATTATTCATAATTTATCTTTTTAAGATTTTAATATCTGTAAACTCTGTAAAGCTATCACCTCTCTCATTTCTGATACTGTTAATGTGTCTTTACTTCTTCCACATCATTCTGACAACAGGTTTACATATTTAAGTATCTCAAAAAACACCTTTTATTGCTTTTTTTTCTGTTGGCTTTCTGTTCTTTACCTCATTATGTTTCCCTAAGATACTTATTATTTTCAAGAGGTGGGTATTGCTACAGAATTTTTCCTAAGTACTGTTTTACCTGCATCCCACAAGTTTTGATGTTACAGTTTTTATCCCCCCTTTTGATTTCTTTTTTGGTCTATTTGTTATTTATTTGAATGTTATTTAGTTTCCTAATATTTGGGGATTTTTCAGACGTTTTCCTGCTAATAATAGCAAATATAATTCCATTGTAGTTAGAGAACACACTTGGTTTAACTTGCGTTCATTTAAATTTAACTTAAATATTTAATTTAAATTGAACTTGATTTATAGTCCAGAATATAGTCTATATTTGTGAAAGTTCTTTGTGTACTTGGAAAGAAAATGTATTTGGAAAGAAGATGTTGGGTGGAATACTTTATGGTTATTAATTAATTCAAATTGGATGATAGAATTAAGTTTTGTTGGTCCTTATTTATCTTAAAGTATTCATCCTGACTGATTTTATGTCTATTTGTTTTGTCAATTATTAAGGGAGGAGTAATAAAATTTACAGTTATAATTGTGTATCAAGTTTTGCATCGTGTATGTTATTTGGTGCTATATTTTAGAATTTTTATGTCTTCCTAATGAATTCACACCTTTGTTATTATGAAGTAAGTTTCTTCATCCTTAGAAATTGCTTGTTCTGAAATATGTTTAGTTTAGCATTAATTTTAGCATTCCATATTTATTTTAATTAGTGTTAGCATGGTATATAAATTTGTATGTTCTGAGTTTTAAACCATTTCTCTGTCAGTATTTAAAGTAGTTTTCTTGTAAGTAACATACAGTTGGGTCCTGCTTTTTTTATTTTTATTTTTTTAAATTTTTTTTTCAACGTTTTTTATTTATTTTGGGACAGAGAGAGACAGAGCATGAACGGGGGAGGGGCAGAGAGAGAGGAAGACACAGAATCGGAAACAGGCTCCAGGCTCCGAGCCATCAGCCCAGAGCCTGACGCGGGGCTCGAACTCACAGACCGCGAGATCGTGACCTGGCTGAAGTCGGACGCTTAACCGACTGCGCCACCCAGGCGCCCCGGGTCCTGCTTTTTTTAACCAATCTGATCATCCCTAACTTTTACCAGGGTATTTAGACCACTTACATTTAACATGATTATTGACATCGGGTTTAAATCTGCCTGCTGTTTACATTTGTCTTTTTTTTTTATTTGATCTACTTTTTTTTCTTTTTTGCTCCCATGTCCTCCAAATTTGTTCTCTTTTGGAAATGATTCCATTTTTGTCTCCTTTATGTTTATTAGTTATAACTCTTTTGTATTATTTTAGGGGTTGTTTTAAGGCTAATAGGTTTATAGTATACAACTTTATTACAATCTACCTGTAAGTGATATTATAGTATCCAAAACAGAAGAATCCTAAAACAGCATACTTTGGCTTCTCCCTGCTGGCTTTTGTGCTATTGTTGTCATTCATTTTAATATTCTATATGTTTTATATATCATAAGTACCACAATATTCTCTTTGAGAGTTGAGTATCTTCTAAAATAATCTAAATCATAATGGAAATTCTTTATATTTACCCATGAAGTTACTATTTCTGGGGATTCCTTTGTGCAGATTCAGTTTCCATTTTGTGTCATTTTCTTCTGGCCTGAAGGACTTCCTCTAACATTTCTTATAGCTAGGATCTGATGGTGACACATTATTTCACAGCTATTTTTTTTTTTAATGTTTGGAAAATATTTTATCTTCGAATTTGAAAGATTTTCCATGGGTAAAAAAAAATCTAGGTTAAAAGGTTTCTCTTCAATACCTTCAAGTTATTCATTTACTGTTTTCTGTCTTGCATTGTTTCCAGTGAGAAATCAGCAGATATCCTTATCTTTGTTTCTTTCTATGGATTGCATTTATTTTAACCCTCTGGTTTTTAAGATTTTTTTTTCCTTATCACATGTTTTAAGCAATTTGATTAGAATGTGCTTTTTTTACTTCATGTTTTTTGTACTTGAGGTTATGAGCTTTTTGGATCTCTTCATTGACAGTTTTTATCGCATTTAGAAAAAAATGGCCTTTACGGGGCTCCTGGGTGGCTCAGTTGGTTAAGCCTCCGACTTCGGCTCAGGTCATGATCTCACGTCCGTGAGTTTGAGCCCCGTGTCAGGCTCTGTGTTGACCGCTCAGAGCCTGGAGCCTGTTTCAGATTCTGTGTCTCCCTCTCTCTCTAACCCTCCCCCATTCATGCTCTGTCTCTCTCTGTCTCAAAAATAAATAAACGTTAAAAAAAATTTTTTTTTTAAAAAAAGAAAAAAATGGCCTTTATATTTTTCAAATATTTTTTCCCCATTCTCCCACCTTCAGAGACTCCAATTACGTACACATTAGGCCACTTAAAGGTTTCCTACAGCTCACTGATGCTCTACTTATCTTTTTTTCACTGTGTTTTATTTTGAATATTTTCCATTGCTGTATCTTTAAATTTACTTGCTTTTCTTCTGTATTGTTTAATTTGCTGTTAATTCCAGTCAATGTGTTTTTCAATCTCAGACATTATAGTTTTCATCTCTAGAAGTTGATATGGAGTCTTTAAAAAAAAACACTTTCAAGCATGAAAAAAATGAGACACAAACTAGGAGAAAATATCTGCAAAACACATATCTGATAAAATACTGGTATTCTGGGGCGCCTGGGTGGCGCAGTCGGTTAAGCGTCCAACTTCAGCCAGGTCACGATCTCGCGGTCCGTGAGTTCGAGCCCCGCGTCAGGCTCTGGGCTGATGGCTCGGAGCCTGGAGCCTGTTTCCGATTCTGTGTCTCCCTCTCTCTCTGCCCTTCCCCCATTCATACTCTGTCTCTCTCTGTCCCAAAAATAAATAAAAACGTTGGAAAAAAAATTAAAAAAAAATACTGGTATTCAAAATAATGCAAAGAACTCTTAAGATTCAGCAATGAGAAAATGACCTAATTAAAAAATGGGAAAACCTGAAAATTTCTCAGATTTTGCAATAGACATAAACATAGGCATCAAGAGACTGAACAAACCACAAATATGAAAAATACAAAGAAATCCACACCGAGATAGATCATGAATAAACTTCTGTAAACTAACAACAAAGAAAAAAATTGCTGAAAGCAGCCAAAGAGAAATGATGTATTACCTATAGAGGAACACCAATTCTTTTATTTTTAATGAATTTATTTATTTTTAATTTACATCTAAGTTGGTTAGCATATGGCACAACAATGTTTTCAGCAGTAGATTCCAGCGATTCACCCCGTGTGTATGACACCCAGTGCTCATCCCAACAAATGTCTTCCTTAATGTCCCTTACCCATTTAGCCTATCCTCCCACCCATAGCCCCTCCAGCAACCCTCAGTTTGTTCTCTGTATTTAAGGGTCTCTTATGTTCTGTCCTTCTCCCTGTTTTTATATTCTTTTTGCTTCCCTTCCCTTTTGTTCATCTGTGAGAAATACCAATTCTAATGACAATGGATTTCTCATCTGAAACTGTGAAGGCCAAAAGGAAGTAGCACATTTTCCAAGGGTTAAAAACACAAAAAAGTCCCTGGCAATCATGAGTTCTATATATGATATAAAGGAAATTATAAAGGAAGGAATCCCAAAGCGTCAATATTGAAAAAAGAAATGGAAAGAGCAAAAATATGAAGAGACACAATAGAAATTCTTTCTCCTCATAAATTAATCGGGGCAGGGTAAGGTTTGCTCTGCTTCAGGAATCTGGTTCCCTTGGGCTGACTGGGTGGATCAGTCAGTTCAGCATCTGACTCTTGATTTTGGCTCAGGTCATATCTCATGGTTTGTGAGATGGAACCTCACATTGGGCTCTGTGCTGACAGTGTGGAGCCTGCTTGGGATAGTCTCTCTCTCTTTCTCTCTCTCTGCCCCTGCCCCACTCATGCATGTGCTCTCTCTCTCAAAAAATAAATAAAAATTAAAAACAAAAAAGAATCTGGTTCCCTTAACACTAACTGTGCCATGCTGAGAGGGACACCTCTTGATTGACCCAATAAATATCATGAGGTCAAAAGAAGAAACTTCACATTCTGCATTCTCAGAATGTCCTGCAGAGAGGTGTCTTTTAATTTTTATTATTCAGAGAACTTGTTGGTAAGGTATCACTCAGATCCCAATGTTCATTTTCAGTTATGAATCAACAGGAGTTGGATGCATATCCTATAATGTTAATGTAGGAAGTATCACAAGATTAAGTGTAGACATAGGAAGACCACAGGTCTCAGTTTGCCTGAGATTGTACCACTTTGCTCTCTAAGGTAACTATTAATTGTACTCCTTTTTACTGTCAAAAGCATCCCATCATTAGCATCCAGTTTGGATGTAAAACTATGTGATTGTCCTGTACAGACATCACAAAAAATCAAACATGAGACAGAAAGCTAGGCAGGTAATGAGTGATATGAACCAAGTGAATAATGGTAACTGGAAACTGAGAAGGCCCTATTATCAGCAGGCCAATTGCTTCCAGCTGATAGTCATGAAATTAGATCCAGTAATATATTATGATTTTTCAAAAGAAATGAGTCACCTGCCTTTATATGAGAAATGTGTTTTTTAAAAGACAAGTCTAAACAAAACTCATATTCATGGTAAAGTAGATGTCTGGAACTGTATAATCTGCTAAAAGTTGGGATATGGGATAGAATCTCATAAAATGATGGAATTCTATCAAAAGGAGAAGAAGCCAAGTTGAAAGTATGATTTGTTGACAATAGTAGTGCAAAATATTTTGGTAAGTGTGTTGTGGTTATGCATTGCTTTCCTTGTTCTGAGGAAATACACTGAAATAATTAAAGTAATGGAGTGTGATCTCTCCCACTTAAATGGTTCAGAGATAACAGAACCATTGGTGAATCTCATATTTGGGAGCCACTTGTAGTAGCCTTGAAACTTTTCTATGAGATTATGTTATTGGAAAACAAAGTTATCAAAAAACGCGAAAAAAGAAAAGAAAAGAAAGCATTCAAAACTAACCAAAAATCCTAAGTCAGACGTTGCCACATTTTTTTTCTATGTGACCAGAATGCAACCTCTTATGTAGTTCCATATTTTTACTTTTCAAAGAGAAACTTTGAGACTTTGAGTATGTAAGAGACCCAGAATATGTAAAGGACTTGTCCAAATGGCATAGCCAGTCAGTGGCAGAGCCAGCTCTGACATACAGTCTGCCTCATGCACCTTTCTACCCACCCCATTCTTTTCCATCCTCACATATTACATAGCCAACCCCCTTTTTTATTCTCTTTGGTAGTCTTCATTCTACCTCATTTCAAATATCCAACTCTGGAACAAAAACTGGGGCTTTTAATAAAATATATGAAGAGTTTATCTGCCAATAAAAATTACTATTCCAAATTTAATCATCCTGGTACACATTTAGAGCCTAGAAAGACCCACTAACTTTAACCAGAGTCAGTATTTGACTCCTGCATAAGATATTAGCTGGTGTCTATTTCCTATCAAGATAACATACTTTCCCAGAGATTCTTGTGTGAGGAACTCTTTGAGGAGATATGAAAGTTAAGGACAGGGGAAATTGAAATCTGCCAGTAATGCCCACTGCAGTTGGGAAGAACATGTTTAAGATGACTGTTGTATGACATAGCATATTGTGTCCTTTATTCTTCATAAATTACTTGGTATGTGGGTAAGAAATCATTTGCTGAAAGCACTTGGGACATTTTACCTGCATTGAAACAAATGAAGGGAGGAACAAACCTCCCTTCAAAAAGGGAGATCTGGCCAGTCAAGATGGTTTTGTTTGTTCTTAGTTAACTGTTGAAATACGGAAGAGCAAAATAGAAGGTGAGATTTGGAAATACTGGGCTTCTCAATTTGAAAACTGATGTTCATGGGTGTCTAAAATGAATGACTTCTGTAATATTTTGCAAAAGAAAAGAAAAACAGGTATTTCTTTGTAATTTCCACTCTGTCTGACTGAAACTTTCCATATCTCAAAATCCAATCTCATAATTCCTGCAAGGTATTAAATCAGATATCATTTTAAAAAATTATTCAGGACCTGGACAGAGCAAGCACTCACCCCAAATGCTCCACACACTTAGTGTGTGGTAATCAGTGTACTGATCAGCTGTAAATCTAGTGAGCATTTAACTCCTGTCCCACATTGTTCCTTTGCATGTCTGTTTAAAGTTAATAAATGTTTTGAGTCTCTACTAGGGTCAAGGTATTACACTAGGTCTTCTCTACTATCCCAGTCTTCTTTTATTTCATGGCCCTGTTCATTTCCTTCTGTGTACTAATTACAAGGTATAATGACTTATTTTTTTTTTATGTGATTAGTGTATTCTACATTAGAGAGTATATCTATGAGATCAGGCATCGATTGTATCATAACTGCTCTGTGCCCTACATCTAGTACCAGGTATATCCTAGGGGTGTGATGAGCCTTTCTTTGCTCTACAAACAACTGTACCAAGCATCTGTGATAAGCCAGGCACTGACTATCTGTGAAGCTGTGCAATGCAGGCTTAGAAATATTGTGTGGAACTTCGTCTGCCTGGGGCCAGGTTCTGCCTACATGACTTACTAGCTTTGTAAACTTGGATGAGTTTTTTTTTTTTTTCTTTTTTTTTCCTTTTGAGCACTTTTCTATGCCTGACTTTATCTCTGTGCATGGGTAATAATGATAGTACCTTTCTTTTTTTTTTTTTTTTTTTACAGAATTTTGAGATATAACTGACCTACAACATTGTGTAAGTTTAAGGTGTAGAACACATTCTACAACAATGTTGTAGTTGATACACTTCTGTATTGCAAAATAATTAGTTCTGTAGCTTTAGCTATCACCTCCATCATATCACATTTAATTACCATTTCTTTTTTGTGGTGAGAACATTTAAAATCTACTCACATAGCCACTTTCAAGTATGGGTATATATGTGTGCATGTCTATGTCTATATATATATATATATATATATATATATAGAGAGAGAGAGAGAGAGAGAGAGAGAGAAGGGAACCCTATGTACACTATTGGTGGGAGTGTAAATTGGCTCAACCACTATGGAAAGCAGTATAGAAGTTCCTTAAAAAATTAAAGACAGAACTATCATATGATCCAAGCAATTCTACTTTTGGATATAAATATAAGTATATATACATATATATGTATAAATATAGATATATATACATTTATATTTATATATTTAAAAATTTTTTTTAACATTTATTCATTTTTGAGAGACAGAGACAGAGCTTGAGTGGGGGAGGGGTAGAGAAAGAAGGAAACACAGAATCCGAAGCAGGCTCCGAGCTGTCAGCGCAGAGCCCAATGCAGGGCTCGAACTCATGAACCGCGAGATCATGACCTGAGCCGAAGTCGGACGCTTAACTGTCTGAGCCACCCAGGCGCCCCAACTTCTGTATATATATTGAAAGGAAATTAAAATAGGATCTCAAAGAGCTACTTTCTCTTTGTGTTCATTGCAGCATTATTTGCAATAGATATGGAAACAACCTAAGTATCCATCAACAGATGAATAAAGATACGGTATGTAAATACAGTAGAGTATTATTCGGTCATAAGAAAGAAAGAATCCTTGTCATTTGCAATAACCTAAATGAAATGTAAGGGTATTATGCTATGTGAAATAATCAAGGTAGAGAAAGACATATACTCTATGATATCACTTATATGTGGAATCTAAAAAAGCCAAACTCATGAAAACATAGAGTGGTGACCTGGGGCTGGGGGATGAAGGAAATGTGAGGATGTTGGTAAAACGGTACAGACTTCCAGTTATAATATTGTATTATGTACTTGATAGCACCTTTTTTCATGGAGTGACATAATACTGTCAATACTGACTTCCAGCAGTTCACAGTCTAGTCGGATGTCATGCACACACATAAAGGATGCTGTCAAAGGGCAAAGTGATCTCCTGCTACAAAGGAGAAGTTCACAGGGCTCCTGGTGTGTGGGGTGGTGAGAGGACAACCCCACTGCAAATGCTGTGAGAGCTTCCTGGGAAAGGAGAGATTTGAATTGGGCCAGGGGAGAACCCTGTCACATGCCTTTCTAAAATCAAGACTCTGCCTCTAAACCCATCACCAATCCATCAGTTTAGTAGCCCTGTCAAAAAAGGAAACAAGACTGTCTGGATAATGATTTCCACATGTTCTCTTTTCATGTGGTTGTAGGTTTAGCCACATGCACTGGTAAAGAAAGGAGACCATTGCCATATTCATCTGCTCCTTTTTTGTCTTTGCAGCTGTAGTCTTGTGTCCATTCTGTCCACAGTGGCCCAGAATGAGTAGATAATAGTGACTGCCAATATTTATTAAGCCCCTACTATGTGACAACCATATGTAGTAACTTACTTACTTATTTATTTATTTATTTATTTATTTATTTATTTATTTATTTTAGGTGTACGTTTAACTTTATTTTTTAATTTTATATTTTAAAATTTACATCCAAATTAGTTAGCATATAGTGCAACAATGATTTCAGGAATAGATTCCTTAATGCCTCTTACCCATTTAGCCCACCCCCCTCCCACAACCCCTCCAGTAACCCTCAGTTTGTTCTCCATATTTATGAGTCTCTTCTGTTTTGTCCCCCTCCCTGTTTTTATATTATTTTTGTTTCCCTTCCCTTATGTTCATCTGTTTTGTCTCTTAAAGTCCTCACATGAGTGAAGTCATATGATATTTGTCTTTCTCTGACTAATTTCACTTAGCATAATACCCTCCAGTTCCATCCACATAGTTGCAAATGGCAAGATTTCATTCTTTTTGTTGCTGAGTAATACTCCATTGTATAGATATACCACGACTTCTTTATCCATTCATCTGGCGATGACATTTGGGCTCTTTCCATACTTTGGCTATTGTTGATAGTGCTGCTATAAACATGGGGGTGCATATGTCCCTTCAAAACAGCACACCTGTATCCCTTGGATACATACCTAGTAGGGCAATTGCTGGGTTGTAGGGTAGTTCTAATTTTAGTATTTTGGGGAACCTCCATACTGTTTTCAGAGTGGCTGCACCACCTTGCATTCCCACCAACAATGCAAAAGAGATCCTCTTTCTCCACATCCTCACCAACATCTGTTGTTGCCTGAGTTGTTAATGTTAGACATTCTGACAGGTGTGAGATGGTATCTCATTGTGGTTTTGATTTGTATTTCCCTGATGCTGAGTGATGTTGAGCATTTTTCCATGTGTCGGTTGGCCATCTGGATGTCTTCTTTGGAGAAGTATTTATTCATATCTTTTGCCCATTTCTTCACTGGATTACTTGTTTTTTGGGTGTTGAATTTGAGAAGTTCTTTATAGATTCTGGATACTAACCCTCTCTCTGATATGTTGTTTGCAAATATCTTCTCCCATTCCATTGGTTGCCTTTTAGTTTTGCTGATTGTTTCCTTCGCTGTGCAGAAGTTTTTTATTTTGATGAGGTCCCAGTAGTTCATTTTTGCTTTTGTTGCCCTTTCTTCTGGAGACGTGTTGAGTAAGAAGTTCCTGCAGCCAAGATCAAAGAGGTTTTTGCCTGCTTTCTCCTCAGGGATTTTGATGGCTTCCTGTCTTGCATTTAGGTCTTTCATCCACTTTGAGTTTATATTTGCATATGGTGTAAGAAAGTGGTCTAGGTTCATTCTTCTGCATGTCACTGTCCAGTTTTCCCATCGCCACTTGCTGAAGAGACTGTCTTTATTCCACTGGATATTCTTTCCTGCTTTGTCAAATATTAGTTTGCCATACATTTGTACGTCCATTTCTGGGTTCTCTATTCTGTTCCTTTGATGTGAGTGTCTGTTCTTGTGCCAGTACCATACTGTCATGATGATTACAGCTTTATAGTATAGCTTGAAGTCTGGGATTGTGATGCCTCCTGCTTTGGTTTTCTTTTTCAAAATTGCTTTGGCTATTTGGGGTCTTCTCTGGTTCCATACAAATTTTAGGATTATTTGTTCTAGCTCTGTGAAGAATGCTGGTGTTATTTTGATAGGGATTGCATTGAATATGTAGATTGCTTTGAGTAGTATCTACATTTTAACAATATGTGTTCTTCCTATCCAGGAGCATGAAATCTTTTTCCATTTTTTTTGTGTGTCTTCAATTACTTTCATAAGCTTTCTATAGTTTTCAGTATATAGGTTTTTCACCTCTTTGGTTAGATTTATTCCTAGGTATTTTATGGTTTTTGGTGCAATTGTAAATGGAATCAATTCCTTTATTTCTCTTTATGTTGCTTCATTGTTGGTGAATAGGGATGCGATTGATTTCTGTGCATGGATTTTATATCCTGCCACTTTGCTGAGTTCATGAATCAGTTATAGCAGTTTTTTCATGGAATCTTTTGAGTTTTCCATATAGAGTATCATGTCATCTGTGAAGAGAGAAAGTTTGACCTCCTCCTGACTGATTTGGATGCCTTTTATTTCTTTGTGTTGTCTGATTGCAGAGGCCAAGACTTCCAATACTTGCCACTTCCAATAACAGTGGCGAGAATGGACATCCCTATCTTGTTCCTGACCTTAGGGGGAAAGCTCTCAGTTTTTCCCCATTGACAATGATAGTAGCGTTGGGTCTTTCATATATGGATTTTATGATCTCGAGATATGATCCTTCTATCCCTACTTTCTTGAGTGATTTTATCAAGAAAGGATGCTGTATTTTGTCAAATGCTTTCTTTGCATCTATTGGGAGGATCATATGGTTCTTGTCCTTTTCTTTTATTGCTGTGATAAATCACGTTAATTGTTTTGTGGATATTGAACCAGCCCTGCATCCCAGGTATAAATCCCACTTGGTCTTGGTGAATAATTTTTTTTAATGTATTGTTGGATCCGGTTGGCTAATATCTTGTTGAGAATTTTTGAATCCATGTTCATCAGGAAAATTGGTCTGTAGTTCTCCTTTTTAGTGGGGTCTCTGTCTGGTTTTGGAATCAAGGTAATTCTGGCCTCATAGAAAGAGTTGGGAAGTTTTACTTCCATTTCTATTTTTTGGAACAGCTTCAAGAGAGTAGGTGTTAACTCTTCCTTAAATGTTTGATAGAATTCCCCTGGAAAGCCATCTGGCCTTGGACTCTTGTTTTTTGGGAGACTTTTGATTACTAATTCAATTTCTTTGCTGGTTATGGCTCTGTTCAAATTTTCTATTTCTTCCTGTTTCAGTTTTGGTAGTGTATATGTTTTTAGGAATTTGTGCATTTCTTCCAGATTGCCCATTTTATTGGCATATAATTGTTCATAATATTCTCTTATTATTGTTTTAATTTCTGCTGTGTTGGTTGTGATCTCTCCTCATTCATTCTTGATTTTATTTATTTTGGTCATTTCCTTTTTCTTTTTGATCAAACTGGCTAGTGGTTTATCAATTTTGTTAATTCTTTCAAAGAACCAGCCTCTGGTTTCATTGATCTACTGTTTTTTGTTTGTTTGTTTGTTTGTTTGCTTTCTATAGTATTAATTTCTGCTCTAATCTTTATTATTTTCTGTCTTTTGTTGGTTTTGGATTTTATTTGCTCTTCTTTTTCCAGCTTTTTAAGGCATAAGGTTAGGTTGTGCATCTGAGACTTTTCTTCCTTCTTTAGGAAGGCCTGGATTGCTATATACTTTCCTCTTATGACCACCTTTGCTGCATCCCAGAGGTTTTGGGTTGTGGTCTTCTCATTTTCCTTAGCTTCCATATACTTTTTAATTTCCTCTTTAACTTCTTGGTTGACCCATTCATTCTTTAGTAGGATGTTCTTTAGTCTCCAAGTATTTGTTACCTTTCCAAATGTTTTCTTGTGGTTGATTTCGAGTTTCATAGTGTTGTGGTCTGAAAATATGCATGGTATGATCTACATCTTTTTGTACTTGCTGAGGGCTGATTTGTGTCCCAGTATGTAGTCTATTCTGGAGAATGTTCCATCTGCACTGGAGAAGAATGTATATTCCGCTGCTTTAGGATGAAATGTTCTGAATATATCTGTTAAATCCGTCTGGTCCAGTGTGTCATTCAAAGCCATTGTTTCCTTGTTGATTTTTTGATTAGATGATCCGTCCATTGCTATAAGTGGGGTGTTGAAGTCTCCTACTATTATGGTATTACTATCAATGAGTTTCTCTATGTTCGTGATTAATTGATTTATATATTTGGGTGCTGCCACATTTGGCACATAAATGTTTACAATTATTAGGTCTTCTTGGTGGATAGACCCCTTGATTATGGTATAATGCCCTTCTTCATCTCTTGATACAGTCTTTATTTTAAAGTCTAGATTGTCTGATATAAGTATGGCTACTCTGGCTTTCTTTTGTTGACCATGAGCATGATAGATGGTTCTCTATCCCCTTACTTTCAATCCAAAGGTGTCTTTAGGTCTAAAGTGAGTCTCTTGTAAACAGCATATAGGATCTTGTTTTCTTATCCATTCTGTTACCCTATGTCTTTTGATTGGAGCATTGAGTCCATTGACATTTAGAAGGAGTAATGAAAGATATGAATTAATTGCCATTATGTTGCTTGTAGAGTTGGAGTTTCTGGTGGTGTTCTCTGGTCCTTTCTAATCTTTGTTGCTTTTGGTATTTAATTACTTACTTAATTAATTAATTATTTTTTTCATCTTTCCTCCCCTCAGAGAGTCTCCCTTAAAATTTCTTGCAGGGCTAGTTTAGTGGTCACAAATTCCTTTAATTTTTGTTTGGGAAACTTTTTATCTCTCCTTCTATTTTGAATGACAGCCTTGCTGGATAAAGAATTCTTGGCTGCATATGTTTCTGATTCAGCGCATTGAATATATCCTGCCACTCCTTTCTGGCCTGCCAAGTTTCTGTGGATAGGTTTGCTGGAAACCTGATATGTCTTCCCTTGTAGGTTAAGGAAGGACGTTTTTTCCCTTGCTACTTTCATGATTCTCTCATTGCCTGAGTATTTTGTTAATTTGACTATGATATGCTTTGTTGATGGTCGATTTTTGTTGAATCTGATGGGAGTCCTTTGTGCTTCCTGGATTTTGATGTCTGTGTCTTTCCTGAGGTTAGGAAAGTTTTCCACTATGATATGCTCACATAACTCTTCTACCCCTATTTTTCTCTCGTCCTCTTCTGGGACCCCTATGATTCTGATGTTGTTCCTTTTTAATTAGTTACTGATTTCTCTAATTCTTAAATCGTGCTCTTTTGCCTTCATCTCCCTCTTTTTTTCTGCTTCATTATTCTCAATAAATTTGTCCTCTATATCGCTGATTCTGTGTTCTGCCTCGTCCATCCTTGCCGCTGCTGCATCCATCCGTGATTGCAGCTCAGTTATAGCATTTTTAATTTCATTCTGGCTATTTTTTACTTCTTTTTTCTCTGCAGAAAGGGATTCTAATCTATTTTCAACTCCAGCTAGTATTCTTATTATCGTGACTCTAAATTCTGGTTCAGACATCTTGCTTGTATCTGTGTTGATTAAGTCCCTGGCTTTCGTTTCTTCCTGCTCTTTATTTTGGGGTGAGTTCCTTCGTTTCATAATTTTGAAGGGAGAAAAGGAATTAATGAGAAAAATTAAAATTAAAAGATATTAAAATTGAAAGATTAAAAACAAACACACACACACACACAAAATCAAATAAATGATGCTAGACCCTAGGTGTGTTTGGGTATGGGTGTTGAAAGTGGCTTGACAGATTAGAGAAAAAAAGGGGAAAAAGGGGGAATATTTTGAAAATTTTAAAAAATGAATACACTGAAGTAGACTAAAATGAAATGATGGAAGTAAAACAGATTTTGAAAAAATTTACACAAAAGTAAAAAATATAGTAGAAAAAAATTAAAAATATTTTTAAGAAAAATTGAAAATAAAAATGATTTTTGTCTATTTCTATATTAAAGAAAAAGAAAAGAAATGAAAAAGAGAAAAAAAAGAAAGAAAGTTGAATAGATGGACATGCTAACAGACTGAAATATGACTGAAATTACTTCATTTTACCCTAGAAGTCAAACTGTGAAGCACTTTATAGTCCATAAACTAAGCAGGCAGTGAGACTTGTGTTCTTGAAGAGGCAGGTTGGCCCAGTTGGGCGGGGCTTAGTGTAATGCCTCCATTATCCACTAGATGGTGCTGCTTAGCCTACTGGGGTGGACTGTTGTGACACTTGTAGGTGAGTATGCGCATGCATGGAAGCAGTGAAAATGGCGTCACCCAGCTACCCAGTCTTTAGTATCGGAACTCTCTTCTCCCTGATCAGCAATCGCACACCTGTCCTTTAGCTGTCTTCAGCTTCTGACACTCCCCACTTCCACACTGTCCATGACCAAGCCCCAGGAAGCACCTCCCTCCTGGGTTTTGTCTCACATGCGGCTGCCTTCCCTGGCCCCTCACTTCTGAGGGACTGCAGCTTTGACCTGCTCTGCCCCTCTGTAGGTGGTCTCACTGAGCAATGGCCAGGTGCCGGCTGCATCCAGGAAAGTTTGCAGGATGGTGCTGCTGCCGAAGCCCAGAGACTGTGGCCAGGTGCCAGCTGCCCCAGAAAAAGTTCATGAGATAGTGTAGCAGCAGCGTTTCGGGGATTATGGAAAATCACAACACACATCTGGCACCAGGCTTCACCCTTAATGACCTTGCTCCAGCACCAGCGAATGTGGCTGCCTTCCGGGGTCTGCTGGGACCAGGTGGCTTCAACAGTCTCTACCAAATGTCCTTCCAGCAGTGGAGCCGCTTCTCCCTTTGTGGCCCGAGAACCTCCCGGACCCCACTCTGCTCCTGGGGATTCGCCCTTGCCACCAGAGCACCACCAGGTATTGAGCTGTGGAGTTGCAGACTCTGCCCTCCCCCTGTTTACAGTCTTCATGGAATTTAAACCCTCTCCTTTCTCCTTTCTCCCTTTTTAGTTCAGTCCCTGCGGCTGTTTCCAATTTTCCACTTTCTCTCCAGCTGCTTTTGGGGAGGGGTGCTTTTCCCATATTATCCCCACTGTCTCTGTCCTCTCTCCACATGCAAAAGCACCTCCCTGCCCTCCGCAGCTTCTCCCTCCCCCAGTTTACCTCTCCACACTGCGTACCTGCTGAATTCTGTGGTTCAGATTGTGCATATTTTTGTGTTAATCCTCAGATCAGCTTTCTAGGTATGCAGGATGGTTTAGTGTTGGTCTGGCTGTATTTCATGGATGCAAGACACACAAAAAACTTCCATGCTATTCTGCCATCTTGGCTCCTCCTCCTGTAGTAACTCATTTAATCCTCATAACTACTACAGTGGAGAGGTACTAGTTTATCCCCATTTCAAAAATGCGGGAACTGTGGTGTGGAGATTAAGTAACTTGCTTAGATCATACAGCTGTACAGAGAGACATTAGGACCTGAACTCAGGTAGTTGGATGTCAGAGCCTGAATGCTAAATCCTCAAGCTCTCTCTACTGCTTCTGTGAGCTCTAGAACCTTTAGGAGACTGACAAGAATTCCTGGGGCTAGATATGGGGCATGTTTAAAGAAAGTTAATTGCCCTTGATAGTTTCTCATGGGTAACACAACACCTGTCTTTCCTTTGGACCCCCCTTCCCTGACCCAAGTGTCCTAAACAATAGCTAGTTGACAATTCACTGGGGGTGCCTGAGAAAGAGATTGCCTTTGTGTATTACACAAACTATTGTGTCTTATGTATCATTAGAATTTGTCTTAAATACCACTGGAATTTGTCCCTGTTCTCTCCTGTGTGTCACACAGGAATCCTGGAAGGACCAACCTACCTGTCTTACCCAATGTTATCCTCTCCAATCCATCTTCTCCTCATCGGTTGGGTTCCAGCTGGGAGTGGTCAGCACACTAAAAAAGTGAATTAAAGAGAATTGAATGAGGGGCGCCTGGGTGGCTCAGTCAGTTGAGCGACCGACTATGGCTCAGGTCATGATCTCACGGTTCGTGGGTTCAAGCCCTGCATTGGGCTCTGTGCTGACAGCTCAGAGCCTGGAGCCTGCTTCCGATTCTGGGTCTCCCTCTCTCTCTCTCTGCCCTCTCCCGTTCATGCTGTCTCTCTCTGTCTCTCAAAAATAAATATTAAAAAAAATTTTTTTAAAAACAAGAATTGAATGAAACAAGTATTTAGAGAGAGAAGCCATCACACCCCAAAGCCTGAAGGGGAGGGGGGACAGATCATAGTTAGCAGAACCTGGCAAGAAGTTTGGTTGTGGGAGAGAGTTGGCCAAGCTGTGGTCATAACAGGGAAACAGAACCTTTATCGAGACCAGCACCCACAGGAAGCAGGGACAAGGTGAGGGATAAATACCCCATTCTCTCTCTTCTCCCATCTTTGGAAGCCTATCAGAAATCAGAGGGCCAGGAGCCCATGTGATGTAGTTAGTAGACATTGAGATCAGATCTGGAAAGGTAAAGGGAATTAAGCAACACAGGTTATCCCTCTCTTTCTGTTCTGTTTGGCTTTTTTATAAGCAGTGCTAGAATGAACAGCATATGTACATATTTTCATGCTGGGCTTTTAATTCTATTAAATAGATAGCCAGTTGTGGGACTATCAAGTCAAAGTGTTTCAGAAGTTTTAAATATTTACAGACATAGGATGCCTGGGTGGCTCAGTTGGTTAAGCATCCGAATTTGGCTCAGGTCATGATCTTGCTGTTCCCAAGGTCGAGCCCTGAGTCAGGTTCTGTGCTGGCAGCTCAGAGCCTAGATCCTGCTTCAGATTGTGTCTCCCTCTCTCTCTGCCCCTCCCCCACTCACACTCTCTCTCTCTCTCAAAAATAAATAAACATTAAATAACTTTAAAAAATGTTTACAGATGCTACAGTAACTTACCTAAGAAACTGTAGCAATTTCACCAACCCTGTATATGTACTTTCATTAGAAGTAGATGTTCTTGGGCTCCTGGGTGGCTCAGGCAATTAAGCAACCAACTCTTGATTTTGGCTCTCACAGTTTGTGAGTTCAAGCCCTGTGCTGGGCTCTGTGCTGACATTGTGTAGCCTGTTTGGGATTCTCTCTCTCTCTGCCTCTCTCTGCCCCTCCCCTGCTTGCACTCTCTTTCAAAAATAATTAGTTAAAAAAAATAGATGTTATTAATGTCTTAAAATGTGTTGATTAGATTGGCATGAATTATGTGCTGTTTTATTTTGAATATTCTAGGTAATGAGTGAGATTGAGCATGATTCCTAAGTATATGAGATCACTTCTGTGAATTTCCTGTACCTAGTGGGAGTATTTAGTACCTTTATTGGCAATCTGCATTTCACTTGTCTTTCTTTGTTGTTTATATAGTCTTTGCCGCATATGAGATTTAGATATTGTTTTAGATATTTTAGATATTTTTTTGTTTTGTTTAGAGTAAGGTTTCTAAAACATAAATCTGACCTTCATCTCTTTTTAAAAGTTTATTTTGAGAGAGAGCAAGAGCAAGCGAGAGAGAAAATGCACGTGAATGGGGGAGGGGCAGAGAAAAAGGGGGAGAGAGAGAGAGAGAGTGTGTAAGGAGGGAGAGAGAATCCCAAGTAGGCTCCACACTCAGCAGGGAGTCCCACACACGGCTCCTTCTCATGACTGTGAGATCATGACCTGAGCCAAAATCAAGAGTCAGATGCTTAAGTGACTGAGCTATTCTGGCACCCCAAATCTGACCTTCATCTTAAAACCCTTCAGTGACTGCCGTTTGTCTTCAGGATAAGCTCTACATTCCATCGCTGACTTAAAGGGCTCGTTCATGACGCTGTGCCGGAGAGCTCTTCAGCCTTGTCTCCTGGTCCTCTCCACCTGCTCCCTATCCATATCTCAGGTACAGGTATAAACTGCCCTGCTCTTGCTTCCATCCCCGGTGTGTTTTCAGGCACTGTTTTCTCTTCCTGAGATGACTGTCTTCACTTTCTTTTTGCTCCATTAACTCGTGTCTTCTCTCAAAGATTAATTTTGACATTGTCACTCTGCAAGGCTGTAAGTGTTGCTGCCTCCCTTGTCCTCCCAGACTGAGTCTCACATGGCTTCCAGAAATGGTGGTCTGGATTAAAGGCAAATGGCATGTAATATGTAGAGGGTGTGACGTATCAAAATGAAGAAGCTCTATCTAGTACCTGTAGCCTAGGGGCACGCGTGTAGTGGTTGAGTTGCATTGCCCACATGGAACAGAACAAGCATCAGCAAAGTATTAATAATCTTCACTTTGATTTATCCTACCAGCAGTCTTCCCAGAAAAGAATCAAGATGATTGCTCTTAGAAAAGCCACATACCTTTTGTCAGAGTCCGTTCACTGTGATCTCAGTAGGCCAGCTGCAACATTCTAAGTTTATTCCAGAAAATAATCCAACTACAGTGAAAGATCCTCCAACCACCCCTACCAAATATGAATTTTTGCTGTCCTGTGGCCCTGGGGATCCCCTGTGACATAATGAATGAGGCTTCACTGCATAAATAAGCACTGTTCTAATGTATCACTTTCTTGGTGGGTCTTTTCCTCATAGCATGGAATGTAAGTTATGCATCAGATACTTAGCCCTATTTTTTTTTCATCCCTATTGAGACAACCTCCAATAATCCAACTCAAGAACTTCTTGCCACCTCCACTTTAAATAAACTTAAGCATGAATGTTCAGACTTACAGAGCAATGTGATAGTCTTTCCAAAACAATTCAAATAAAAGTTAGTTTGAAGAAAATTCCTCCACAAAGGAATTGCACTTAAACTAGGACTTGAGAGGTCCTGTGTCAGTGGGAAGGGCACCTGTCTGTAGGAAGACCTAGATGGGCAAGGGACTCTACCACTCTGAGCTTCAGTCTCCTCATCTGTAAAATGGGATAATGTCTGTATTGCAGGGCAATGGTGAAAAACAAAAGAGTGCATGTTTTTGAGACATCTAGCATAGTAAACAATGAAATATGAATAAATGGTGGACAATACTTCCTTTCATTATTTATCTAGTCTCCATTTCCTCCACTATTCTCGATACAGAAGAAGATGGAGGAGCAACAGGCCCACTTCTGGCACTGACTCATTTTATTATTTATCTAAACTCTGAATCTCCAGGAATCTGAGATGACCCAGTAACCAGCGAGGAAGACAGCTAAATAATCAAAGATTCATGTAATCAGATGTGGACAATCCCTTTCATCAGATTCTTTCTTGGAGAAAGTATTCTATTTCTTTGGGGGGAAATTATAAAGTACCGTGGGTAGGGTGAGGTTAACGTGCCATTTAACGAGATGGAGATTATCACCCTTTTTTTTGGTGAGCACCCTGATAAGTATAGGTCTATAATTTGCGAAAGTGGTCAGAAGAATAGGATTATCAGAATTTATTTTAAGTAATACAAAGGTAAGAAAATTAAAGTTTGATTGGTGACTATCTTTGGGGGAGAACTATGTGAGGAGAGAATCTGAAAAGTTATTTACTGCTTGGAAAAGGACAAAAAGAGATAGATCAATCTGAGTAGTTTCCTGAAGAAAACAGGACTTTGGAGAGAATAAGAACTATGTAATAAGAATTTTTAGTTGTTTGTGATATTTGTATCCAAGTCTCTACACTAAGATCTTCAGCAAAAGCCACATTGTTCACTAATGCTTTGCAGCCAGAGAAATCTTTGGGGAACTCCGTATCATGTATTCAAATCTGGTTTGGTATGGGGGCTAAAATAGACACTGCTGGTATAGATGCAGTAGCTCAGTGAGTCGTGGACAGCTGATCTATAAGTTGTGCATTCAGTAAAACTTCAGTAAACACATGCTGGGTCTCTGGTCCTGTAAATGCAGATTCAGTGGAGAAGAAAACAGTGTAGTAAGCAAGGATAAATTATGTAAGGTGCTATAAGACAGGAAGAATGTGCATCCTGAAGATATACAGATGAAGGAGTCACTTATTGTATGTGATGATGGCTTTGGGAAAGCTACAGAGAGTAGAGACATTTTAGTAAGATCTTAAAAAATGTGTGCGAGCTTGCTTAAGCTGATAAGGTGGAAAGGACAAGTCCGGCAGAGGTAACAGCTAGAGCAAAAGCAGAGAAGCTCGCAAGGGGGAGGGGGGGAACTCTCTGGTGTGCCTAAAGACCCAAGAAAGGAAGGAAGCTGAAAGAGGAGTCCAGGGCTGATTTTAAAAGGTTTTTCTCTGTTGCTTATTCTGACTCAGTAGGTCTTAAGATACCAACGTTCTTTTGAAGTTTGTTCCTTACTCTAATTCTTTAGGCAAATAGAACCACCTTTTGATAAGTAACACTTGCAAAATATCCCATGAGATTTAGTCAAACAAAGCCTGCTGAGCCCAAGGATTACTTTCTAACTTCCTTTCAGGCATTTAAAATGGATTCAGTTGCCCCATGGTCTTGGTTTTGATGCTGAGATATTCTGTCCACTAAGACTTCTGTACTGCCCATCATTGACCTCATGAGTGGCTTAATTCCCACCATCTTCAAGACACCAGTCCTTTCTGTGAGGAAGAAGGATGAGGGATGAAGAGAGAAGGGACTTACTCAGGTCTTATTGGACTGACCGTTTGTCTAATGGAGCTCCATGTCAACAGTTGTGGTTTGTCAAGAGTATAGTGAAATGAGTGTTCGTAAACCATAGAACAATAGGTTTGTCTCAGGGTTTGGGAAGCAAAGAGCAAACGGACAGTGCTCCATTGGATTCATTCTTGGCTAGAACAAGCTAACTCACTTAAACTCAACTGCACCCACCCCCACTTTCTACTTTAAAAGAGAGAACTGGAGGTGATAGGTGAAGGGAGCTTGGGCAAGGTGATTGAATAGAAAACATATGGCTTTATGACTCCAAAAATGTATAGTAAAAGTCTCCACTTAGGCACATACTGGCTGGAAGGGTTTGGACAGCTTTTTGAAGCATTGTGGTCCTTATTTTGTTTATCTAAAAAATGGGGATAGTAGTATATGCCCTAAAAAGATGTGACATTTAAAAATAATATAAATAAATCATCCAGTTCATTGTGGATATTTAGTAAAAGACAGTTACTATTATGTGGCATTCTTTCTTTACCCTGTCCTAGGACTCATCTTCTGAATGCAAATGTTGAATCACTAAGAATATGTGCTCAGAACACAGGGGTCCTTTTAATTTTTAAAAAAAATTTTTAATGTTTATTTTTGAGAGAGAGAGAGAGAGAGAACATGAGTGGAGGAGGGGCAGAGAGAGAGATGGAGACACAGAATCCGAAGCAGCTCCAGGCTCTGAGCTGTTAGCACAGAGCCCAATGCGGGGCTCAAACTCTCAAACCGTGAGACCATGACCTGAGCCAACGTTGGACTCTTAACCAACTAAGCCACTCAGGTGCCCTAGTTTTTTTTTGTTTTTTTTTTTTTTAACCATCTGAAGCCCTTGCTCATGCCCTGTGTCACTTGGACTAAAAAGGTCATATCCCATACCACTGAAGTTTTCCTTAGTTTTGGTCTTTATTATGGGTCAAGCACTTGGACTGTTTCAGCTTTCATAGCCTGGACATCTTTTTAACCATCTATAAAACTTAAAATCATGAGGTGCCTGAGTGGCTCAGTTGGTTAAACATCTGACTTCAGCTCAGGGCATGATGTCATGGTTCATGAGTTTGAGCCCCATATTGGGCTCTGTGCTGACAGCTCAGAGCCTGGAGCCTGCTTCAAATTCTGTGTCTCCCTCCCTCTCTGCCTTTCCTGACTTACACTCTGTGTCTCTCTCTCTCTTTCAAAAATAAATAGACATTAAAAAAATAAGAATAAAAATCAAAGATAGGTACTGGGATGGATTTTATGATGTCAGTGCTCTTCTTGATTTATAAATAAATATTGGACTTAGGGAAATTCAAGTAGAAATAAGAAAATAATTAAGTTAATCTCTTTTTTGTGTGTTTCAATGAGAAGAGATCTAGAAGATCTAAACAACACTGTTCTAAGCAAAGTTTGTCTAATTAGCACTATTATTATATTCTTCTAAAACTTTACATTTCACAAATTATCTTCTTAATACATCTAAGAAAAATAAATGGAATAAGGAAATTCATCTGGACTTGCTCAAAAAACCATAGAACTGTGCTGTCTGTAAGGATGATTTTCCTGTACATTTGAAAAATCTTGAAATGTGGGGCTCCTGGGTGGCGCAGTCGGTTAAGCGTCCGACTTCAGCCAGGTCACGATCTCGCGGTCCGTGAGTTTGAGCCCCGCGTCAGGCTCTGGGCTGATGGCTCAGAGCCTGGAGCCTGTTTCCGATTCTGTGTCTCCCTCTCTCTCTGCTCCTCCCCCGTTCATGCTCTGTCTCTCTCTGTCCCAAAAATAAATAAACGTTGAAAAAAAAAATTTAAATAAAAAAAAAAAAAAAGAAAAATCTTGAAATGAAATTTATTCTGTTTGTGTCTTAAATGGAAAAAATGCAGATTGACATCAAACAAAATATTAGATTTAAGTGATATCTTTTCCATTTATGGGTGCTTATAACTTGGGCAAGGTATTTAACTCCTGAGCTTCAGTTTTTTCATATAAGATGAAAATAATGTTCTCTATCTCACAGGATAATTGTAATTATAAAGCACTTTTAACATTACACTGCATTCTTAGGCTTCCTGAAGTATTGTTCTCTTCACCCCTCATTCTTCTTTTGCTGCTTTCAGTAGCTCTTTTTTGTTGTAAACTAAAGTCTCAACTCCTCACATGGGCTTCAAGATGCTTTCAGTATTCTGACATTGGCCTGCCTTTTCGCCAAGTTCTTACTTTTTGTGCCCTACATATACCCAAACAGAACTGCTCACTATTTGTTCACCTACCCCAGGAGGCTCTAACTCCTGTCTTTGCTTTGCTGTTTTCTCTGACAATGGTGCTCTGTCTTCAGCCTATCAAAATTTTGCCAAGGCTTCAAGATTTAAGTTCAAATGTTTCTACCTCCTTGACATTTTGAAATTTCCCCTGATATCCTCAGAGTGGAAATGCCTCCCCTTCTCTCAATCCTTACAAAGTTCAAGTCAACATTCATTTATCATATACCATCTGGATGTCTACCTCTGTGCTAACCAGATATATAAAGACAAGTAAGACACAATTCTTCTCTAATAATGAATAAGAGATGATTTAGTAAAGAAAAACTTAAAAGAAAATTCTTAACAATAGCAAAATATCTCATTCTCCCTTTTTAAATTTTATTATAAATAACTACTATTTACTGCCTGGCCTGAGATAGACACATTGTAAGAGTTAACCCCTACACAATTAGTATTATTCCCAGCTTAACTGACAATGGCGAAGATCTAAATTTGAGGGGTTGGAAAATAGCCTCTACTTTTTCTAACCAAGATCTGTCTGACTTTATGACTCATACCTACACTAATATCTAAGATCTCATATTACATATGAAGAAGACATTTCTTATGAATTTAGGGAAGGCTCTTTTTCATGATAAAGAAGGAACTGTGAAATTATGAGGTGCAGCAGTTTAGGAGCCACATTTAATTCATCTGTATGCACCTCCTAGCGCTCAATGTATATTCAGTACTAGATTGGTCAGCAGAAGTGAATTTGGGATATGGCCACTCTATCAGTTAGGATCAGTTAAGTTATGATTCTGTAACAGACAACTCCCAAATCGTTAACAGCTTACAGCAACACAGGGTTAATTTTGCTCACATGGTACATGCCCATTCAGGCTCCTTCTAATCAACATCATGGCTGACAGAATAGCCACACACGGAATAGCTGCATGTTGTAGTTTAGGTAAGAGAACAAAAGAATTCTGGAAGTATCTGCGCTGAAAATCATTGCTCCAACAAGACTCAACTCATTCTTCGTGGTTCTTGTTGTTAAATAAGAATCTTTTGATCATCCAATATGTACCAAGTAACACAATAATCACTGTGAGAAAGCAAAGACTAAAACAAACAAGGTACCTACACTCCAATAGATTGAGTTCAATGTTAGACAAATAATTAACCCCTAGATCTTTAATTACAATTGTGATAAATGTTATGAGGAAATTACATGGTGCTATGAAAGTATATAACAAAGATACCTCATAGTCTGAGAGTTTAGAAAAGATACCTTTAGGGGCGCCTGGGTGGTGCAGTCGGTTAAGCGTCCGACTTCAGTCAGGTCACGATCTCGCGGTCCGGGAGTTCGAGCCCCGCGTCAGGCTCTGGGCTGATGGCTCAGAGCCTGGAGCCTGTTTCCGATTCTGTGTCTCCCTCTCTCTCTGCCCCTCCCCCGTTCATGCTCTGTCTCTCTCTGTCCCAAAAATAAATAAACGTTGAAAAAAAATTTAAAAAAAAAAAAAAAAAGAAAAGATACCTTTAATACATTTAATCTGAGACTTGAAAG
Source organism: Herpailurus yagouaroundi (assembly GCF_014898765.1). Taxonomy (NCBI): domain Eukaryota; kingdom Metazoa; phylum Chordata; class Mammalia; order Carnivora; family Felidae; genus Herpailurus; species Herpailurus yagouaroundi. Next base: position 38,960,049 of record NW_024412401.1, on the reverse strand, counting down.
CAATGGGAACAATCCAGGAAAGGTAAGGAGAATGGATAAGAATTCTGGATTCTTGCAGAATATACTTCCCCACAATTAGGCTAGCTGCCACTTATCATCATTTCTAAAATTTCTGTTTCACTGTTAGCATTTGTCACATCCTGTTAAGATTGCTATTATTAGTATAGATGACTGTCCCCTTTCTCTAGACTGCATTTCTTTGTAGAATTTCATTTTAATCTCTGTATTTTCAAGCATCTAGACTCAACACATTTTCAGAATCCCTTGTTGAAATGAGAGAACATTGTAGCTTGCTAGGCCTGTAGGGTAAGCAGGTGTTGAATGAAAATCTAATTTTTGGAATATTATTATATAATATTACATAAAATTTTAAGGTTATATAGTATTTAATATAAATCAACACCAGACATTCCACCAGAATTTTATTTACCTCTCCTCATCTTTGTCCCATTTTCCAATATTTTCAGTATTTCATAAAAGCAAGATAATACTGTTCCCATTTGTATGTCCAATTGTGGCCACCAACAGGTGATTCCAGGTACATTTTCCTGTTAAGCAATGTTAAGGTAAAAAGAAGTTTATTAAATTTCAAAAATTGATTAGAGGGAAAATATAAACTAAACCAAATATCTCTTTAATGTCACAAAAAGGGAGGTTTGCATTCAGAAATGTATAACTCCACAATAAAAGACTAAACACATGAAAAAAGTTAACACTGTTGGAAAGTTAGGGTGTTGAGCTATCAGGAAATTAATGTTCTATTCACTAATTTCCAAAAAAAATGTTTGGTAGGGCTTATCCCACTTATAACAAGAGGAAGAGAGAACTTACACATTTCTGGCGAGGTGAGGGCTTCCCAAGTTGGAGATAAATATGGTGTTGGCTTTAAAGCAGAAAAATCACACATGAAATCAAACACAATAGATACATGGAAGACTTTGGGGAACTTTACGATTTTGCATTTAGTATCTTTCCGTTTAAGGTAAACTTGAATTGACATTTTTGCTGGTGAAGGTCAACCAAGCCAGCAGCTGGGCTGTCAGTTCAAAGAAACATACAGATCTTTTTAAAGATAAAATTAAATTCTAGAAGATGCACAATTTTAAGTTACAATTCCATTAGATATGACAAATGCATCCATCCATGCACCTACATACCTGTCTATAGAATAAAACTCAACCTAGACTTTTCCCTCCCTTCTCAGTTAAAGTATCTCCCAGAGACATGACTGCTCTGAATTTTTTTTTTATCATAGATCAGTTTTGCCTATACCAGGAATTCATATAAATGGAATCATACAGTTTATCCTCTTGTGTCTGGCTTCTTGAGCTCATCATAATGTCTATGCAGTCTGACCGTATTGCTGAGTGTGTAAGAAATTTGTTTTTTTTATTACTTAATATTATTCCTTGATGTGAATATATCACAATTTGCTTATTCATTCTAGTTTTAGGCTCTTATAAATAAGGTTTCTGTGAACATATTTTACCAGTCATTTTGTAAGCATAGATTTTCATTTCCTTTGGCTAAACACCTAGAATTGCCAGGTCACACAGCAGAGGTATGTTTAAATTTTGTAAGGAAATACCAACACTTTTCCCCAAAGTAGTTGTGCCATTTTATATTTGCACCAGAAATGCATTAAGAGTTTGGTCACTCCCCAACTTCATCAATATTTGGTGTTACCATTCTTCAATGGCACCTTGTTGTGATTCAAGTGTGCATTTCCCTGATGATTAATAGAACTTCAAATGTGCGTATTGGCTATTCGTGGTTCATCCACTGTTAATATTGCTATAGTAGATGCTTGTATCATATTGAAAACAGTTTCTTTTTCTATTCCTAGTTTGTTAAGTTTCTATGATGAATAGATACTGAACTTTTCAAATGAATTTTTCAATTTATTAAGATATAATTATGTTTTTTTTCTCCCTTTTGTTAGTATGGTTAATTTCATTGCTTGGTTTTTTAAAAAAACAAAAATAACCTTTTTTCTTACTAGGACAGGGGTCACTTAATTCCTTTTATGTATAGTTAGATTTAATTTGCTAATATTTTGTTCAGGAGTTTTTCTCCTGAGTTAATGAGAGATATTGCTTATGATTTTATGTACTTAGAATATCTTTTTCAGATTTTTCTCTTAGGGCACTGGTCTCATGAAAGTAGTAGTGAAGTATTCTCTGGTTCCCTATTTTCTGAAAGGTAGTGATTACTATTATTGATTCCTTAACTATTTGATAGCATTACCCAGGAATAACACCTGGGTCTTGAGATTTGTTTGTGTAAATATCTTTGACAGTAAATTCAATTTCTTTAACAGAGCAATTGTCAAAGATGGGCATGCATCAGAATTGTCCAGTGGGCTTTTAAACAAAAATTTTTGAACATCATTTTCAGAGTTTCTGGTTTAGTAGTTCCAAAGTGAGGCTAAAAAGTTTCATTATAATACAGTATTGCATGACGTTGATAGTCCTGGTTTGAGGACCAGACTTTGAAAACCATAGCTTTATGAGATACAGAGCTGTTTACGTTTTATATTACTTCTTGTATCAGGTTTTTTAAGTTGTGTTTTTTTCAAGAATTCTTTTTCCCATTTCACCTAAGTTATTGAATTTACTGGTATGAAGGTATTAATAATATTATCTTACTATATTTGTAATATGTGTAGGAAATTTAGTGATGTCTTCTCTGCTACAATAAAGGAATTGATCTTTTCACTAAACTATTTTTGTCTCCAAGTACTGCTTTAGATCCATTTCGACAATTTTGACATGTGTGTCAAATCATTCAGTTGATAATCATTTCTAGTTTTCCTCATTATTTTTACATTGACCCATAAGTTATGTAGAAGTGTGTTAATGTCCATATGTAAGATACATTGCTAGATATCTTATTTTTCTGACACTCTAATTTTGTTGAGATCAATGAGTAAAGTTTGTAAGAAAATTTCTTCTAGGTCATTGAGACTTTCTGTGACCCAACATAGTGTCTCTCTTGGCAAACATTATAAATCAAGTTGAAGAGAATGTGCATTATGCACTTGTTAGATGTAGTTTTCTATAAATATAAGCTAGGCCAGTGGTGATTGACAACATTTATATTTTTTATAGCTTTACTTATGTTTTTTGTCGAGTTTTGTGTTTGCTTTTTTTTTTTTAAGTTTACCTGTCTATTAGAGAGAGAGAGAGCAAGTGGGGAGGGGCAGAAAGAGAGGGTGGGAGAGAATCCCAAGCAGGCCCCTAGCTGTCAGGGTGGAGCCCTATGTGGGGCTTAAACTCATGACCCATGAGATCATGATCTGAGATGAAATCAAGAGTTGGAAGCTTAACCGACTAAGCCACTCAGGTGCCCCTGTTTGCTTGTTTCTTTAATGCTGTGAGAAGAGAATTAAAACTTCCAAATCTGGCTGTGGATTTGTTTATTGCTTCCTTTAAGTCAGTGCATACTGAGCACCTGGGTGGCTCAGTTGGTTGAGTGTCTGACTTTTGATTTTGGCTCAGATCATGATCCCAGGGTTGTGGGATTGAGCCCTGCATTGGGCTCTGCACTGAGCGTGGAGCCTGCTTGGTATTCTCTCTCTCTCTCTCTCTCTCTCTCTCTCTCTCTCTCTTCTTTTCTCTCTCTCTCTCTCTCTCTGTCTCCTTTTCTCTCTCTCTCTCCCTCTCCCCCTCCCTCCCTCCTTCCCTTCCCCCCCTGCACTTTCCCCCCACTCATGGACTCTCTCTCTAAAACAAAATTTAGAAAAAATTAATTTGGTACATACACATGTATGAGTTCATAATTTTCTAATGAATTGATCATTATAAAATGTCTCTATATTCCTCTGTCATTATTCTTTGCATTTAATGTATTTTAACTAATATTTAAATGACCATTCCACTTTTATTGTAATTAGTGTTGGTCCCATTGCTTTTGTTTGCTTGTTTGTTTGTTTTTAGGCAATAATTTAATCTTAGTTTCTATCTTTAGGTGTATGTATGTGAGTAAAACCATATACACTTTTTTAAATCTATAGGCTTAGGCACTATCTCCTATAGAGCAGAATATGCATCCAACATAACTTTAAAAGAATCACAATTTCATTAGAATACATTACCATCTATCATCAGTCCTATGTAAGCATTTACAGAATATGGAGGTGTGCTCAGTATTGGTCCTGTCGGGTAAAATCTATTGAGTATTACCTATGATGTTATGTGATATTTGAAGAGTTTTATGGATAGTAAATTAATTTAATCTCTGTGTCAACCCTATGAGTAAGAACTATAATAATTTCCCCTAATTTTCACTTGAGGACACTGAGACACGGAGATGCTTAAGAAGCTTGACTAAGGTCACACTGTTTGGAAATGGCACAGCAGGCTTCGAACCAAGACATTCTGGCCCCAGAAACTTCAGTCAAGGACTGTGGGCCATATTGCATAATTTCTTTTATGAATAAGGAAGGGTAGAGACATATGAGTCCAAAAAGAAGGGAAGAAGGGGAAGGATGGAAGAAACCAGTATAGCGGAGCGTGAGGGAGGAGGAAACTGTCTACAGCAGCAAGTGCAACAGAGAGCCTAATCAAACAGAACCAGAACATAATCATTGAGTCTGGCAATGAAAAAGAAGACTCTCCTTAGAAGGTCTCAGCCAAGTGCAGGAGGCAGTTGGGCAAAACAGAGGAATGAGAAATACCGAGGAGAGGCTGGCACTCAGAATGCACACTTCTGATGGGCTGGTATGGAAGGAACTGTATTGGAGGCTGAATGGAGGTGGGAAAGGCTGTTGTTGTTTGTGGTCTTTCTGTTCGGGGGCAGCTGTCTGTTCGGGGGCAGTCTGTTGTGTGTTTTAGGATGAGAGAAACGTGAGCATGCTTTGAACAGATGAAAAGGAGCCAGCAGAGAGGGAAAGGCCTGTGTACAAGCCTGATCACAAAATAGTTGTGAAGACCATCAGAGCTGCCTAAAACAGGGGAGACAGAACAGAAGGGTGGGGGAGGAGTGAACCCACTTCACCTGCTTTCCTACGTGCTTCTCGCAAGCCACCTTGCCTTGGCCTTCCAGACAGACCCTGATTCCACAGCAAAACAGTGCAGCCACATCAGAATTTGTTTCTCTGACGAGCCGTCTGCTGATGAATTAAGTGTGAATGAATCAGATACAGATGGACTGAATTTCACTGAAAATAAACATGAATTACAAAACTGGAAGAGGAAAAATGCCCAAGGAAAAATCACTTCATGCCAACTGAAAATTATTTGGAACATTAATTTTCCAGCCTGCCTCTATATTCCCATCCATCCATCCCTTTGCCCTCCTTTAACCAGCCCCCAATTTGTCTGCGTAGATGACATTCGTCAGTCCTTTGAGACCTTTGGAACAGGTCCGGGGAAACCTTGGAGGCAGGGACTGCTGGGAAGCAGTGATACAAGATTCGTGTAGGCATTTATTAGTCAGCATGGGGTCTGTGGGGATGCTGGTGAGAAATGATTCTGGCATGCCTCAAGGATGTTCTTCCTCTTTGGCTAGACAGACTCAGTCGTGGCAACATATCAGAATGGAAAAACCCATGGGCTTCAGAGTCAGACTGATCTGTTTGGGAATCCTGGAAACACCATCCATTAGCCATGGGCCCTTAATCAAGTAGTTTTTAGCTGATAAGCCTCAGTTGGAGGGAAACAGGAGATGAGAACAAGTGCTATCTGTCTCACACAAATATTAGGTTTCAGTGCGGCTGTGCATTCACAAAGCTGATAGCGAGTACCTGACAAAGTCTATATATCCAGAGAATATAAGCCAGTTTTCATGTGGAGGGGATCACAGAGATCTCCGAAGTCATATGAAAAGCAGAGCCGACTCTAGCTTAAGTTTGCTGAAGTAGAAACTCTGGCTGGGGTTCAGAAATACATTTTCTTCAAAAGCTTCTCAACTGATTCTGATCGTTGGGTACATTTAAGAACTAGGAATAGAGGCTAAGGCAGGAGGGAAAAGAGCCTCCTCATTCCCAGTGTGAGAGATTAGCTTCCTGAATCTTGCTCATGTACTCGGGGTATTTTCTGCTTCTCTGTTCTCATCTTTGTGGGACCATGTGATTCCATGTTAAGAAAATGAATTATAGCAGTATTAAAATGTTGATCCCAAATGATGATGTGTTCTTTCGTTAAAGACTTTCTCCAAGGGAGGAAATTGTTGAAGGATCCCTGCGATAGCAGTTTATCTCTGTTCAAGATCCAATTCATCATCCGTATCTCTAGAAGGTGGAAAAGTTAACTTATACCTACAATTCATCATGTGTTTGTGAAAAGCCTGTTCTGAGGAATAAATGAGATAATATAGAAGGAACACCTTGATACTTAGCAAAGGACTACATACATGTGACAATAATAAGAGCCCAATTTAAAACCAGAACTGGAAGTGGTCATGTGACTAGATTCTAGCCACTCAGACATAAGCGGAGCTATTGGTGGGGTTTAGAAAATGGTCTTTAAAAGCAGTCCACTATCCTGAGAAACTTGACAGAAACCCATGGGGAGGGGAAGGAAAAAAAAAAAGAGGTTAGAGTGGGAGAGAGCCAAAGCATAAGAGACTGTTAAAAACTGAGAACAAACTGAGGGTTGATGGGGGGTGGGAGGGAGGGGAGGATGGGTGATGGGTATTGAGGAGGGCACCTTTTGGAATGAGCACTGGGTGTTGTATGGAAACCAATTTGACAATAAATTTCATATATTAAAAAAAATTAAAAAAAAAATAAAAGGAGTCCACTAAGCCAGTGTGTTCCTTTATTTTCTGCCCTCCCCCTTCTTCTTGCCTAGACCATGACTGTGATACTGGAAGTACTTCAGCCATTTTGGTGGCCAACACATGGTAAAGTAGTACTAAAAAAAAGAAAGGAAGAGCTTGGGTTCCTGTTGTCATCTTGAAATAGCTGTAGAAGCCCTAGATTGCTTACCTCTAGATTTCTTGCTATATAGGAATAACAAAACTCCTGATTCACTTGTGACATTTGTTTTTTGGGCTTCTCTTACTAAGAACCAAAGAAGTTCTTGATAAGAGCTATAAAACATAGATCACTTTGAATTCAAAACACTGTAGGATAAATACTCTATGATGTCACTTGTATGTGGAAGCTAAAAAAGCCAAACTCCTAGAAACAAAGAGTAGAATGGTGGTTTCCAGGGTCTGGGTGTGGGGGAAACAGGGAGGTGTTGTTGAGAGGGTATGTTCTGGGGAGTTAATAGACAGCATGATGATTCTGGTTAATAATACTGCCTTAAATACTTGGAAGTTGCTGGTAGATCTTAAATTTTCTCACACACACACAAAAGAAATGATAGTTATGTGATATAATGGAGCTGTTAGCTAACACTATGGTGATCATCTTTTTGCAACATATAAATGTATCAAATCAGACTTACACAATATCATGTGTCAATTCTATCCCAATAAAGCTTGAAAAAAATAAAATAAAAATAGAAGAAAACAGTGTAGGGTAGATTCTGCTTTACAAGTTGGGAGTCACCTTCTGGGACCCTGAAGTAGGTGATTTCTGATGGCTGGATAAGGAAAAATAAAGGGCCACTGCTGTTTGACTCAGGCTGGCTTAGAAGTGAGATGCCTAGGGGCTAGGGACATAGTAATGGTCAGGCCCTGGGAGCTGGTGTTGGAATTGATGACAAAGCTCTCCATTGGACTTGATGGAGATTTGACAGTAAGACAGATAGATGAATGAGCAGGTAGAATGATTATAGTGTAGAAGAGTTATCAGACAAGGATGACCTCCAGTGCCTATAGAATTGAGAAAGACAGGAGACTGAGGAAAAGCTTTCATTTCCTCAAGAGACTTCTGTGGGAGGCCATACGGGATAGCACCAGTCTGGGCATATTGCTGTGAGAAGAATACAGAACCTGAAAGAATATTCCAGGCCAGGTTTGAATCTTGGCTTTATCACCTACCAAGTGGTACCAAGTGATACCATCTTGGTATTCTAGTCTTCTAAGCTCACAATTGGTATAACAGTGGCTGCTTTGATGGAGCATTGCAGGATTATAGAATATGTACAGATGTACAGATGTGTCCAATGTAATGCTTAATAAATCTTAGTTGTTACTGTTTATTAGTCATTATTTCAGAAAACAATTGTAAGTGCCTACTATAGGCCAGCTACCTTGTAGATGCTACAAGGATACCGAATATGGCCTCTGTCTTCAGGTAGTCACATTCTCTTAAAAAAAAAAAAAAAGACACTGATATTTTACAATTAAATTCTAATCAAGTCACTGTTATTGTTAAATCCTTTTCGGATTCCTAGACAAAAACCTGAAATGTTTATTTGTTTGTTTATTTATTGTTTTTTAAATATTTATTCATTTTTTAAATTTTGTTTTGTTTTTAATTTTTTTTAATTTACATCCAAATTAGTTAGCATATAGTGCAACAATGATTTCAGGAGTAGATTTCTTAGTGCCCCTTACCCATTTAGTCCATCCCCCCTCCCACAACCCCTCCTGTAACCCTCAGTTTGTTCTCCATATTTAAGAGTCTCTTATGTTTTGTTCCCTTCCCTATTTTTATATTATTTTTGTTTCCCTTCCCTTATGTTCATCTGTTTTGTCTCTTAAAGTCCTCATATGAGTGAAGTCATATGATACTTGTCTTTCTCTGACTAATTTCACTTAGCATAATACCCTCCAGTTCCATCCACGTAGTTTCAAATGGCAAGATTTCATTCTTTTTGATTGCCGAGTAATACTCCATTGTATAAATATGCCACATCTTCTTTACCCATTCATCCATCGGTGGACATTTGGGCTCTTTCCATACTTTGGCTATTGTTGATAGTGCTGCTATAAATGTGGGGGTGCATGTGTCCCTTCGAAACAGCACACCTGTATCCCTTGGATAAATGCCTAGTAGTGCAATTGCTGGGTCATAGGGTAGTTCTATTTTTAGTTTTTTGAGACACCTCCATACTGTTTTCCAGAGTGGCTATACCAGTTTGCATTCCCACCAACAGTGCAAAAGAGATCCTCTTTCTCTGCATCCTTGCCAACATCTGTTGTTGCCTGAGTTGTTAATGTTAGCCATTCTGACAGGGGTAAGGTGATATCTCATTGTGGTTTTGATTTGTATTTCCCTGATGCTGAGTGATGTTGAGCATTTTTTCATGTGTCGGTTGGCCATCTGGATGTCTTCTTTGGAGAAGTGCCTCTTTATGTCTTTTGCCCAATATTTATTTATTGTTAATGTTTAATTTTGAGAGAGAGAGAGAGAGACAGCATGTGAGCAGGAGAGGGTCAGAGAGAGAGGGAGACACAGAATCCAAGGCAGGCTCCAGGCTCCGAGCTGTCAGCACAGAGCTCAATGCAGGGCTTGATCTCACGAACTGTGAGATCATGACCTGAGCCTAAGTCTGATGCTTAATCAGCTGAGCCACCCAGGTGCCCCCAAATCTGTAATCTTTAATATGCCACACAAGGCCATGTTTGATGTCCCTGCTTGGGGAAAAAAAAAAAAAAGTCAATCTAATTCTAAGCCACCCTTTACTATCTCAATCCCAGTGACTTAGATTTTTATATGTAGTTTCTGGTTATTTGATTAATATTTGTCTCCTTCATAGGGGCACCTGGGTGGCTCGGTCAGGTAAGTGTCTGACTTTGGCTCAGGTCATGATCTCACAGCTTGTGAGTTCGAGTACCGTGTTGGGCTCTGTGCTGACAGCTCAGAGCTTAGAGCCTGCTTTGGATTTTGTGTCTCCCTCTCTCTGCCCCTCCGCTTCTCGTGCTCTGTCTCTCCCTCTTAAAAATAAATAAATATTAAAAAAATAAAAATAAATATTATCCCTTTCACTAGATCTGAGCTCTATTTGTGTAGGAAGTCTTATCTGTTTTACCTGCCACTGTGAACCTAAAACTGAACAGAATTGCTGACAGCTAGAAGGCAGCCAATAAACAGGTTTTAAATAAGTGGAAGAATGAAGGATAGTTGTGACCATCATGGTAGATATTGCTGTCCCATGCAGTGGGAGCACTAAGAGGGAAATGGCAAAGTCTGTTTTGGGCGGAAGAGGCAGGGAAGACTTAGAATAAATAGGACAAGCAAACTTGGCTGTAAAGCAACCACCAAAGAGTTATCCAAGCAGAGAAGGTTTGGTGAGAAAAAAATCCCAGGAGCTACTAATTGCTCAGGCCTCATTTTTTTTTCATCTGTAAAATAAAATTGTTGATACCTATCTTAATAGAGAAAGGTTATGAGTATCGACTGAGATAACGTGATGTGAAATTCTCCAGCAAATGTACGTAATGTACTATGATCAGTACCTATCTTGCTTAGGGATCCTGTTTTACATTGTGAGGATCTCGAAAATGGAAAAGCTAAATAAAATAATAATAACAATAATAATAATAATAATAACAAAAACAGTAATTGCTCTTAGTTGTCTATTGTGTACCTAGCACTTGATGTACATTATTTTGATTCTACCACTGTCCCTCAACTGTATGTCCTTCATTTTGCAGATGGAAAAACATGTCCAGAGAGTTTAAGTGGCCTATCCAATATCAGAGTAGTAAGGAATATACCTTATGGTGAAATTTTAATACAATGGCCAGAGATCGTTATTCATCAAGTGTTTATTGAGCATCTACCATGAAGCAGTCCATTGTTCTATGTGCTGGGGATGCAATGTGGATAAAAAAGACAAACATTCTGCTTCCATGGGGCATGCAGTCCATTATGACAAAGCATATTGCAGAGGTCTGGCTGGTGGTGATTGGAACCACACTGGGAAGTAGGGCACCACTTTTCTGCACTTAGGGGTACTATTCTGGATAGATGGCCACTCGTTTTGTACTTCATGAATGTCTTGCTATTTCACCTTGGGACTTGATACCCTCATGTTGTGAAGCCTGAGTCAGTAGGAAAAAGGAGGAATCCAAGACTAACATGGCCAGTAGGTGAAACCATTAGCAGGGTGACATTAGCCATCCTCGGGTTCTGCTGTCCAGGTAAGAATGCAGAAGAGAGCTGGAGTTGGACTCAGGCACTTCAGCTCTTCTTCAGATCTGTCCAGGACATGTTGGTACTCAATATGAACTTGTGAGATGTCACTGCAAGACATGAGACCAGTGATGTGCTCAATTGTGCACATTTCTTCCCAACTCCACTTTCAATAAAACAGGCATGGAAATTAGCAAATATTACAAGTCAGCCTGTTGCCACCACCACCCTGAGCTGCTTGTTAAACACTTACCAGTACACCACGGGACAAATAGCATCTCTCTGAGTCAATTTCTCCACCTATAAAAGGGATAGAAGGATAAAATGATTTAAAACCCCTAGAAGCATGGGTTGTGTATTAGGAGAAGCCATAATTTGGAGCAGTACAGACTTGGATTAAATTCTGCATGCTGGCCATGTGTTAACCATGGAATATTCAGCTAATTACTCACCTCTGAGCCTCAGTTTCCTTCTGTGTAGAATAAGACTACTGATTTCTACATCCTGAGGTTTTTCTGTGCATTAAATATAATAAAACATATAAAACATCGATCATACAGAAGCCAATTAGTGATAGATTTGCCCAATTTTTTCACCTCCATGAGATATGAATAAAAGAAGAGATGAACATATGAATATTCATTCTTTTTTCATAGTTGCTTTACCTCTCTCCTGCTTGGATCACTTCTAATTTCTTGGGGTTGATTAATAAATGCTATTATATACTGTTGATTTTGTTATTATTACATATTCTAAATTCTTCTTATACAAACATAGTATTTTTAAAAGCTCTTCTAAACCCACAAATCGAGACCAATATCTTTGGGAAGGGACAAGTGCATATGCATTTATTCAACAGCTTTTGATAGCTGGCTATTTGTTAGCACGTTACATATTTTGTTCATTAATCATTCCAATAAGATAGGAGTGGGATCTACATCTCAGAGATGTTTTCTTTGGATATCTGTAGAAACTTCCTTGAACCACCAGGGAGCAGTAAATAGCCACTCTTCAAGATTTTGAAAACCAACTACCCACTATCAGATAACTGCTTTTCTCTTGGGATACAGCATGCTGGCAAATATTGAGTAAGAATCCCCTGGCCAAGTCATCACCTGAGGGTATATGGTAAAGGGAAGGACCTGTGAGTCAGAACAACAGGTCACCTTTAATTATAGGCGTGAAGCCTTTACGAGCTTCAAGGAATTGAGTGAACAGGGATATAATTTTCCAAATGAGCATGGAGATAGTTTGTTCATGCCACTGCCTTTCAGAAGAGGGGAGACTGAGGCCGAGAGAGAGACAGAGATGTGTCCAGGGTCACCCAGTGAAGTGGTAGTAGAGCCGGGGCCAGAACCTGTGGACACCATGTGCACATGAACTCACTCATTGACAAGAAGATACGGATGTGTGAAAGATTTTTATATCACTCTTATCCCATATGGTCTAAGAGGAGACTGTGACTTTTCTTCATGGTGGGTCTTTCCACCCTCTTGTAGAAGGCTTTGCTCATGGTACTTCCATTTTTATTGTTATTAGCCAATCCTGAGTTTATTGCTTCTCAATAGAAGATAGCCAGAAAGCCAGATAACATGTAAGTGGATTTATCAAAAGAAAAGTCAGATGTCTTTTTCAGGAATATAATTCTGGTGGCCACAGATAAAGGGCCTTTTTCATTCTGAACATGGTACCCAGAGAGGACTCTAGCAGGGGGCTGTTGCATTCATTCATTCTTATTTCTTTCATTAAATAATAAGTAAATCATTAGATTCCAATTCTGCATCAGCTTCTATCTTAGAAATAGTGGACATAGATAGAAATAAGATATAATACCTACTGGACATAAGCGGGATATATAAATCCTGCTCTGAACAAATCCACGGGCTAGTGACAGGTCCTGACATAGAACTGGATGGTTGCAATGCAGAATCGTATATTTTACTATGGTGTGACACATGCCAGAGATTAAATTTTCTTTCCTCCTCCTCCTCTTTTTCCTCCTCCTTCTTCTTCAGCAATCCACTTTCCACTTACCAGGAGCAGTCTTTTTAGCCGGGAGGTGGGGACAGAGTAGAGTACCTTGAAAATATGGATGCATACGTAGATACATTGGAATCACTTGATCATTGGAAAAGTAGATCCCTCTTGAGTTGCTGAGGGAGTTGAGAAGCAAGGAGCATGTCTCTTGGGAGGATGAGCGTGTAACTTCATCATACAGGGAAGGGACAGTCCGATGCTATGTGCATGAAAAACTGCCTTTTCTCCTAAGTAGATTTCCAGGAAGAGAAGGGAAGAAGGATTCTAAATTGGAGATATATCAGATTTCATCTTCACCTTGACCAGAATTCTCAAATCTGGCTGATAGCCTAAGGGAAGGCTGGGTATGTACTTGAAAGAACTGAGCATGAGGACTTTCTAATGGGGAGCCAGTGGTGGGGGCCTCTTGGCCTAGCTTGGTTCAGAGGATGTGAACTTACTTTCCTCTGAAGAACCATAGAGGGTGGCACAGCAATTGGACAAGTGAGACTCTGGGGAAAGTTGAGCCTACATGCCCCGTCAGAGTGGCAGTGAGGAATTTCCACTGTAATAGACTTGGTAGTTAAAGGCAATGGTAGACAGAGTGGGTGGGAGAAATAGGTGATGGTGATTAAGGAGTGCAGTTGTGATGAGCACCAGGTGATGTATAGAAGTGTTGAATCACTATATTGTATGCCTGAAACTAACATTACACTGTATGGTAGCTAACTGGAGTTTAAATAGAAACTTAAAGTAATGGCAGAAATTTTTCTCTCTGATGCCATTCCTCTTTACTTTTGGATTTCATAAGCTCATATTGTTATTGTTTTACTTGTTTATTTTTAACAGTTTTTTGGGGGAAAGAATACTCTAAAAAATTGATCCTGTATAGTAATGAAGTAATATAATGGAATAATACACAGTAAGGCAGAAAATGGGGATCTGAGAGATTAAGAAAATAAAACACATGACTATATTTTAACTCCAAGTTCAAGAAGAGATTCATAGAGGTTACAGTGATGTTGGAGATACAGTCTGCTGTGGATACATAGAGGAGGAATCCCAACTACAACTGCACCAAGTGTCAGGAAAGGCTTCCCAGGGGAGGGAGGCCTGCAAATGAGTGCAGGAATATGTCAGGAATAGGATCAGAAACATGAAGTGTGCACAGTGGGAAGAGCCAGTGCAAAGGCACAGATGCCTGAAACCATATTCAAGTCTCAGGTCTTTCTCATTAACCTTGTGTTAGTGGTCGTAGGGCTGGCATGGTGACCAAATTTACAGACGAGTAGAGGGAATCATGTTATTTTGTTTGCTTTGTTTGTTTGACTTCATTTTGTTTTTCCCAAGCCAGATTTGGAATTCTGCATGGCCATAGATAGTATCAGGTTCATGAGCACAATGAACAGAAGAGCCTAGTGACCTTGCCCAATGGGTTAAAGACTCAGAATATTCCGAGGGGAACACTGTCAGGAAAAGAATCTCTTGGCTTCTGAAGAGTAAAGCCTCCAGGTATTGAGGCACTGAGGGGCTCTCCCTCCTGAGCTGGAGACTTCCAAGGGGGGAGTGGAGCAGGAAGGGCACAGCCATTTCCCAGGCACTGAGGATTTGATCTTCATAACTATCTATGAGGTGCACAGGCAGGGCTGTTATCCATTTACAGCTGAGGAAGTGAGCTCCCAAACAGGGGATGCCTGTCAGTGAGGAATGGAAGCCAAATGCACACCAGCGCCCACAGGTGAGAAAAGCAAATTGTGTTCTCCTCATGCTTTCCATCATTTCCCCCTCTTTTCTCCTTATTGCTTCTTGAGCCCAACTTTGTTATAGACCATGGCTTTAATCAGTTTGCTGAATTGGCTTCAAACAATATCCCCCATACATCACCTCCTGATACTCATGACATGCTGCCCCACCCTGATATCTTACCTAAGTCACACTTGAATTCTTTGCAATTGTCTTGAGCATTCTGAGATGTAGCCCTCCACCCTCAGCACATTTTCAGTTTATCCAGAAAACTGTTCTTTCCATTCTCATCTCTATTACTATAGAATTCATTTCCTCAGGTCTTGGCTTAGATATCACCTCCTCCAGAAGGCCTTCCTGGACTCACATGCAATGGCATTTGTTGCTGTGGCCATCCTGTGCCTCCACAGCACACTTCCCTTCTTCCATTACACCTATCGCAACGTGTTGTCATTGCCTGGCTATTTTCCTGTGTTCCTCACCAGAGAAAGAGACTTTAGTGACTGGTAAGCAGGGTTTTCTTATTCTCCATCATCTCTCTGGCGTGATGCGTGACATTTGACAAATGATGCATGCTCAGGAAATATGTTGATTGGATGAGTTAAATTATGCAAATTATCTACACTGGCTTGCTCAATAAATCCGGGGAGAGATCAGAAAAGGTGTAACAATTCTCCAGTGGAACACCTTCCCATGTTTCCATGGCAGCTTGGGGCACCTCAGTTCTGTCTCTCTTAGCCATATTCCCACATTCTGCCCCTGCTCAAGAGGTCAAGCAAGGTCTGCTCAAGCAGGGAGCCCATTTTCCTCTGGAAAATATTCACTGCTTCTATTTTGCATTCTTTTGACTCTGATGTTGTCCGTGAAGCCAGGAGCTTCTGGAATCTCTATTAGCACCAGGCTGTGTGAACAAACTCCAGGCCAGAGCTGCAGCTGGGAAGAATGCCCCTGGTGTGAACAGAGTTGATCTGGGTGTGTGTGTGTGTGGAGAGAGTAGGCAGCATTTGCTTTTGCTCTGAATGGCCAGGGTGGTCAGGTGTAAAGCAGAATGAATGAGTCAAATACGTGTTGAGTCCCTCAAAGGCATTGGGACACTGTAGAAAAGTGAGCTTGAACTTTGGAGGCACACATCCCATAATTAGAATGCAGATCTGCCACTGTCTATAAACTTGGACAAGGTATTTAATTTTCCTACCTCCAGCTTCTCATTGTCAAATTAGATGAGTATCAGTACCTAAGGCAGGCATGTTCTAAGGATGAGATGAAATGATTCTGCTGGGCCTCTTAGATGAGTTCTCAGTATTTAGGCCCTGTCACTCTCTCTCTGAGTCAGAGTTCTCTGGAAAAATAGAACAAATCAGAAGGAGAGAGAGAGAGAGAGGGAGAGAGTTTAAGGAATTGGCTCCTGTGATTGTAGAGGCTGGCAAGACTAAAATCCGAAGAGTGGGCTGGCAGGCTGGAGACCTGGGGAAGAGTTGATGTTGCAGCTTGAGTCCAAATGCAGTCTGCTGATGGAGTTCCCTCTTCCTCGGGAAAGGTTAGTCTTTTTCTGACAGCCTTCAACTGATTTGATGAGGCCCACCCTCATTCTGGCTCTTACTCCGTTTTACTCAAATTCTAATGATTTTAATGCTACTCTCATCTGAAGAATATTTTCACAGAAACATCTAGAATAACGTTTGACAAAATATCTGGGTACTGTGACCCAGCCACGTTAACACATAAAGTAAACAATGACACTATCTATCACATTAGATATGTGAATGAATGGGGATTCCTCATCCTTCAAATATAGTGTGATTCCACAATTCTTAAAATTAGCACAGCAGCAGGGGCTTTCATTCTATTTCAGTCTTCCACTATAAATATCCAGGAGACAGTGACTTAAGTCTCCAAGCCAGTACCAAGAACACTCTGTGTTAAAGGGGTCGACATATTACTAGGTCTCTGTATCCAGAAGATGCACAACAGTATCCTTGGAAAGAAAAGCCTAATCTGGTTATCTGAAAACGTGGACAAATAGCAGCCTGTGCAATAATTGTACCAGTGAAGGACTGTCTACTACCAGCAATGGTAATGCCAGAAAAACTCGGATTATTCTTCCTTCTCATCCCACCTTCATTCATCCAATCAAGGCTGTCATCTCCCAGAGATAGCACTCTGATGAGGTGGGGTACTTAGACAAGTATACAGGTAGCACTCTGCCAGCTGGAAAGCCTGGATACACGTCTCAGTAGGCAAGCCCAGGCTCCCACTCTTATTGGCACATGGGTATCCAGGGAAGCTGTCCATGCCTTGAGCCTCCTCTAGGGCCAAGGCTGGGGGCGCTGCCCTGGGCTAGCTAGCTAATCTACTTGGGTTTCAGTCCTGTGGCACACAGCCCATCCCCTTTCCTTCCTTGGATGTAATGCTGCCAAGGTTGACTTCCTAGCAACTGAATTTGAGCCATGCCAAGCTTTCTGTAAATCCTGCTAAAAATGTATTTGTATTAAACAAGAGACATCCCTCAGATCTAGACATTAGGTGTGGAACTGACTAAAAGTCTCCATTTCTAACTCATTCAGTTGTTGTAGGGACACAAACTAAGACATAATTTCTATATTAGCGACGATGCACCCTGAGCCTGGCACCCTGTGGTGACCATATTTTTCTCTTGTCCATTCTGATTGTACAACCCCCTTTGTCTGGTAGTAGCACCCCCTTTCCTATGGTAAAATTGTTCCTCAGTCTATATCATCCTGATGGGAGAAGGAAGCTTGTCCTTCTGGCTTCCAGTTACCCAACTATAGGGAGATCCAGGGTGAACCATTCATAATCCTGGATCTCACTGAACACAGAATGGCCCAAGGAGTATGGTGGGGAGAGAAAGAGAGAGAAGGAGGAGGAAGGAAGAGGAGGTCGTTTAAAACTTAGAACCTGTAGAATAGAACACAACTGAAGTCAGTTACACTCCCTGGGCAGAACAGTAGAGTGTGTATGTATGTGTGTGTATTGGGATTATAGATGATTTATGTTTTCTGTGGTTTTGAATTTTTTTAAATAAAAAGAAAAATGCAAACAGAAAAAAGATAAATATATTCCAACAGAAGGAATTCAATGTTTCAATTCAATATATGCTATTTATACTATGAAGCTAATATTAAATAATACTGATGATACACAGTAAGCCAAAAAAAGGAAGGAAGAATCTCACAAACATAATGTTGAGCTCAGGAAGCCAGACCCCAAAGAGGACATGCCACGTGATTCCATCAATATAAAGGTTAACAACAGGCAAAATCGAAGCTGTTTATCAGAAGTCAGGAGAATGATTACCCTTGGAGCATACTGGAAGGGCATAAGAGGAAGACTTCTGGGTGGATGGAAATGTTCTCTCAGCTGGCTGCTGGTTATGGGTACATACGCAGTTTGTGAACGTAGATCAAGCTGTGCACGGGTGATTTGTACACTTTCCTGTTTGTTATACTTCAGTGGAATGTTAACTTTTTTTTTTTTTTTTTTTTTGACAAACCTTGTCCTGTATCACCTACATCAGTCATTCAGGAATGATGGCGAGGTTGTTCTGGTATACTTAAGGGGATGTATCCGATAAGTTTGTTGTATTTCACATCATCTTTTTCAAATTCCAGACTAGTTCTTACTGGTTTGAAAATTAATGACTTTTGCACTTGCACTTCTTCAGTACTTCCTTGATTTTTGCAATTCTCAGCAAAATGCTCTGCATCTGCCCTTCTCACAACTTACTGTGGCATTGAAGGTGTGGTGTTCTGGACCTTGTCTGTGATTCACATTCTGAAAGGGTAAAGAGAAGCCAGCCCTCTCTGCTTTCTCCAGATGATAATGTAGGCATGCCCAGCGGTTTATGGAAGAATAGAGGGGCAGTTACTGAGCTGCACATACGTAAACATTCCTAGATTTTAGATGTAGTATATGTAAATGTAACTAGTCTGGCTAAATATTATGGTTTTAACAACAAGCACCAGTTTCCTCTTTGGGAGTAAGTTATCTTTTATCGGGCAGAAGTTCCCTAATACATCTCTGTGATGGAAATAAAGATCCCAAGGACCTGGCCTGGGTGTTGGTTGATTTCAGGGTTTCAGAGAAAAAAAGGCATAGTGGGTCTTCATAAGAATGGGGAAGGAATGGATTGTGGTTCTTTGGTGTAAAGGAAGCTAAGAGAACAAAGGCATTTCAGGAAAGATGAGTGGAAGTCCTTAGTGTGGTGAGGATATTTTAAAAATGGAGATACTAGCATATTTGATTTCATTTATTGAATTAATCTGGTACAAATCCTAACTGTAAACTCCGCTGATTCAGTGGTTGCCTTGTGTGAACGAGATTTTAAAATGGCACCTGAAGACAGGGCCGAGTTTCTCATTCAGATTGACATCATGCATGTTATCAGAGAAACAGAGACCAGGGAAAGAAGGAGCTCAAGGAGGCAGATGAGGCCCCAAGGAATGAGCCTCTGGGTGTGTGTTGAATATTTTTGTTAGGCCTTTGATTTCCATAGCCATGGAAATGCACAGGTCAAGGGACTGGGGAAGGAGGAGGACATTCAGGCAGGGAACCCAAATGAAACTAAGTTACATAAATGTAAAAGTGAGTTATCTGGAAATCATTCTTCCTACCACATTGTAAGTGGAATTTTACAGTACTTTTATTTATTTTTTTTAAAAATATTTATTTCCTTTGAGAGAGAGAGTGAGAAAGCAGGGGAGAAACAGAGAGAAGAGAGAATCTCAGGCAGGTTCCCTGCTGTCAGCACAGTCTGATGTGGGGGTCGAACTCACAAACTGTGAAATCTTGACTTGAGCTGAAACCAAGAGCCAGTCACTTAACTGACTGAGCCACCCAGGCACCTCAGTACTTTTAAATATGTACAACAGCTCAATAGTCCTCAACACTTTTGTAGAAGAGAAAGTTGTGCTTTGTTTTACAAAGCAATAACTTATCACAGATTTGAGAGTTTATGACATGCACCACCCCTTGTGCTATATGCATTGAGCAAAGCAGACATGGCCATGGCTTGTGTTTAGACTTACGGTCTAGCAGAGGCAGCAGAAATAAACAAATTATTATAAAAGCATTGTGTCCAGTGCAGGAAGTCAAGATCCTATGGGAGTCTATGATAAGAAGTGCAAACTCATCTGGGGAAAAAAAAAAAATATCTTAAGGATGAGGATCAAGAAGGCAGGCTATGTCAAGTTGCCTTAAAGATCAATAAAAAAATGGTATAAAAAGATAGAGGCACCCAATTGATATACAAACCTGGCTCATGTCAACCCATTTCAGCTAGCTATTTAATATTCCTGATAGCCCATCAGATTTCCCAGTAAACCTATCTGTATGGAAAATACAGAGGGAAGTATATTGAATTTGAGTGTTACATTTAATTAGTTTAAAAGTTCTCTCGAGTTTTATACATGATCCCTTTGAAAAGTTATTCAAACCATTAACTTTTTCTTTCTAGAAACAAAATGTCATTTAAAGAGTGGTTAAGAGTGCCTCTGCTTTAATATAAAGGCCAAAGAACTAAAATTCTGTGATTCTACACCTTAAGCATCAAATCTTATCAACAGATAACACAAATGTGATCTTTAACATTAGAAAGTCTATGTGTTTAAAGAACTAAACATAAAATTGTAGAATGATTTTCCCCATTAAAATGGAAATATTTAAAAATATAAAAAATAACCAATCATGGCAAGATAATTTCCAAAGAGGAACACTGGTTGAGAATTTAAATCAGTAGCCTTTTTTTGGTGGGGGGAGGGGGTGGGAAAGAATTTGTAAAAAAGTTAAATTGTATCTTTCCTTTACTTCAAAAATCTTATTTTTAGGGGAATGCTCAGATTTATTTTCACATTTACATACACATATATGTATAAAAAAGTTCTTATATGGTACCAGTGTTGGTAGTTATTAAAAATAGGAGCACCTGGGTGGCTTAGTCAGTTAAGCATCTGACTCTTAGTTTTGGCTCAGGTTATGATCTCATGGTTCCTGAATTTGAGCCCCGAGTTGGCTCTGCACTGAGAGCAAGGAGCCTGCTTGGGCTTCTCTCTCATGTCTCTGTCATGTCTCTCTCTCTCTCTCTCTCTCTCTCTCTGCCCCTGCCCCTGCCCCTGCCCCACTCATGCTCTTTCTCTCTTTCTCAAAATAAACAAATAAACTAAAAAAAAAAAAAAGCCCGGAAACAGTCGAAATGCCTATCATTTGGGGAACTAGTATAATATAAAGCATAGTTTATCCAAATAACCAAAGATGGGATAGCAGGCAGCTATCAAAAGCTATTATGTTATAAGAACAGTGGATAACCTGATAAGATGTTCAGAATATATTATGTAAGGAGTAGAAGCTCCCAGTTGCGACGTAGAGCAGGTACTCGAGTTGGGTGCTGGAAGAGGGAATCTTTCCCCTTCTTCCATTCCACCATCGACCTGTAAACATTCTCAACTTGGAGAATGCCAACAGGAGCACTTTCAACCATTTCAGGAGGAAAAGTGGCTATTTTGTTTTCTGAGTGTAATGAAGTATCTGACTCCATTTTTTGATGTTTGATAATGGCTCTTAAGTCTCAGCCTTCCCTCTTTCCCATCTGCTCCACATCTAAGCAAGCTGGTAAGAAAGCTGATGCTGCCTCCTGTGGGTACACTGGCAGATTCCAACCAATCAAAGCCCTGCTCACATAGGGTAGCCCTCACCCCGGCCTATTCCTGGGCCACAATAACAAACCCACACCAGTCGCCTTTTACTGTACTCTGGAGCTCATTTCCAGACCAGCTGGGGAGCCTACCTTGCTCTCCCCAGAAAAGTAAGTATATGAGTAATAAGTCTTTTCAAAGCTTCTCAGTGTGTGCAAGTAGTGTATCTTGTGTCGTCAGTCTCTACATCTCAGCCACATTTTGGGTGGGGGGTCCATCTTATTTCTGCAGAGTGGCTACATCACTGACCTTCATGTCCATTTGGCTGTGTCCCAATCTCTTAGTGAGTCTTCACTCCAAAGCACCTATCTATGCTCCGTACTGTGATTCTGGGGACTAGGCTTTGCAAACCACATCCCTCCTTTGCCACTTCTCCTCCCATTAGGTTCTAGAAATAGCCTTGGTCTGGAGGAGAGTGAAGGGGCTTATTCCTCTGGATTACTTACTTTTCTCACCAGCCTGGCTTGAGGAGTGACTCCTCCCCGTGTAGTGGCAGTTAGCTCTAGCTTCCAGACTCTCCCCAGCACGAAGAACCAGTTCTGTCACGAACCCTTAGAAAGACCAGCTCCAGCCAGACTGTACTTCTTGGAGATCTAAGTCATAGCTCTGTGAAATTCCTTTTGCAAGCTCCTGATATCCCAATATCTGCTGGCTGGTACCCACAGGACCACTTTATGCTTCGAGGTATGGATAATCCTAACCTCCTTTCTTTGTTCCTTATACCTTGTTACCTGCTTCTTGAAGTTACTCCTTTATAACCTATTTCTTTTTGTTTTCCTTTTTCCTTCTCAATTCCCTCTATTAAATTCTCTCTGCTAAACTTATGGGTATGGTTTCTGTTTCTCTGATTTGATCCTTCCTACTACAAACAGAAACTTGTACTAATGGGTGAGGCCACTTTATCTCTGCCTTGTAGATTTGAAAGAAGAGCTTGGGTTTCTCTTTGGTTTTCCTGCTTCCAGTTGCTAAGAACACCTACAGAAGTGCTTAGGGTCAACCTCCTAGAGCTGAGCCCAGATTTCCATGATTCACTCTTTTTCCTCTGCTTTACATTCTTTGTTTGTGAGGTAGGCATATTTTCCATAGAGCTGACTAGGTGAGTACAGTCCGACATAATTCTCCCCACAGTAGATCTGAGGGCATAGGTGTGGCAAATGGGTTATTAGGAGGACCTCTTTTTAACATGAGATGTCAGCTACATTCTCTAATCTTGCCCTAGAAAGGACACCCACAAGTTTGAAATTATTAAGCCTCTGTTATTATTACCTCCACATTTGACACCTTGTTTCTCTTTCCAGTGCTTGTTATAACCTGGAAAGGGGGAATTTATTTCCAAAATAAATTTCCAATTTATTTCCTTAATTTCCAACAGGCAGAAATCAAACAGAAGGAGACTAGAATAGTATTCCCCCAAATACGTGTAACAACTGTTATCTCTGGATGATTTTTATAGGTTTATATCTTTTATATCTCTCTGAATTTCACCTATACTGAGCTTGTATCATATTTTTATTAAAGAATGATTATAATAACATTTTTAAAAAGAAAGTAAATCTAGAGAGAAATTACACTATGAGAGGAAAAATTGAACTCTCAAAAGCATGAGATTTATAATCAAGTCATGTTGTCTCAGCCATGCCCCCAGTTTCTTGTGTATCCTCCCAGCCAAGAGGAGAAACAATGGTCCAAAGAGTGCAAGAAGAAACTAACCCAAGCAGAGGCACATAAAGGGCTCATTTTAGAAGCATAAGCAAAAGAGAATGATTAGGTAGGGGATGAAAGTAGATGTGCAGTGGACAAATAAGGGTAAAGTGGAGGGAAGAAAGAGCCCAGAGTTTGCACGCAGTGGCATCTGATCTACCACCATCTATGGAGATTTCCTCAGAAAAGGAGGTTGGCTCCTGGCCCCAGCTGGCAGCTTCTCCAATCTCGCTCTCATGTCAGACATCTGTCAGCACTCTGTGAGGACCATTGGAAATCAAGGCCATTCACAGTTTGTCTTGGACCTCTTCAAGTCTTCCCACCCCTACTGGCTACTGAAAAGGAAAGGGGAAAAAAGTTATAAAGTTTCTCTAGCCACAGTGAGAATAGCCAAAAAAAGAAAAGAGAACAAGACAGTCTTAACAAAGGAGAAGTGTTCCCAGGACGCCTCATTGTCAAAGGCTCCATTCATTCATTCATTCCCCCAAATGTTTATTGAGCATAACTATGTGCCAAGCATGGCAGTCAGCACTGGTGACACATTATTAATGTCAACCTGAGCTAGGCGTCCTTTATCTTGCCCTATGTTCTTCCGTCAAACAAACTAGAGCTCCTCCAGCCTCAACTCACTTCCACCCCTCTTAAGATGTTCTCTTTCCCCTGAGAGCAGAATATAGATTGTACCTAACACATGCCTAGATATCTGGGAAAGGGGAAACAAGACAGGGGAGCTCATCTTCAGTTGACTACCCAAAGGGGCACATATCTAACCAGTGATGGCTTCATCTGCTTTCAGTTGACTCTGAAACTTTAAGCTCAAGAATATATACTTGTACTAGGTGTCAGTCTTCAAAAGTACAAACATACATAAATGCTTTTTACATGTTTATACCTTTGTTCATGCTACTTTTTCTGGATTTTCCTTTATCATTTTTCTATTTGCTGTCAAGTTCCTACATAATTTTTTGTTTGTTTTTTTTCTTATGAAATATTCTATGTCATGTATACAAGATGTATATCTAATGTGTGTTGTAGATAGATGATAGATAATATAGAGAAGATAGATAGGTAGAATAGATAAAGGATGGGGCACCTGGGTCCACTTCAGCTCAGGACATGATCTCATGGTTCATGAGTTTGAGCCCCAAGTCGGGCTCTGTGCTGATAGCTCAGAGTCTGGAGCCTGCTTCAGATTCTGTGTCTCCCTCTCTCTCTGCTTCTCCCCTGCTCACACTTTGTCTCTATCTCTAAAATAAATAATAAAAAATTAAAAAAATAGATAAAGGAGCATTAAGAAAACAACCGTGTATACTCCATCCGACTTCAAAATTAGAACATTACAGAACCGTTCAAGCTGCCTGTGTGCCTTTCCCTGTATGCATTCCATTATCCCGCTCTCAGCTTCCAGAGGTTAACCACTATTCTGAATTTTGTTTTTATTATTAACAAATCCCTTGTTAACTGTCCCTTATTTTTATTTATTAACTATCCCTTGTTCTTCTGTACTGAATTCTCTACAAATGTATGCCTCTGTTTACTGTATCTGTTTTATACCTTTACATAAATGGAATCATACTATATGTATTTCCTCATGAATTACTACTTGCAATCAATCTTATGGTTTTAAATTAATCTATGTTGAATTTTGCACTACTTTTTTCTTTCTGCTGTATAATATTCCATATAATGACTGTACTGCAATGTATCCATTCTACTGATTACAGGAATTGGAAATGTTCATGGTTTATTGCTAGTAAAATCAGTGTTGCTGGAAACATCTGAATAGAATGTCTCCTACTCTATATGCACAAGTTTCTCCTAGGCGATATTCCTAGAAATATAATTGCTGAATTTAGGGCTTTTAAAATTTGGGAGTTAATACCAGTGTACTTTCACTGTGTTTGGATCAATTTACATTCAATTGGCATGATATGAGAGTTGCTGTCGCTCTATGCCCTTTACAACAATCAATATTATTAGACATTTCCAATGCAAATTGTTATGCTGTATTGTTTGGCATTTCCTTTTTAAATGGGCATTTTAAAAAATGTTTATTGGGGGGCGCCTGGGTGGCGTAGTCGGTTAAGCGTCCAACTTCAGCCAGGTCACGATCTTGCGGTCCGTGAGTTCGAGCCCCGCGTCAGGCTCTGGGCTGATGGCTCAGAGCCTGGAGCCTGTTTCCAATTCTGTGTCTTCCTCTCTCTCTGCCCCTCTCCCGTTCATGCTCTGTCTCTCTCTATCCCCAAAATAAATAAACGTTGGAAAAAAAAAATGTTTATTGGTTCTTATGTTTCTGCTTCCATGAAATATCTACCCACAACTTTGTTCATTATTACATGTAGCTACATGCTCTATAATCAATATATTTTATTTTTTAATTAATTAAATTTTAATGTTTATTTTTGAGAGAGGCAGAGTGCAAGCATGGGAAGAGGCAGAGAGAGACAGAGACACAGAATCTGAAGCAGGCTCCAGGCTCTGAGCTGTCAGCACAGAGCCCGACGCAGGGCTAGAACTCGCGAACCGCAAGATCGTGACTTGACACTTTAGTTGGACACTTAACCGACTGAGCTAGGTGCCCCTAATCAATATATTTTAGATACTAATGCTTTTTATTGTTGTTAAATGCCTCAGATACCTTTTCCAAATGTGTGGCAAGCTGTAGTTTCACTTTCTTTATGCTATTGATGAACATAGCTTCTTAATTTAAAAAATGTAATTAGCTTTATCAGTCTTTCCCTTTTTGATTTGTACTTATTTATCTTTTTTCATATTTTTACACTTCAAAGTCACATATATATTCCCCTTTTCTAAAATTTAATTTTTAAATTAATTTTTACATGTAGTATAAGGAAACATGTTCTTTTATTTTTCCAATGGCAGGTTCCATGTATTTATCCATCCTTTCCATCTCTGTTCTGCAGTGTCATTTTTGTTGTATATTGCTTATATAAATGCCTATCCCATCACTTAACTTTCTGTTTGATTCCATTAGTTTGCCTATAGCTGCAGCAATCTAAAGAGCCTTAATTAGTAGAACTTCAAACAAGTCCTACTCTGTCCCTAGGCAAATTCCCCTGTCGTGTTTGTTTTTCAGGAGTATCTTAGTTTCTTTTTGTCTTTTAATATAAATTTCAGAATTAGCTTGTCAATTACACACACACACACACACACACACACACACACACACACACATCTTACAGAGATGTTGATTGATACTGCATTAAATCTATTAATTTAGGGAGAATCAATATCTTTAATAGATTGAGTATTTCTGTCTATGAATATTTCATGTTTCTCTACCAATTAAGTATGTAAATTGATACAGTCATTATGGAAAAGAGTATGGACAATCTTCAAATAACTAACCATAGAACTATATTATCCAGCAGTCCTGCTTCTGGATGCGTATCTGAAGGAAACAAAATCAGAAAGAAATATCTGCACTCTCATGTTTATTGCAGTATTATTTACTATAGCCAAGATATACAAACAATCTAAGTGTACATGGATGGATGAATGGATAAGGAAAATGTGATATATTACATATATAATATAGTACATATATAATTATATATTTATATAACATAATAATATAATATCATAAAATACATCATATCTATTATATATAATAGAATATAATTCAGCCATGAGAAAGGATGAAATCTTCCCATTTGTGACCACATGGACAAACCTAAGAAGACATTATGCTCAGTGAAATAAACCAGAGAGAAAAAGACAAATACTGTATTATCTCACTTACATGTGGGATCTAAAAAACAAATACAAAACAGTTGAACTCAAAGAAATAGAGAGGGATGCCTGGCTGGCTCAGTCTGTGGAGCATGCAACTCTTGATCTCAGCGTTGTGAGTTTAAGACCCGCGTTGGGTGTTGAACCTACTTAAAATTAAAAAATAAAAATAAAAGAGGGGTGCCTGGGTGGCTCAGTCAGTTGAACATCTGACTCCAGCTCAGGTCATGATTTCACAGTTTGTGAGTTTGAGCCCTGCGTTGGGCTGTGTGCTGACAGCTTGGATCCTGGAGCCTGCTTCGGATTCTGTGTCTCCTTCCCTCTCTGCCCATTCCCTGCTTGCGCTCTGTCTCTGTTTCTCAAAAATAAATAAATAAATGTAAGAAAAAATTTAAATAAATAAATAAATAAAAGAAATAGTAGATTGGTAGTTGCCAGCGGTGGGAGGTGGGGGAAATGGGGCGATGTTGGTCACAGAGTACACACTTCCAGTTATAAAAAGATTAAGTTCTGGGCATCTAATGTACAGCATGGTGACTATAGTTAATACTATATTGTATACTTGAAATTAGTTAAGAGAGTAGCTTTACCTGTTCTTACCACACACACACAAAGAATAACTATACAAAGTAATAGATGTGTTAGTTAACTTGATTGTTGTAATCATTTAACAATGTATATGTATATCAAATCATCACTCTTTACACTTTAAATATGTAGAGTTTTATTTATAAAATAAATAGTTATAAAATAGTTATACCTCACTAAAGCTGAAATGTGTGTTAGAAAAAAAAAGTTACTGTCCTCTTAAGAATTGACATTGTTACTCACAAATAGAGGTTAAACTGTGCTGGGTATTTTTTCCTGCATCTATTGAGATTACTTTTATCCTTAAATATGACAATATGATAAAATATCTTAATAGATTTTATAATGTTGAATCAACTTTTCCATCTAGATTACAGTGATAATGGAATAATGCTAGGTTTAGATTATGACTCTACCACACTATATGGTTGAATGTTTACCTACTAATTTTTTAAGTTTATTGTTTTACCTCCCAAATCCCCTTGTATTCCACTAGTAGTACACATACTTCACTTTATGAAGTGTTGGGCTAGATGATCTTCCAAATCAATCTAGAATTCAAGAGTCCAGGGAGTGGTACAGATGAATGCTGAGCTCAAAAATTAGAGGGCTTCCTGGTAGCATTGGGAATTCTTAAGGAAGTCATGTGTGGGAATAGTAAAGAGGTGAGATTTAGATTTTCTGGGACTCTCTAGCTGAATTCTAGCACATGGGCTGGCATGACACTAACTTAATAACTATTTATATGATGGTTAAGTTTGCCAGGAGGCTTGATCTGAGTTAGGTACACCCAAGATTCACTCTATAAATGATAGGCTACTAGATACAACCAAGTAATCAGTTTCTACATTCATAGCATTAGTTGGCATCTGATAAGAAACTCAACATGAACTTACCGTGTGCCTGCAGTTACCATCTTACTAGTATCAATGTTGTTTATGAGAATGCAGTCTGGGTTTTATGGTAGAGTCATTAGGACAAGGGCATTTCTCCAAATAGTGGAGTACCTAAAAAGCACACTAAATATATCCTAAACATCCCCAGTGCTTGCTTACCTAATAGACAAAATATGCAGAAATCCAATGGGCCACTCTTTATGTGGACCTATACAGTCTCTTGTGGGTGGGTAGCCGTTTGCATGGCTAGCTTTGCTCAGGAACAGGGGATAGCTTGCTTTTTGTAGTTCCTGTTTATTTGCAGCAATTGAAGTCCTTCCAAATAGCAGTTAATGAGAATTACAGAGATATTGCGCTGTCTTGAGAAAGTTGTACAATTCCACAGGCTATCTGAGTCAAGATTTCAAGCAAGCAAGTGCACATTACAGTTTTTGAAGGGTGCCTACCCCACCTGAGCTCACCCAGGCAGCATCTTTCCACGTCACGGAGTAAGAGACATACAACGGGAGACCTGGTCTTCTTACAGTCTTGGCTATTAGGTGCAGTAGAAGTTTTTAAAGTGGTTATTTGTTAATCCAAAAACATCTGACCCTTGAAGAATCTGTTTTACTAGTAAAAGAAGAGTTGTTCTAGATATTGACTGTTCACTTTTTACAAGTCTCATGTTTCTAGTTGAAGATATTTGAATTAGATTTGCCAGGAATTTACTGTATGGCTTTGGATACTTATTTATTCACCTGGATCTCAACATACCTATGATAAGACATTATTAAAATGAAATAAAACAAAACTACAAAACAAAATTTGGATTGAGTAATCACCAGAATTACTTCTGTTTAAAAGATGTGTAGTTCTAGAGTGTGACTGACATCCAGCAAGGATTTTATCAGCTGTAACTACCTGAGAGTCTACTCCCAGGAGTGTCTTCTGTAGGTATTGATTCTCAAAGACAATCTGATTCGTGCTTAAGACACAAGAGGGACTGGTTGACATGAATAGATACCTTGGGAAATCAGTGAGCAAGGTGAAAATAGGATATTGAGATATTACCCAACTCAGCCATCAATGCAGTTCCAAAGCCTTTACCGATAAGTTACAGAGAGGGAGGGAGGGAAACTATAAGAGACTCTTAAATACTGAGAACAAACTGAGGGTTGATGGGGGGTGAGGGAGAAGGGAAAGTGGGTGATGGGCATTGAGGAAGGCACCTGTTGAGATGAGCACTGGGTGTTGTATGGAAACCAATTTGACAATATATTGTATTTAATTTTTAAAAAGTCAA
This sequence comes from Herpailurus yagouaroundi, assembly GCF_014898765.1. Lineage (NCBI taxonomy): Eukaryota > Metazoa > Chordata > Mammalia > Carnivora > Felidae > Herpailurus > Herpailurus yagouaroundi. Next base: position 38,930,385 of record NW_024412401.1, on the reverse strand, counting down.
ATTTAGAATACTCAAAAAGCCTTTAGTCAAAACAAGGACAGTCTTTTTGGCTAAATAAATGGGGTGGCAGGGGCCATTTCAGAGTTGGGAATTTTAGAGAAGCAGAAATCATGGCTTTTATTTTAGATTGCTGAATACTAACATTTGACTCTATTAGTTACTGGTTTTGTGACACTGGGTGAGTTGCTTAACCAGAGCCAGCTTCTTGAGCATGTGACCTGTGCAGTCACATAAGACCCTACACTTAAAAGGGTCTCATGATTGGCTTAATATTTTGCTGCTGCCATCTTGAAATTTCCAGTATCTTTTGAACAAGGAGCCATGCATTTTTATGTTTCACTGGGTCCTGCAATTATTTAACTAGTCTTGAGCTTAACCTTTCTGAAACTTGGCTTTTCTGTCTGTGAAATGACAAGTAATGCTTGTTCAGAATCACGGTGAGGATTGAGTGAGATAATTATGAAAGTTTCCAACAAGCTCAATGTATGTGTTTGCTAAATAAATGATAAGTCTCGGTCCATTTCTAAACCCAAATCTAACTGTTCTTTAAAAGGAGACACAAGACTCAGTTTTGTTCATTTGTTTTTGTTTTGTCTTTTAATTTTCTCCTTACTTTACATTCACAGACTGGTGCAGTTCAAAAGTGGAAGCATAAAACCATCTTGAATAAAAGCTATTTTTGGCCAGCTTAGAGATATTAAATATAATAAAATTTCTCATGTGTTTATAGTTGGTTCTGGGGCTTCCCATGGATTGATAGTTCTGATAAGGCTTTTGAGAATGTCAACAGTATACTGCATTTCAAACAGTACAGTGTGTCCATATCAACAATTAACATGGAGTTTGACCCCTTACATGTCTTCTCTGGACAAATACGCCCTTAAATGGCCAATATCTTACTTCAGGAGATCTTAAGTTGTGGGGACAATGTGAGTTGTTACTATGGAGAAGTTATGTCATTTATGTCCCTTGAACTCTCCGTTCTGAACACATTATTAGCTTTTAAAGAATATGAATTCTTCAGTTTCAAAAGAGGTCTTCTCCTTTCACCTCTTGCTGAAGAGATTTTGATGAATATCTTTTGTTGTTTGATTTTGTTTCCATTTACACATTTTTTCTGTCTTTTAAAAGAATTTGATGTGATAGTCATTTACTTGCAATTTTACCTAGAATGGAATGGAACGGAGAGTCAAGGGATTTCTAACAAAATAAATAATAAAATTGTAATCATAGCTCACATTTAATGAACTATGTACCGGTAGTCTCAAGAACTTATCACATCTGTTATTTTATCTTCATAACAGCCTTATGAGATATGTATTTCCCCATATGTAAATATAGAAAGTGAGGTTTAACACAATGAAGTAATTTGATGAGTCACATTAGTTGTCACCCTAGACTCAGATCCATGTCTGCTGAATTCCAAAACCTGCATATTTAACCTTTATGGTATCCAAAGCAAAAATATCAGATAAGTAAAGAACTTACCATAAGGGAGGAGAAAGTCAGTTGGTATTCATTCAGAGGGAGGCAAACCATAAGAGAGTCTTAAATACAGAGAACAAACTGAAGGTTGATCGTCGGGGGTGGGGGGAAGGGGAAAATGGGAGATGGGCATTGAGGGGGCATTTGTTAGGATGAGAACTGGGTGTTATATGTAAGCGATGAATCACGGGAATCTACCCCCAAAATCAAGAGCACACTGTATGTTAGCCAACTTGACAATAAATTATATTAAAAATAAAATAATTAAAAAAACAGAAATCCAATATATATTCATTGACCATATGATGAGTCAAACACTATCCTAGGCAATGGGGATATAATGCCTACAATAAATATAAGGGGCTTAAAAAATGAAAGGCAGAGCCATCCAAGTAAATTCATTATTTGAATTGTGCTAAATGGTACGAAGGAGAAGTGTAGGATATTTGGTGAGTGTGTAATAAGAGAATGGATCCCAATCTAGTATGGCCAAAAAAAAAAAAAAAAAAATAAGTCTGCTTGAGGAAGTGATAATATGATAGCATATATTATCATTGAATTATAGAAATATTGTACATAAGTAAACAGTCCAGAGGAGAAAAGTAACCTGCTTAAGATCACACAAAGTCAATGGAACATTTGGTAACCCTAGTTTGTATTCTATGGTTCTTTCCTATGTAGGGGGCTCTGCACAATCATAATGGATTCCAGTTTCTCTTAGTAGGATCACAGGACTGTATGCAGGTGCAAAATATCCTTTTCACTGATGAGAACTCACATCTAGAGAAGCACTCTCTTGAATGTCTGAATCTTCTTTCATAACCTCTGGATACTTCAAAGAATACTGCTACCTTGACCGAAGCACATACACTCACATCTCCTTCCCTAAATGTTCACAAGTCTCTGGACATTCCTATCCTGTTTATCATAAAACCAAACAACTTTCAAGATCTAAATATGTGTAACTTCTTTAAAGGTTAAACATGTTTCTTCCTCTTGAGATTTATGTGTGTGTACACTCAGGGTTTCCAAGCCTTGCCATTGCCTCAGGGAATAAGACAGCTTGTTTTGGCTATAGTTTGGGAAGAGCTCAATTGAAATGTTGCTCAGATAAATGACACAACCCCCATCTCTGATGTCATGGCTTTGCTATGGAGCTGGTGCAAAGAAGTCCACTGAAGTTATTGAAAAGGAATAAAGAGTCACTCTTTATCTTGGGTTTTTGAGAACTGAACCTTTATTATATAATCTCATTATTTTAGATAACTTGGCTATGACTGTAGTTCAGATCACTTTCAGAAATACACAGTGTCTACCAGGCATGGTGTTTGGTGCTAATAATTTCGGAATGAATAAAACATTACCTGTGATATCCCTCCTTTCTCTCCTTCTCTTGTTATTTGCTTCGCTACTTCATCCTTAATTTTTTTGCTGCTTTTAGTTACTGAAAGACAGTATATAATTTGGAGGAAATACCCCTTAATTACTATATTTCATGAACTCCAAGAAAGTTCCATTTCAGTTCTAAACTTTTATGAAGATAGTAAGTGGAAAGCTGGGTGCAAAGGTAATTACAAGATAATATTTTTAAGATCTTGTGATGAAAATAGATTTAAAGTATATTTTAATTGGGTGGTAATTAATTGGATGACTATTGTCTCAATGCCTTTTTTAATGTCTAGAGTATTTTATGGTGTTGTGATAAAGGTAATAGTAACAAAGCAGTATGAGGGCCTAAAGAAGAGTTCTTGATTCAGGATGGAGCAGAGAGTGAGGGTGAGGATGTCTGAAAGGGAAGTGTTCCTTAAGAAGGCAATGCCTGAACAATCAGAAAGACGACTTTAAAGAGGAATGAAGAAGAGTAATATTCCAGGCAGAGAGAATCCTTTGGATAAATGTGTGATGGTGTAAAACAACAGAGTGTTTTTAAGTTTCTCCAAGGCCAACCCTACCATTTTATAGAATTCATAGCCTCTGGAAAGACAAGGTTGGTGTGGAGCACTTGTCTGATGTGTTAGTGTCAGAGCAGGTACCAGAACACCAGCTTCCTGACTCCAAATCACTGGTTTCTATGTCAGTGTGAGATCTTTGTTCTGTATGTTTAGACTGCATTCCAAGACCTCACTGTTGGTCAAAGTTCCTATAAACATTCTGGTTATCCCAAGCAAAATTCCTCAGCACAGGTTGCATGAGAGTGAGTCCAAGACCACCCTCTTTGCTAGATGAAAGATTATTGGAGTTTGTTATGAGATGAACAAATTGTGGAATGTCTCTAACTTTCTAACAGGGATGGGTCTTACTTAACGTTACTTTGAAAAATTCTCTCAAGCGACTTTGTTTTGACCCAAGTGGGAATTTGAATGCACCTACTCTCCTCCTCCTCCTCTCTTTCCTTTTCTTTTTTCCTCCTCCACTACCTCATTCTCAAAATTTTGCTTCTCTAGTCACTGAAAGACAATTTATGTTTTGAGGGAATCATATAATTTAATTAGCATATTTCAAGAAGCTCAGGAGAGTTTCAATTCTAACCATTTGAATTCTAACCTTTGAGACCAGGTTAGGAATGCAGAAGATAAGCTGTTTGACCTTGAGCAAACCACTTCTTCTGTTTCCTTCTTCTTATCTGTCCACTGAGAGGGATTGGACTGGCTGGCTTTTCACATTCCTCTCAGCCCTAAAGTTTAACGTTTTGTTTTTCTATGTTGCTGGCAGGAATACTGAGTTTCTTGCAACTTGTTTTCAAAAATTGTTTTCCAGGAGTTTGATGAAAAGGAGAGCTAATTTCCCAAGCATGAGCCTGCTAATGGCTTGCACAATCTCCCCCTAGTTCTTTTAGCCAAAAACCATCACTGACTTTTCCTACCCCTTGAAGCTCTTTCCGTTTTTCTAGCATGGCTTCCTATTATGATTCTTGGATGATTTTCCATGTTTCTCCTGTGGCCAAACAAAAATAAAACAAAACCAAAAACAGCATTTCTACAAATTTGTGGAAATAAGCCATCTGAAACACAACTACTAATGTTTCGGTGATCTAAAACAATTAAATTCTCCAAGAACAGTTTGCCATGTCCCCCCATGCCCTGCCTTTTCTAGCATCTGAGGAAAAGTGTCCCAAGTAAATGCAAGGCTAAGATGTAAGGGTGGAATTAATTTCCTCTTCCGGGATTGCTATAAAAATGGGATTTTTTTCTTCTCTCATCTATAAATGTGGAAATAATGTTCTAACAAAGCTAGGTGGAAAAAATGTTGACATCTCTTCATTCCTTAGTTATAAGATCACCAACACCCTTTGGAGAACTGATAACACACATAAATTAGTTCCCTCACACTAAAAGAGAGCCTGGTTTCCCAGTGGAACAGTGAAGAAGGTCTGGGAAAATGCTTACAGAAAGCTGTTATACATGCATGCTATAGTATAGTTGTGACTGGTTTCCTCATCTCATTGCCTATGAGTTCTTACCTTTTCCTTATGTTCCTATAACATTCTGCTTGGGGTTTCCCAAAGACCTACAATATGCCATGGCTTGCCCAAATTTTTCCATCTATGAGAGATGCCCCTTTTACCACCTATTCATTCTGGCACACCCTGGAAGAGCTCCTCAGATCACTCTTCCTGAGAATCCTGTCCTAACATCCATGAGTTGGATTCTCATCCTACAATTTCACTTCCATCATGACAGTTCTTATATTACACTCCAATTACTTTTAAGCATCTACCATGCCTGGAGGATAGGGTCTCCATTTGATTTACCTCAAAATACTCAGCACATGGGCAGCTAGGCTCTGAAGAGTACTGGATAGCACTGAACTAAGCTAGTGAAGTAAACTCTGATAAATATATCTTCCAAACACATAGATAAACACACGGTGGGCTTCAAACATGTGTTGAAATGATTAATAAACTAATTTTAAGTAGAAGAAGAGAAAATCCATTGTTTTGTAAGGGTGTGACATTTTTGTTGGGTACTTTAAGAAAATGTTGACTTACTTCCATTCAAGATTGTCAGGGTTTTTATTTCAGAGCCATTTGGAGTCTCTCTAATTAAGGATGGTTTTTTCAATGGATCTAAAGTTTCTGTTATACATGATGATTAAGTTCTAAAGATCTGCTGTTCAACAGCAGTGTGTGTTCTCACCAAGAAACACATACATATATGCAGACACCAGAATACAAGTAAAGTTTTGGAAGTGATGGGTATATTTAGTACCTTGGTTGTGGTGATGGTATCATAGGTGTATGCGTATGTCCAAACCCATAGATATATGCATTAAATGTGTGCATTTGGGGGGGTATCAATTATACCTCAGTAAAGCTAATTTAAATGTAGGTTTCAGGGTAAAGAAAGAAGCATAATTTCCTCTTGATTTTTCCAAGATTTGATTTCCTATACTGAATGGGAGAAAGAGCTCTGGAGCAAGGGTTGGCCACCTGAATTCAAATCCTAGCTCTACCACTTAATACTGTATGCGACTTAACTTCCTCACTAGTAGAAAGGAAATAAATCACCCGAGAGTGTTCTGACAACTGAGGAAGGTAACACTTATGAAAATATTTTGTAAATATTAAAGCAATTTACAAATATTAAGTCAAAGTGGCACTCCCCTTTTCCTACTGAGCTACCTAATCTATTAGTATTTTTCTTAACCAAAGGAAAATTGAAGGATGTGACCAGCAGAAAAGTACCACTTTCCTCTGTCCCTTTCATTCCAAAGCTCTGCCTATGGCTAACTTTTCTTTAGCTTTATTGAGATATAATTGACAAATAAAACTGCATATATTTAAAGTGTACAATGTGATGATTTGACATCCATATATTTTGTGAAACAGTTACTTTACTCAGGTTAATTAACACGTTCATCACTGTACAAAGTTAACTTTTTTTTTTTTAATGTGATGAGAACACTTAAGTCTACACTCTTAACACATTTTTCTATGCCTAAATTTTTAGATGTAAAAGATGGTTATAATGAGCAGTTGGCTCACCATTGCATTGCAAGGCTTTGGCACATTGTTGGGTGTTTTGGAAATTATTAATTAGAATTCGATTTAAACCAATTATTAATTGGGATTCCAAGCATTAACTGTAATTGATAGATTTGCTCTCTAGTTACATGAATTCCATTTATTAATTGCAATAAGCAGATTTGCTTTGTAGTTACCCAGGAACATTTGATCTTGTTTCTTTCTTTGTGACATGGATGAAATACCATCTTACACATCCCTCCCTGTATATTTCCTCATGATTCACAGTTCTCAATACCCTGTATATTGAAAATGGATTGTTAAATTGCAGCTATTTCCCAAATTGTTTATATGCCTGCATGTGTTAGTGTTTTTATGTTAGCATTGAATAGTGGAAGGCAGAGGACCTAAGTATGAGTCCTGGATCCCCGACTTTCTGGCTGTGTGACAGTAGTGAAGAAGTTTCAACTCCTTAGATGAAAATAATACTTGCGCTGATCCAAATATTGAGGCAAAGGAGAAAAATAATACTCTACAACATCTTCAAGTCAGCCTATTAATCACTTATTGACATATTCTTTCATTAAGCAAATATTTATTAAGGGGTCAAGTCCTATATTGGGTATACTGTCATGAGCAAAGCAGATATGGTCCCTGGAATATACTTAAGGCCCACCTTATATCTTGGTCACTGGACAGGGTCCCGGATTAAAAGTAGTGTGTGACTTGATGGGGGGTGGGGGAGAGGGGAAAGTGGGTGATGGGCATTGAGGAGGGCACCTGTTGGGATGAACACTGGGTGTTGTATGGAAACCAATTTGACAATAAATTATATTTAATATAAAAAAAACAAAGTAGCCCTTCCAATGGTGGAGCAAGATCTGCCTAAATTCTTTCAGTGACGAGTAACCCTATCCTTCATATTTCTCAAGGAACCAGAGTGTTTTAGATAGCCGTTTCATTTTGTGAAATCAGTCTCCTAGGGACTATCTTCATTTTGTGGAATCGTTAGTGCCTGGTGTCCCACAGAACAGTTTCCGCCTGGCCATATACCATGTATCTTTTAATTTTTAGGAAAATTTGAGACAAAAGAAACACGATCCTGGAAGTCAGTCAAGATTCTGACACAAAACAGGTTTGTTTTCAAAAATATCCTGTGATGGTTAATTTTATATGTCAACTTGACTGGACCACAGGAAGTCCAGAAATTTGGTCAAACGTTATTCTGGGTATGTTTGTGAGTGTATGTCTGGATGACATTAACATTTGAATTGGCAGAGTAAAGCACATTGCCCTCTTTAATGTGGATGAGCCTCATCCAATCAGTTGAAAGCCTGAATGGAACCAAAAGGCTGAGTAAGAAGGAACTCCTTGTGCTGACCTCATTGAGCTGGGACGTCATTCTTTCTTGCCTGAACATCAGCTTTTCTTGGGTCGCAAGCTTGCTGACTTTCGGACTGAAGCTTGCAACATCTGCTCTCTTGGTTCTCAAACCTTCAGACTCAAACTGAAACTATACCACCTGCTTATCTGCTTCCCTCAATCTCCAGCTTGCCCACTGTAGATCTCGAGTCTTCTTAGCCTCCATAATTATGTGACTCAATTCCTTATAATAAATATCTTTGTGTATATAAATATTTTCATATATATATGCAAGACAAGATTGGGAGTGAGCCAGTGCCCTGGTATTTATGAGGAGTGTGACAATGCAGCAATGTCCATACTGGGCAGGGGAAGGTCTGTTTGGATAGGAAAGTTATGAGCTTGATATTAGGCTAAGACATCTGGACTGTCTTCTCAGGAGCATGGAAGCCTTTGGAAGGTTTTAATCAAGGAATAGACGTGTCTGCTTTGCATTTAGAGACATCATTCTGGCAATTATGTGGGTTATGGATTGGAGGGGACCAGACCAGAGGCATTGGATATTCTACCTTAAATACACTGATTGATTGGATATATCCTGAACACCGGCTATGTGACTGGCATGTTGCTGAGTGCTAAGGTTAGCAAGGACAAAGAATGGGGACACAAGAATAAATCAAATGATTTTCGTATTTCCCATGGATCTCACAGTCCAATGTGGTATCATAATGGTGATGTTTTCAGGAAAGATTTTGATTTTCTTTCCAGGCTTAATTCCAGACTCTATAGCAGTTCTTTAATAACATGTGTGAACTAAGTGATTAAGCAAATGACTGAGTAAATGAACGTGTAGCTACCAGTCACAGTCCAAACTGTTAAGTGAATCAAAATTTTAACTGACAATCTTAAAACCTCGTTCCATTTACAAAAAATTTTCTCATCCTCTACCTTATATAATTCTCACAAAGCACTGCAAAATAAGTAATCTTTTTGATCATACACATATTACATGAGCTAATTGAGGCTTTAAAGAAGTTCTATTATTTATTCATTACATAGCCAAGAAGTGTAGACTTGAAATCACATCCTCTAATTTCGAATCCGTTTTTATTTTCATTAGTCTCTCTGTAGCAGTTAGTAATACACATCCTCAGAAGGTAATTTGTAGAGAGATTCGAGCCCTGTGATAGTCTCCCAAGGAGACACAAAGCAAAAATTAGTAGAAGAATTCACTAGTCAGTGAGATAACCCACATGCAAGTTGCTGAATCACCCTGGCACCAAGTGGGGAGGTAAGTGATGCATCTTGCAGGAGTGTATATGGCTTCTTGACATAGACTCTGTTCATAGATTCCCATGGAGTCATTCACTTGTTCGTTTATGTGCTCCTACATTCAGGATGTCTTCCAGCATATTAAAGCAGGCCAGGTCTGAAAGAATGATCTCACCCTGTCTGGGGAGCTCAGACCCTGGAATGGGATCTGGCAGGGATTTTCTCTCCTGTAAATGTGGGTCAGGAGGCCTGGGAGGCAGCGAATCAGAGGGCTACAGGCCAAATAGCCCCTCCTGGGGGCAGGATGGCTCTTTCTGAGGCAAACATCTGCATCATGTGTCTGTCTGTCCCAAGCCTCCTCTGGCCCAGGGAACTGTGCCTGTCTGTTTTAAATTCTAGAAATAGGAAAATCCACTCAGATTCCACCTTCCCTGCACTGAACAGAGAAATTTCACATGATATATAAATTCAATCCAATCTCCAAAAAGATCCACTGCTTTCCAATCCAGTTATGTGAGCCCAAAAGTGACATGTTAATAATGAAGGAAATTGGGCTTTCAAGTAAGAGAAAACAGGCTTCAAATCCCATACTAAACTTGCTGTGTGAATTTTACCAAATGAATTAGCTTCTCCAAACTTCAGTTTTCCCATTTGAAAGATGGAGAAAATATTAACCTCACAGGATAGCTGGTAATATTAAGTGGAAAAAATTAAAAGGATATTAAGAACAGAGTCATTTGTTGCGTATGAGGCCCTGTCCTACTTAGAATTTCTGACTCATCACAGAAATCCTGTAACTGATGAACCAGAGCCTGAAGGCTGATACATGACTTTCCTGAAGGTGGAAATACCACATAAGTGGTAGAATCCAGAGTTCAGAGTCAAGCCCAGTGTGTCCGACTCTGCATTCCTGCCTATCAGCTTGATGATATATCATCTCTGTGCTCTTCTCTTTCGATATTTGGGTATCCTTCTCCCAGATCCCTTTCTCTACCTTTGCTTTCTTCGTCAGTGAAAATAATCAATTTGGCTTATTTACAGATAAAGACACCTAGACTTGTCATCTGAACCCAGTACAGCCCGACATCAGTGTTCTGTGGTCCTTCTACTCATGAGTCACCTAACTCAAGTCCTGTCACACATTCAGTGCACAGTAAGTGTTCATTTTTATTTCTTTACAATTGGCTCCAAAGTAAAAGCACCTCCGTGACTTTCCGTGGGATACCAGTAGCTATGACTTGGTGCAGATGGGAAGACCTTCTCTCCCTGCGATGGAGCACGTGACTGCAGGTTAAGTGGTATCTGAATGCTCACTGCAGGTTGCATGTATGTTTCTGGGGGTGGTATTTTCCACCTGCTCTCTCGTCTCCAGGTTTGGTTCACAGCCAGCAGAGGTCTGGGCAGGTACCAATACCAGTCTCTCCTCTCGCACACTATAAACTAAAAGAGAATGGAGACCCAGCCTCCACCCCCACCCACACTTAAGGAAACAATTAGAGACCTGTTAGATGAGGTGAACTCTTTGGGTAGTTTCTTCAGCAAAGAGATTGGGATGACACTTCACATCTGTTGTAAACTCTGCTGCCAAACCCTGAGAGCTGCACTCCCTAATCCTTTATCAACGTCCCTGGCTCTCCAGGGAAGCCTTTTTCAGAGTGTGAACAACCAGTCTTCAGCACGTTCTCTTCCCATCTGGTAGACGGGTCTTAACCGATTTTATCATTGTTCCCTGCGTCCAGGCTTACAGTGTCATTGGAGAGTGAGACTGAAGAATGAATATGGGTGCCCTAGCAATAGGCAATGGCCTGCCAGGGACTGAGTGTGGAGTCAATTAGAACCAGGCTGCCTGGGGTTGACAGTTCCATCCTATAGGCCTATATGATGCTTCCAATGTCTGGAATGCTATTTATTTCCTTTTCGTTGACTAATTGTATGGATCCATCTGCCTTTTGCATTTAGGGTGTTTGGATGAAATGTAATTACAATCTAATCATTGCTAGGTTAGTTTCCAACATAAGCTGAAGGGCCGTCCCTTACACAGCTGTACGCTGGGAGTTCTGTGTCATTCACTATGTGTCATATGATGGCACTACCTGCCACAAGGTTAAAATGCCAAAATTCAAGATAGCAGAACCGTGATTGTTGCTTATGTGGCCCAAGTCCATTTAAAATTCTACTTTGAAGTGGAAAATGTATAAGAGGTGTGAAACTCTAGGGACAGAAATTTTAGCCTGGGCCAGCAATTTCAGTTTCAGAATCCTCAGGAGGCACTGTGGATAACTCTCTCCCCTTTTTAGAGGGCAAGTGTGTATCAATTTATCTCCCTTGGAAATATTTTGCAATATTCACTGTAAATAAATATGGGAGCTAGTGAAAATATGTATATTATAGAAAGGGTCAAATAACTAATTGCTTTGTAAAACACTGAGTCAGGTGTTTGTAAGCACAATCTAATTTTACTTTCATGATGATGCATGAGAAAGATGTTTCCTCCATCAACGTAGAAACAGTCTCAAGAAAACTAATTTATTTGCTTGATTTACCGCTAGTCTGGAATGTCTCTGAAAACCTATCCTCCTGCCATTTCATAATATTCAATATCGATGGTGGCTTTTCTCAAGTCCCTGTGCCTTTTCAAGACCCTTGAATTTGTAGCTCCTTGTACAGAATGGTAGGGAGGCAGAGAATTGGGCTGCTTTCCAGATGGATACTCTCAAACAAAGAAGTTGCCAGCCAGTTTGGAAGTAGATATCTCCTTGTATCAAGTGGCCCCACCTCTTGGACAGAATCCAGAAGGCTGGTCCGTTCTCTTCTGTGATGGTTTCCACCCCCTTGATGACTGGGTATGTCCTACCTTGTCAAAAAGACATCTGGGCACAATGAGTGCTAGACGTGCTTGTCTCTAGAGCCTGAAATTAGTAGCCATCCGGTGAACAGCACGCCTCAGTGGCTACTCTGAAAGGAGCTCCAGAGGCAGGGGAAGTGGGGTAGGTCTTCTTGGACTGCAAAGAAGACAATGCATCTCACGTCATCCTGTCACACTGCGCCTCCATGTTAGCCAGCATGCTCGTGTACCCGCTCGCCCTGGGCTTTAGTGGGACCCTGAATGGTAGCCTTCTAAGGTGCTTGGCAGGTCTCCCCCCTGTCCTTGGTTGCTAGGAAGTTGAATCCTGTCCCTCCACAACCATGTGGTCTCTCTCTCCCTGGATTTTGGAAACAACACTATTAACCTTAAACTGTTTTTGTTTTGTTTTGTTTTGTTTTGTTTTGTTTTGTTTTGTTTTTGCCTTCCCAAAGATTCATTAGCTTGAGCAGTTTGTTGGATAATGCTTGTAGCCCTGTTCAGAGCCAAATGACTCCAGAGGTTTTATGTGTGGCCCAGATTTTTAATTTGGGTTTTGAAAGCTGTTCTTGTCTGGACCCTAGAGGGAAAGTAGAGAGGGAAAGTAGAGAGAATTGTAAATATGATTTTCTGTTGGAAGAGACCTACTATAGGCAGACAAGGTGGGGGGGTGGGGGGTGGGCAGAAGGCAGTACTATGTGTTGTTATGTGACAGAAGAACAGGGTCAGAAGACACCCTTACTCAGGACAGCTGGCATCATGCCTGTTTCTGACTCTAGCAGCGGAACCAGTTTTTGCTGGCATCAGGAGCTCACTGTCTTACTAGGGAGAAGAACAAGATCAAGTTCACATGTGTATTAGCTGTGGAAGCAAAGGGTCAGGAGTATTGTGAGAACTCTCTCTGGGGACCTAGGGACAAGCAGAGTCAGTAGCCGTAGTTTACAGGTGAAACAACTAAGGATCTACACCAAGAAACAAACAAACAAAAAAATGATCTTTAAGAGCTGTGCACTCATATATGAGGATTGAATAAGCCTCTCCCATATTTAACTTATTCATTCACCCAACTTATTAGATACCAGTGCCCCAAGCACTAATACAGGTAGTGCTGAGATCCAACAGTGAGCAAGACAGATGCATTTCTTAGAGTCCAGTATGGGAAACAGGCAAATAAAAATGAACAAATGAATAGTAATCTCTTATTATAGTAATTATTATGAAGGAACAATAAAAAAACAGGGTTTGAGAGAGAATATTGGCAATGAAGGAAATATTCCAGACTGAAGTTTTAATGGAAAGTCTCTTTGAGGTTTAAAAGATGAGAAAAAAAGACCCATGTGAATCTCAGAGCAATAAACATGCCTGAAAGAGGAAACATTTTGTACAAAAGCCCCAAGGGAGAAAGAACTAGGAAAGTTCTAGGATCTTGGCGGAAAAATACCATCTGGCTGGTGTGGTTGGAGTGTGCTGCATCATAAGGCAGTTAGGGGGAAATGAGATAGTGGAACCAGAGGTGTGATCAATCGTGGCCTTGAAGATGATGCATGCTAGTTAGGATTGTATACTAAGGGTTGTAAGTCTTTGGATGTTTACCTTATCTTTGAGTAATATGTACATTCATGTGGCTCACACATTTAGAAATTTAAGAAAGTATACAATGTAAAGATTCTCTTCCATTTCTACCTCATCTACAATGTTCCTATCCCCCAACTGGCCCTTTGTAGATAACTGTTGTCATTAATTTTTTAGGGACCTTGGGCATAAAGAAAACAGGCACACATGCTTCCTAGGTATGCTTCTAATTTACGCATGAAGTAGAATACCCTATACCCTACACCCTATACCACTGCTTGCTTTTATCAGTTAGCATATCTTGGAAATCTTTCACTAGAAGTGTAAAGAGATCTTGATTTTTTTTTTTTTGTATAAGTAGAAAGCACTTTATCTTGTAGATATGCCATAATGTGTTTAACCAGTGGTTTGGGGGTTATTTTTAATCACTAACTGTTACAAACAATGCCAAAATTAATAACTGTGGGAGAACATCATTTTGCCATGTACACAGTATATTGGTGGTATAGACTCTTAAAAGAGAAATTTGTGAATCAAGAGGTATATGTTTTTGAGAATATCATGAGAAATGGCAAAATAAGGAGTTCCAAGAATTGATCCTTCTACTGAGTGAACATAAGCTGGTGTAAACTGACAGAAAAAATTTTTTTCAGAACTTGGAAATTTAATAAAAATCTTACAGCAACCAGGGGTGTGCTTAATGAAGGAAAAGGCTGCTAAGTTTTGGTAAGAAAGTCTTGTGGTACGTTTGCTTACCTGTCTACCATCCCCCATCCCCCAACTTGGTGGCAGCCATGGAGGGTGGCCCACATTTCTGGTGCAGCTGCTACTGCTAGGACAATGGGAAACAAGCAATACAGACTTTCTCCCTCTACAAACTGTGTATTTTGACTTATATAGCATTTCTCTGAAGGACCATTTCAGAAGCTTGCCCTTATTTCACCCCCTTGAGTCTTGTTGGCATCTGTTGAAAGCATTAAAGATGTATTACCCATGGCTGCCTGGGGCAAGGGATGACATAATGGGGTAAGCTGCAGACCAACCCAAAAGCCTGAGAAAGAGGAAACTGAGAAGGAAGATTCTTGGTGTGTGTAATGATTTGAAAGTCTGCTGTATAGGTCAGGGAATTGAGAGCACAATGTGCACACTTGGGACTGGATACATACTCTGAAATGTCCTGAGAGGACTGTGAGTGTGCATCTCTGGCTGACATTTCGGCTCTCCACAAGCAAAAGGTGAAGGCTGAGGCAGAGTTGTAGGCACACTGGCAAAGCATTGAAGGAATGTTCCAGTTTAGAGCCAGTCTGCAAAGGAAGACCAAAACAGTATTTTTGACTGTTGGCTTTTGGTTCCAATCATTTTAGGAAATCTCTGACCACTAAGGCAATGAAACAGGGACTTTAGAGACCACACATAACAAAATAGTCTTTACAAAAATAGTTTAGAATAGTCACTAAACAGATGGATGACTGCAACCCTCGCCAGGTAACAACAGCAAACCCTAGGGAGGGGGAGAAAGATTGATTTCCAGAGTGACCACATTATAATACTCAGAATGTTGAGTTTGTAACAACAACAACAACAACAATTACAAGGTATACAAAGAAACAAGAAACTGTAGCTCCTTTACATAATTAAAAATAGAAATCGACCAACTCCGGGGGCACCTTGTTGACTCAGTTGGAAGAGGATATAATTCTTGATCTTGGGGCCATGAGTTTGAGCCCCACATTGGGTGTAGAGATTACGTAAATAAATAAACGTAAAAAAAGAAAAGAAATTGGGAAAAAAAAAAAACTCTGAAGAAACCCTCATATTGGACTTGACTATGCTGTGTTTTTAGCCATGTAATTATTTTTACCAGCTCTTTCTATGTTTGAGTTACTGTCTAGTGCTTTCTTGTTTTTGCCTGAAGAACTCCACTTAGCATTTCTTGTAGGGAGAACCTCTTAGTGAAAGACTCACTCAGCTTTTCTTTATCTGGAAATGGCTTCATTTCTCCTTTCATTTTGAAGGATAGTTTTGTCGGATATAGAATTCCTGGTTAACAGGATTTTCTGTTTTGTTTTATTTTGTTTGCTTTCAATGCCTTAACTGTCTCTTCTGGTCTCTGCAGCTTCTGCTGAGATATTGTCTGTTAATCATATTGAGGATCCCTTGTACACAATGATTCACTTTTGTCTCTGCTTTCAAAATTCTCTCTTTGTCTTTTGATAGTTTTATTATAATGTGCTTCTCTTTGGATTTACCCTTTTTGGAGTTTGTTGAACTTCTTAAGTGTGTGGATTTGAGAGGTTTTAGGCTTTTATTTCCTCAAATATCTTTCTGTTCCTTTCTCTCCTCTCCTAGAGCTCCCATTTGCATGGTTGTACATTTGATGGTGTCCCACAGGTGTCTCCAAAACTTCAAACATTCTCCAATCTTTACAAATACATTGTGTGGAAGACTTTTCCCTGCAACTGACAAAATGACTAAGATCTGTAGCTAGAATGAGGTGTGCATCAGGATGCCACATATGGGGATATAGGAGTGCCACATGGGAGACTAGTCCCCTAGAAGTTAACAAACTGGGACAAGAGCTCTGGGCCTCAAAAGCTATGGTGCTATCAGGGTGTTCTTCTGAAGTCCTCTGGTACTCTGAACGACGGAGGGCTCTTTCTAATAACTGAGTGACAGCTGTATCAAAAATGCCTGCACCTTGGTGGATGTTCCAAATAAAGTTGTGAACGAATGAGAACCACATAAAAAAGTCTGCTCAATAAAGTAGACAGCAGATGAGTTCAAAAAGGAGGAGGAGTCTCAGGTCTGCTGAAATCTAGTACCAAAATGACTTACTGAAAATGGCCGAAGCCCACGCGTAATTTCCAAAGCCCTGGAATAAGCCTGGGGGAGAGGAACTAAACCACTTTAGATGATTTTAGTCACCCCAGTGCCTTTTCATTATCTTGTCTGTTTCTGTGTGTTCTCCTCTGTCTTCCTCACCACAGTACTGCCTGTCTGTTCACTGACAGCTTAAGTCTCTTTGCCTGTATTCTCAGATGTGCCAGGAAGATGGATACTCTCATTAGCAAACATGAACTGACTGAAGTTACTCTCGGCTAGGCTCCATGCTGGGTACTGAAGATGCAGAAATGACTGGGGTGTAGTCCTCACCATGATGAAACTGAATTATAGTGAGAAAAATCTCATAAGGATACACAGAATGTGTACAAATTTAAGGCTTCCTTGAGGAATTCGAAAAAGTTATTCATTCTTCAAAGCTTTATTGGACACCTAAAGGGGAACAGGCTCTGTTCTAGGACAAGAAATTCACTGAAGGACAAAACAAGCAAAATCCTTGCATTTAGGGAGCTTTCTTGTTTTGTATGTTTTAGGAGGTGAAGGAGCATACACAAATCAAGTAAGTGGGTAAATAAAGCAATTTTAGGTTATGTGAGGATTATGAAGGGGATGTATTATGTGGTTTTTTTTTTAATTTTTATTTCTTTAACGTTTATTTATTTTTGAGACAGAGACAGAGCATGAACAGGGGAGGGGCAGAGACAGAGGGAGACACAGAATCTGAAACAGGCTCCAGGCTCTGAGCTGTCAGCACAGAGCCCGACGCGGGGCTCGAACCCATGGACCGCAAGATCATGACCTGAGCCGAAGTCGGCCGCTTAACCGACCGAGCCACCCAGGCGCCCCGGTTGTATTATGTTTTAATATAGCTAGAGAATAGCATTAGTCTGATGGAAAAAGAGCTACTTAATGTAAGAGGGTTAAGTCAAGTTTCAAATGGAGTCTCAGCAGGAGGTGGCTGTAGATAATTCCTTATGCTTGTGTTTACAAAATAATTCAGAGCTATCATTTACTGTTTGTAAAACAATATAGTCCCTTTTCCAAACCATGTCAGCTCCATTATTTCCATTTGATCCCCACAGCTAACACATTATAGTAGTTCCATTATGGAACTTTGATTATTTACCTGAGTAATTTGGATCTTTTAAAATAATCATCATTTCCCCTTCTGGAAACAAACAAAAAGGTCAGTGACTTCTCACCTCACAAAATTGTTTGAGGATTCAAATTAGTAGGATCCAACATACAAGTGCTTACCATTGGAATATAATTTATTTCAATAAGTGAGGGTTTACTCTTAATCAGAAGAAGGTTACTGAGGGTCAACTATGTGTTGGAAATTATGGTAAGTGTTGAACCTTAGTTTCCAGAAATACCCAAATGGATGTAGGATACCCCCATATCAGAAATACTACAAAAGAGATTCCTATGTTGGGTTGGGTCACTAGATTGAAAAGTTCTAAGGCAAGTATCCACCTGACTTTTCTCTTACATCATTTTCAGGACCCAAGTTAGATGCCTAACTATGGATATTTATAGTAGATAATCAATCATGATGGATAGAATGAGTGGGTGTGTTCAATAACTTTGAACTTATTTGATGCCTCTGACTTCCCTACCACTATCATTCTAAAATATGATTGCTAGATTCTTCAACATTTTTCTCGAGCCTAGCATTTGGCAAAATCAATGATTCTTCTCTTTTGAAATCAGGTAGTACCTATGCTAAGGTTTACTCCGAGGGAAGTGCTCTGGGACACCCACTGCCTCTCAACACACTGAAGTATAGAGAATGTATATGTCTCAATCAAGATACTTCTAGCTTCTGAAGGCCTCTAGAAGATTAGATACTGATTAAAATGTACCCAAAGAGTTTTTAAGAGCTCTTGCCAAGCACGCCTAGGAGCATATGAAAATAATTAATAGAATATATACCAAATCTGACCTACTCTAGGGATTAGGTGTTCTCCAAGAAAGAATTCCAGGATAGTTGGTTTGGGATAGTTTTTGTTCACTTTCCATAGAGGAGCACTGTTTGTAGTGTTATTTGTTCTGTGAGAGGCAAGGGCTTGCCAAGCAGGACTCAGAGAGGAGAATTATGCACACTTAAAGCACCAAAACTGCAAAATAATCTTCAGTCACCATATATTTCAGTCTCCTGATGCTCACAGCTTTCTTGTATATTTTCTTAACCAAAAAAAAAAATATATATATATTAAGTGGTGGTCTTTGAGCAAAAGTAGAATCATTTTCTTACCATAAACTTCGCACTGCTTTTCATAAAGTTCACATCAGAATAGCAGAGCCATTCCAAAAATTCAGGTGGCCTTCTGGAAGGACTTGCTGGAGGCTGTATTTATTTATTCCTACTTTTATCATCCCTACAGAAGCAATGTTGTGTGGATAGAGAAGCTCTAGGCATATTTTGCCAGGATCTCTCCCTGGGGCACAATGTCGGGTTTTTTGTTTCTTTGTTTTTTCAAAGTCTTTGTTTACATTGAGAGTGTATTGGATGATTGAAACCAGAACTTGCGATGGCTACTTGCTGTTTGAAGAGGCCAGACACCTGAAAACTGAAGGCTTGGGCTGTTGCCCTGGGCTCACCACTCCCAGCTGTTAGATCCTGGATACAACTCATCTCTCACAGCTGTT
Source organism: Herpailurus yagouaroundi (assembly GCF_014898765.1). Lineage (NCBI taxonomy): Eukaryota > Metazoa > Chordata > Mammalia > Carnivora > Felidae > Herpailurus > Herpailurus yagouaroundi. Next base: position 38,911,396 of record NW_024412401.1, on the reverse strand, counting down.
GTGCCCCCTTAACCATTAGCATGATACTACCCACCTCACAGAAATAACTGATTAATAATCATGGAGGAGCTTTAATAAAGCTGAAACAAAATTCAAAGCTACTCATTCTGTTATTTAAGAATTTTGAATTAATGGCTCACACCTAGTTTGTTTTATGCTCAGGATTCAAGATTTTAATCCAATCAGTCTGCATGCCATTGTTCTCTCTCTTCCATACTTTGCACATAAATGAGACTCATCCTAATCTTTGAACCTGCTGTATCTTCTATCCTGAACCTGCCTCTACACAAGTCCTACATGTGCTTTGAATCTTAGTTTAAATCCCAGATTTTCATGACAACTTGGGATTTAAATCTAGAATAGAGAAATAATTTGGCCAGTCTAAACAAGTGATTTAGCCACATGTGTTGTTGCATATACTTGCGATTTTCTTTGAATTTTCTGAATGCAATGGCTCCATATGACATTTTGAAAATGTCCAGTGGCAATGGAAATCTTTGGAAGTTTATGGATTTTGCTTGTCAGTCAACCTCTGTAAAACAGTTAAACACTGATATTCCTCAAAATAATAACTAATCTTCAACATGGGATGATGTTTTAGGGAATTGTATACGAGTTCTTTTGAAAAACATTTTGCTACAGATATCCACCAGTATAATTTTTCTTAATATTTAGGAATCATTTTTAGTCCACACCTCAAAAGTGAACCCTCAGCCTTGGGATGAGGATGTGTCCCCAAAGAACAACTGAAACACAAAACTCATTTTGCATAAGTATCATAAAATGATGCTATCAGGGATTGTCTCTGCAAGGAACTCAACTAGGGCTGATGTGAGGACAGTGGCAACACTCTCCACAAGAGGACAGCCAGTGTAGAGCTGGCTCTCTGGGCCTGATTAATCCATATGCAAGGTGACTTGTAGCACTTCAGACATTGCTTTTTGTCCTGATGCCTGGCAAGACTCCAGGTGGAGAAGAAGGGAGTCACTTACTTCTGCATTGTCCTGACCACTACAGAGACTATATCCTGTGTTGATTTTGTCCTAAAATGAGCCAAAGTCCAAAACTTCTCATTTCAGACTAAAGTCTGCAGAGGGGAAGTGAGGAAGTGACCTGGCTAAGGACCCACCATTTGTTAAAGTAACAGGACTGAAATCTGCATTTTTAAAATATCCATTTTAAGACTGGAGATATGAAATGTATTTCTTTTTTCCCCTAAAATGTAATATGAATTATATGTGTTCAAAAATTCCCAGAGGTTTCCTTTTCCTCATCACATTCCTGCCTACACAAAATCTTAAGTTCTTAATGAGTACCGTCACAACAATGACATCCTACCTCCAGATCACAACTTCCCCCAAAGTTTCTAACTATGTCCATGCCTCTGTTCTTTTGATTTTGTCCTTCTCTTGGCCTGGATGACCCTACTGGACAATATCCTTTAATTATCAGCTCTGATACCAAGTTTTTCATAGCTCCTTTAGTTGATTGGGTTATTATCCTTCACTAATGGTTTATATTTTGCTTCTGGAGATAATCCTATTTCTCTTTTCCTTCCCCCTAAAATAGGATCATCCAGAATCTGAGAACCCTGTTTTTTCATCTTAAAAACTCCTGGCACCAATAAGCATCCTATAAATGTGTGTTTAATTTGAATCTGCCATTGCCCAAAGTCATAGATAAACTAGTAAAAAAAAGAAGTAGAGCCCAGATCTTCTGAGCCCCAGTTCCTGTTCTCTTTCCATTCTAGCTTGAAAGGTGACTTTGACTTTAATTTTGACCTTGAATGAGGACATCTCTCCTGTCCCTCGCTTCACACTGGATCCTCCAAGCCAGCAGTGTATGCTGGATGTATAGTAAAGGGTGAAATCATCCTGTGCTCGTCCTGGAATCTTGGGAGGTCTCACATCCGGCAGTCCCAACTGTGAAGTCCAGACGCTCCATCTGCGAGTCTGTCTGGTGTTCTGAAATCCGTAAATGTCTTTGTCAGCCCAAACTTCTGCTGGACTAAACATAGTTTCTGCGCCAGGTTGCCCCTGTAATCCCACCCATCAAGTTCTCAGAATAGTCACGGAGCAATAATCGTTTCACCCACTGCGTCAGCATCTGAGATTTAATCATGCCCAGGTGGCAGGAGCATGCAGAGCAAGATGCAAGGACAAGAAGAAGACATGAGGACCTGCCCCAAGGTCCGGTCCCTGCAACTCCAATGCCTAAACGTCAGAAACTCTAATCAGTTTCTGCCTTCCCTTCCAGGGGGTCATGAGGTATTGACATGAATCACTTGCATTTTGAAATCCAAAGTTCTGCAGTTTCCAGTGGGAACTGTTTCACTTGCCTGAGAGCAACAGGAGAGTCATAGACCTCATGCTGGAGCTTCCTGGATTTTGCTGGCTGGCTAAAAGACAGGTTTGAAAAGATTTGTGTGGGGTCCTTAGAATTTTCTACCTAAACTGGGGCTTCTTGGCAAACCTGGAGGAAGCTTTTCCACTCTCTAATACCCGGCTCCCCAGAAGGACCTGTGGAGAATACTACTCTGTGGAATAATAATAGGTGTTTTGAAGAGAAAGCTAATACTGCTAAATAAGTTTGGGAAACACTAGATTAAACCAGATAACTCTCTCTGTTGCTACTTTTTAGCTGAGGAAAACCTTTATGTTCATAATATACTTCCTAATTGCCCCAGAGGACAGACTGTGTGGCTCATTTGACCATTGAAACACTTTTTCCACCAACAGTGTGGTAGAACTAATGGTAACTGGAATTCATTTAAAAATAAGCAAAACAAAATAAAACAAACAAAAAACCCCCAAAGAGACCAAAAAAGTCTGATCTAGTCCTGCTATTCTTTTCTTTTCACACCAGCCTTGTGTAGCCACTTCCTTTACATTTTCTTCTCTGTTTTACTTCCCTTTAGTTTATTTATTAATTTTATTAGTTTATTTATAGAAACTATCTGCCAGTTTCTTCTTTTAAAAAAAAATCTATTTTTAACATTGCCTCCATGTGTTTGGAGTGGAAAGAGCAAGGGGCTTGAATTTAAACAAATATGAATTTGAGTCTTTGCTCTGAGTCTTAATTGTGTGACCTGGAACAGATCTCTTTATTTTTAGTGCCTTTAACTTACTCCTCTGTAAAATGAAGAAGAGAATATACTCAGCTCCCAGGATTATTTCAAGACTGAGATAGATAGATAGATAGATAGATAGATAGATAGATAGATAGATAGACAGATAATATATGAAGCACAACAGATGCTTATAAGTATATGTGAGGCACCATTTATATTGTTGCTATTGTATTGACATCAATATTTGCAATAGAAACAGAGCTCAGATGTCTTTGAAACACCTTACCGCATACATGTAATAAGATTGATCAGTGCTATTTTAAGTCACAAGACAGAATCAGAAGGTTTTACACTCTCCACCTGTCCTCCCAAAAAGTTATTCTAATTGTTGTTGATTAGTTAATGCCGAATTCCCCATCTGGGGGGCTGTAGTTACAAGTCATGTGGGGGTACTCTTGAACCCCTAAATTTTTGTGCTGGCCAGAGGCCTGGACTTGTCACTTCTGTGCTCAAAGCAGCCTCTCAGTTAACTTTGTGTTTTGCATAAATATGACAGTTATTAACTCGAGGCACCAAGATATAAAGCCATGTTATGAAATGTACTGGTTGTTGTCATGATGTCACAAACACAGTCATGATGGTACAACCAATTCTTGACAAGTGATCAATTTAAATACTTACATTTTATTCACAATCAACCAAGGTTCAAGCCAGGACAGGGACACTGCTTGTTTGGGGTGTGCTATATTAGGGAAAAAGGTTAGAATAGTCGTAAAGACCCTTTAGACAATGAGATAACTGGATTTTGTAAATTGACTCCAACACCTGGCTAACTGCTTGACCCTGAATTTTGCAGTCTCTCCTTGCTCTACTTTATTACTTAGAAACAAAGGCTAGAGCCTCTTCCACTAGCATCAATTTCCCCCTAAGAGGGAGTTGGAGGTCCAGCAGGCAAACTATGAAGAAAGTTAACGTTTCAAGGGCACAGGGAAGTGGCTGAAGGGCTCTCTAGTTCCTGTGACTCTGTTTTCAAGGGTTTTAGAACCAGAAAGGTTTAAATTAAAATCCCAACTCTGGGTCTGTCCCTGAGCCCTGGTGATCCATTCACTAAATTGAGACAGTGAAAGGAAGGAGTCTGGTGATAAATGCGGAAAAACATTTTACAAATGGTAAAGTGCTGTGAACATGTGAATTGTTGTATTCTACTGGTCTGGATCTGGAGGGCTGGTTTGGGCAAATGGAGACTGAGCCAAAAAGGCAGCATTTCCAACTCAGGCCTTACTTCTGGCCCCCTGCCTTTCCCATTTTCACATTCGCACGTCGGGGCTCAGACTGAGGGGAACATGCCCTAGAGACTGGTGGTTTCCATTAGAATACAAGCTCTACGTTCCACGGCAGGATTTCCAGCCTCAGCACATGTTGGCCCAGACTCTGCAACCCCCCTGCCCCACTCCCCCACATTGCTATCAGTCCCCCTGGGGACAGCTTCTTGCAACGTGTTGTTTTGTCTGTCCCCTGTTGCTACAGCAATCCAAAAAAGATTTGTGTTTCCAATTCCCTGAAATGGAGACATCTGCATGCAATTTTGAAAATCCTTGTCAGGGTCCTCGTTTACTGTTTTGATCAGCTCTCTCTGACATGTGGGCAGAGTCTCCAGAGAAGTTCAAAGGGAAAAGACCCTCTAGGCAAACAAGTGCTTCCCATAAGGGGAGCCTTCCTATGGATTCCTTTTCCCTGTGGAATAAAAGCATGAGGCAAAACCATGAACGCTCAGAAGCTAACTCCAACCCCCACTCTCCCTGCCCAGGCCATAAGGAATAGGGGTCAAATTAAAAGGCCCAGATTAGAACCCCCTTGAAGTTCATTTTTGTGAAGCAGGTTGTGTCCTGAATTTCCACGTAAACCCATAGAGTCCTAAAATTCTGCCATTTACACATGCCCTAGTTTGAGAGGTGACAGACGTGATGTTTAGTACTGGACAACAGAAATCCTGGGTTTTGCTCCTCATTCCAATTAACCATGTCATCTAAAGTGTCAGAATTTCATCTGGGCTTCAGTTCTCTTGTAAGTTGAGTTGGTTGGATGTTCATGGCCTTTTTCAAGTCTAAAATAGGTCAAGATGGGCCATGAGAGGGGCTCCTATATACCTGTTGACTCTGGGCAGAAATAATTTATCATTTTAATCACTGGACTATCTCTGAGATAAGGTGGGGAAGGAATATTGTTTTTTAGCTCCACAATGGAGTGGAAGATTCATCTAGATCTGAGAGTCAAATAGACCTAAATTCGAGCCTGGTATGCCACTTTTGGGGAGTGGGAGCTGGGCCAATTTATGTAAGGCCTCTAGGATATTGGCAGCAACTTCATAGATATCATGACAAATAGGTAATGTATGCAAAGTATAATGCATGGTACATAGAACAAGCAACATTTATATAATTTCCCATTCCTCTACTTTTTGCAATCTATCAGCTTTCTTCCCTCAAAGCTATTCCAAATCCAAGCATAAACAGTCATTTAAAGCCCTTAATGCATATCTATATACAAGCATATATGCATATTATATCTGGAAAGTCACCCATAGCATACCCATACTATGACTTCTTAGTTAATTAGTGTTAAAACTTGTGAGAAACAAGGTAGGTTTGTTTTTTAAATGTAATTTAACCTCCCCCCACTGCCACCCCGGGGACCTTATAAAATATATTCAGTTCTTTCTTGAGTACCTGAGCATTCCAAATTCCTGTTTTCTTCTTGGATCTTCAGAAACAGCATTTATATTATTTTATTACTTTTAATATATGTAACATATGGATGCTCTTGTCCATCCTCTATGGAATATTCCATATGAATGAGCTCTGGGAGATGTTCTTCCATATCCCTCCACTTCACCAACTGAGGCAGAGGGCTGTTACGCCTTTCACTGCTGTCAAATATTTTTCCATGAGAAGCCCTTCCCCCTATTCCTAACATGATGCCTCATGTTTATGGCAGTCCAGGTTGGTGGAATTTTTGTTAAGACAGCAGTTCATGGACTGTGGCACCAGATAAGTTTGGGGGCTTTAGTTTAGTTTATAAATACCATTTGCTTGAATGGCTCTGAAGCCTTTTGTTTCTTTTCTCCTTTGCCATATCCCAGATTTGTGAGATTACTAGAGAACAGAGTCCTTGGTGGGTTCATTTTCACCATATTTATGGCTCAAAGCCCATGAGTTTTAAGGGCTACTGTGTTTCCCATTGCTGCTGTGACAAATGACCACAAACTAAGTAGCTTGAAATAACACACATTTATTATACCATAGTTCCAGAGCTCAAGAAGTTTAGAATGGGTCTCAGTGGGCTAAAATCAAGATGTCAGCAGGACTGGGTTCCTTTGGGAAGGTCTAGAAGAATCTGTGTCCTTGCCTTTCCCAGCTTCTGGAGGCTGCTGCCCTCCTTGGCTCAAGACATCCTCCTCTATATTCGAAGCTAGTCACATGTGTATTCAAACCTCTTACTTTCTGCTTGTCACCGCAGCTTCTGTCTTCATATCGGGTTCTGTGACTGTGACTCTTGCCTCCTTTGTATAATGGCCCTTGTGATTAAACTGGGCCTGCCAGCATGAACAACCTTCCCATTGTGACCCTTAACTTAATCACATCTGCAAAGTTCTTTTTGCCAATTAGATACCGTAGTCATAGATTTTGAGGATGAGGACATGGACATCATTAGATAGCCTTTATTCCCCACCACTGCAGTTATGAAGGTAAGATTGTCCTGAGTGATCTCTATTCCAGTGCACTCCGTCTTGTCCACCCAACCAACTTAGCATCCTGGGGACTGACCTTTGGGAGACTTACCTAACTAGACTGGTGTTTCTACTGGGCCAGCCAAGAAGACACTTCTGCCTCTCCAGCCATAACAGTGTGGGTGCCTGACTTCTTTGGCTCAGCATCCTAAATTTGAATCTACTCCTTCCAGTTCTTGTAGAAAACTAAGCAGGTTTTCCCATTGACATCCATACCAGGCATGTCTAGATATGACATCTAGATATGGTACCTGGCTCTGTGGCTGGCCCAGAGTGGGCAGACAAAAATACTACGTTTTCCCAAACTGGAAAAAAAAAATGGACAAACACCCCAGAATTGGAGACTTCTTTGCTACTGGTGACTGATCCAGTAAGACACCTATACTGGGGAGAATAATCCAATAGCTAATCTTTACTAGGTTGTTAGTTTTTTGCCAGTTACTGTCTTGGGTGTGGATACATATTATCCTTTTACTTCTATCCACTCTATGACGTTTTTACTATCATTAGTCCCCTTTTATATGTAATGAAACAGAGGCTTAAAGAAAAGAGTTGACCAGGTTAAGACAACTAGAAAGATTTGCTTCTAAGATCCTCCAGTACTTCCTAATCTTTCAGAAGATTGACTACATCTGGTCTTTGTCCACATACCTGTTCTTTATGCTCACTCCCTAGGTGATGGCACCAGGTCCAATCACTTTAAAAACTATTTATATATTAAATATTCTTAAACTTAAGTCTCCAGCCTGAATCTCTCCAAGGAACTCCAGACTCATGTCCAACCACTCATTTATCACCTTGATTTCAAGGTCCATTAGACATCCTCAACATATGACCAAAACCATGGGGCACCTGGGTGGTTCAGTCAGTTAAGCGTCCGACTTCAGCTCAAGTCATGATCTCACAAGTCTATGAGTTCGAGCCCCACATCAGGCTCTGTGCTGACAGCTCAGAGCCTGGAGCCTGCTTCCGATTCTGTGTCTCCCTCTCTCTCTGCCCCTCCCCTGCTCATGCTCTGTCTCTTTCTGTCTCAAAAATAAATATAAACATTAAAAAAAGTTAAAAAAAAAAACATATGACCAAAACCAAATGCCATTTCTTATTCTCCCCCCATATGCTCCCCACTCCAAGTGGCTTTCATCTTAGAAAAATGTGACCATCATCCAGTGGTCACTTTTTACACCCTTACATACCATCCATCAGCAAATTCTATCCTATCTACTTTTATAATATCTACAGAAGCTGAGCACTTTTGACCATCTGGGTCTAAACTGGGATGTCCAATAGAGATATAATGTGAGACACACATGTGATTGTAAATTTTCCGGTAGCCACATTAAAAATGTAAAAAAAAAAAAACCCATTCAATAACATATTTTAATAACACTAACACATTTACTAATGTTTCATTTGAGCAATTTTTTAAGTTTATTTTTTTTTTGGGAGAGAGAACAGGGAAAGGCAGAGAAAGCGAGAGAGAGAGAGAAACAGAGACAGAGACAGAATCCCAAGCAGGCTCCACTCTGTCAGCACAGAGCCCAACATGGGGCTTGGACTCAGGAACTGTGAGATTATGACGTGAGTCAAGACCAAGAGTCAGATGCTTAACCGACTGAGCCACCCAGACACCCCTGAGCAATTATTTGAAGAAAACATTATTATTTCCTCCACATGTGATCAATACAATATATATATATTGAGGCATTTTACATTGTTTATTTTCTATGAAGGCTTTGAAGTTTGATGTACACTTTACACTTACAGCGCATGTCAGTTTGAGTGAACCCTGTTCCAAGTGCTCAGTAACCATATTTGGCCAGTGGCTTCTGTGTTGAACAGTGCAGATCCAAGATCATAATCCCCCTAGAATTCTGTCACAACCTCCTGACAGTCTTTGGTGCTTCTGCTTGAATTCCCAAGTGTATGATTCACACAGCAGCTTAATTGATCTCTTTAAAATGTAAATCAGGGGCGCCTGGGTGGCGCAGTCGGTTGAGCGTCCGAGCGTCCGACTTGAGCCAGGTCACGATCTCGCGGTCCGTGAGTTCGAGCCCCGCGTCAGGCTCTGGGCTGATGGCTCGGAGCCTGGAGCCTGTTTCCGATTCTGTGTCTCCCTCTCTCTCTGCCCCTCCCCCGTTCATGCTCTGTCTCTCTCTGTCCCAAAAATAAATAAAAAACATTGAAAAAAAAAATGTAAATCACATTATGCCACTCTTTTGCACAAAGTATCTCCAAAGGCTTCCCATTACCAATAAAGAAAAATTCTGCAGTCCTTCCATGACTGGTCCCTGGCCACCTCCTTGACAGTTTTCACACCCTGCTCTTTCTTACTCTGCTCTAGTTCGCTGGCTTTACCAGGCACAGCTGATGCTCCATCCGTATCCCTTTGAGCCCCTCTGTTGGTTCTCTGTGCTCATCTTCCACCCTTGGAGAGCCATTTCCTTTAAATTTTTTTTTTCAACATTTATTTATTTTTGGGACAGAGAGAGACAGAGCATGAACGGGGGAGGGGCAGAGAGAGAGGGAGACACAGAACTGGAAACAGGCTCCAGGCTCTGAGCCATCAGCCCAGAGCCCGACGCAGGGCTCGAACTCACGGAGTGCGAGATCGTGACCTGGCTGAAGTCGGACGCCCAACTGACTGCGCCACCCAGGCGCCCCAAGAGAGCCATTTCCTTTAAAAGATGACCCTGGAGACCTTTTTTAAAGGGCTGCCTTTGTGTGCCTGGAACTAGCCCTCTTGCCTGTGCAGCCAGAGGCCAGGGGAGTTTACTTTCTCCCTGGCTCCTTGGTGTGTATAGTATAATCTCCACAAAAGATCAAGCTAAGGCTGGGGCTTGGCCTGAATTCTCAAACTTTCCTCCTCTACCTTCCTGACTCCCTTGCAGGTTACTCCTGAGAACACTTCCTTAATGAATCATTTATAAGGAAACCTGAGCAACCCAACCTAAGCTGCTGTAGACCCTCTGCTACATCAGGGCTGCCTTTGTACTTGCTGTTCCTCAGCCTGCACCTCTCTTCTCCCGGAGAGAAACATGGCTCGCTGCTCTCACTTCATCTGGGTCTCCGCTCAAACATTGCTGCCTCTACAGAAGACTTCTCTGGCACACCTGTGTGTTTCTCCCTGTCTCCTCCCGGCTTCCCTTTCACATAACATTCATCACCATCTGTCATATATTATATAAGTGGGGTTTGTTCTTGTTGCTTGGGGTTTGCCTGTTTCTCTCACTGGAATATAAACTTCATGAAAGAAACAACTTTGTTTTGTTCGCATACCAGCCCCAATATTCAGAGGTTGTGTGCTCACGAACAGTGATAAATATGTATTGAGTTAATAAATGAATGTATGAGCGACTGAACTAGTGGAGACAGGACCACACTGGACAGTAGAATTCTAGAGTTCACACCCATGTGTTTAAAAAGCCTAATCTACAAAGAGTGTTCAAACTATTAGGGTACATATGTTCCTCAATCAGCATGTGGCATCACTCATTATCTGTGCCAACTGCGGCACCTTCACCTGCCTCTGTACCAAGGGAGATGGCCCTATTTCTTAGGGCAGTGAGAGAAGAAGCATACATTATTCTCCTGAAACACTACCAGCTCTTAGGAATCTTAGCTTCTTACTTTCCAAGCCCAATTTTGGCTCTAACCAGTAGTGCAAACAACATTAACCAATGTCAGACTGAATCCATGAAAAGTCAGGTTGAATAAATGAAATAAATGTGACATGCCTAGCACAGTTCCTGGCACATAGGATGCTCTTTAGTCCGAGTGGCTATAATTATCATGGCAATTATCTGCACCCTGACATTTTACTTCAAATCTGAGTCTGTAACTCAGTTACATCAATGTGAAGGAATGAGGTCTGGTAGGGAACAGAACGGAGACTCAGGGGGTGGGAAGCAGATAAAATATGCAGTGCCACGTTTCTAGGACTTTGCGTGCTAAGCATTGACCCCTGGAACCTGCACAGCAGAGGCAAGAAGTAACAATGAAGGGGAACATATGATTTCCCCGGAGGAAAAGAATTATCATCTCTGTGGCTTTAGGAACAACGCTGCTCAGTAAACTTTGCTGGTAGTTTGCAGCCTGTCTGAAAAGACTAGCACATTCTTCCAGTGCCCCAGCCAATATTGCTTTTGGAATAGAGATTATTGGCAGATGTGAAAAGACAACTAAAATAGCTTAGAAATGAGCTTACTCCTGCACGAATCACCCCAACCTTTTCCTGTTTCAGTACATCAATGCAGGGAGCACGTTCTCTGTCTTTAAATGTCAATGAGCTTAGGAGTCATTTGATTCACCAAAAAAATGCAGTCAAATGATAAATGATGATCGCATTAAAATCATTCATATTAATATCAAAACTGCAAGCAACATAGCAAAATGCCACGACATTCCTGAGAAATGAATATCAACCATGTTCCTGCTCTACCAAGAAACTGTGCTCCTGGGAATGAGTTCCAGAATACGCACTTTCCTTCAGTCCCCTGATGTCACAGTCCTCAGGATGTGGTGCTAGGGCTTGGAAGGAGTGATGAAATGGGCAGCTCGAGGCTCATGTGTATTGTCTGGTATTGTCCTATTGCTGACGTAACAAATGAGCACAAACACAAACAAGTTTTAGTGGCTGATACAAAAAAAATTAATTATCTGACTCTTCTGGATGGCAGAAGTTTCAAATGAGTCTTGCAGAGCTAAAATTTACATGTCAGCAGGGCTGTGTCCCTTCTGCAGGTTGTAGGGGAGAATCCATTTCCTTGCCTAATCCATCTTCTGGAGGTTACACTCATGTCTTTGCCCTGGCCTCTTCCCCATCATCAAGGTCAGCAGCATCTTAGGATCTCTCTCTCTCTCTCTGCCTCTGTCATCACACTTCCCCTAACTCTGACATTCCCTTTTATAAGGCCCAGCTAGATAATCTAAGATGATCTACTCATCTTAAAGTCTTTAACTTAATCATATGTACAAAGTCCTGTTTTCCCAGTAAGGTAACATATTCACAAGAAATAGGATATTTATTCCCAAGTTCCAGGAAATAGTATGTGGACATCTCTAGGGACCATTCTGCCAACATACTCCTCACTATAATACCTCCCTTATTTATTCTGTATTTTCTGCTCCTTCTTCTGCAAATTCTGAACTCTCCTACACCACAAAGGAGTTGCCCAAGCACTGTGTTAAGATATTTCACCAAATTTTAACTTGGCTTCCACCTGCACTAGGCTGTGTCCATAAAAATGATCCCAGCTCTCATGCTGAGCCTTAGCTCAAGAAAAGCAAGACTGCCAAAAATGTAAGATGTACATTGTCCAAACCCTTTGTCAAGCCATTTTCAGTAATTCTATACTGACCTACCTTTCACTTTCCATTTCCATATATGTCCCTTTTCCCACCCCCCCTTTTTTTTTTTTTTTGCCCCTGTCCTTTTTTGATTTTGCTTTTCATGTCTCCATAGTCCCCTTTTCCCTATTTGTTCTCCTTTTTAAAAACCTTAGATGGGGCGCCTGGGTGGCGCAGTCGGTTAAGCGTCCGACTTCAGCCGGGTCACGATCTCGCGATCTCGCGGTCCGTGAGTTCGAGCCCCGCGTCAGGCTCTGGGCTGATGGCTCGGAGCCTGTTTCCGATTCTGTGTCTCCCTCTCTCTCTGCCCCTCCCCCGTTCATGCTCTGTCTCTCTCTGTCCCAAAAATAAATAAACGTTGAAAAAAAATTAAAAAATAAAAATAAAAATAAAAACCTTAGTTACCTTTGTCTTGGTTGGAGTTAGGCTCGGTCTGTACCGCAGTCTGTCTCCTCTACTACAGTAGTCTGGATAAAATCCGTCTTTCCACCTTCAACAAGTGTCCAGCTCTGTTCCCGCCCCCCTTTGGCACCTCTATCACAGCAAATATCAGAAAGATATGTAACATAGGCCTTTTGCACTTCTGTGTGATATAGAAGAACCACATAGAAACTGTGTTTTCACATAGAAACTTGGGTCTGAGGTTTTGAGCTGCTGAGAAATCAAGCAAGCTTACCAAGGAAGAAGGAGTTTTCAGGGGGATAGAACCACACCACATGACTGATATGCCAGGAAGGGGGATGATGTGTATTGAAGTCTATGGAATATTATCAGAGAAACTTTGTGGAAGAGATGGATTTGAGTTAACACTAGAAAAATTATCAAAATCTCCTGATGGGGGAGTTAAAACAAAGGAATGGAGGAATGGAAGGGCAAGAGAGCTCTTCCTAGTGCATCTGTTATTCTTCAGTATTAAAATTCAAGAGAATCAGGAAGCACATGATAACCTTCTATATGAGGATACCTGAAAAACTCCTCATTTTTTTCAATTGCCATTTTCTTTGCTAGTCAGTCACTTTTAGAACCCACCCTTCCTTATTCTCCATTGTTCTATTGCTCATTCCTTCTTTATTTCATCTTTGCAAGGCTTCCTCAAGCGATTGCTTATACTCTCCACCAATATACAGTGTCTAGTGGCCTTGCCACCATAGGGACAGTAGTCCTGTTTTCCAGTTACCTGTGCTGTCTTCCTCCCAGTGTGAGTGGTCAAAGTCCCCAGACACCAATAACCTATAGTTAAAGGTCCAAAGCAGCTTTGTTTCTACTGTTAATAGTATTTGCTACACCTGGGATTTCAGAGCTAGGACGGATGATGAACTCTTTGCCTGATTTCTTCTGGATATCTATATTTCTGTCAAAATATTCCTTCCATGCTCACAAACAGAGTGGAATGATAAATGTTACAAAAGTAGGCATGACTCCTTCCTTGAAGGCTAATCTGCTTCAATCAGGACTTTATATAGGAGCAAGGCTTACTAACAACCCAAACCCATGGGTAACATGGAATCAACCTTCAGATGAATCCTTTACAGCTTCTTACGGTTTTACAGTCTGGCCACCAACAAAGACCCCAGTCATGCATTGTTAATTTCTTAAAAAGCCAAAGTGTCTTCTCTGAAAATGCTCTCACATCTGAATAACAGCTAGTTATCCACAAAGAAATACATATTGATTAAATTGTTAACACATTACCTAGCAAAGAACCAAATCTGCACACAAAAAGAGAAAAGATAGTATTAATTTCCTTCTCTCCATAGTCTGTAAGGGAATAGTGGTAAAATAAATATAATGCCATACTTTTATAAAAGCACAATGAGAAAACAGGAAGAAAATCACCTAGGTAATCAAGGAAGGTATAACAGAAGAAGTTCGAGTTAAAGCAGTTCTTCATGGTGAAATGGTATGAGTTTGCTTAGTATGGGATTTTGAGGGCAAGGGCATGATGAGACAAGTGAATAGAATTACAAAAGCCCATAAAAATAAAAGAGTATGATGTATTTATGAAATGCCAGTAGTTCAGTGCTTTGGACTTTGGGTACAAAGACGCTCTTGGTGAGAAGTAAAATTGGCAAAGGAGAACAGGATAGATCATGAGAAACTTCACATGCTGGATAGGTGATAAGAAGGTACTTAAAAGACTTCACTGAGCCACTGTGCTGCTTGTGCTGGGCACAAAGGATGACTGTACCTGGATTTGTAACTGAAATGATGGTCTTGGCAAGCAGTGTGAAGGATGATGAAGAACACAGTGAGACTGAACAGTGAAGCCAAGAGATTGAATTCCAGGCTTGTAAAATAGCCTCAGCAATAGTCTAAACACTGGAAGTGTTCATAGTGAAGAGGAACTGAATATTCAAAAAAAGAAAAACAAATTTAGAAAGTAGAATAGACTGGACATGGAGACCAGTTGATGGTGAGGAATGAAAGAGTGGGGAAAATTTTTGGTTTGAGTTACTGGGAAACATTGGTGTTGTCCACTGAAGGAGAGGCAATAGAAGTAAAGTTTTCTCCAAAGATGTATTCCACCATTGACTTATAGAGTTGGTTGGAAGTCAATCTCATAGCCATTGGAAGGCTGTGACTTCTTGCAAAGCTCCCCTGTAGGAAGCAGGCATCTCTTTGATGCCTACAGTACTTAAATGGATGGAAATGCTCAGATTGTCTGGAAAATATTTCATCATGAGAAGTGATCTAAGTGTGAAAGTGTCTATTGGGAACCAGCCCCAATTCCCAAACTCCTTGAAGCCTTTTCCTCTCAAGAGGAAAGTGAAATAAGTAGTATTTACTTCTCCCCCGCAGGGTCAGGAATTTTGCAAGAAGAAATGCTGGGAATAGTTAATTCATCTAAGAAAGTGAATCCCAACAAGGACGGCAGTGGGCCATGAATCACTGCTTCTAAAACTGAAAGAAAATTGGAATGGAATCTGGCTGGAGTATAGGCTTCCACTGCCCTGATAATGTGAATCCCCCTGATTGGTGACTCTGAGCCAGACAATGGGAAGAAAAGAGCTCGGCCAATTGAGTGCTGCATTTTTTTCTGACCCTTCTAAGGTATGTGGATTCATTTCAAAGTGAGAAATAACCAAGCCCCAGGGCAAGGTCAAAGCTTAGAGATGATCTCTAAATCTTATTTCGTGAAAGAGAAAGTTTGGAATTAAGGAGATATTAAGAGGCTTGCCAAAGATCGAACAGTAATTTGGAGGTAGAATCCAGTTGATTCACATGATTGACAAATTTTGAAGGACTTGAATTAGCATATAACTGGACACCTATGAATGAGTAGCACTCATTTTGTACTTGCCCTATGTGAGGGTGTATTCCAAATGCAAGACATCTCAAGTAACAATGATAAGTTCAGGTCTGTTCTAGAATACAAAAATATTCAAGAATAGGTGGGGTATAATAAAATTTTCACTTCTTACATCTATTTTTATTATTGAAGACTCTATTCATCAGTTCTTCAATGTGTCTCTCTACAACAAAAACGGGAGCCCTTCAAAGAGCCTACAGTATCCTTGGAACCCACAAAATTACCACCAGCACCACCACCACCACCATCATCATCATCATAATCACTGGTAATGATTATTTCGTGTTTTCTGTATGGCAGGAGCAGCACTAAACATTTTACGTCCACCATCTCATCTAATCATCTAATTCTCATAATTATCTTGTGAAGCTTGTGTTATTATTATCTCCATTCTACAGAAGAGAAAATTAAACTTAGAAAGAAGTAATGTCCAGTGTCACATAGCAAGGCCTGCATTAAAGGTTGTAAGAGAGAGGACTTTGAGGTCATATTCACCAAACCTCTGCATACTTTTCAGCCACAGGATATTAATCCAGTTCCTGCTTGAACTCAGTTTGGGATGGGGGTTCGTTGCCACCATGTACAATTTATCTTCATTTCAGACACCTGTAACTGTTTTTCTTATAATTAAGCAGAACTCAGGATCCTTGCAACATTTGAGCATTAGTCCTGCTCATGTTCTCTTGATACCCACAGAAGAGTTCAAATGTGTGTTCCATCTGGAAGTTGTTCAGATCTGTGAAGACACAGTCTTTTCTCTCCAATATTTAGTTTCTTTCAGTTATCTTGTATATGTCCTGACTCCTGGATCTCTTACCATTTCTCTTATTCTCTCTCAGAATTTCTCTTTCAATCATCAGGAATTCCAAAAACTCCAGAGGTAGACCAACGGTCCTGTGTAGAGCAAAATTAATAGCATGACTTTAAATTTTGTATTAATGTTTATTTATTTTTGAGAGAGACAGAGACAGAGCGTGAGTGGGGGAGGGGCAGAGAGAGAGAGAGAGAGAGAGAGAGAGGGAGACACAGAATCTGAAACAGGCTCCAGTCTCTCAGCTGTCAGCACCAAGCCCGAAGCAGGGCTCCAACTGGGACCAGTGAGATCATGACCTAGGCCAAAGTCGGATGCTTAACCCACTGAGCCACCTAGGCATTGCATGACTTTAAAAGAGTCTCCTTAGAAGAGAAAAGGTATTAGGGTTAAATCTTGATTTTGTGTTTTGCTTATGTGAGTTCCTTACCCTCTCTGAACCTCAGTCCTCACCTGTTAAATAGAGATAATGATATTTCACCCATTGTATAATAGGAACAAAATAAAATAATGTATACAAAGAATATCATGTTGCCTAAAACTGCTCCAAACAAATCAAGTCTAAGAAAGAAGAATATCATATTGTGTTTGGAGGTAATAAAAATTTCAAAAAAAATAATGGTTTAAAGTTATTGATAAAGGACTTCACCTGCAGCAAGATAGACTAGACCTAATTTTCTCCTAATAAGTACAACTAAAAATTCTAGACATTATACATAAGACACACATAACATTCTGAAAGTTGAAGGTGAGAAGGCAGGCAAACCAGGGACCTCAGGACTCAAAGGAACAATAGGATGATGGATACGCTGGATTTTCTTTTTGCCTCCTCTATATAAAACTGGAAGATGAAGAAACCAGCAACCTGGAAATGCCAATGGACACAGACCAAACAGCCCCAACAGAAGCTTATTCTCTCAGTCAAGGGACCAGGAAAGGGACAGGAAAGCAAGATGTAAAGATTTTAGGCAATAACAAATCTACAGCCAAACACCACAGAAAAACTATGGCACACCAACACCCACACCAACAAATGCCAAGCAAGGAGCAGCCTCGATTTCCATCCTCATAGCACTGTAACAAAACACCCCCATCTAAGTCTGGGGTGATATCAGAGAAGGCCTTTCGTCCCCCACCATCCAATTAAGAGCCATCCTACTTATGTCTCTTGGGACCATGCAGGAAGCCTGAATTTCTCCACCAACTCACCATTCTCCTCCCTACCAGGATAATGCTAGAGGAAGCCTAGTGGGGGGAGTCAGGATTTTCATCACCCAGCATAGTGAAGGCACCCCCACTGAAGTTACTATGGAAATAGCATAAGGAGCCAAATATATGCCTAGCAATAATGATGAACCTCTCAAATCTTGGTTATCAACAGAGACCAAGTGGGGAACCTGGACTTTTACCTCCATCTGGCAGTAACAAAGTTGTTACTCCTCTCCCTCCCTGGCCAGAACAGTATCAGATAAATCCAGTTATTATTTAAATAAGACCCAAATTTTACAATGTAATCTCCAGATTTCAATTGAAAATCCTCTTCATACCAAGAACCAAGATGATTTTAACTTGAATGAGAAATGACAATCAATAGATGCCAAAATTGAAGTGACAGAGATGTTAACATTATCTGCCAAAGATTTTAATGCAGCCCTAATAGAAATACAGTAATGGGAAATTAAAAATAGTCTTTAAACAAATGACAAAAGAGAAAGACTTAGAAAAGGAATAGAAGTAAAGAAACAAATGATAATCCTAGAACTGAAAAATACAATCCTGAAATGGGAAGATCAGGGGATAGATTCAAAAGCAGAAGGGAGAACACAAAGGAAAGAATCAGTAAATGGGAGATAGAACAGTAGAAATTTCATAGTCTAAAAAGCAATCTAGGAAGGAAGGAAGGAAGGAAGGAAGGAAGGAAGGAAGGAAGGAAGG